>NW_028327180.1:27135059-27760059 GCF_987537825.1 Furipterus horrens
GAGGAGACGGATCCTAAGATAGTGTGCAGTACACTGAAAACAAACAAACAAACAAACAAAAAAACCCTGTATATTTGGTATGTGTGACCTCAGCCTGGTGTTTGCATGAGGAGGAGAATGAAGCCTGCTCTTCCCATCCCACAAAATTCTTTTGAGAATTGATCTTTGCAGCATAAACTATAAAATGTACAGAATTGTGAGCACCAGGCATATGAAATAGAATTCACTTGCTACAATGTATCTTCCCAATGGACTGAATATAATTTTTTTTTAAAAATAGAGAGAAGGGAACATAATTGAATTTGGTAAGTAATCCAATAGCTCACCATTGCTCCAAGTTCATTCCATTGGTTGTTCATTGGCATTATGTGGAAAACACAGAGTTATAGAAAATTAAGACTGATTTCTTTATGAGGGAACTTCTGGGAGCTGTTAATAAAGAAAGATGCATAGTGACTCTTCAAGAAGGATAGAGTAAGCAGTGTTTTCTAGTCTTATTTGAGTTTAGAAATCTGTTTTGTGGATTATATTTATCATACTTGTCATGATTCTTAAAAAGCTTTTTTATTAGGCTAATAAAAAAATATGAACATATAGAAAGTTAAAATTGGTCTTACACAGGTAGAAGTATATAACTGTATTATAATCAGCAATAATCTACCTATTTAATACCTTTTCTTTTTTTAACATTTGATGAATTAAAATGAATACAGAGATACTGTATTTTAACCACAAGATGGCACCTGAATTCTAAGTGCTATACACAAATGTGCAGTACTGTATTTTTAAATAATCATTAGCTATTTGCTCTTCAGGATCAATAATATAATAATAGTTACCAATATAGGTAATCTTTTACATTTGATTATAAAACATTGCATTTTGAAAATATATATACGTTTCTTTTTTTCTGAAAACTTGACAGTGCTGGAAGTGGCATTTTGGTATAAAATACATTAAAGTCATTATTCTCAGGTTCTTTAGACTGAAGCAAAAAATTGAGGCTAATGGTGCTAAGGTAGTGTCTGGCATTTATTAAGTACTTGAATATGTAAATGAAAAAAATGAGTGATTCATTCATGAAAGAAGGAAAGTGGTTCATGAGCTTGGGTTTATCCTTTTCTTAATTTTTAGACTTTTTCTTACAGGGTTTGGAACCTGATCATTTTAATGTGGTAAGATATAGCTGAGTAGCAATAATGCTTTATAAAAATGTTAGAACCTGAAAGTTTTCTTTGTTCTTGCTTGTTCTGGTGAGCAACTGTCACATGGGTAGTGATTGTAAAAAAATAAAATTTTAGCAGGGTGTGTTGTTTTTATTTTAACATTAACATGACTAAAGTCATGAACTTTAGAGTCAGGGTGCTCCTGCTTTAATTGCACAGACTGGAGTTTATGGCCGCGGGCACAGGACCTCTTTGCTGTTCATTTTATTTATCTATAAAATGCAGATAATAGTTGAACCACCATTAGGGGTTTGAGGCAATTAAATTAATTCATATATTTGAAGTGCTTAGAACAATCTTGGCATAAATTAAACGCTCTATAAATGCTTTTATGATTCATTTTATTATTTAAACATTTGTCCATAAGCAGATCATTTTATTCATTCACACATAATTGTGCGCATGCTATGTCATAAGCACAGTGATGGTAACTAAGAATACAACATGACATGGTGACGGAAGGGGATTTGACTTTAGGCGGTAAACACGCAATGCAACGTACATACAGATGATGTCTTAGAGAACTGTACACTTGAAACCTGTATAATTTTTTCAGCCAATGTCACCCTAATAAGTTTAATTAAAAAAACAGATGAACATAGTACCAATCCTCTAATACTGTTTCAGACCATTTGAGCTGCTGTAAGAAAATACCACAAACTAGTTGGCTTATAAACAGCAGAAACCTATTTCTTAAAGTTCTGTGCAGACTGCTCATTGCATCTTTCCATGGCTAAGGGTTAAAGCAGCTCTATGGAGCCTCTTTTATGAAGGTTCTGTCCTCGTAACCTAATCCCCTCTCAAAGGTCCCGCCTCCTGATACCATCACCTTTGGAGGCAGGATTGCAGCATAAGAATCCGGGGGTATACAAATGTTCAAACCATAGCAAAGACTCCAGTTTAGTGGGGAACTGTAGAGAAGGTACAGTAAGAACACAGGGAAGTGCACACCTAAGTTTACCTGAGGGCATCAGGAAGGCTTCCTGGAGGAGATGGTGACAATAGCAGTAACAGTGACAGATAATAGTACTCAGAATCAGGACTCTTGCTTGCAAATAACCCAGCTCAAACAGACTTCAGTAGAGAGTTTATCACCTTGTTGAGCAGGGATGCCAGAAGACCTTGCTTTACGTGTGACTAAGTTTAAAGACTCAGTATGTTTGTGTCATCTCGATTCTCTCTTCTGCCCTCCTTTCCTGACTCCCTGACCCTCTCGTTCTCTCCTCCTGCCTGTTACTGCCCCAGTTACTCCATTCATCCCTTGATCCTGTCTTTTTTCTGTCAATTGGTCTCTTGGTCTCAGACAGCCCTTCACTTGTCAGGGGAAAATCCCATTAACAATCTCCCTATCGCATCTTTTAAGCTCCATGACCTTAAAGGTATATCCTCCAACTCCAAACAGAAAACACTGACCTGTCACGACTGGTTGCTGTGGAGGGGCGAGATGAAGTTTCTGTGATAACCTATGTGGGCAGTGGTGGTGTGCATCATGCCCCCCTCCCTTCTCACCAGGGTGTGGAGGAGGTAATGGTGAATCTACCAGAATCACATGGCTGGAGAGGAGGAGAAACTACTCCAAAGAAAGCAGAAGTGATAGACCAAAAATAGAAAGACATGTTAATCACAATTGTTAATGACCATTGAATATCACCAGGTATGAGGCACTGTGCTGTGCATTTTATATTTATCATCTCATTCAGGTCCCATGGGCACCTTAGGAATTGATTAAATAACTTTAGCAATGGGCAGCCCTGGTAGTGGAGGTTAAATGCCTTCTGTAAGTTGCAATGCTAATGAGTCAGAGCCAAGATTTAAACATGAGATACCTAAGATAGTCAAACTTATAGAAACACAGAGTAGAATGGTGATTGCCTGGGGCTGGTGGGGGGAACTGGGTAGTTGCTGTCCCACGGGTACAAAGTATCAGTTATACAAGATGGTTAAGTTATGGAGATCTGCTGTACAACGCTGTGCCCTTAGTTAACACTGGACTTGCACCTAAAAGTTTATGAAGAGCATAGATCTCATGTAAAGTGTCCTTGCACAGTAAAAATAAATAAATAAATAAATACTGGACTCAATACCTTCCTTCAGGCATTATGCAATATTCTGCTTAAACTCAGACTTGAAAGACATGCAAGCAGTTTTCAGGAGAATCAGGAAGCAGATGTTCTAGGCAGAGGGATCAGCTTAAGTAGAGGTATGGTAGTAGGAAGGGTTGTGACATTGACTCAAATCAGCTGCCATCCCAGCCTGTCAGGAACACAGATTGCAAAATGGGAGTCCAGTAGACAAGGCAGTGCAGGTAGCCAGGGTCAAGACCATGAAGGCTTCTGTATTGTTCAAAGGCAAATAAGCTTGTATTCTGTAGGACTGGGTGATGGGGAGCCATTGAATTTTGTGGAGAAGAGGGATGTGATCTAATTTTTCATTTTGTGAATTTCACTAAGGCAGTAATCTAGTAAAGAACGGATGAGGAGCTAACAGTGGGGAGTGGAAAGTGAGGTAAATGAAAGGGAAATTTAGGAAGTAGAACCAACAGGGTAGAGTGGTACTTGGGTCTGGGGGAACAGAGGGAGGAATCTAGGATGACTGGAAATTTGGGGTGAATGTTTAGGACATAGCTAAAACAGGCAGTGTAACATCTGCATTGGTACCATCTGGCATGGTTGTGGGATTTTCTAGCAGCATTTCATAAGCCCATTTATAGGCAGAAGGGAGGGAGGTGTTAATTAGCCCAGTTTTGAAATTTTGTCAGAAGAATGAATTGGTAGAACAATGGGGAAAGTATAATAGGTAAGTTTTAGACAAAAAGTTTATGTAAAAACTTTCATCTTTTGAGGGCCGGAAGTATACCAGCATTTGATTGTTGTTTTAAAACTTAAAAGTAATTGAAATGGTAAATGAGCTATTTTAATAACTGCTAGCGAAGTTTCATGACCTCAGAACAACAACTCAGATCATCTAGTTCTTCATCCTGGCCCCCAGTGACAGGCAGCACTCCTGTCCCTGTAATGCCACCATCTCCGTGTGGTCATGGCGCTCACCTTTGTCTTGTAATTCATTTCTTTAGAATCGTCTCCCTTCCCAACCTGTAAGTCCTTGGACGGGACCATTGTCACAGCCTCGATTATGAGGTCCAGGAATGTGAGTCATGTGTACAGGGCCTGGCCGCAGAGACTCGATAAAGCTTTGATAGAGGAGCCCCCTCATTTTATACAGCACGGTTTTGTTTTGTGTTTTACAATTTCTTGAATCCTTTGAGAATTCATAAAGTTGAGGAGTTAACTTCTCACAAAGCTAAATTAAACTAGTTACTTTCAGGATGACAATTTTTAAAAAAAATTTTGATTATGAACAGTTGTTTACCCATGCTTACTGGAGCTCTGTATAGAGAAGGGGGCGACTTCCTCTGGACTGTCCCGACAGACAGTGGGCACAGGAGGAAGCATGGTGGCACCTTCTTGGGGTGCGGTTGAAGCCATGGCTGTTTTTTGGTTCACCTACCTTAAAACATTTCTTTTTTTTTCATCAGAAAACAACAGCAGCCATGAAACAGAAAACCACTTCACACCTTTACCTCGACCAAGGAGCCTGTTGAAGAAGCACAGCCTCAGGGAGGAAAGAGGTGGGCAAGAAGAAAGGGAAGAAACTGCACTCCATGAAGAATCAGTGGTGCATTCTGCACCTTTGCCCCTCCCAGGGCCAAATGACATACAACTAGAAGCTGAGAAAAAAGTAATTTCCGAAAACCTTGATCCTGAGGTTAGTATTACTATTGAACTACTAAACTGTGTTCTTGAATTCAGGCCTTTGCTTCTAATCATGGGGCGGGGTGGGGGATGGAGGAGAAAGAGAGGGAGAGAATATTTTTGGCATGCATGCATATGTGTGTTACATGTTTTCTTCAGCAGTTGATGAGGAAATAATTTCAAGGTTTTTAAAAAAGATTTATTTACTTTTAGAAAGAGGGGAAGGGATGGAGAAAGAGAGGGAAACATCAATGTGTGAGAGGTTGCCTCTCGGATGCCCCCAACTTGGGACCTGGCTTGCAACCCAGGCATGTGCCCTGACTGGAAATTGAACCGGCGACCTTGCGCAAGCCGGCACTCAATCCACTGAGTCACATCAGCCAGGGCTAAGTTGCTTTTTTCATATACTGTATTCCATTGAGTCTGAAACTCCATCAGTTGTTAGATATAGTAAAGATATGGCATTATATTGTGTAGTGCCAAGAATAAAACTGCCAATTAAACCATAACACATCAGTAATTATACATGCAATTTCAGAGGAAGTAAAATGTGGGGAAAAGTTGCCCTTTTGAATCTGTGCCATATTGTGTAGCTTTAATTGTAACAGTTTGTATTTTTATTTATGTATCTTTGAATGATATAATTTATGGTGCCGATGTAAGAAACATCCAAACCTATGGAGAATTTTTATGAGTTTATGTGAGCCAAACTACGACAACTGCTGGGAAGGAAAATGTCAACAGACTGAGAAGATGCTCCCGAGAATGGCAGTTTTGCACCTTATTTTATACATTAGAAACAAAGGAGGAGACGTAGGAGGGTTACCTGAAATCCATTGGTGGTAGATTAGGGAATGGGAGAAAGCAAAGCCGGGTACAGGATAATTACTAATTGACATTTACAGCTCGTGGGGATGATATTCGGGGAACAAGGTGACAATGAGGGAGGGGTTCTGTGGCCTCTTGCTCTGGTGAGGTGGGTTCCCTGAGGATCTGGAAGAGACTACTCTGACATTTCAGAGGTATGTTATCTTAGATGTAGAAAGGCAGTAGACAGACTCACCTAAGATAAAAACTGACCTTTGGTAGGGAAGCCACAGGCCTAGGATGCGACTACCTGCCGTGACCCGCTTTTAGTTAGGAATTTTTTTGTCCAGACTATCCTACATGGTTACTTTCAGTCTCTGAGTTCACATGGCCCACAGTGCAGGCCTCTCCTGAACTTGTCAGGTTTGGTATGTGACCTCTTTTCCATCCACACTGGCTAAGGACATTATAGCCAGTGTCATTTTATTCGTTTGTGTTAATGTTGATGGCAATGTCCCATATTTTCTGAGATATTCCAAAATGGAAGTAAGTGTGGTCTTTCAGGATTTCATCAGGGAGTTGACTGTGTATCATTGTTAGGGGAGAACTCTTGGGCTCCTCTCTTTACCCTTCACTATAGTTAGCAAACTTCCACCTTGCATTTTAGAGGGGTAAGTATGGGAAGAACAGTCCTCTTCTAGAATGTGCTTCAGCAGATCAGGGGAAAGGAACTATATAGTGCCTGGCTAGGTTTCCAGTGAGAAATTTATGGATTATCATGACAGTCTTTTATTTCTAATATAGAATTTGTGATGTCTGTCTTGTTAAATCTTGAAAGACCTTGCTCAATTTTATTAAACTTCTCAAAAACCAACTTTGGTTTTGTTAATTTTCTGTATAGTTCGTTTCCAGTTTCACTGATTTGCACTTATTGTTTCTTTGGGTTTAACTTGCTTACTTTTAAGTTGCAAAACGTGTCCACTGCCTTCAGCCTTTAGTCCTTTTTAAAAAATCTACTGAAAGCTATAAATCTATCTCTATGCACAGCTTTAGCAGCACACAATTTTTTGATGCCTTTTATTTTTATTATCATTTCTTTAAATATATTTTCTAATTTCCCTTGTGATCTCTGACCAATTGGTTATTTTCCACTGAATGATTTTATTTCCAAACATTCGGATCCTCTTGAGATCCAGTCAAATCTTCTGTATTGAGTTCTAACTTAATTTTATTGTGACCAGAGAATATATCTTTTATGGTTTTACAGTTTTAAAAATCATTGAGATATTTTTATGGCCCAGCATAAGTGTACCTTGTGTTCTGCAGGTGTTAGATATGATGTTCTATAATTTTATTTTGTCAAAGTGGTTGGTAGTATCATTCATCTTCTCTATCTTCACTGACTTTTTATCTAGTTAATTTACCAAGTACCATCTAAGCATGTTAAAATATCCACTTACGCTTACAAATTTGTCTATACTTTTGCCAGTATTTCACAACTCTAATATTTGACACTTGATACACTTATATTTTGACTAGTTAGTATTACAAAATATTTCTACCTCTGGATATACTCCTTATCTTCCTGTTTGTTTTGTCTGACAGTTTTCCATTTTGATTCCCATTCGCATTATATTTTTAATGGTTTCTCTATGGATTACAAGATGCATCTATAAATTAGAACAATCTCCTTAGAGTTGTTACTGTATTATTTCACATTTAATATGGAAAGCTTGTATAGTATAATTCCATATATTTCCTCATCCATCACACTACTGATGATGAATATGGACTGAAATCTCTGCTTAGTTCTTTGAGGTTGTAGATGGTGTGATTTTCCAGGACCCTCTAAGGTCTTCCCCACACCGTGATTAGATGAGCCAAGAATTTAGTGGATTTTTAGTGCAGATTTTGGGATTCATGCCCTCTGTATATGAACCAAACAGTGGCTGACCTTCTAGTTCTAAACTCTATCCTTTGACACCTCCCCCTACTTCTCAGGCCAGTCCTGTAAAGCTGCAACTTTCTTCTGCTGAACTGAACAGACGGCAGGATGCCCTCAGGCAAAAAGCTTCTAAGTTGAAATCTCCTCAGGCAAAACTTTGTTTCTCAAGTTAGACTCCAGTGTTTTAGCCCTTCTGCCATCTTCCCAGATGGTTTCTGTCTATTGTTTTTGACATAGAATTTTCTTTGCAACAAAACCAGACTTCTTACATTAGCATATCACCTTTGGGCTGGGTTACTAGTCTGTGAAGAGATGTTCAGTTTGGGCATGCAAATATAATCATTTCATTTTAGTTGTAATTTTTAGAGTTTTGAGAAAAACTGAAATGCATGAAATCTGTACTTTTCAGTCTCAGATATTTGTAAGTAGCTGTGTACCTGGTTTCATAATTGCTTCCATTTGGACACCTAGTAATATTTGTTTGAAACTAAGGGTTTTTACCTATTGTCTTCTTTATACTGTCTTAGAAAGGAGAATTAGAGAAAGATATCAAATCTTTACCTTGAATTCTTATGAGGTTTCATTTTAGAGCAGCAGAAGTTTTAAAAATTGTTAAAAACAAATGTAGGTGTCAGTTAAAGAACTAGAATAACTCTGCAGTGACCCCTTTTAATGATCAAAACATCAGGGCTTAGTTTAAAAGCTTTTGGTGTTTCAGCAGCAAATTCCTAATAATGCAGATTTCAGAGTTATGAAATAGTTTTAATAATGGTATTGTCCTCCACAAATATTGAGAACTGAACTTAAATTATAAATACTTTATTTTATTTTAAACAGGATCCATGGTTAACAAGTTTATCATCATCCCTTAAAGAAAGTCTTGGAGATTCCTTTTCACTAGGACCTGAGGAAAAAACATGTATAAAAGGTGGTTATATCAAATTATTGTATCTTATTTGTGAACTTTATTGCTTAGAATTTTACAGATATTTGTAAAATAAATAATACATGGGTGTGCAAAACTAGTTTTACAACTGTAATACAAATAAATGATATACTAATTAATTAACAATGCAAGACTAAACTCTGTTTTCCATGCTCACAACTGGAAACCTACTTTTGCCCACCCTCTACTCTATGTAGTTACAGGAACAATACATGTTTATGTTTGCCTGAGTTTTAATGCTAACTATGCTGTTTACAAACCGTGTGATTTGAGATGCAGAACTTAATTTCTCAGGGCCTCAACTTTCCCAACTTATAATGAGACCAATCTCAAAGTTATTGTGAAAATTAAATGATGCTGTCCCTTTTCGCCACTAGCCCAGCTCTTGGCACAGAAGAATGATCATTAAATGTGAACTGTGATGTGTTCTTGCAATAATGTACAGTACAGTGTAATGGTTAGGTGTCGGGCTTTTAGAGTGAGACTAAGCTGGACTGGAATCCAGGCACAACTACATGAACAAAGTAGCTAACCGCTCTCACTCCGTAGATTGATCTTTAAAATGGGGATGATAAGAGTAACTTATCTCAGATTATGGTTGTAATAATTCAGTGGGTTAATAATATGAGTAAAGTACTTAGACCAGTTACCTAGTCAACATGTAGGAAGTGTGACTATGAGTTGTTAACATTATTTCTTTCCTTAGTTCTATGACGTGTAGCTCAATGAGAGCTAAAAGCATAGATGTTTCCAGGCCTGGGATATGTAATCAATATTTATTAAGTGCTTACAATGTAGTTTAAGTTTTGTCATTTTATCAATGAGAAAAACTGAAGTACAAAGATACTGGGAAACTTACCCAAGGTCAGCAGTGTAGCCATAATTTAACTCTGGCTCCAAGTACTTGTTCTTTTCTCTGAGCACATTGACTACCTGTGTAAAGGATCCATTGTTGGTGCTTAGACTCATAAGTGCTCTCCGAATGTGAATGTATAACTGTAACCATAAAGTGGTTTTAAATCTAGCATACCTCAAAACAAGTCCAAAAAATGGCTGTAATGAAAGCAGCAGAATTAAGACTTTGCCAGTAAGATACAGTTCTGGCCAGAGGTAGATCCCAGTAGAAGTGAGAGTTGGTGATCAACACAGAAAGCACTGATTTCTTTCTGTTGAGAATTCCTAAGTGTGGTAGAATTAGAATAATAAAAGCAATTCTGTAAAAGTGAAACTGAATTTCTCATGCCAGAACTTGAACCTGTCCCTTGGCGCACTGAGAGGAGAAGGAGTAGGCCTGCCTTTAGGGCCCCTTTCCTATCAGAGGCAATACTTCATCTTAGTGGGAATAAAACACTTTAAAGGGTAGCTTTATTCTCTGTGTGGAGGACTCTATAGAGTGACATGAATTCTGGGTTGGCCCTGCATCTGCACACTTTTACATCTGTACTGCTGGTAACTGTAGTAGCATCGAGATGCATGCCTCCTACTTTTACAGGCTTTTGTGCCAGCTAAGAAACTGGCTTTTGAAGGGAATGAATATCACCCTCTGACTTACTTGCTTTATGGATCAACAAGCACTTTTGGCGTGTCTTTAGTTTAGGGTAGTTATTGTATTCTCTTTACTAATGTGGTAATTTTTTCTAAGTGTTGGGTATGTCAGATCTTTTAGCAGATTGAGGAACCATTTTCTCTTTTGTAGATCACATTGGAAAAAAATTTATTCAAGTTGAATATGATAGTTTTCTTCATATTTTATTTTCCAAGAAAAGGGGATTAATGACATCTAGTGGGAAGCAAATGAATATCTTATCCACCTTATTAACTTACAGTGGCGTTTTAACACTGTTACTCTGTCTCAAAATAGATCAGGATGAAGAATTCACTGAAAACCACCATTCCTTGAAATCAGCTGAAAATGAAGAGAATTCATCTTTGCTAGACTTTGTTACCACTGCCCTTGAGAACTCCAAGGAAGGGCAAGTGACTACTGGTGGCCTTGAAGAAAAAAAGGAGAAAGCTGAACTGACTATGAATGATGACTTAATGGTTGATCTACAACTATCTCAGCGTAACTTAAGATCTGCCAATGCAATTGAGTCTGCAAAGGTATTTATATAAAATTGTACCATTTATACTACAGCTCAAAACTCAAAATACAACTTTTAAATATTTTGTCTTCCATGTTTGGTACTTCTGAATTATCTGTGGAAAACTCCTCTTTTAATAGTGGTATTGTCAAGTGGTTCTTATTTAACTCAATAGAATTTTAACTTCAGGAAAGGATGCAATGAATATAATAAAACCTATTGTTTCATTAAAAATTATCAGAAGTATATGATCATAATATACTTCTAAAATATCTCAGAAATACACATAACTAGATAACTTTCTATATGTCTTCATTTAAAAATGCAGCCATCTAGAACAATTTCTGAGGTTTTAATTAGTGAAACTTATTTCTTTGGATGACATTTTTAAACATTTTACAAAATTTAATGAAACTCTTTAAGAATAAACATTTGTCCACATCATGCTTGTTAAAATGGATGGACAGGGTCATTATCAGCAATATTTTAATTATAACCTTGAGAACCAGATTAGCAGTGTATAGGATTACTTATCCCTACGCTGTATTGCACCAGAAGACTATACTTTTAAAACTTAATGTATGGCATTTTTAATCTTCATTTCTCCTGAATATAGTCTTTATCTCTTATAGCTACAGTTAGCTGGTGGCTATGTGTATTTGTTATTAAGAGAGATAACAGTGCTAGCTGAAAACTTGTGGTTGAACAGAAATTTATTATAATACAGAATTTAGTTTTATTAAAATGTATAAAGAAAGTTCATTAAGCCTTGTTGCAGATATACTGTCCTTAACCGCTTTTTGTGGGGAAAACAAAAAGCAAAAAAACTTATGTCAAATTAGGGATATGTTTACATCTTTAATGCCAGCACCCATCTGTCTGTGTAGAGTAGAAAGGTTATTCCTTAAAAGAAGGGTGTCCAGGAATTTATAAACAGGGTCTTAGCAATGTCTAACAGGTCATTCTAAATGAGAACAGGCAATTTACATATGTCAAGTAAGATCATAACATATTTCTTTTGACTGCATCAATCCTTGGCTTTATTCTTACTCTCTACTGACTGATCTTCCTTAAGTCACAATCAAATCATCCCCCTGCCCAGGTCTCTTGGTTAGAGTCTCATCACGAGGATAAATGTAAGCTCCTTACTGTTTTCTAAAGATTTCAAGGGATTCTTCTCTGATGACGCGTTCCTCCAATCTCCCTGCTGTTCACTGTGCTTCAGCAGGGTGCCCCTTTTTTCTGTTTCTCCAAATTACCAAGCTTTTAGCACTTATTGTTTCTTTCCTTCCATAGACCTTCATGTGACTCCATTCTACTCGTCCTTTTTCTTAGCTCTGATGCCAGGCCCCAGGGAGGCCCTCACCTTCACTCCAGCCAGTGGGTCACCATACTCCTTCATGAGTCACATTTACTTATCTTTTTATTGTCAGTCAACCCTCTCTATAATGTAATATCCCTTGTTTCCAGCCTGTACTTGACACCCAGTAGAAGTTTAAAAAGCATTGATTCACCACTGACAGTTTGATCTCCAAGCCTCACTGTGACAGTGATGGTGACTAATCCACCTATGGCTTTTTCTATTTAATAGAAAACAACTGAAGATAGAAATACGAAGAATAAAAAGTCCACAAATAATAGAGCATCCAGTGCCTTGGGCAGGTAATAAAGCTGTCATTGTTGCTTATTTATGGGTTGCATTCCACAAAGCTAGTTTTAATTGAACTTCTTTAAAGTAAATTGCATTTGGTGTTACTTGAGTTTCTCTTAATTTCAATCTCATGAGACGAATGGAGTAGTTTCTTCATGATAAAACCTTACAGTTGGTTATATTCTCTTATACAAAGGAATTGATTAGGATTCTCCATACTCTAAATTGCTTTCGAGATAGTTTCTTTCTCCTGTTTTTCCTGAGACGGTAGATATACAGTGGTAGTAAAGCTCAGGTCCAGCATTATACTTCTCTGTTAAGTGACTTTTACTAACACATGAAAAATTATACTCAAAGCCTTGAGGTTCTATGGAATAAGTTGTTTTATTAAAATGATAAGAACCTATCTAGCTTCATTAACACTGATTATGATGATAATGAATATTAACACATAAATGCTAATCAAAACCCTTGGAATCTTTTATATTATCATTAATCAAATGATCGTTAATCAACTAGCACAGGGGTCAGCAAGCTGTCTCTGGAAGTTGTCAGTTAGTTCATTTTATAGGCTTTGCGGACCATCCAGTCTCGGCTGTCATTACTCAGTTTTGCTATCACGGCAGGCAGGGAAGCAGCCACAGACAATATGTAAATGAATGAATAGAGCTGTGATGCAGTGAACTTCATTTACCAAACAGATGCTGGGCCAAATTTTCCCACCAACCCCCAAAATGGAGGAGAGTATCCTAACTTAATATTTAGAATGGTTTATGCAACAAAGTAATAGAAGAAACTATTAAAACCTACTTTATTAATAGTTTTTTTCCGTGTAACTTCAGATATAGTCCATGTTTTTTTTTAAATGTTAATTACAATACCTAAAAGAGCAATCACTTTGAAGCTATGTAACTGGAAGTTATAAAATTTAAATTATGTTGAATGGGTCTCTTGGTATAATAAGAAAAGACTATACAGCATTTTCAAAGTAATTATAATTAAGTTAGAATGTAGCTTTTGAATATAGTATTCTAACAAATCTTTTTGTACCAAGTGCAATTGTAATATTTTATCTTGATTATTTGGATCTTTTCAGATTAATGACCTCTGACTTTTTAAAGAATTCTAGTTCTGTAAGGAGAACTCCTTCGAAAACTACCTCTTCTCAGTATTTAGGCACTTTGAAAATCTTGGACCAAAAGCCCTCACCGAAACAGAATCTAGAACCTGACAGAGCAGATAACATAAGGGCAGCTGTTTATCAGGTAAAAAGTGAAAAAAAAATTAATTGTAAGGAATAAAATAACCCTATCAGAAATGATGATTTAATACTGAATTTATTGGGAAAGATTTTCCTTTATAATACCTGAACAATCAAAGACTTTTTTTTTTTATACTAAATTACTCCCTTACAAGCTTGTAGCTTTTAAAGAAAGAACTATACCATGCTAATTTATAAAAATAAAGCAAAAGCAAAAATATTAATGTCTGTATATGTTTTTTATACTTTTCTCTTAACAGTTTATGTTGTTATGAACAAGAAGAGTTTTGTTTTTATTCCTGAGAGTTTGTATTTGAATTAGGCTTACACAGAAAAAAGACTTTCCTAATATTTTCACAATTATATTTTTCTGTTATACAGAATAATATATTTTAAAAAACAGTATATGTGAATTCCATATGTAGCCATTTATTCAATCTTTGAAGCCTGTTGTTAATACTAAGAAAAATAACATAATTTTCTTAATTCATGGTCATCATTATATATCAGAATATTATCAGAAAAAATGATACTGGTTTCTATAGAATTTATAAATTTTTTGTTTTGCATTTTAAAATTTTTAAACAAATATTTCAGAAATAGATAAAATTCAAATTCATTTGAGAACCTTTGAATATCAGTTCTTTTCTTGTTCCCACAGGAGTGGTTAGAAAAGAAAAATGCATATATAAATGAAAAGCACCGAATTAAAAGGATTGAAAGTGAAAACTTAAGGATCCTAAATGAGCAGGTATTCTGAAATATAGAAATGGAAATAGTCTGGATTTTTAAGTTAGTAAAATATCTCTGAATATTTAATATTTCTAAATCAACTGTTTTTTAAATGGCAAAAAATCTTGTATATTAAAAATTGATTTCTGATTTTGTTTCTCTGGAACTTTACATACAGTTTTAGTTTGATATAAATATGTTATAACTGATGTACATAAAAACATAGATACTCAGAGGTTTTTATTTTTTATCTGTGTGGAATAGCTTTGGCACTACTGATTATTAACTTACTATTGCTTGTGACCACCTAGCTATTTCACTCTTAAAAATTGATTTCAGTCATACAACTTAGCCACAAATATAAAGTGTCATCAGTGTTAACATTCAGTTTTCCTCTTTCTAACTTGGATTTTATATGTCTCTTTAAGACCAACCCCTACCTGAGCTCTTGACTCATATTTTTCCCATTGACTGGAACTGAACTCTTGTTTAATTTTTTCCAGTGCTTCAGTCTCTACCCCTAACTCCTACTTGATAGCCTACAGCATGTTCGGGTCTTTCTCATAAAATAAAAGTCTTGGGCAGGGGAGGCAGGGGACACTTCATGATTCTGTCTAGTACTAAAATGGATTTAGAAAGAACACATTTCCCAAATGCTCAGCGCTGTGCGGAGCAGCCCTGCAGGGGGCTTGCCTGTACACCTGCTGCCACGTTTGCAGCATCTTACTGCCGTGGTCAGTGCCAGACACGTCTCATTGGATCTTCACAGCTCAGCGAGGTAGGTAGTCCTTCTATTTCTATTACGTTATCTCCATAATAAGACTTTATATCATTTAGTGTTACCAGTATTAATGTAAGCACAGGATATTGTGGCATTGGGTTAAAGTAAGTGAAGTAATAACATACTTGCTATACTGACCTACATATTTTCCAGTCTGCCACACACGTTCAGCATTTGGAATGTGCTTATGTAGTAAGAATGTTATGCTTTGATGTCACCCAAAACTCCACTCAAAGCAAAAATCTGCAGCTTACTGTATGACACGGCCAAATTCCCTTACTCAGACTTTATAAGTCTAGTACTTGGCTGATGTTTTTTCATTCACTTGGGTATTTTACTATGAACATTGTATAGTACCACTGAGCCTGTTTGTGTGGTACATGTCCAAAAAAAGCAGTCGACTTCTTTTCCATGAATAGTAGTAGATCAATAGCTGATAAAATGCATTTCCATAAAGGAGATTTTAAAATGCAATAATAATTCAGAATATACTTTTCATAAACTAATTTGTATATATGATCCTAAATAAATTATCTGCTTTGAAACAATTTCTATATATGATGCACATCAAGGAAATTAAAGGTGTGTGTGTTACATCTATCTATAGTTGTCTAGCTATTTCTGCACTCATATGTAACTGTCTACTATTTCTCCAAAATAGAAAAGAGCTGCTAAGAGAGAAGAAGCCTTAGCATCATTTGAGGCCTGGAAAGCTATGAAGGAAAAGGAAGCTAAGAAAATAGCTGCAAAAAAAAGGCTTGAGGAAAAACACAAGAAGAAAACTGAAGAAGAAAATGCTGCGAGAAAAGAAGAAGCACAACAAGTATTTGACTACTTTGAATATCTTTCTTATTTTTAAATATGCGAAATTAAATTAGTGATTTTTTACTGAATTTACAATATTCACAATAAATCAAAAAACCATTCTGAACTCTTTCAGGCCTTTGAAAGATGGAAGGAAAAAAAGATGGAATATCTTAAAGAGAAAAATAAAAAGGAGAAGGAATATGAAAGAGCAAAGAAGCAGAAGGAGGAGGAAACTGTTGCTGAGAAAAGGAAAGACAACCTAACTGCTGTGGAAAAATGGTAATCCAAAATAATAAGTATTTTGATAGATTTTAAACTGATAACACCTTAAGAGTTCTAAAATGTATTAACCTGAAGTTTACTAATGCATCTCAATCTCATTATTGCAAAGATATATTAGGAAATTTTTATTATATGTTCTCCTTTAACTTTACAGTGTTTTATGCTATCCTACATAGGAGTGAAAAAAAGGAAGCTTTTTTCAAAGAAAAGAGAAAAGAGAAAATAAGTGAGAAAAGAAAAGAAGAACTGAAAAGAGCTGAGAAAAAGGATAAAGATAAGCAAGCTATTGATGAATATGAAAAGTGGCTGGTAGGTTTTTATTTTGTTTGTTTTTTGGTGTTTTTTTGCTAATGCACTTGTATATTTTAAATGTACTTTTTTTGTGTGACTTTTCTGTTCCTAATTTCAGTTCTTTTTGTCCCTGCTTACTGACCACCTCTGTCTGGAAGCTGCCTTGTTGAATTCATTCTCTCCTACCCATATCCTATTTCTTGATTTACTCATTTGTATTAATGCTTCCACTATTCCCTAAAGCACGCAGGCTTAAAACGTCAGTCATAACATTCTTCTTTACTGCGTCCCCACGATGAGTCACCTGACTAGTCATGCCCATCCCCCTTTGCAATGGTTTTCATGGCTAAACTCATAGACGCCTGATAAGTACACCAGTGAAGGTCTGCCAGATTATTTTAGATTATTTTAGACGGAACCTGGTTGTGACACACATTCACGCTGAGCTTAATGGTAAGAATGTTATTCTGTTTTTTAATTCTTTTTTTATCTTTCTGATGACCTCAAAGGAAAGGTCTTGTTTAGGTGTTTTTTAATGAAAGAAAGCAAATGAATTTTTGGAAGGAAATATCTGGCTGGACTTTATATATAAACATATATATATACACATATATATGTATATATATATGTGTATCAGAGAAGGAAAACTCTGACTCCAAAAAACCTCCGCTGCCTTGCGGCATACCTCTTCAGGGGAAAGGCTAAGGGAGTAAACCCCGACAGAAAATCCGGAGCCGGAGTCCCTAAGGCGGTTTGACGTTGTAGTCAACACCGGCAACTCCTGCGGCGCACCTGAAGCCAAGCTGTATTGACTCCGTCTTTCCCTTGGATCCTTCAGCTGCGAAGAGAGGGGGGGTCTGCTGCATGGGCAACAGCAGACCCTCCATATTACCCTGCCCAGGCTCTGTAGCTTCAGCATCATCGCAAGATGTCGATTCAACACGGGAGGAGACAGATACCATGTCACTCCCGAGTCGGACTGCACAGCCATTCTCGGCGGTGCAGATAGACTCTTAAGAAGCTACACCATCGTCTCTCGAGACGGACGGCTGCCGACGACGACGACGATATATGTGTATATACACATATATATGTTTTTAACATTTTTGTTTATTTCAGTGTACTTATATTTATAGTTTTCATTAATGTCAATGTTTTCTATCTTAAAATATCAATATAAATATGCATTTTAATTAATTTTTGAATAAGTAATGCATTCATATGAATAAGTACTTTAAAGGAGGAGCTGACACATTGGTATGAGTAGTTAACTCACCACTTGTTTCAAAAAGTATAAACTTCCTCCACAGGGGTTAGGATTCAATAAGGTTTCTTTCCATTGGGGTTTCTTATCAAATGTTTTTTGAAATTATGCTAATCAGCTAATCATCCAGGGTATTGTGTAGTTGTATCTCTCTGGTCAGCAATAAGCTTGAGCATCTTTTCATTTTTGTAAAGATCAGCTCTATATTTTCCTATAAACTGTCAAGTCATAGACTTTCCACCTTTTTCTATTTGTCCTTTTCTTATTTATTTCTAGAAGCTATTTTATGCACTAGGAAAATCAATCTATTGTTTTTATATGAGTTACAAATATTTTTCCCATTGTTTTGTTGGTTTCTCAACATGGCATGTAGTATTTCATGCCATGAAGAATTTTATTTTATTTCCTGGTGTCAAATGTATCAACCTTTTCTTTTGGGTCTTGATTTTCAGGTGTAGTTTAAAACACCTTGTCCATAACCTGAGGTTAAAGTACTCCTATTTTAATTCTAATAACTTTATGACTTTAATATCTTAACATTTTAAGATTTGTTGAAATATGATTCAATATTATTTTTCTTCAATGAATCTTTTATTTTAAAAAGCCAATCTTTTACTGATTTGAGGTACTGTATTAATTATCATATTTTTCGCAAAATAAGGCGCACCTGACCATGATACACACCTAGGTTTAGAGAAGGAAAACAAGAAAAAAAATATTCTGAACCAAATGGTGTACTAAAATATTTAATAAAATATAACAGAATAATATTTCAACTATGTAAAGAGAACAGCAGTCAACAGCGGTATTAAGAACCATCATCACTGTCATTAACAAATGAGGAGAGACTTTAAGGTTCAAGTACTCTTCTAGTTTTCTGGGAACCCCAAGAACTCATCATCGCTAGTGTCAGAATTTATGAAGCTCAGTTGCTCACAATCATTGAAATCACTTCCTTCGCTGTCTTCATACTGATCAGACGCCCTGAGATCCAGCAGTAAAGTGGGACAGTTAAGCATCCCCAGGGGTTTCACATGGGCCCACCACTTCCTCTTCTAACAGCTGTCACCACCGCTGACAGGTCAGGTATACACATCACGGTCTGTGATGCAATATTCACTCCATAAGACACACAGACATTTCCCCCCCACTTTTTTGGGGAAAAAAGTGCATCTTATGGAGTGAAAAATACAGTATATGATACATTCCCAGGTTTTTGAGGTCTGTTTCTTGACTTTTTGTCTCATTGGTCAATCTTAAGATACATATTCTAGTACCACAAATAGGACTATTTTTATCAAGTGATAAAATACAAACTTAACCATTCCACTTTCCTGTGAACCAGCATATCCCTCTCCTGGATCATTCCCATCACATCCCAGGATATTTAATATTAAAACTCTCGTAATTCCTCACTTCTCTCCATACATGGTTCCAGATTTCACTGCTCTTTTTATAGTTAAACTTCTAAAGCATTTTGTTTACACCTCCTTCGTTCTCCATATCCTTCCCACCTCCACACACCAGTTCCAGCACTAGACTGGAACTACACTTGGAAGGCGGTAGCTTTGCCAGCCCACCTAGCCAGTTGAATGGATTCTTTCCTGCCTCACTTCCTAGACCTCTTGTCCAGCTGCACAGCTGATTTTCCGTTCTTGACACTGGCCCCTCCCCGGCTGTCCTGCTCCTGTCACTCCTCTCTCACGTCTCTGCTTTCATGCTCAGTGTCACTTGTTGACGTCCCCTCCCCTTTTTTTTCCCACCTGTTACCATGGCCTACAAGGCCTCCTACTCTTAACTCATTTACCTTTTATTTTCATGTGGAACCCCTCTCCCATTTTTTACCAATTTTTATTCACACTCGGTCTCTTGTTTACACCCATATCCCAGGTCGTCCCCACTGTCAGAGCCCTACACCTGCTGTTCTCTGCGTGAGGTGCTCTCCCCCCAGTGCTTACCAGAGTGGCTTCTTTCTCCATCACGTCTCACTTTCAAATGACTTTTCCTGAATCCACTTACCCTTGAAAGTACTCCCTCTTCTTCTTTAGCAAGCAAACAGTTTGTTTATATGTTTTATAAAAATTCACATAATTTGGAATGCCTGTTATTTATTAGCTGTCTATTTTGCTAGTTCCTGAGGGAGAAGGATCCTATCTGTGTGTTTGGATTTTATCCTCACTTTATGCATGGTGCCCCGTATACTGAATGACCCTGAGGAGGATCTCAGTGCTTAACAGTTCAGTGAATAAATACTAATTGAAGCAGTATGGTACCACAGGGCCCACAGAATCTATCCCAAGTGAGGATGTGCTATATGTATAATCAAGTAACACCATTAATGGATGCAGGGAAATAACAATTGGTATTATTTGTGTGACATTTGGACATAAATCACTTAACAGAATTACAGCAATAGAAACTCCAAAACAATTAAGGAGTGAAATATAAAATATCAAACAATAGAACCAAAAGAAAATAAAATGTAATATATATTAAATCACATGGTAATGAGATGCTTTTTAAAACCTAAAAGTGCAATAAGAAATAGCAGAAGAAAACATACTAAGTATAAAATAATATAACAAAATAAAATATCAGCATAGGTGCTGGTTGGAGGGTGAACTCCTACAGCTACTTTAGAGAATAACATATTTAGAGTTGAACACATTCTTACCCTACAAATGAGCAACTTCAGTTCTGTATATATAACTAGAGAAAATCTTGGCTTATAAACCAAGGAATAAACAGGGATGTTTATAGTAGCATTGTCTATGTTGGAAAAATGAAAACATGACTTCAACAACAACAACAACAAAAAAAACGATTCATAAATTGTGATATGTTGATATACTGGAATTCTATACACCAGGGAACTAAAGCTACAGCTCCACATAGATGAATCTCAGAAATATCATGATGGATTTTTAAAAAAGGAAGTTGCAATAGAAAATAGAGCACAAGACTTTCTGTTATAAATTCTAAAACTTATAAAACAAAATTGTGTTGCTCGGGAATAATATACGTGTAATGAATGTATTAAGAGATGTGATGATTAAGCCTCAAGTTCAGAGTAATGGTTACCTCATTGGGGTGGAGAGAGGAGGGAAGGTGTGGTGAGGGAGTGGGAAAAAGTATTGGTCATGTTTTATTTCTTAAGGCACGTAGTGGCTACAATGTTTTCAACTGTTGTCTATAGCTGAAATATCTTATTTTTTGTAAAAAGCAAGGGCTAAAAATAGTGTAGATAAAATGTTTGCTGCAAAGCTAATATTTATTATATGAAAATATATAATTTGCAAACAATTAAAAGCACTAATAACCATACAGTTAGATAAGCCAAATAACTGAGTAAAAAAAAGAGCTAAAGAAATAAAAATGTGCTCAACCTCAATAATAAGCAAAGAAACATGAGCCTCTATTTTCAAACATTTGTAAAAAAGTCTGAAGTATTCCGTGTTGCCATGCCTGTTCAATCTTTGCACCCTTTCTAAACCTGTTCTCAGAAAATGATCACTATTGGTAGTTTACCTATGAAGTAGCAGTATTCCCCAGCTGCTAGTCTTTAATCAGTTAAACTAGGAAATGATATTTAAATATCTTATAATGAATGATTTGTTCTACTTAAACATGTATATAAATGTATAGTTTTCTGTCTTCTCTTTAGGAAAAGAAAGAAAGACAGGAGAGAATTGAACAAAAAGGAAAGAAACATCATTCTTTTCTTGAAAATCAGGCACTTCCTCCATGGAACCCTCCAAGCAGAACTGTGTTCTCAAAGGTGTTTTGATCATTTTTCTTCTTACATTATGTAGTTATTAATTCAACAATGTTAGCCATAGGTTTTAAAATATTTATTCAGTTATTTATAGTTAGAATAGTCGATTTTAATTAAATGCCAGTCACTTCTGCTGATGACGGAAGAGATGCTTTGGAGCTTACTCGGTGAAAGCACTGAAAGCGTGTTCTGAACTGCAGAGTAACTGCCTCAAATGAAAGCCAATCATCAGATTACTCTTACCTTGAAAATTCATAGCCCTTTATCATGTCCTGGTGATTCTTACAGTCAGATGATCAGTGATCACTTTCACTATGCTGTGTGTTTTATTTAAGTATGTTTGTTCCCAATAATAAATAGGAAACCACCTAGGTACAATAATTATAGAAATAATTGAATGTATATATGATTGTGCAACTAGATTCAGGCTTCTAAATGAGCAGTTACTGGGGAGTATGCATGTATTATTTCCTCTAAAATTGATCTTTAGCTAAAAGCAGTTGTATTTGTACTGTGCAAGCTAGAATTTTGGTTAATTGAGGCAGTAGTTCAGTAAAATGCTAATCATTGAGGCATTTTATTTAATTCTGCTTGATGTTTTAATATGAATGAACTTTACTGTTCTAGGCTCCCATGACAATCATAGGCACTTTATAATGAGTAGACCTTTGAAATTTGTCTTTTTAAATTAAATCTCACTTTATTATTTTAGTGTTACCAAAAAGATATCCATTCCATGTTAGCGACATACTTACACATTAGTTATGGAAATTCTGCAAGAGTTCAAGGTCATTATTACTATTATTATTTTCCAGACGAAAGCCAGAAAGGTGATAAAGGCAATTTGGGGGCTCTTAATCAATCCAGAGTCTTACAGCTTATATTTGGAAGACAGCTGTATGGGAAGGAATTTGTAGGAAACATCTGTATACTTTTATTTATTTAGACATCTGCATATCCTTGTGTTAATTGGACTCATACTTGAACTGGTTGCTAGTTTATCACAGACCAAGTGAATGATCTCAGAGTTGAAATGTTACTTTAGCCAATGTGCAATGCAGTGACGGATGAGAATAAGCAGTTACTATTTATTAAGCACCTATCATATCCTCTCTGCTGGGTCTTTACCAGTGTTATTTCTCATCTTTACAACAACTATTCAAGGTAGGTATTATTAGCTTCATTTTGCAGATAAAAATACTGAGGCTCAGAGAAATCAAATAACTTGCAACACATTTAGCATGTGACTGAGTTGTGATTAGAGAGAACGTATTAAGTTGGCCTCCCTCCAGAATCCACATGCTCGTTCCATGCTCTCATGTGGCCTCAGAATTGTCTGTCGAGACTTCGACATTATATCAATCCTGCACACACATTTTACCTCTCAGATACTACAACCATGTATTATTATCCAGAGATTATCTTTTCCTTAAGAAATAGCTGTTTGTTAGTAGAGATAGTAGACTTCATTAGACCTATAAAATGGAAATAGAATTCATAATATTTAAGGAGTTAGTCAAATGCCTTCTATCTAGTGTTAGAATGATAGAAAACCCAGCGGGTTATGGACTGTAGGCTTTCAGATAGTCGCTCAGGAGGTTCACACTCTGAGAGTTAACCTTACTACAGGCATGTGCAAGATAAGAAAGATGTCATGGACCCCTTTGTAGGGTCACATCAGCACTATAGGTAAACAAAGAACATTTTATAAATACAACTAGAAGCCTGTTTACACTGCCTGAATTAGGACAATACTTCCTGAAATTGATATTATTGCCAGCAACATGTATTATGAGCATGGGATTTAGGACCTCTCTTATTCATCCACGGGTCCCTTGCATAGTACTAAACACAGTGCCTACCAGAATATTGTTAAGTGTTTATTGTATTGAATTAGCTGTTCATAGTTAAAATGATATGTGCAAATTCCAGGTAAGTAAAAGGAAAAATAGAAAAAAGTATAGCTACTTTTAGGGTTGTAAGGTCATAAATGTGTGTCATAGATTTCACATTAAATATTTACTTAAACTTCCTGATCATTTTCTTCTACATTATCATATTTAGTAGTTACCATTATCACCTCTTAATTGTTGTCAGAAATGGATGAAATTAATTAATGAAAGCATATAGCACACGATGACATAATAAATGTTCATTGTTTTTATTTATTTACTACCATGAGCCCTACTATTTCCCCACTTTGTGTGGGTGAGAAGAAGGTTAACGTAAAATGGGGTTGATAGTGGTTATTTGACATTACACATTTTCAATATACAAGAAGAAATCTCTGCTTTCCTGTACAGTCTTGGGTGTAGCACTAAAAGAGAATATGGAGGTTACCTGTATTAGAGGCCTCCTAAAGGGAAATCTAAATACTAATTTCTTAGTATTGCTCATGAGGTAGGATGAAAAGGAACACTGAGATGTTTGCAAAGGCCAAACAAGTCATTTCCTTCAAAAGGGGATTTTTGTCTTACTTTGATTAAAAAATAATAATAATGAACAAATATATATATATATACACACAGACACACATATATATATATAATTTTCTTTTTATAGCAACCAGTGCTGATTCAATTATCTAGTTGAATGAAAATTCTTCTTCTGTATCAGAAATAAAGCTGACTTTTGGGAGCTGGGTGAAAGTACAGTACTATTTACCATTTGAGATCCCAAGGGGAAAATCAAGCCTGGTAATAATTTATTTAATATATTTATCTATTTAAGGAGTATAGTTTCCCTATATTTCTTTTAAAAATGTCAACTATCAATGTACGTCAGCGATATTCATCAGGTGTGTCACAAGAATTTAAAAACATGTAATACCTGACTATTTAGTCAAAGGAACTGACCTAGTTTCCCTTAGACTGTCAAATGAAAAATGACAACAACCAACACAACAGTAACCATCCAGTGTGAATGAACCAAAATTATACCAATTTTTTTGGTAAGATCATTAAAAAAATATGTTTTTTGGTATGCTGTAAAATTTCGACAGTTTATGTGTGCCATGATGTGAAAAAGGTTGAAAATCACTGATGTAGATATTTGCTCATTAAAGTTTTTATTAATTTATAATATAAGGGAATTTTAATTCAAGTTAAGGACACAGGTCAACTTCTAGTTTTATAAATTGTATTATCATTTGAAGACTGCTGACAATTCAAAGAAAACAAATTTAACAAATATTTGAAAACATTTCTCTAGGAATTTAAATATAATATCAAAAATAATTTTTATGCAGAATTTAAGTTCTATAATAACCAAGAAAATTGTACTATTACATAAATAAACAATATAGCATTTTAGATCAGAAAGCGGTTGAAGTTTTCTGTATGAAAGAAAACAACTGTTCAGAGATAACAGTATTCTATTGGTTTGTAATGTGTCACATTTTGAAAACGTTAGTAGTACATTCATTGGTTTAAAGGGTATTGAAACTGATGTTTTTCACTGTTGCTAAAGCAGTACTGGTAATAGTTAGGTGTCTACAATTACATGAACCTCAGAGTGACACGCATGTCCATTTAAAGGGGATTTTAATAATTTAATAAACCTGGCCCAAACTCTTTTTCTAAATTGAAGAAACTGATTTCCAGCGACTTTGGCTTGCCCAGGCTCGTACAACAACTCTTAAGAAATCTGGAGTTGGAGTTCAGGTTTCCTAGCTGTTCTCTGCCCACCATTCTACAATTCTGATAAGCAGATAAAACCTTCACACTATATTTTGTAACTCTGGTCATTAGTTGATTTTTGTCCTCTCAGATGTGCTCTTGTTTTTCCATTGCCTTCTCCATAACTATCCACTGGATCAAACCTATTTGGACACCTACCCTACCACTTAAAGTATGGGGAAATACTAGAGTTTCTTAAGTCCTGAGTCATGGGCTATAAGATACCATAGAGAAATGGAATTTCACAAAATAGGAAAAAATGCAGGTTAGTCAAAATTCCCAAGAATAAACTAGTACAGGAAGCATTTTCCTGATTGAATCTTGGCTGATTTCTGTAATGCTATGTTAAAATGTATTTAAACCCATAAACTTCCATTCTACTCAAAGCAAAAGGTTATCAATTGTTCTGCCTCCTAAGTACGCTGGCTGACAGAATAATAAATCCTATGTAAATGCCTAACTGGAGACCTTTGGATTCTTTTACTTTAAAATGTTATGTAATTTGATTATTTTGAAGCATATATGTTACAAGTAATTGTATAATGTTAACTTGAGTAAACGAAATTTTTGGTGCTGAACTTGGGATGTTTAATAATTATTTGAGGAGATGTATTTAATGTCTGCTTTCTACTAGCATATTTTCATGTAATGCTTAATTAAAGCAAAGCACTCAAGATTCATTTTATTGAGTGATTTTATTGACTGTGCCAAAATTTAATTTCATAAGTGTTAGGGAATATGGTATGGATTTTATTTGTGGGTCAAAAATGAAATAATGATATTATGTTGTTGTACCTTTTATTAGAAGTGACTGAAAATTTGAATGTAAATATTTTAAACATTAGGTATGTATGGTCTCCATATATATATATACACACTACCCAGTCTCTCTAAATTACACATATGTACTGGTAACAAGACAACAGGGAAGATATTATTAGACTCTATTACTAGACGCTGAAACCGAGGCACAAAAGTTGCCCAAGTTCACAAATCCAACAAGCGGCAACATTGGGATTCCTTGGGCCACTGGGTCCCAGACTCTGCCCTTAACCATGGAACTCACTGTCCGCTGAGAAGGAGAGCACTGCCTGGGCTGGAAAGGGCGATGAAAACCACCTCCCGGGAGCACCTGCTTGAATTTCGCTCCCTAAGCACCTTGGCTGACCCACGCCGCTCGAGCCCTGCCCATTACATAAATGCACTTATACATGTATTTGCACAAAAGAAACTTCTGAAAAGATACAATGATATCCCTATTGCGGACCTGTAGGGACGGATGTGACATTGACAGGAGAAAGGGCAGGTTGCACAGAGCAACAATTTGATTTCCCTGAAAACAAACAAATACATGAAACCAAATGTTAAGTGGGAGCCTGTATCACACATGTTCAAACTACAGATAACAGAGGTGAAGAATCGGTTCAATGGGCACCCCACCAGAAAGATGTGCAAACAAGTATGAAACGGGGAAGGATTACCGAGGAAGGCGAGACTTCCTCAAGCCATTCCTGTGAGGAGAGCTGCTGCCTTCCCATCAGTTCCAGCTCCCGATTCACCTGGGCTGCCTCTGCGCCCATGTCTGCCCCTTTCATGGTGGCAGCATCGTCACTATTTGTCTTTGGGAGGGGAATAGGAGTGTGTTGACTGGGTTGTCATTTGTATTATGTCATTTTGTCATGAATTTGTTGTCCATTTAGAATAAAAATGGGTCCCCAGTCCCACCCTGGGAAGTCATTCAGGAGACACTCCCTTGGCCTTCGAGTGACTTGAACATCTCTGCCAGTGTCACTTTGAATATGATGAACTCATCCTTACATTCCTGTCATCTATGGGCCCAGAGCCCTGACGTGGAGCCCTGGCATCCAGCAGATGCCTCTCCACCAGCTGTGAGACCGCAGGGAGGCCGCTGAGCCTCTCGCTGCTTTGAGTCGTCGCTTCTAAAAACGTGAGGGTCCTATGAATTGACGTGTGAGACCAGAAGAGGTCAAGAAGAGCTTGTTTTTCCTTTTAATCTTCCCAACTGAAATGTCTTCCCTCTCTTCTCCATGGGCCCAGCGGTCACAGGTCCTTCAGGCCCACCCCCAAGGAGCCTTCCTTAGCTCGCAGGCCACATAAACCGCTGCCTCTCCAACTGTGGGGTATGGAGGGTCAGGGCCGGAAACCCAGCTGTCATGGGCCAATCTTGCTTCTCCTGCCCGTCTCACAATGGAGCTTCTCCTCCCTTCCTGTGCTCACCAGGGCTGTGCCGGTCCACACCTACGCACCACAGGGCGTGGTTCCTTGACCTGGGCTTGGGTGGGGAGGGCCAGATACCAGGGCACAGCCAGGGTGCCTCTGGGCCCGTGGCCTGCTCTCCATGAAGCCCTGAGAGCCTCAAGCCACACATTCCATGAGTGACATCACCGGGGAGTGATGACCTCACGGTCTGCATCCCAGGGTAACTACGGAAACGTGAGAACCTTTCCTACCATTTCTCTAACGGACACCAACCTGTTTGGTTGCCCCAGAGAAAGACAGAGAGAGACAGAGACAATGATTGACCAGGTCATTTCCATTGAAAGTGACTTGACCACAGTCCCCTGGGTGAATAGCGCAGCAGGTAGGTCTAAGCTGGGCATCTGAACAGGAGGGATTGGTGTACACACAAGCACATCCACTGGGGCTTTTCTTTCATACCTGAGGACGAACCTCACTCTAAGTAATGCCAGTGAATGGCCTGGGTCCCCATCAGAGACCCACAGTGTCCTGCTCACCACTGAGGACAACT
This sequence comes from Furipterus horrens, assembly GCF_987537825.1. Taxonomy (NCBI): domain Eukaryota; kingdom Metazoa; phylum Chordata; class Mammalia; order Chiroptera; family Furipteridae; genus Furipterus; species Furipterus horrens. Next base: position 27,163,111 of record NW_028327180.1, read on the forward strand.
ACAAGGTCATACCTGGGCAAGTGTTCAGAAAGGTCCTCATCTTATTGATGTAGCCTCCCCCTTTGGGCTACAAGATATTTCCATTCAAACCCTTTACTGGTTGGCCTCTTAGCAAAGTCAAGTACATTTTCATCGGCTCATGATAAATAAAAAGTTTGAAAAAGAAGTTTGGACGGTTCTTTCAAACGCAGTCACCTTCACAGTGCTGTAAAGTACACATCCACAGGGGCCCCCTCAGATACATCCCAGACTGAGCTGCTGAGTATTGGGGGGAATGGGAGAACTTACCCATGGGAAGAACGAAAGACCCAAGGGAGTGATGAAGTGATTCAGAGACTGAGGGCTGAGGAAATGGTCTCCCAGAAGGCTGTTGGGTTGATGGAAGCCCACACTTGGTACCCAGAATGTGGTTCTGAGTCTCCTGGTAACTGTTTGATCATGTGGCCTTTTTCTCATCTCCATAAAACTATCAGAGGAGTAGCGTTCATTTTGGCCGAAAAATCAGCACCAATGGGGCCTGCGAGGAGTTGCCAGGGCAGAAGGGGGTTCTGAAACAAATTTATATTAAATTATTTTTTTCCCAAAACTTGGAGGGATTTTACTTCCTTAAAGCCTCAAAGTGACAGGTTGTAAGAAATTATTTCTCTGTTGTGGGAGAGATTAGGGGGCACCCAGTTTGCAATTATTTCCGGGTTCTGTTTTCTCTGGGAATGGGGGAGATATTCTGGTCTGCTGCTGCCCTAGGCCCCCAGCACCCCCTCTCTAGGGGACGTGAAGTGACGTGCCGAGGCTGTGCTTGGGGTGCCAAGCAGCTGAGAAGGCTTCAGGAAGAGCCTGGGAGAGACACGGGAGAAGGGACGTCCCGGCAGGACAACATACAGCACAAGTGAGGGGTCAGTTCTGATCTCTTTCCAACAGGTGTGCCTCGCATCTATGGCTCTACACCTGGTCGCTACCATGTCCCCTACCTAATGAGTGGAGACACCCAGGTGGGCTGGCATGGAGAGACATATTCCCTGGTTGGTGGATATCGATGCTTTGGGGACCCTGCTTTGGCCACCCCAGCAAAGAAGCCAGCCAGACGAGCCCTCAAGAGACGCCATCCCGAGGAAGACTCGGAAGAAGAACTCGGCTGCCCCAGTCCCAAACGTCAGCGGCTGGAGCACGGGTACAAGGAGCTGAGCCACCAGAAGCTCCCCCCAGCCGAGGGGGTGGCGGAGAAGCCAGCCAGACGGGCCATGAAGAGACACCATCCCGAGGAAGACTCGGACGAAGAACTCGGCTGCCCCAGTCCCAAACGTCAGCGGCTGGAGCACGGGTACAAGGAGCTGAGCCACCAGAAGCTCCCCCCAGCGCACGGGGTGGCGGACAAGCCAGCCAGACGGGCCATGAAGAGACGCCATCCCGAGGAAGAGTCGGACGAACCCCTCGGCTGCTCCAGTGCCAAACGTCAGCGGCTGGAGCGCGGGGCAAACATCTGAGCCCGCACAAGCTTGCTGGCTGAGGCACTCTGCACAAGGGACAAAAGTTTCATGGCCCAGGACAGCCAATGTCCCTTGTCTCAGTCACCCCTGTGCTCACCGCTGGCCATCACAACCTGAGCCATTGCGTCTGAGCCTTCCTCAGCCAGCTCCTTCCACCTTGACAGCCCTGGGCAGGGAGCCTCACACACCGAGGTTCCCACGGGAGACACCGCTGGCCGCCCCAGGGCTGAAGCCGGCCGGGCAGGAAGCCTTGTGCTTCTCTGGTCATCCTCGACACCTCCTGCTTGGGCAGAAGAAACACCAGCCTGCCCTCTGAGTCCAGCAGAATCCAGCAGCAGAGAGTGCAGGGGGGCCTTAGCAGGGCCCCCCCGGTCTACCAGATGGACTCCTGCCCCGCGTCATTGCCAGCGGCCACCAACACAAACTACGAGACTCCTTGAAGCCGTCTGTGGTAACTCGGGGAGCCCCCAGCGGGTGTCTCGGGAGCAGAATAGGGAGACTTAGGAGGGTCTAGTTACACGAGGTGGTCAGGGAAGGCTCCTCTGAGGAGGTGCATGTTCAGTGCAGACGTGAGTGATGGGTCACGTGAGGAGCTGGGGGGAAGAGCATTCCTGGAGGGCCAGGTGGCAAATGCAAAGACCCTGAGGCAGCAATGCGGCCGGCCTGATCCAGGACCCCCAGAAAAGCCAGGTGAGGCCAGGAGGGGGGAGAGAGTGAAGACCTGACAGGGGAGGTAGCAGAGACTACATGGGCCCTGTCACCCAGGGAGAGGAGTGTGGATCTTGTCCTAAGTGGCCCGGGAGGTCTGGGTGGGCTTAGAACAGGGTGGTGGCGTGGTGTGAGGGACAAGATGCAGAGGCCACTCGGACTGCCGTGGGCCGTGGCAGGGCGGTGCTGGCTGGTAGCAGTGGGCGTCTCTGCAGGTAAGGCGACAGGCAGGCCTGGGGAGTGGGGGGCGTGGGGGAGGGGCGATATCAGCAGACAAGGACGAGCCATGGTTTGGGGGGCACTGTCAGCAGCTTGTGGCCCTTGGGCGGGGCTGCAGTCACCCTGCCTGTGGACAGCACACTTGTCCTCAGGGGCCACTGCAGGGAGACTGTTGTGGCTCCTCCCCCGACACACACCCTCAGGCCAGGGAAGGTCCTGGTCACATAAGGACTTTTCCTAAGCTGGGTTAGAGGACGGAGGCACACGCACTGGGGCCCCCCAAAAGTTCCCAATGGGAATCTCAGTTAACCTACAAAAGACAGCTAATGCATCTTCCCTCAGTGACCACCCCACTGCCCACCCCTGGAGACGGGATCCCTCCTGTCTGTGTCTGATACGTGCTGTGACCAAGGCTGACATTGGCTACTGGCACTCAGGCGGGTCGGCAGTGCCCAGACACGAGGCACACAGACTCAGACCCACACGGGGAGCTCAGGAAAAGGAGAGACTCCCAGCACCCCCACCAGGCCCACTGAACACACTTTAGGGCGGGCTCTGGACATGTGCACTTTGAAGAGCTTCCCGGAGCTACCAGTTTGTAGGGACCACAAGCAACAGAGAAACATGGGAAATGACACCATGGGATGCAGCCAGCAAATTCCACAACAAAACTAACACACAAAGGATGGGATTTTGTTCACAAATAGATTACAGGGAAGAACCTTTCATCAAGACGGCAGAGTAGGTAAGTGCTGTGCTCACCCCCCGCACCACACCCCCCGGTACCACCTCAAAATTACACCTAAACTGCAGAACAACACCCCTCGGGAACGGCCTGAAGACCAGCTGAACACAAGTCCTATACAGTGAAGGACACTCAGAAGAAGCCACGAGGAAACGCAGGTAGGAGGGCTGGCGATGCGGAAGGCACAGGCCTCACACCCACCGTGTGGCAGTTCAGAGACGATGGGGGGTATGCGGGCTGCAGGGGTCCCCTTGGCAGGAGTGATGATGAGTAAGGGGTCCCAGCCCCACTGATGCTCCTCAGCCCAGGGTCCCAGCTGCTTGCTGCAGCCCCAGCTTCCCCTCAAGGGGCCCGTGCAGGGATGTACTCACCGGCAGACTCAGTTGCTCTGAGCTCCAGTGTTGGGGCAGGAGCTTGGAGAGTGTCAGGGACATACAGGGAGGAACCACATGGTCTGGCTTCAGAGTCAGGGCTGGGGAGCAGCTTTCTCCCACACAGAAGTGCCAGCAGAAGCCACTGTTTTGTCATTGATCCTCCCCTCACCCAGCTTGCACACCTATCAATAACTTCTATCAATGTAAATGGTTGAAATGCTCCAATCTAAAGACTACTTTCCATTGATACACAAATGAATGAAGAAATGTATACAATGGAATATTTCTCAGCCATAAAAAAGAACAAAACCCATTTGGGACAATAGGGATGAATAAACCGAGAGGACATTATGCTAAGTGACACAAGTCACACAGACGAAGACAAGTACCATGTAACCTACTTACATTTAGGATCTAAAACACAAAAGAAATGAACAGACCGAACAGAGACAAACTCACAGATACAGAACCAGTTGATGATTCCCGATGCGAGAGGTTTGGGGAGAATGTGGCAAAAGGTGAAGGGATTAATAATTAAGAAACTGCCAGTTATGAAGTTAGTCAGGGAGATGTAATGGGCATCATGTGGAATAGAGTCAATAATATTCTAATAACTGTGAATGGGGTAACCTATCTAACAGTAAACTGCATAGACATTAAGTGTATAGCTTCGTACATTTTTGCATGGTTCCAGAACCCGCAAAAGTACCTTCATTTCCCCTCCTCATCAATACTCCCCCAATCCAGCCATTAGCCTAACAGCTATCACCATAGATCACTTGTGCCTGTTCCTGAGCTTCAGGTATACACGGGATCATGGGACGCACGGAGTCAATGTTCTTCACTCAACACCATGGCTGTCAGACCCACGCTCGTCTTTGCACGCACTCATTGCTACATCTCTGTCCTCATCTGATCACCATCCACTGTATAAATACCCTAAAATTCATTTATCTCTTCCACTGCTGGTGGACACTCTTCCAGGTTGTGGCTGTCACGCTGACATGAATGAGTGGCCAAGGGAATACGATCCTTGGCCCGGTCACATGTCTCAGATGCCTGCACAGGTTTATCACCTCAGGGAACCAGAAAGCCTGCCGCCCACAGCCCTCGCCCGTCCCGAGTGCCCCCGTGGGAGGTGCCCTGCAGAGCTGAGTGAGCCCTGACCAAGGCCCATGGCGCAGGTGCCCTGTGCCCTCGGGGTCCCGTCTGCGCCTGCATCACGGGGCAGCATGTGAAACACCTTCTCCCCAGCAAAAGTCACCAGGCAGTCCCGGTCCGCTGACATATGCTTCCTCCCAGACTATCTTCTAGCAAAGCCAAGTGTGTTCTGAGAGCTGATCAGGGTGTTTAAAATGGTAAATTAAAATGTAGTTCTGCTGGGAGGCCCCTCTCCAGCCACGGTCACTGGGGTGATGGAGGTACTCAGCTGGCAAAGCCAGGAGTAACTCGGGTCTTGCTCTGGCCTCGCAGCTCACGTGTGCGGATTCTTTGACGACTCCGCTGGTCAGGGCTGAGGAGAAAAACAGCTCCGCGTACCTGTCCATCGCCTGACTCCGAGGGACTCGAAAATATGACAAGAATGAAAGGAACAGTGTGCCCAAAGTATCTCAAGTGTGGGGGACTGCCTCCCGGGTGGAGATTTACAGAGGGAGACAGACAGGGTGCCGCGACCCCGGGAAGACAGAGGCGGGGACGGAGGGGCAGGGCAGGAGCAGGAGAGGAGCTTCCGGCTTCTTCATTTATTCATTTTCTCTGACCACCACCAAAAAAATTGGAAGGGGCTTTCTGCAAAATGTGGCAGATCCTCAAAACTAAGGGAGTGAAAACTTAGCTCTTATAACAAAGCAAAAGGTAAAGTGAGAAGACAGAATTATAATTAAATACAAAAATCAACCTCAAGGAAAGTTACCAAAAGGGCAAACCGGCTCTGAGCTTCCAGAAAGCCTAGCAGAGGGAAGCATTGCATGTCACGTAACTTCTCTGGTTTCACAGGACGCCTTGGGAGCAAGGGACCTTCCTGACCGCCAGTGGCTACCCCTGTGCCCAGCCCATCGCAGGCAGCTCCTGGTATGTGTGCTGATTGAAAACATGTGCCAAGAAACCTGCAGGTGTTGCTCATGGGGAGTCTGCCAAACTGGCATTACAGCTGGCCAGCAAAGGCCATGTCTGGACCCCTTTTGCAAGAGAACAGCTTGTAAGATTTTACCTCGTATGATTTCTTTTGTTGATTTGAAAGAAAGTTACCAAACAGGACATTGAAAAAGGAAAGTGCACAGATATATGTGGGCAATTTAAATACCGAATATAAAGCACGCGCTCTGCTACCAACAGCCAGGGGAAGAAAGAGACCACCACCCCCACATCCCCTCCTCAAGAGGCAATTTACCGTTGTCTTCTTTCTTTACAGTTTTACCGCCTGCGTGTTTAAAACCTAAAAAGGACAGTCCTGTTTCTGAATGAATGGAATTACACTGAGGTACGAGTTCTGTGTCTTCATTCTTTCTGTTTTTAAAAAAAAATCCTCATTGAGGAAACGTTCATTGATTTTAGAGAAAGAGATGGGGGTGGGGAGGAGGGAAGGAGAGAGGGAGAGAAGAGAGAAACACTGATCCATTGCTTCCTGTCCATGCCCCAACCAGGGACCGAACCTGCAACTTCCAGTGCGCGGGACAATGCTCCAACCAGCTGAGCCGGCCGGCCAGGAAAACGTGTCCTCGTTCTTTTGCTCAGTGTACTGTTTGGGGGACTCTACCGTGTTTTTACGGCTGCACTTTGTCCTTTGCTTGTCGCAGTGTATAAACCACACTTGATCAATACTTCCTCCTGTCCGTGCACGTTTGGTTTTGTTCCAGTCTTTGGAAGCCTGCCCGGGTTTTCCAGCCCACCCTGGGCTCTCACTTCTAGTTGACCGTTGCTCAGGCTCTCCTGGCCACCAGCTGCTGCCCAGGGAAACCCCCTCCGTTTCTGCCCAGTAGCTCCTGGCTCGGTCTCCCAGCCAGCCCCTGCACCTTTAGTTCTGGGTACCAGTCACTGTCCCGTGACCTCGTGCCTAGAGCCGTCTCATGAGCCCAGACACTTCATTAGCTTTGACTCAACTTTTACTCCCTCTTCTTCTTCTTCCTGGATTTCACCTCTGCTCTCTTTTCTAGCTCCCGGGCTAATGGCATCAAGCCCACCCAACCACTGTGGCCACGCCGGGCTTCCCGTAATTGAGACTGCGAGTGTGAACTCAATGTCTGCCACCGTCCTTTCCCCGATCCCCACTCTCTGCCCGGGCTCCTTGAATTGGATCAAACAGCCTTATTGGGTTGGAGGACCTGAACTGCGTCTTTACAGCCACTGAAAATAGGACCCATTGGCCAGCTTCAATAAACTCCGAAGTCAAGAGATACAAATGTAAAATGGACCCACTATTTCCCACAGTCAATACTGTTTTATTTCCCACCAAACTTAAGTCATGAAGGAAATTAGGTCCATGAATTCAATTGAGTGAGTTTCTTGTGCATTTAGTATGTCCTGGGCACCCTGTCAAGTGCTCTGAATTGAAAAAGTTGAAGAAAGACACAAAAGGTGGGCAGTGTAGCTTTTCGATCGCAGTCAGACCCTGCGCTCTAAGGATGACGCCAGAGCTCACACCCAGAATATTCTTGCAGTGAGCTTGTTCCTTCTGCAAAGGCACAGCCCAACTGGGGCAGTTGGGAGAGGCCCAGAACTGTTCACATATTCTACCAAAACGCCATCTTCTTCGTGGGAGGGTAGCCCCGGGATGCGAAGAGATTCGGTGTCTGCAGCATCCAGGAGGGACGGCTCATTGTTAGCTGGGCTGCATAAAATCAACGGCTGAGGGGCCGGAGGGTGGGGGGACAAGGGACATGGCGGCAGGTCCACCAGCACAGACTCACCCAGAGCAGTGGGCAAAGCAAGAGGCAGAGACCTGGGGAGATGGAGAGCATCTGGGGGCCCCGCCTTCCTCTGCACACACATGTGGCGGCTTGGCTTACAGTTATTTGACTCCGGTCTTGTGGGTTAAGCATAAATGCATATGGTGGAGCCCCGCGCCCTCAGGAGCTGAGAGTCAGAGTGGAGAAACTAATCTGCACACAGATGAGCAGAGCACCCTGTGCTGGGGCAAGACGCTGAGCACCTGGTACACCTGGGAAGGCCTCCTGGTGGAGGCAAGGCCAGGCAAGTCACATGCAGAGGTGCTAGGGGGGCAGCAGCAGCAGGAGAGCGGGGAAGGCTAGCGTTTCCGTGCTGAGTCCGCAGCCCTTTTACTTCGCAGCTTCTGTGCTCTGCCTTCTCTTTCCTTCTGTAGCTCCGGCACGTCCGTGGTGCTTTGCAGAGGGTGGGCACCCGGAATGCAACTGAATGCCCGGGTCAGCGCCACACAGCCCACTCTAGCAAGAAGGTGAAGGGGGCAAGAGGCCAACATCTTAGCCCGTCACATGTTTCTGGACCAGTAGTGGGGCCCTGTGTCTATCTACCCCCGGCTGTGATGACCATGTGGCCTTCTGTGTGCTCCGGGCTCCCTAGCGCAGTGCTGGTGACACAGTGGGCCACCCCACAGTGTTCCTGTCCTGGCTGGAGCTTACTGGTCCTCTCCTTTCCTATCTCCACCTTCCAGGGGCTTCCTGGAAGATGCCCCCGAGGGTACCTAAGGGCTGCTGACCTGGCTGTGACAGAATTAGCGACCGACCGGGCTTCCATTCCACCTCATCCGTGGGAAGCTGCTCCTCCTCCAACTGGCAAATGACTTCCAGATGCCACAACAGCTCAAGTTTTCATTGCTTGCTGCAAAGACCAAGTCTCCTCTTCCCCATGGGCAAGGCTCTGTGTCACTGAAGCACTTTTGAAAGGAGAGGACAATGAAATCCATTTTTGGTGTCATCCTACTTGGCAACAAAACAAATACAAGTCCTTTCAGCTGACAATGCACTGTGTGCTCTGATGGGGAGTCAGCCTTCCTTCTTGCATGAGCTCTGTTAGGGACTCAGGTCTTCACTCAGAAGGCATGGACTCATCTTTCTTTGACTTACTTTCTCCATTTACAAACTAGAGATAATGGTGTAGTTCCCAACCTCTCTTGTCCTACAAGGGTATTAAAATTCACACTCTTGACCAACCTCACCCACAGGTTTCCCAAGTTCTGATAGACACATGTTTGGACAATGATGTGATGATTCTCCTAGACACTGGCCGGTGCCCATCTGTGACTGTCTGCTGTCTCCTGTCATCCAAGTTGTCGCCTCCAAGCTCTGCCCACCTTGCCTGTACCACCTCCCACCGCCTGCCAGCCTTCTCTGCCAGCACACCAGACACACGCACCCTGGGCCACGGCATCTGCTTCCTAACCAGCCACCTCCTGCTGTGGTTTCTCTTCCAACCACCCTGTGACTACTGCCAGAGTCTCTAGGACATCTTCCTACAATGTCCTTCTTGACAGATTGTCCCCCAGGGGTGATTGTGTCCCCTAGGGGACATTTGGCAGTGCCTAGACACATGGGTGGATATCACAACTGGGGTGGGGGTGCCACAGGCCAGGGATGCTGCTCCACCTCCTACACCTCCTACAATGCCTCCCCTGATGAAGACTTCCCTGGCTCACAACGTCACGAGGGCCAATGTCGAGGAACTCTGCCCTAGACACACACACACATACACACAGATACACACACATTCAGCGGCTTCTTAGAACCTATAAAAAAAGTCCAAACTTAACCTGGATTCCAGGCCCAGCACAATCAGACTTTTACCACCTCTCCAAACTTGTCTTCCTTTAGCTCCCAGCGTCCATCTATTCAGCTTGAGACCTGCCAGTTCTCAAAGTCTTTCCAAGCTCACACAGAGCTTCCCCGCCTCTGAGACCATGTAGCACTATTTGTCTGTTCCTTTCCTCACAGGACATCCTACTTCCTGGGGGCCAGGGACACTAGAGCCACTGTGCTAACACAGGGACACCACAGCGAGCAGCAAGGACGGCCATGGAAGAAATTCCTGAAAAGAGGAATGAGCCCTCTGGACATGCAATTTCATGTCAGTTTGGACAATCCATATTTCAAATGCTTAACAGCCAGCAGCTTCTGTATGGGACAGAAGTTCTGGGCTAGAATCAAATAATATCTTCATGATACTTCGGTAGGGTGAATTATCAACTTGTCTTTTGAGTACAGTGTAATGGATCCTTAACAGCGAACTTGGGCTCCTTGACAAGTTTCAGAGATGGAGTAGCTTAAACAACAAACATGTATTCTGCACAGTCCTGGAGGCTGGGAAGTCCCAGGTCAAGGCGAGGGCAGGGTTGATGTCTTGCGAGAACTCTGCCAAGTTTGCGGACAGCTGCCTTCTTGCAGAATCCTAACATAGTGGGGTGGGGTGTGGGGGAGAGGACAGAGAAAGAGAGGGAGTGGGAGAGAGAGGGAGAGACAGCCCTCTCTAGTCTCTTCTTACAAGGGCATATGCCCATCATGATCACATCAGAATTTAATCACCTCCTAAATGCCTCATGACCCTGGCTGGTTTAGCTCAGTGGATTGAGCGTCGGCCTGCGAGCTAAGTGTCGCTGGTTCGATCTTCCAGTCAGGGTACATCAGAGAAGGAAAACTCTGACTCCAAAAAACCTCCGCTGCCTTGCGGCATACCTCTTCAGGGGAAAGGCTAAGGGAGTAAACCCCGACAGAAAATCCGGAGCCGGAGTCCCTAAGGCGGTTTGACGTTGTAGTCAACACCGGCAACTCCTGCGGCGCACCTGAACCCAAGCTGTATCGACTCCGTCTTTCCCTTGGACCCTTCAGCTGCGAAGAGAGGGGGGGTCTGCTGCATGGGCAACAGCAGACCCTCCATATTACCCTGCCCAGGCTCTGTAGCTTCAGCGTCATCACAAGATGTCGATTCAACATGGGAGGAGACAGATACCATGTCACTCCCGAGTCGGACTGCACAGCCATTCTCGGCGGTGCAGATAGACTCTTAAGAAGCTACACCATCGTCTCTCGAGACGGACGGCTGCCGATGAAACGATGAAATGCCTCACGTCCAAATAGCATTACATTGGAGGTTAGGGTTTCAGCATAGGACTTGGGGAGGATACCAGCATTCAGTCCATAGCAAACACCTGCGGAATTGGAAGCATGTGAGTGAGAAGCAAACGTGAAACTTTCTGTGTCTGTAATTGGGATCCAAGGAGAAACACAAAGTTAAATGAGACAATTTCTAAAATGCCCACGGCAACATCATGCGTCACAGTAAAAACTGGGAACAACCCAAAGGCCCGCTGACGGTAGAGTGGACGGGTCAGCCGCGGTCTGTTCAGCAATGACAAACAACAGCGTACGGCGACCAGCAACGACGTGGAGGAATCTCAAGCACAAATTTAGCAAAAGGATTAGACACACAAGAGTCTAGGCAGCATGATTCCTTTTCTAGAAAGGTCGGAACACAGGCAGAACTAACCTACTGTGTGAGAGAAAGGGCTGCCGATTACTTCTGGAGGGAAGGCAGGGGACAGGGAGTGGAAAGGACATGTGAATATCTGGCCTCTAACGTGTATTAACTGTTGAGGGCAGTGGTTCCATGGGAGTGTTCGAATTGTGATCATTTATTGAGCTGGCCACTTATGATGTGCATTTTCAAGGGCATGTTTATTGTGAATAATTCATATTTAGACTTGTCCTCAGAGTATCTCTTGAAAAGCAAGGCCCGATTTGCCTCAAGTCAGGAACCAGCAGTGTGTACCTGTGAGCAGAGGGGTCTCTAACATTTGGAGCTTGTTAAACCAAAGTAATGCCCATTGGTCACTGCGGCAGCTGCTACAGCCTTCCAGTGAGTCGGTCTGTCAACCAATGTTTCTTAAATGCCATCCCTCACCCAGTTCTCACGACCCTTGTGTCCAGTTTTTGGTCAGACAGCGACCTAGCCAAGCAGCCATGTGAACAGTTGCAGGACTAAGACCAGGCATGAAGTTCTAAGCCTCTCTCGATACCCCTTCCAGAATTTTCTCACCCTGGCCCTCTACCTTGGAACGTGCTCTGGGCTAAGGGAGAGAATCAGGGGAAAGGAAGGACCATAGCAAGACATCGGGAGCAGAGGTCGGAGGCTCCAGAGGCAATCTCCTAAGATCCCAGGCAGTAAAGACAAGTTATGTAGAAGACAGCTTGGCAGTGGATTTCTTATTTTGCCTAGAGACGAGAGTACAGTCATTGAACACCTGCAGACAGTGAAGACAGAAAACCTGCAACCCAAGAATCCTCTTCTCAGCCAAGAATGCTCTGCTCAACATGCAAGAAATACTCATGGGGATTGGCAAGAATATGAATATTGATGGCCCACACCTAGGGCTGTCACCTGGGCCAACCCCTGTGACCTCCATCCTGCAAGAAGCACCTGAGAATTCACTAACCAAGTAAAAACTGAATCAGAACAAACACCTCCATTTTGGAAATAGGAAGGCAAAACGAAACAAGATAGGCCAAGGTGCATCTTTTCTAACTTGGCCACAGTAGAATACTTACATTAAAAAAGACAGAGTAGAATTTTTGCAAGCCATTGTATCTAGTCAAAAGTTAATAAAGCTAGAAGGAAAAAAATAAGAATAAAGAGGGTGCCCCCCAAAATCTTAACTATTAAAATTAAGAACACAGCCATGGATCAAAGAGGGAATGAAAAGTGAAATTATAAGTGGTCTCAAAAGCAATGTAAAGGAGTACAGTTTCTTCAAACCTGTGTGCATAGCTAAAGCTAATTAGGACTTTAAAAGCTTTCTTCTTTAAAGAAAGAAATCTAAAAACGGATGCTGTATTTGTCTATAATAAGGAGAAAAAAGTAGAGCAAAATAATCCAAACAGCAAGAAGGAATTAAATCCAGGCATTTTTTAAAAAATAAAGATGAATAATTCCCAAAGCTAGTCTTTGAAAAGACTAACAAATGTCTAATTCTCATGAACCTAATTATGGAAGGATGGACGGGAAAGAGGGAGAAGGGGAAAAAGCAAATACAGAATTATAAGATAATACTTGAGCAGCAAAGGGGAAATGAGTGCTTTTGGATGAAGTATATGTTAACAAGATTAAGTGAGAAGAAATGGGAAAACTGAATAGACCAATTACCATACCACTACAAAAGGTACTGGGAACAGATGGCTTTAGAGTTTGATTCTATCAAAACTTTAAAGAACAGATCATTCCAACAATAGTTACATTATTCCAAGCTATAGGGAAATATTAAAGATTCTCTCATTTAGTTTATATAATTAATACAAAAATCCAATAAAACACAGAAGGAAAAACTATCGCCTACCCTCATTTTGATACAATAGTAGCAAATAAAATACAGCAACGCATCGAAAGAAGACACTATGACTAAGTAAGTTTTATTCAGGGGTGATGCAAATATCAAGAAATCTACACATAAAATTGATTGCAATAACAGATTAGAAGAGAAAATTCAGGCGGTCCTATCAACAGATGCTGAAAAGGCACTTAGAGAAGTTCAGCAGCCATTTTTCAAGCAGTATAAGCACAAGTATAAGAATCAACTTAAATATGTTACAGGTTGTTTACAGTTTCATTAGCCAATAACATCCTCAGCAGCAAATCACTAAAACCATCTGAAACCAGACAAGCGCGCCAGCTCTGCCAATAGGTTTTTTTTTGACAATGTCTTGGAGGTTTTAGCAAATACAATCAGGCAAGAAAATAAAACAATTGGCATATTTATTAAGAAAAAATAAAATTTTCTCTTGCTAATGACATAACTTTTTATCTAGAAAAGGAATATAGCAAAGGAACTAAAGGTAAGGTACACATCTAAAAGTTAATAGCTTTTCCTTATGCTGCCTTAACAGAGAAATCACTTTAAAATGCTCTGTTCGTGAGAGTGATAAAATCTATCAGTACAGAAGTCAAGAAAATAAGTATAAGGGTGAAAGCACGGTATCTCTACAAAGAAAACCTTAAAATGTATGGGAGCACTGGCCTGGGTGTCTTGGCTGGGGCATGATCCCATACACCGAAAGTTTGCAGGTTCGATCCCTGGTCAGGGAGCCTAAAAGAGACGACCAATTGATGTTTCTCTCTCATATTGATGTTTTTCTCTTTCTCTCTCTCTCTCTCTCCGTCTCTCTCTCTGTCTCTCTCCCTCCACCCCTTCCTCTCCAAATCCAATGAAAAAAATGTCCTCAGGTGAGAATAAAAGAAATGTGTCTGAAAGGTATAAAATGAGTTTTCCAAATAAAGGGAAAATGTCTTCCATGGGTGAGAAGACTTATTATAAAAATTAATCCCTCCCACATAATTATATAAAGTTAATGTAATTTCAATTAATTGTTGACAGAATTTGCTTCACCCTGAAAATGGATAAAATTACCTTAAAGTTCATTTGGAAGAATAAGTAGATGAGAGTTAACACAGAGAAACTTGGAAGAAAAACACGAGGACTTCCTTTTCCAACTCTCTGAACCTAGTAACAAGTTACTACACTCCAATCGATATTCTATTGGCACAGGAATCAGCAAATAGATCCATTAGACAAACAAATACAGAGTCCCCAAAACAGATTTTCGTTCCAAATGAAAATTTAATATATGACAAAGTTGGAATGTGAAGGAGCATGACATTTATTTTTTCAAGAATTGCTCAACTTGTTATCAGGAATTATCACTTGTGGGTTGGAGAGGGAAAAATGTCAGTCAGTCAGCGGGAACGGGGAAGGAGAGAGAGAGGGAAGAGGCAGGCAGATGTAACAACAGCAGCAGTAACACGAGCACTTCCTGAGCTTTTACTCGTTGTCAGACCCTATTCCTTAGATAGCTGTAGACATATATAGACACGCATGTGTATATATTCTCTACATTCGTATAAGCACACATTAGGTATGTATGGTCTCCATATATACAAACACTACCAGTCTCTCTAAATTACACATATATACTGTTAACAAGACAACAGGGAAGATATTATTAGACTCTATTACTAGACGCTGAAACCGAGGCACAAAAGGGAAGTTGCCCAAGTTCACAAATCCAACAAGCGGCAGCATTGGGATTCCTCGGGCCATTGGGTCCCAGACTCTGCCCTTAACCACCGAACTCACTGTCTGCTGAGAAGGAGAGCACTGCCTGGGCTGGAAAGGGCGATGAAAACCACCTCCCGGGAGCACCTACTTGAATTTCGCTCCCTAAGCACCTTGGCTGACCCACGCCACTCGAGCCCTGCCCATTACATAAATGCACTTATACATGTATTTGCACAAAAGAAACTTCTGAAAAGATACAATGATATCCCTATTGCGGACCTGTAGGGACGGATGTGACATTGACAGGAGAAAGGGCAGGTTGCACAGAGCAACAATTTGATTTCCCTGAAAACAAACAAATACATGAAACCAAATGTTAAGTGGGAGCCTGTATCACACATGTTCAAACTACAGATAACAGAGGTGAAGAATCGGTTCAATGGGCACCCCACCAGAAAGATGTGCAAACAAGTATGAAACGGGGAAGGATTACCGAGGAAGGCGAGACTTCCTCAAGCCATTCCTGTGAGGAGAGCTGCTGCCTTCCCATCAGTTCCAGCTCCCGATTCACCTGGGCTGCCTCTGGGCCCATGTCTGCCCCTTTCATGGAGGCAGCATCGTCACTGTTTGTCTTTGGGAGGGGAAGACGAGTGTGTTGACTGGGTTGTCATTTGTATTATGTCATTTTGTCATGAATTTGTTGTCCATTTAGAATAAAAATGGGTCCCCAGTCCCACCCTGGGAAGTCATTCAGGAGACACTCCCTTGGCCTTCGAGTGACTTGAACATCTCTGCCAGTGTCACTTTGAATATGATGAACTCATCCTTACATTCCTGTCATCTATGGGCCCAGAGCCCTGACGTGGAGCCCTGGCATCCAGCAGATGCCTCTCCACCAGCTGTGAGACCGCAGGGAGGCCGCTGAGCCTCTCGCTGCTTTGAGTCGTCGCTTCTAAAAACGTGAGGGTCCTATGAATTGACGTGTGAGACCAGAAGAGGTCAAGAAGAGCTTGTCTTTGCTTTTACTCTTCCCAACTGAAATGTCTTCCCTCTCTTCTCCACGGGCCCAGCGGTCACAGGTCCTTCAGGCCCACCCCCAAGGAGCCTTCCTTAGCTCGCAGGCCACGCAAACCGCTGCCTCTCCGACTGTGGGATGCGGAGGGTCAGGGCCGGAAACCCAGCTGTCATGGGCCAATCTTGCTTCTCCTGCCCATCTCACAGTGGAGCTTCTCCTCCCTTCCTGTGCTCACCAGGGCTGTGCCCGTCCACACCTACGCGCCACAGGGCGTGGCTCCTTGACCTGGGCTTGGGTGGGGAGGGCCAGATACCAGGGCACAGGCAGGGTGCCTCTGGGCCCGTGGCCTGCTCTCCATGAAACCCTGAGAGCCTCAAGCCACACATTCCATGAGTGACATCACCGGGGAGTGATGACCTCACGGTCTGCATCCCAGGGTAACTACGGAAACGTGAGAACCTTTCCTACCATTTCTCTAACGGACACCAACCTGTTTGGTTGCTCCAGAGAGAGAGAGAGAGAGAGAGAGAGAGAGACAGAGACAGAGACAGAGACGATGTCGATTGACCGCATCATTTTCATTCAGTGTAACTTGACTACAGTCCCCTGGGTGAATAGCGCAGCAGGTAGGTCTAAGCTGGGCATCTGTACAGGAGGGATTGGTGTACACACAACCTCACCCACTGGGGCTTGTCTATCATACCTGAGGACGAACCTCACTCTAAGTAATGCCAGTGAATGGCCTGGGTCCCCATCAGAGACCCACAGTGTCCTGCTCACCACTGAGGACAACTACAAGGTCATACCTGGGCAAGTGTTCAGAAAGGTCCTCATCTTATTGATGTAGCCTCCCCCTTTGGGCTACAAGTTATTTCCATTCAAACCCTTTACTGGTTGGCCTCTTAGCAAAGTCAAGTACATTTTCATCGGCTCATGATAAATAAAAAGTTTGAAAAAGAAGTTTGGACGGTTCTTTCAAACCCAGTCACCTTCACTGTGCTGTCATGTACACATCCACAGGGGCCCCCTCAGATACATCCCAGACTGAGCTGCTGAGTACTGGGGGGAATGGGGGAACTTACCCATGGGAAGAACGAAAGACCCAAGGGAGTGATGAAGTGATTCTGAGACTGAGGGCTGAGGAAATGGTCTCCCAGAAGGCTGTTGGGTTGATGGAAGCCCACACTTGGTACCCAGAATGCGGTTCTGAGCCTCCTGGTAACTGTTCGAGCATGTGGCCTTTTTCTCATCTCGATAAAACTATCAGAGGACTAGCATTCAGTGTGGCTGAAAAATCAGCACCAATGGGGCCTGCGAGGAGTTGCCAGGGCAGAAGGGGGTTCTGAAACAAATTTATATTAAATTATTTTTATCCCAAAACTTGGAGGGATTTTACTTCCTTAAAGCCTCAAAGTGACAGGTTGTAAGAAATTATTTCTCTGTTGTGGGAGAGATTAGGGGGCACCCAGTTTGCAATTATTTCCGGGTTCTGTTTTCTCTGGGAATGGGGGAGATATTCTGGTCTGCTGCTGCCCTAGGCCCCCAGCACCCCCTCTCTAGGGGACGTGAAGTGACGTGCCGAGGCTGTGCTTGGGGTGCCAAGCAGCTGAGAAGGCTTCAGGAAGAGCCTGGGAGAGACACGGGAGAAGGGACGTCCCGGCAGGACAACATACAGCACAAGTGAGGGGTCAGTTCTGATCTCTTTCCAACAGGTGTGCCTCGCATCTATGGCTCTACACCTGGTCGCTACCATGTCCCCTACCTAATGAGTGGAGACACCCAGGTGGGCTGGCATGGAGAGACATATTCCCTGGTTGGTGGATATCGATGCTTTGGGGACCCTGCTTTGGCCACCCCAGCAAAGAAGCCAGCCAGACGAGCCCTCAAGAGACGCCATCCCGAGGAAGACTCGGAAGAAGAACTCGGCTGCCCCAGTCCCAAACGTCAGCGGCTGGAGCACGGGTACAAGGAGCTGAGCCACCAGAAGCTCCCCCCAGCCGAGGGGGTGGCGGAGAAGCCAGCCAGACGGGCCATGAAGAGACACCATCCCGAGGAAGACTCGGACGAAGAACTCGGCTGCCCCAGTCCCAAACGTCAGCGGCTGGAGCACGGGTACAAGGAGCTGAGCCACCAGAAGCTCCCCCCAGCGCACGGGGTGGCGGACAAGCCAGCCAGACGGGCCATGAAGAGACGCCATCCCGAGGAAGAGTCGGACGAACCCCTCGGCTGCTCCAGTGCCAAACGTCAGCGGCTGGAGCGCGGGGCAAACATCTGAGCCCGCACAAGCTTGCTGGCTGAGGCACTCTGCACAAGGGACAAAAGTTTCATGGCCCAGGACAGCCAATGTCCCTTGTCTCAGTCACCCCTGTGCTCACCGCTGGCCATCACAACCTGAGCCATTGCGTCTGAGCCTTCCTCAGCCAGCTCCTTCCACCTTGACAGCCCTGGGCAGGGAGCCTCACACACCGAGGTTCCCACGGGAGACACCGCTGGCCGCCCCAGGGCTGAAGCCGGCCGGGCAGGAAGCCTTGTGCTTCTCTGGTCATCCTCGACACCTCCTGCTTGGGCAGAAGAAACACCAGCCTGCCCTCTGAGTCCAGCAGAATCCAGCAGCAGAGAGTGCAGGGGGGCCTTAGCAGGGCCCCCCCGGTCTACCAGATGGACTCCTGCCCCGCGTCATTGCCAGCGGCCACCAACACAAACTACGAGACTCCTTGAAGCCGTCTGTGGTAACTCGGGGAGCCCCCAGCGGGTGTCTCAGGAGCAGAATAGGGAGACTTAGGAGGGTCTAGTTACACGAGGTGGTCAGGGAAGGCTCCTCTGAGGAGGTGCATGTTCAGTGCAGACGTGAGTGATGGGTCACGTGAGGAGCTGGGGGGAAGAGCATTCCTGGAGGGCCAGGTGGCAAATGCAAAGACCCTGAGGCAGCAATGCGGCCGGCCTGATCCAGGACCCCCAGAAAAGCCAGGTGAGGCCAGGAGGGGGGAGAGAGTGAAGACCTGACAGGGGAGGTAGCAGAGACTACATGGGCCCTGTCACCCAGGGAGAGGAGTGTGGATCTTGTCCTAAGTGGCCCGGGAGGTCTGGGTGGGCTTAGAACAGGGTGGTGGCGTGGTGTGAGGGACAAGATGCAGAGGCCACTCGGACTGCCGTGGGCCGTGGCAGGGCGGTGCTGGCTGGTAGCAGTGGGCGTCTCTGCAGGTAAGGCGACAGGCAGGCCTGGGGAGTGGGGGGCGTGGGGGAGGGGCGATATCAGCAGACAAGGACGAGCCATGGTTTGGGGGGCACTGTCAGCAGCTTGTGGCCCTTGGGCGGGGCTGCAGTCACCCTGCCTGTGGACAGCACACTTGTCCTCAGGGGCCACTGCAGGGAGACTGTTGTGGCTCCTCCCCCGACACACACCCTCAGGCCAGGGAAGGTCCTGGTCACATAAGGACTTTTCCTAAGCTGGGTTAGAGGACGGAGGCACACGCACTGGGGCCCCCCAAAAGTTCCCAATGGGAATCTCAGTTAACCTACAAAAGACAGCTAATGCATCTTCCCTCAGTGACCACCCCACTGCCCACCCCTGGAGACGGGATCCCTCCTGTCTGTGTCTGATACGTGCTGTGACCAAGGCTGACATTGGCTACTGGCACTCAGGCGGGTCGGCAGTGCCCAGACACGAGGCACACAGACTCAGACCCACACGGGGAGCTCAGGAAAAGGAGAGACTCCCAGCACCCCCACCAGGCCCACTGAACACACTTTAGGGCGGGCTCTGGACATGTGCACTTTGAAGAGCTTCCCGGAGCTACCAGTTTGTAGGGACCACAAGCAACAGAGAAACATGGGAAATGACACCATGGGATGCAGCCAGCAAATTCCACAACAAAACTAACACACAAAGGATGGGATTTTGTTCACAAATAGATTACAGGGAAGAACCTTTCATCAAGACGGCAGAGTAGGTAAGTGCTGTGCTCACCCCCCGCACCACACCCCCCGGTACCACCTCAAAATTACACCTAAACTGCAGAACAACACCCCTCGGGAATGGCCTGAAGACCAGCTGAACACAAGTCCTATACAGTGAAGGACACTCAGAAGAAGCCACGAGGAAACGCAGGTAGGAGGGCTGGCGATGCGGAAGGCACAGGCCCCACACCCACCGTGTGGCAGTTCAGAGACGATGGGGGGTATGCGGGCTGCAGGGGTCCCCTTGGCAGGAGCGATGATGAGTAAGGGGTCCCAGCCCCACTGATGCTCCTCAGCCCAGGGTCCCAGCTGCTTGCTGCAGCCCCAGCTTCCCCTCAAGGGGCCCGTGCAGGGATGTACTCACCGGCAGACTCAGTTGCTCTGAGCTCCAGTGTTGGGGCAGGAGCTTGGAGAGTGTCAGGGACATACAGGGAGGAACCACATGGTCTGGCTTCAGAGTCAGGGCTGGGGAGCAGCTTTCTCCCACACAGAAGTGCCAGCAGAAGCCACTGTTTTGTCATTGATCCTCCCCTCACCCAGCTTGCACACCTATCAATAACTTCTATCAATGTAAATGGTTGAAATGCTCCAATCTAAAGACTACTTTCCATTGATACACAAATGAATGAAGAAATGTATACAATGGAATATTTCTCAGCCATAAAAAAGAACAAAACCCATTTGGGACAATAGGGATGAATAAACCGAGAGGACATTATGCTAAGTGACACAAGTCACACAGACGAAGACAAGTACCATGTAACCTACTTACATTTAGGATCTAAAACACAAAAGAAATGAACAGACCGAACAGAGACAAACTCACAGATACAGAACCAGTTGATGATTCCCGATGCGAGAGGTTTGGGGAGAATGTGGCAAAAGGTGAAGGGATTAATAATTAAGAAACTGCCAGTTATGAAGTTAGTCAGGGAGATGTAATGGGCATCATGTGGAATAGAGTCAATAATATTCTAATAACTGTGAATGGGGTAACCTATCTAACAGTAAACTGCATAGACATTAAGTGTATAGCTTCGTACATTTTTGCATGGTTCCAGAACCCGCAAAAGTACCTTCATTTCCCCTCCTCATCAATACTCCCCCAATCCAGCCATTAGCCTAACAGCTATCACCATAGATCACTTGTGCCTGTTCCTGAGCTTCAGGTATACACGGGATCATGGGACGCACGGAGTCAATGTTCTTCACTCAACACCATGGCTGTCAGACCCACGCTCGTCTTTGCACGCACTCATTGCTACATCTCTGTCCTCATCTGATCA
Organism: Furipterus horrens; assembly: GCF_987537825.1. Taxonomy (NCBI): domain Eukaryota; kingdom Metazoa; phylum Chordata; class Mammalia; order Chiroptera; family Furipteridae; genus Furipterus; species Furipterus horrens. Next base: position 27,183,910 of record NW_028327180.1, read on the forward strand.
CCATCCACTGTATAAATACCCTAAAATTCATTTATCTCTTCCACTGCTGGTGGACACTCTTCCAGGTTGTGGCTGTCACGCTGACATGAATGAGTGGCCAAGGGAATACGATCCTTGGCCCGGTCACATGTCTCAGATGCCTGCACAGGTTTATCACCTCAGGGAACCAGAAAGCCTGCCGCCCACAGCCCTCGCCCGTCCCGAGTGCCCCCGTGGGAGGTGCCCTGCAGAGCTGAGTGAGCCCTGACCAAGGCCCATGGCGCAGGTGCCCTGTGCCCTCGGGGTCCCGTCTGCGCCTGCATCACGGGGCAGCATGTGAAACACCTTCTCCCCAGCAAAAGTCACCAGGCAGTCCCGGTCCGCTGACATATGCTTCCTCCCAGACTATCTTCTAGCAAAGCCAAGTGTGTTCTGAGAGCTGATCAGGGTGTTTAAAATGGTAAATTAAAATGTAGTTCTGCTGGGAGGCCCCTCTCCAGCCACGGTCACTGGGGTGATGGAGGTACTCAGCTGGCAAAGCCAGGAGTAACTCGGGTCTTGCTCTGGCCTCGCAGCTCACGTGTGCGGATTCTTTGACGACTCCGCTGGTCAGGGCTGAGGAGAAAAACAGCTCCGCGTACCTGTCCATCGCCTGACTCCGAGGGACTCGAAAATATGACAAGAATGAAAGGAACAGTGTGCCCAAAGTATCTCAAGTGTGGGGGACTGCCTCCCGGGTGGAGATTTACAGAGGGAGACAGACAGGGTGCCGCGACCCCGGGAAGACAGAGGCGGGGACGGAGGGGCAGGGCAGGAGCAGGAGAGGAGCTTCCGGCTTCTTCATTTATTCATTTTCTCTGACCACCACCAAAAAAATTGGAAGGGGCTTTCTGCAAAATGTGGCAGATCCTCAAAACTAAGGGAGTGAAAACTTAGCTCTTATAACAAAGCAAAAGGTAAAGTGAGAAGACAGAATTATAATTAAATACAAAAATCAACCTCAAGGAAAGTTACCAAAAGGGCAAACCGGCTCTGAGCTTCCAGAAAGCCTAGCAGAGGGAAGCATTGCATGTCACGTAACTTCTCTGGTTTCACAGGACGCCTTGGGAGCAAGGGACCTTCCTGACCGCCAGTGGCTACCCCTGTGCCCAGCCCATCGCAGGCAGCTCCTGGTATGTGTGCTGATTGAAAACATGTGCCAAGAAGCCTGCAGGTGTTGCTCATGGGGAGTCTGCCAAACTGGCATTACAGCTGGCCAGCAAAGGCCATGTCTGGACCCCTTTTGCAAGAGAACAGCTTGTAAGATTTTACCTCGTATGATTTCTTTTGTTGATTTGAAAGAAAGTTACCAAACAGGACATTGAAAAAGGAAAGTGCACAGATATATGTGGGCAATTTAAATACCGAATATAAAGCACGCGCTCTGCTACCAACAGCCAGGGGAAGAAAGAGACCACCACCCCCACATCCCCTCCTCAAGAGGCAATTTACCGTTGTCTTCTTTCTTTACAGTTTTACCGCCTGCGTGTTTAAAACCTAAAAAGGACAGTCCTGTTTCTGAATGAATGGAATTACACTGAGGTACGAGTTCTGTGTCTTCATTCTTTCTGTTTTTAAAAAAAAATCCTCATTGAGGAAACGTTCATTGATTTTAGAGAAAGAGATGGGGGTGGGGAGGAGGGAAGGAGAGAGGGAGAGAAGAGAGAAACACTGATCCATTGCTTCCTGTCCATGCCCCAACCAGGGACCGAACCTGCAACTTCCAGTGCGCGGGACAATGCTCCAACCAGCTGAGCCGGCCGGCCAGGAAAACGTGTCCTCGTTCTTTTGCTCAGTGTACTGTTTGGGGGACTCTACCGTGTTTTTACGGCTGCACTTTGTCCTTTGCTTGTCGCAGTGTATAAACCACACTTGATCAATACTTCCTCCTGTCCGTGCACGTTTGGTTTTGTTCCAGTCTTTGGAAGCCTGCCCGGGTTTTCCAGCCCACCCTGGGCTCTCACTTCTAGTTGACCCTTGCTCAGGCTCTCCTGGCCACCAGCCGCTGCCCAGGGAAACACCCTCCGTTTCTGCCCAGTAGCTCCTGGCTCGGTCTCCCAGCCAGCCCCTGCACCTTTAGTTCTGGGTACCAGTCACTGTCCCGTGACCTCGTGCCTAGAGTCGTCTCATGAGCCCAGACACTTCATTAGCTTTGACTCAACTTTTACTCCCTCTTCTTCTTCTTCCTGGATTTCACCTCTGCTCTCTTTTCTAGCTCCCGGGCTAACGGCATCCAGCCCACCCGACCACTGTGGCCACTCCTGGCTTCCCGTAATTGAGACTGCGAGTGTGAACTCAATGTCTGCCACCGTCCTTTCCCCGATCCCCACTCTCTGCCCGGGCTCCTTGAATTGGATCAAACAGCCTTATTGGGTTGGAGGACCTGAACTGCGTCTTTACAGCCACTGAAAATAGGACCCATTGGCCAGCTTCAATAAACTCCGAAGTCAATAGATACAAATGTAAAATGGACCCACTATTTCCCACAGCCAATACTGTTTTATTTCCCACCAAACTTAAGTCATGAAGGAAATTAGGTCCATGAATTCAATTGAGTGAGTTTCTTGTGCATTTAGTATGTCCTGGGCACCCTGTCAAGTGCTCTGAATTGAAAAAGTTGAAGAAAGACACAAAAGGTGGGCAGTGTAGCTTTTCGATCGCAGTCAGACCCTGCGCTCTAAGGATGACGGCAGAGCTCACACCGAGAACATTCTTGCAGTGAGCCTGTTCCTTCTGCAAAGGCACAGCCCAACCGGGGCAGTTGGGAGAGGCCCAGAACTGTTCACATATTCTACCAAAACATCATCTTCTTCGTGGGAGCGTAGCCCCAGGATGCGAAGAGATTCGGTGTCTGCAGCATCCAGGAGGGACGGCTCATTATTAGCTGGGCTGCATACAATCAACGGCTGAGGGGCCGGAGGGTGGGGGGACAAGGGACATGGCGGCAGGTCCACCAGCACAGACTCACCCAGAACAGTGGGCAAAGCAAGAAGCAGAGACCTGGGGAGATGGAGAGCATCTGGGGGGCCCCGCCTTCCTCTGTACACACATGTTCAGTGCAGACGTGAATGATGGGTCACGTGAGGAGCTGGGGGGAAGAGCATTCCTGGAGGGCCAGGTGGCAAATGCAAAGTCCCTGAGGCAGCAATGCGGCCGGCCTGATCCAGGACCCCCAGAAAAGCCAGGTGAGGCCAGGAGGGGGGAGAGAGTGAAGACCTGACGGGGGAGGTAGCAGAGACTACATGGGCCCTGTCACCCAGGGAGAGGAGTGTGGATCTTGTCCTAAGTGGCCCGGGAGGTCTGGGTGGGCTTAGAACAGGGTGGTGGCGTGGTGTGAGGGACAAGATGCAGAGGCCACTCGGACTGCCGTGGGCCGTGGCAGGGCGGTGCTGGCTGGTAGCAGTGGGCGTCTCTGCAGGTAAGGCGACAGGCAGGCCTGGGGAGTGGGGGGCGTGGGGGAGGGGCGATATCAGCAGACAAGGACGAGCCATGGTTTGGGGGGCACTGTCAGCAGCTTGTGGCCCTTGGGCGGGGCTGCAGTCACCCTGCCTGTGGACAGCACACTTGTCCTCAGGGGCCACTGCAGGGAGACTGTTGTGGCTCCTCCCCCGACACACACCCTCAGGCCAGGGAAGGTCCTGGTCACATAAGGACTTTTCCTAAGCTGGGTTAGAGGACGGAGGCACACGCACTGGGGCCCCCCAAAAGTTCCCAATGGGAATCTCAGTTAACCTACAAAAGACAGCTAATGCATCTTCCCTCAGTGACCACCCCACTGCCCACCCCTGGAGACGGGATCCCTCCTGTCTGTGTCTGATACGTGCTGTGACCAAGGCTGACATTGGCTACTGGCACTCAGGCGGGTCGGCAGTGCCCAGACACGAGGCACACAGACTCAGACCCACACGGGGAGCTCAGGAAAAGGAGAGACTCCCAGCACCCCCACCAGGCCCACTGAACACACTTTAGGGCGGGCTCTGGACATGTGCACTTTGAAGAGCTTCCCGGAGCTACCAGTTTGTAGGGACCACAAGCAACAGAGAAACATGGGAAATGACACCATGGGATGCAGCCAGCAAATTCCACAACAAAACTAACACACAAAGGATGGGATTTTGTTCACAAATAGATTACAGGGAAGAACCTTTCATCAAGACGGCAGAGTAGGTAAGTGCTGTGCTCACCCCCCGCACCACACCCCCCGGTACCACCTCAAAATTACACCTAAACTGCAGAACAACACCCCTCGGGAACGGCCTGAAGACCAGCTGAACACAAGTCCTATACAGTGAAGGACACTCAGAAGAAGCCACGAGGAAACGCAGGTAGGAGGGCTGGCGATGCGGAAGGCACAGGCCTCACACCCACCGTGTGGCAGTTCAGAGACGATGGGGGGTATGCGGGCTGCAGGGGTCCCCTTGGCAGGAGTGATGATGAGTAAGGGGTCCCAGCCCCACTGATGCTCCTCAGCCCAGGGTCCCAGCTGCTTGCTGCAGCCCCAGCTTCCCCTCAAGGGGCCCGTGCAGGGATTTACTCACAGGCAGACTGAGTTGCTCTGAGCTCCAGTGTTGGGGCAGGAGCTTGGAGAGTGTCAGGGACATACAGGGAGGAACCACATGGTCTGGCTTCAGAGTCAGGGCTGGGGAGCAGCTTTCTCCCACACAGAAGTGCCAGCAGGAGCCATTGTTTTGTCATTGATCCTCCCCTCACCCAGCTTGCACACCTATCAATAACTTCTATCAATGTAAATGGTTGAAATGGTCCAATCAAAAGACTTACTTTCCATTGATACACAAATGAATGAAGAAATGTATACAATGGAATATTTCTCAGCCATAAAAAAGAACAAAACCCATTTGGGACAATAGGGATGAATAAACCGAGAGGACATTATGCTAAGTGACACAAGTCACACAGACGATGACAAGTACCATGTAACCTACTTACATTTAGGATCTAAAACACAAAAGAAATGAACAGACCGAACAGAGACAAACTCACAGATACAGAACCAATTGATGATTCCCGATGCGAGAGGTTTGGGGAGAGGGTGGAAAAAGGTGAAGGGATTAATAATTAAGAAACTGCCAGTTATGAAGTTAGTCAGGGAGATGTAATGGGCATCATGTGGAATAGAGTCAATAATATTCTAATAACTGTGAATGGGGTCAGATGTGCACTAGACTTTCTGGGAAGACCGGTTTGTAAGATTGAATGTCTCATCGCTGTGCTGCACACCTGAAATTAATAGTGTATGTCAACTGCATGTGAAAAATAAAGTAGTAAATTCAATAAACTGAGAGAGACACAGAGACAAATGATGGAAGAGAAAACTTAATATGCTCGGAACAGATTCCATGGCTCACACTTGTACAATCAGTTATACAAACATGACTTTGCTGAGTATAGCTCCCTCAAGGTACAGGTATGCACATATGTTGTGTGAACAGGGAGAACATGGAGGAGGCTACAGGCCAGGTCGGGGAGGCTGGTACTCTTTGGGGGAAGGGGCGGGGGAGGAAGTGAGATCATGACAGATCAGGGGGCTGGAGCAAAGCTGGGGGTGCAGAGCACAGAAGGGGGGCTGAGCACAGCAGCAGCAGGTTGATATCATGGCCTTGCCCAGGGCCAGACCTGTCGATATTTATGGAACTGCTCACAGTGCTGAAGACTTGTGGACAAGCCAGGAGCCTGGAGATTTCCCCACCAGCTCCCCCCTCTCTATGGGCAGCCCCAACCCTGTATCATACTCCTGGGCACTCCAGGCCTCAGTCCCTATTGGGTGGTGGGAGACGGGTGGGACTGTGGCCCTGTGGACACCCAGTCTTCCTGTGTGTGGTGGCAGTGTGAGCACCATCCTGTTAACGGGGGGCAGAGAAGGTCTTCTCTAAATGTCTTCTACACCACTGTCCACATTTTATTAAAATGTTAGGCCTTATGACTGTTTCTTAGAAACACAAAAGATGTCCATTAAAGTAGGGACAAGTCACACTCATCTTTGCATATTCAATAGTAGGTTCGCAGGCACTAATAAATGTTGTTGGTACTGACAATACACCCATACAGGATCCTTGTTGGGAGAGTCTAAACTAACTCAGTGACAGACAAGACTGATGACCCATGTTTATGGCTGATCTTTCTGGAACAAGCAACGAGAACACAGAGCTCAGACTATCCCAGGGCTATATAGGCATCTGCCCAAGGCCCATCTTATTTAGTTTGGATCATCTCTTCCACTGAAACGTAAGTTCAAGGATATTGTCTTTGCCTGCTGTTATTCCCAACATCCAGAACAGTACATAATTGGGTGGAATAAATGAACAAATAAATGGATTTTTGGGTTTTTTTAGACAAAGATTCATTCACCACGAGCCCTGGCCACCAGGGTCTGTGTGAGATGCTGAGGATGCTTACCCCCAAGAATGTTTCCTGGGGTACTGGGAGACAGAATGGAGGCAAACAGAAAAACAAGTAATTATGGAGCAGAGTGGTGTCTTACGACAGAGGTTTTGAAGGAGGGGGGAGCGCCATTGTCTCCAGGGTGAGCAGGTAGGCAGGGGAGAAGAGGTTTCAGGTGGGAGGCAGACATGGGGGCTCACGAGTTCTCCCCTGTGTCCAGAGTCATACAGACTTGAGGGCCTGCCCTGGACTGAGGGGGTGGCTGTGTGCTCTGACTGCAGGGGCCTACAAAATCTCCAGAACCCCACTTCTGAGGTGTCAGGGGGCCGCAAGTGCCTGCTCTTTTTGCTCCTTTCTCTGGTCAAGACAGGGAGAACCCCACTGGAATAGTAATGCCAGCTGACTGGGCATCTAGAACACAGTCCAGTCGTGCAGAATTGAAAATGCAAACCAGTGAGAATGTTGTCAGTAGATAAGAAAAGTGCCAAAGGGCAACCCATAGTCGTCTTATTCTTCTCTTTATATAATATATAAACTGCAGCACATCTCTTTGAATCCTCAGGCTCGGTGGGATGGTTGGCTAACACAGAGTTCTAGGTTGAAATGGTTTTCCTCCCAAGTTTGAAAGCATCACTTCACTGTCTTGGAGCTTCTGGTGTTGCTGTTGAGATGTTTCGGGCATGCTGATTCCCACACTTTTGAATGTGCCCAGTTCTCTTCCTCGCCCCAGCTGAAAGTGTATCGAATCATCTATTTGTCTGCACTGTTTTGGAATTTCACATCAATACTCGGGATGAGTGTTTACTTTTATTCACTGCAGTGGGTACTTGATGAGCCCTTTTAAGCCAGAATTTGTATTTTCCATTTCCCTTCTCTACCTTCTGGGATGTTTCCACAAGTCTATCTTTAAGTATTTCTACTGAGGTTTACATTTACGCTACCATCTGTTTTTAGTTTTTATCTCCTGATTGTTCATCGCTTTTTGGTTGGGGGAGGTTAAGAACTACAAACTGGTCATTATGGAATAGTCATGGGGAATTCAAATACAACACCAGAAACGTAGTCAGTAATATTGTAACAACTGTGCATGGTGCCAGGTGGGCACTTAAATATATCATCGTCTAACCACTATGCTGTACACCTGAAACTCGTACAAAATGATACTGAAAGTCAACGGTAATTGAAAAGTAAAATTAAGAAGTAGAAGCAGCAAATAACAGGCATATGGAAAGGTGCTCAATGTCACTAATCAGCAGAGAGATACAAATTAAAAACCACAATGAGTTATCACATCACACTTGTCACAGAATGGCCATCGTGAAGAAGTCAACAGACAACAAGCGTTGTCAGGGATGTGGAGAAAAGGGAACCCTTGTGCCCTGGTGGTGGGAATGCACACTATGGAAAACAGCCGCTATGGAAAACAGTATGGAGTTTCCTCAAACAAATGAAAAATTGAACTACCTTATGACCCAGCAATTCCACTTCTTAGTATTTACCCAAAGAAACCCAAAACAGGAATTTGAAGATATATGCACACCTATGTTCATTGCAGTGTTATTTACAATAGCCAAGATATGGAAGCGACCAAATACCCATCGGCAGAAGAGTGGATTTTTAAAGAGCAGGGGTACATATATATGAGTATAATGAAATGTTGTTCAGTCATTAGGAAGAATGAAATCTTACCATTTGTGACAGCATGGATGGACCTAGAGGGCATTATGCTGCGTGAAGTAAGTCAGAGAGTGAAAGACAAATACCACAGAACTGCACTTGTATGTGGAATCTAAAGGACAATGTAAGCAAACCAAACAAGACAAACGCTCGTGGATACAGAGAAGTAACTGAGGCTTGCCAGATGGGAGGGGAGCTAGGGAGCTGAATGGAAAAGCTGAAGGAATTAAGAAGCACAAACTGTCACACAGAATTTCTATACCCAGGAAAAAAAATATTTAAAAGTCACAGGTGAAATGAAGAATTTTTTCAGATAAACAAAACCTGAAAGAATTCTTTGTCAGTAGAACTGCACTACCTGAAATGTAAAAGGAAGTTCTTCAAGTACAAAATAAACTATGCCAAGTTAAAATCCGGATCAACAGAAAACAGGGCAGGAGGGATGCGTTAAAAAGAGGCCTCAGGAAACGTTGAGGGTGATAGATATGTTCATTTCTTTGACTGGGGCTATGGCTTCATGAGTATATACATATGTCAAAACTCATCAAATTGTAATTGTAGATGAGTCAAGTTTGGTGCATATTAGTTATGCCTCAGTAAAGCTGAAGCAAAAAGGCACAGGATTGTCCCTTATAAGAAATTCTCAAAATGCAAAACTAGCCCTGGCTGGCATGGCCCAGTGGATTGAGCACCAGCCTGTGAACCCAAGGGTTGCTGGTTTGATTCTCATCCACAGCACATGCCTGGCTTGTGGGCCAGGTCCCCAGTTGGGGGCCATGAGGAGAGGCAACCACACAGTGATGTTTCTCTCCCTCTCTTTCTCCCTCACTTCCCCTCTCTATAAAAGTAAATAAAATCTTTTGTAAAAATGCAAAACTCACCTAGAGTGGTGACAAAAGGCAGATCAGTGATTTCCTGAGAACAGAGTTTTTAGTGGGTTGCCTGCCAGAGGCATTAGGGAACTTTCTGGGTGATGGAAATATTTTTACTCTAATGCTGATTACAACAACGTACAAACTCATGAAAACTAAACTTTGTAAAATGAGTGCACGTGATTACATTTAAATTATACCTCAATACGATTTTGTTCATCCTTCTATTCTTTCTTTAGTAAGGTTTAGAAAGGAAAAGAAATTAAATGCATTTTAATCTATTATCTTGACTAACAACTTTGGGGTGATTTTTAAAGCACTCCTACAGGGCTTGGCTGCATGTTGGGTCCTTGCGTACTTATATAACTGCCAATGTTTTGTACAACTTTATAATTTACAAGGACTTTCACACATATCTCATGTTATCTTCAAAAATATCTCAAGAGACTTGGCATTGAGTTTTTGAATATGATACCAAAACCACAAGAAACAAAGAGAAAATAGTATATTGGACTGAAATCAAAATTAAAAGCTTCTCTGCATCAAAAGACACAATCAAAAGAGTGAAAAGACAATTTACAAAACAGGAGAAAACAATTAACAAATCACACATTTGATAAGGGGTTCAAGTCCAGAATATATCAGAACTCCTACAACTCAACAGCAAAACAAGTAACCTGATTTAAAAATGGGTCAATGACTTGAAAAGCCTTTTCTCCAAAGAAGTTATACAAATAGCTTACAAGCATAGGAAAAGATGCTCAACCATTAAGGAAGTACAAATCAAAATCACCATAAGCTATCACCCAACATCCATTAGAATGGCTACTGTGAAAATAACACAGAATAAGTGTTGGCCAAGATGTGAAGAAATTGGAACCTTTACACATTTTTGGGAACACAAAAGTGGTGCATCCACTATGAAAAACAGTATGGCAGTTCCCCCCAAAATTAAAAGTAGCATTGCCATGTGATCCAGCAATTCCACTTCTGGGGATGGATCCCAAAGAATTGAAAGCAGGGACTGCAGGAGAAATTTGCACACCCATGTTTATGTCAGGATCATTTACAATTGCCTAGAGGTGGAAGCAACATAAGCACCCACTGCTGGATACATGAATAGACAAAAAGCGGTACAGACATATAATGGACCATTATTCAGCCTTAACAAAGGAAAGAAATTTCAACCCACGCTGCTACTGCATGAATGGGCTTTGAGGACATTCTGCTAAAGGAAATAAGCCAGTCACAGGAAGGCACATACAGTAGTCGCTCTCCATATCGCGGTTCACTTATCCCGGCCTCACTGTATCACGGGGTTTTTAAAAATACACTGATCCCTCACTTATGCCAGGTATTATGTTCTAGACCCCCTGCACTAGGTGAAAAGCCGCGAAGTAGGAACCTTACATTTATTTTAGTATTTACTGTACAGTACCGCAAAATCCCACGATATAGCGAAAAATCCGCGATAAATAATTAAATACAATATTTTTAAAAATCCCACGATACAGTAAGGCCGCGATAAGTGAACCGCGATATAGAGAGGGACTGCTGTATTATACTTAGTTATTTATCGCAGATTTTTCACTTCGTTTGCAGACCTGTCCTCTGTTCCTTCTCTCGGTTTTTCCTGCCAATATTCCCCGCCTCAAGGATCCGGAAAATGACAAGACCCTCCTTCTCATAGATTGTTGATGCACTTTCCCCAGGATTCAGCCGCTCCATTGCTGAGTCTTCGATGACAGCCACAGGTGCCACCCTGCTCCATGTCACTGCCGGACCCACACACGCCCTCTGCTCACTTCTCACCTCTAGCTGTGGGAATTCCCACAACCTCAAAGTGTGGGCAGGCACGTGCTCAGCCGACTCCTCTCCCACTGCATCTGATCCTGAAGGTGACTGGCTTGCATCAGTGCTATGGCCCAAACGATTAGCTCATATTTCAAGCGCATACCAGTCTCCACTGGGAGAAAGATGAATGGGAGATTTTTATTAGCAGAGCACAAGTCTGGGAGAGGCTTTCAAATCATTTACAGCAAATGCCCAGCCATCCTGTTATCACCCACGCCTGCCCATGGGGATTTGCCTGGGCAGCACTGCTTTTTCTGGGCCTTGCCCTCCACTCAGAACTTGAGGACTGAGTGATCTTTCAAAGCTCCTTGAAGCAAATTGCTTCCCTACACAGAGGTCCTGGACCTGCCGAACTGTTGTGTCTTTGAAGGGAAGAAATAGCAAACTCTACACTCCCTTGGGAAATCAAAATGAGTAAACTTCGGAATCACAAAGGGGACTTAGACCAGGAGCTGTAGCGTCTCCCAGGCCTCCCTCTTCTCCATGGGCAGCACCTGTTACCAGATCTTCAGTCTCCCTCACCTGTGCCAAAGCAGCACCCAGCACTCTCTGCCGCACCCCTAGAAGGCAGCAACTCCTTGTCAATATACAATAAGGAAGAAATCCGATGTCCCACCACAGAGAATGGCTTGGCTGCCCCCTAGTTCTGTCCGTGGCAGGACCCAGGTGAACCCACCTCCTCGTTGCCGGGGCTCAGAGTGTGTCACACAGGCTCCGGGGCCTCCGCCACCTGGCTCAGGAAGACCACCAGCCAGACGGCCGCAAGCAGACGGCAGTCTTCCCTGCTGCCCCAGGCTGTTCTGTTTTATTTCTTTTCTTCTCAAGAAGCAACATAAGATCATTTAAAACACATTTTTAATACACACCCTTTTAATATTCCAATGCCTTCCTGCAAGACAAAGAGCAATAGCGCCAAACGAACTCGGCATCTGTAATCCATAATTTATCACCCAAATTGGTTGTGTTCAATTATTCATATCCTGCAACAGGGTGTCCCCGAAGAGGCGAACAAGCTCAAAAGAAACCTCACAGAATGGGGAAGACAGAAAAAAATAGCACAAGCACTGCAGTGAACGTATCAGGATGGGGGGAAGTCCGGGCTCTGATCAGGAAGAATGCCATCGAAGACTTTTCTCCAGGACCTGACCACAGTGTCTTCTGCTGTCCTGTGGGCAGGGGAGTCGGCAGTCATACGCCACTTTGTGTTCCTAGTACAGATATCACCAACGTTTCTTTAGCCACTTCCACAGATATTTATTAACCACCTGCAATGTGCCAGGCACTGTGGTTGGCCTAAAAAGATAATTAAGATGCAGCTCTTGACCCTGAGAAGGCTTCATGACAGGCAGGCACCAGAGGGCCTCCCGAGAAATTTGATTTACCCTGAGGACTCTAAGGAAATTTGAAAGGTTTAGAGCAAGAATATAATATACTGTAACAGAACCCCTGGGCTGCTCCGATTGAAACAACCCACGGGCTGTTTAGTTAGGGGCCCGATTGCCCGCCGCCAGAATCATAACTCTGAATACCAGAGTTTGGTGAAAAGAAAAAGAATTTGTTTATTTACACAAAGTCCTGCCTCCCCCTCCCAGACCTGGCCAGTCTTAGGAAAGTCAGAAACCCCATTTCCCTACTTCCTAGGCACAGTTCAGCTTTACCAGTAGCTGCCAATCACTCAGTTCTGATTGGGGAGGTCCTTTCTGTGCTGTGGTGCCCTCCAGCTCTCAATGCAGGACCGCCTCGATTCTCAGCCTCCTTGCAAACTGCCTTCTTCCTGCAAACTGCATGGATCTCCTCTCCTTCTCAAAGCAGCCTGGCAAGAGCCTCTTCTTAAAGCCGGCTGGAGACCCCTGCTCCAAGCCAGATGGAGGGAGCCCACAAGAGCCAGAGAGTAAGGGCGTGAGGGTCAGAGAGAGCCTGAGAGAGAGAGCCTCCTAGAGCCAGAGCCAGCCCAAAAATGTCTGCAGCTGCTTCTCTCTTCCTCCCTGCCTCCTCTCTCCCCCTGCGTCCTCTCGCGCAGTGGGTGTTGCAAACAGTTCTGACTATTCACCGAACCCTACGTAGGCTCTGTCTGCTTCTTCCCTACCAGCCCACAGTCCAAGATCCCTCCCATCTTCCTGAGTCTTGGAAGTAAAGCGGATCTTTGCAACAATGTATCCAGCCACTAGCTCCAGGCATGCAAGGGCATCCTGAAAGCTGCTTCCTGCTGCCTATCTCCCAGCTGCAAACTCTGGGGTTTGTTTTTGGACTCCCCTGTTTCTGTAACAATACCAGTATTCTTAAGCTTGATTTTGTTTTCACTGCTTTTAGAGAGAGAGGAAGGGAGAGAGAGAAACATCAATGTAAGAGAGAAACACTGATCAGTTTCCTCCTGTACATGCCCCGACCAGGGATTGAACCCACTACCTTAGCTATGTGCCCTGGCCAGGAATCGAACCTGCAAGCTCTCAATTATAGGACAACACTCTAAACAACTGAACCACACCAGCCAGGTTATTCTTGAGTTTTTTAAAGCTCTTACAGATACTGTTAGATTTGATTGTCGAGGACAAGAGTAGAAAAATGGAGAGGAGTTCAGAAGCTGCTTCAGTAGTCTAGCTGATGGGGACTTGGACCGGGGAGTCACAGAGGTGGAGAGACGTGATCAGATACAGAGCCTGAAACATCTGATGCTGACGTGAGTGTGGGTGTGAAGGCAAGAGAAGGGTCAGCGTGGCTCCCGGATCCGGGCCTGAACATCTGCGTGAATGGCAGTGCCATTTACTGAAAGGGAAACGAGGGGGCAGGATCGGTTTCAGGCGTGAGAACAAGCACTCTGCTTCAGACACGGGAAGTCTGAGCTGCCTGTTAGTCACCAGCGCAGAGAAGTCCTTAAGGCGGACATTGCGTATACAGATCTGAGGCTCTGGAGGCAGGTCAGGGCCGGAGATAGAAATTTGGAGGTGGCTAATTTATCAATGGCATTTAAAGCCCTGTGACTGGATGAAAAGGCCTAGGAACTGAAAGTGTTGAGAAGAGGAGAAGAGAAAATGGAGAGAGAAAATGGAGAGAGAAAACGGAGAGGAGAGGAGAGGAGGGGAAGGGAGGGGAGGGGAGGCAGGGGAGAGGAGAGGAGGGAAGGCAGGGGAGGGGAGGGGAGGGGAGGCAGGGGAGGGGAGGGGAGGGGACGGGAGGGGAGGTAGGGGAGGGGAGGGGAGGCGTTTAAAGCCTTAACCTTGAACATGCCCCTGTGCACAGGAAATAAAGAGCAGGGAAACTCAGCAAGTCAGTTCCCTTTTAATATTTCCCCAAAGTGTCATCTAACAACTCCCCAACTTACACTTTCACATCCTAGGAGGTCTCACTTTAGTTCAACACGTTGTGACTCTAGATGACCAGGAAGGACAAGGAGAATGTCTGTGGCATGGGTACCTCTCCTTCCCCAGTAGCATCTGTGCATCTCTGCTCTGGCCCGTTCTCCCACCTGTCCCTCACGCAAGCAGAGCTGCTAGTTAGGAGGAGAGACTGGTGTTTCAGAGGCCAGAAAGTGCTTCGAGAAGACTATAGAGCCTTCCCCAAAGACAAGGCTGTATGACAGAATATATCCAGTGCCTGGCCCATGGTGGAGCCTTCATGAATGGCTGAGGGAGCCCGGGAAAAAGAAGGAAGGAGGGAGAGAAAAGACAGGAAAGCAAAGGAAGAGGAGCTAGGCAACGATATAAGCTTCATAGACTTTCTAGGCAAAAGGACACAGGACCTGGAGTCAGGAGACCAGAAGGCACCTACAAGCCACAGGACAGTCACTTCGCATAAGCTTCTTTCTACCAGTGCACAAAGTGGAATGCTTCTCATACAGATTCTGTAGTAAAATGGGCACTCTGACATATCACCAGTGACACTTGAATAGATAAGCCAACTTGAAAAGCAGTTTATCAATATGAATCAAGAGTCCACAAAAATAGGCTTCCCTTAACCCATTGCTGAGTTTCCCCTCTAACAAAACAACTTAAAACATTTTCAAAACCATTGGTACAAATATTGAAATAACCTAGGTCCCTAGTGACATTGTGGAACATGATTACTGACTGGCAGGAGAGTCAAGCTGCTTTGGGCTAATCTGGAAGTCAGGGGCTTTCCTGTGGCGATAGAGGAAGATGGGAAACCAGCACACACTAAATAATGAGACCAGTCCTGCTGATGTTTGAGGGGAAAGTGAATAATCAATTCTTAATAAGGGTACCTTTAAATGAGCCACTGGCAAGGGCTTGGTGGGGGTGATACCACGAACAGAAACAGCAGGCCAATGTGTATAATATTCATTCGGACTACGCAGAGATATATAATTTTTTAACCTTGAAGACTTTTCACAATGTTTTTATTGTTATGACTTACATAAAGAAAATTCACGGCAGTGTACATTTCTGCGAGTTTTGTGACAAATGCATAGTTTTGTAACCACTACCTCAATCAAGATACAGTACCGTTCCCTCACCCCAGAAAGTTCCTTCATACACCATTGTAGTCACTCTTGCTCTGCCTACCCCAGCCTCAGGCAAGGACTAATCGATACTCTGTCCCTGTAGTTTTGGATTTTCCAGAACATCATACAAACGGAATCTTACAGTATATAGCCTTTGAATCTGGCTTTTGTCACTTAGCTTAATGTACTGAGATTCACCCATGTTATTATATGTTTATCCATTTATCAGTTACAACATTTGAGTTGTTTCCATTTGGGGCAATGAATAGATATTAAATATTTGTGTGCACATTTTGTATGTGGCAAGTACATCTTTAGCTATGGGAAAAAACTTCCAAACTGTTTTTCAAAGTGGCTGTACCATTTTGCATTCTTCCCAGCAATGGACGAAGAGCTTCAACTGCTACAAATTCTCGCCAACACTTAATGTTGTTGTTTGCTGTTGTCATTGTTTTAGCCATTCTAAAAGCTTTGCAGTCATAACTTATTCAGTTTTAATTTGCATTTCCTTCATGATTAATGGTGTTTAGCATCTTTGTATGTACTTGTTTGTCATCTGTGTATCTTCTTTGGTGAATTGTCCATTCAAATTTTTTCCCAACTGGGGGTGGGACTTGCTTTCTTCCGTATTGACTTCTGAGTGTAGGAAGCACAGAAGAGACTGGCCGCCGCTTCTGCCACCACCACGCCGTGTCCTCTCCACCCCGGCTCCACCACTCCTGCCTGTCTAGATGAGTATTTCTTCTTTATATTTTTGTTTGCTGAACTTCCATGCACTTTGATTTTCTGGAACTTCTGGTTGTCTCTAGTTTTGAGGTAGTTGTATTCCTTGTTAGTTGTGGAGGGAGACGCAGCGTGTCTGTCTATGCTTCCATCTTGGCTGGAAGTGCCTCCATTTATGTTTTTGCATCCTTGGTCATATATTAATTGACTACAAATGTGTGGTTATACTTCTTGGTTCTATATTCTGTTCCATTGATCTGTATGTCTGCTTTTATTCCAGTGCCATGCTGTTTTGGTTGCTATGGCCTTGTAGTATAGTTTGATGTTGGGTAATGTGATTCCTCCAAACTTGTTCCTCTTTCTCAGGATTACTCTTCCTATTCAGCATCTTTTGTGATTCCATATAAATTTTTGAAGTGTTTGTTCTGGTTCTGTGAAATATGCCATTGGTATCTGGGTAGGAATTGTGTTGAATTTGTAGATTGTTCCCAATCTAAAGGAAAACATTTGTAGTCTTTGCCCATCGAGTGTGATGTTGGATGTGGGTTTGTCATGTATGGTTTTTATTGTATTGATGTGTGTTCTTTTTATTCCCACTTTGCTGAGAGTTTTTGTTATGAATTTGTGCTGTATTTTTTCAAGTGCTTTTCTGCCTCTATTGATGGGATCGGGTGGTTGTTGTCCTTCGTTTTGTTTATGTGGTGTTTCATGTTTATTGATTTGTGAATATTTACCAAACTTGCACCCCAAGAATAAATCCCACTTGATCTTTTCAGTGTATTGTTGGATCTGGTTTGATAATGTTTTGTTGAGTATCTCAGCATCTATTTTCATCAGGGATATTAGCTTATAATTTTCTTTTTTTGTAGTGTATTTATTTGGTTTTGAATTATCCTTAAAATTTTTAAAATATTTGTGGAGTCAGTGACTATCATCTTTTTTGTTTCTGACTTGATCATTTGTGTCTTCTTTCTTTTTCTTCCTGATCAATCTTGTGAGAGGTTGTAGGGAACCGCTCCTTGTGGTTTAGGGAACTGTAGCCCCAGCCCAAGCCTGACCTGCTGCCACACCCAAGCCTTCCACCCATCCCCCTCTGATCAGAATCAGGGAATCAGGTCCTGGAGGGGGCAGGTGGCTCAGACACCAAGTGGGCCATCTCTACTCCTGTAAAGGAGGAAAGAGGAAGGACATCTCTAAAATCAGAGAAGGAAAACTCTGACTCCAAAAAACCTCCGCTGCCTTGCGGCATACCTCTTCAGGGGAAGGGCTAAGGGAGTAAACCCCGACAGAAAATCCGGAGCCGGAGTCCCTAAGGCGGTTTGACATTGTAGTCAACACCGGCAACTCCTGCGGCGCACCTGAAGCCAAGCTGTATTGACTTCGTCTTTCCCTTGGACCCTTCAGCTGCGAAGAGAGGGGGGGTCTGCTGCATGGGCAACAGCAGACCCTCCATATCACCCTGCCCAGGCTCTGTAGCTTCAGTTTCACTGGAGAGGACACTCCAGCGTCATCGCAAGATGTCGACTCAACACGGGAGGAGACAGATACCGGTTATAAGCTCATCCGATTGGCGAAGGAAACGAGCGTCAGGGGTCTCCTCTGACAGTGGGAGAGGTCATCGCACCTCACTGGACAGCTACCGCCCGCCTCAAGCTGGGCAGCCCCAGCCAATTAGGTGCCGTCTCGCCATGGCTTGCCTGCCC
This sequence comes from Furipterus horrens, assembly GCF_987537825.1. Lineage (NCBI taxonomy): Eukaryota > Metazoa > Chordata > Mammalia > Chiroptera > Furipteridae > Furipterus > Furipterus horrens. The sequence goes on from NW_028327180.1 coordinate 27,201,615, forward strand.
CACTGGGTGCGTGGGGATCAGAGAGGCGCCTCTCGAAAAGTGGGCCACAAAACACCCGCACCAGTTAATTCCAAGCAAACAACAAGAAAGAAGCCTCCGGCTCTTCGTCTCGCTAGCTGGAACATCAGGACCATGTGCCCCGGACTTACTGCAGACCTTCCGTGGATCAATGGTGCCAGGAAAACCGCTGTCATCGATAGGGAACTGGCACGACTGAACATCGACATTGCGGCTCTACAGGAGACCCGGTTGGCCGACAACGGAACTATCAGAGAAACCAACTACACCTTCTACTGGCAAGGGAAGTCTCCGGACCAACCAAGACAGCACGGTGTTGGGTTCGCTGTGAAGAACACGCTTGTTAACTCCATAGAGCCACCCACAGGAGGCACAGAGAGATTACTTACCCTCCGATTGTCAACAACTTTCGGCCCAGTCAGCATTCTTAGCGCGTACGCCCCAACCCTCTGCGCCACCATCGAAGAGAAAGAACAGTTCTACCATGCACTGGACGAAGCGTTATCCAAGATCCCCAGAAGTAACGCTCTCTATCTCCTTGGAGACTTCAACGCAAGAGTAGGAGCCGACCACATGGCCTGGCCCACCTGCCTTGGAAACTTTGGGAGAGGAAAGATCAATGAGAATGGTCAGCGACTGCTTGAGCTTTCGTGTCACCACGGCCTGTGCATGACAAACACATTCTTCAAGTGCAAAGAGATCCACCAGGTGTCATGGAGGCACCCCCGCTCCCGCCATTGGCACCAGCTTGACCTCGTCATCACCAGAAGAACGGATATTGGCAGCACCCTCCTCACCCGCAGCTACCACAGTGCAGACTGCGACACGGACCATGCCCTCGTGGTAAGCAAGGTGCGCATAATGCCGAAGAGGTTGCACCACTCCAAGATGAAGGGTCGCCCACGCATCAACACCAGTTGTGCCAGCAACCCAGGTAAGACCCAGCAATTCATCAACAAGATGGAAGATGCACTCGGCGAGGGAATGGCGGCAGATGACATTATCGAATCCAATTGGCCACGTCTCCGCGACGCCATATACAACTCCGCCATTATTGCTTACGGGAAGAAAGAGCGGAAGAACGCTGACTGGTACGAGGCTCACTGGGAAGAAATGGAACCCGTGATCGAGGCTAAGAGGAAGGCCCTACTGGCTTACAAGGTCACGCCCACTCCCAGTACACTTCAAGCTCTACGGGCTGCCAGGAACAAAGTCCAGAAGACCGCCCGCCACTATGCCAACACCTATTGGCTAAACCTGTGCAGAAGCATTCAGGAAGCCGCCGATATAGGCAACGCACGAGGAATGTATGAGGGTATCAAGAAGGCAACAGGCCCAATCCCCTCCAAGATCGCCCCCCTTAAGTCCAAGACAGGTGAGGTCATCACTGACCAGGAACAGCAAATGCGGCGGTGGACCGAGCACTACCTCGAGCTGTACGCAACGAAGAACACCGTAACAGACACTGCTCTTAACGCCATCCCAGACCTACCAGTCATGGAGGAGCTAGACACCCCACCTACTGCGGCAGAGCTCGGCAAAGCCATCGACCGCCTCGCTTGCGGGAAAGCACCAGGAAGCGACGGAATCCCTCCAGAAATCCTAAAGAGCGGGAAACCAGTCCTGCTACAGCCGCTCCACCATCTACTCTGTCGCTGCTGGAAGGAGGATTACATCCCCCAGGATATGAGAGACACCAACATTATCACCATGTACAAGAACAAAGGAGACCGCAGCGACTGCAACAACTACCGGGGCATCTCTCTCCTCAGCGTCGTCGGCAAAGTATTCGCCCGGGTCGCTCTTGCCCGCCTGCAGACCCTTGCTTCCCGCGTCTACCCAGAGTCCCAGTGTGGCTTCAGAGCTGGCCGTTCAACAGTGGACATGATCTTCTCCCTACGCCAGCTGCAGGAGAAGTGTCACGAGCAGCATAAACCACTCTACCTCGCCTTTATCGACCTCACGAAGGCGTTTGATCTGGTCAGTCGAAGCGGTCTCTTCAGCTTGCTACGGAAGATTGGCTGTCCACCACATCTGCTTGCTGTGGTCACGTCCTTTCACGACAACATGAACAGCACGGTGTCCTACAACGGCGCAACCTCTGAGGCCTTCCCAGTCAGCAGCGGAGTAAAGCAGGGCTGCGTCCTCGCGCCTACGCTGTTCGGAATCTTCTTCTCCATGCTCCTCCAATACGCCTTTAAGGACTGCAGCGAGGGTGTCTTCATTCACACCAGATCCGATGGCAAGCTCTACAACCTGGCCCGTCTACGAGCCAAGACCAAAGTCAAAGAGGTGCTCATCCGTGAGATGCTCTTCGCCGACGACGCAGCTTTGACATCACACTCCGAAGAGGGACTCCAGCAGCTAGTCACTTGCCTTTCCCACGCATGCAAGGAGTTCGGACTAGCCATCAGCCTGACGAAGACGAACGTTATGGCTCAAGGAACGGGGACTCCCCCATGCATCACCATCGACGGATACACCCTGGAGGTTGTCAACGACTTCACTTACCTCGGGTCCACCATCTCGAGCTCTCTGTCAGTCGACCTGAAGGTCAACCGGAGAATCGCCAGGGCAGCCACGGTTATGGCCAGACTGAACCGGCGAGCGTGGAACAATTCCAGCCTCACTGAGAAAACCAGACTGCGCATCTACCAAGCCTGCGTACTCAGCACTCTCCTCTATGGCAGCGAGACGTGGACCACCTACGCAAGGCACGAAAGGAAACTCAACAGCTTCCACATGAGGTGCCTGCGACGCGTCCTGCATGTCACCTGGCAGGATAAGGTCCCCAACACCGAGGTGCTGAAGCGAGCCAATATGAGCAGTTTGCATGCAGTTCTTAGCGAGAGACGCCTCAGGTGGCTCGGCCATGTCAAAAGAATGGATGCAGGCCGTATCCCCAAAGACCTCCTCTATGGCGAGCTAGCAGAAGGCAAGAGGATGACAGGGCGCCCAAAACTGCGGTTCAAAGACATCTGCAAAAAGGACATGACACAATGCTCCATCAATCTCAACACATGGGAAGTTCAAGCAGACGACCGCCTAGCCTGGAGGCTCGGGGTCAGGCAAGGTACGTCATGCGCGGAGGCTGCGCGCAACGAGGAGGCGGTCCAGAAAAGATCGAGGCGGAAGCAGCGTCAACAGCAGCAACAACGGCCATCTGCCTTCACCTGTAACAAGTGTGGCAGGGATTGTCACTCCCGAGTCGGACTGCACAGCCATTCTCGGCGGTGCAGATAGACTCTCAGGAAGCTACGCCATCGTCTCTCGAGACGGACGGCTGCCGACGACGACATGTTAGTGGAAATGTAGAGAATGTGGCTCTTTCTGTATGAAAGCTATTGGCCTTTTACCGTGTTGTTTTTCCTACTCCTAATGCTTGGTTTTCCACTTTTCCTGTAGCTCTAGATCATTTATTAAAGTTCTATCAGCACATTCCTTCAGGGTTAACAGGTTTTTCAAAATGCAAATGGCCTTTGATTTTCTTGATGGAACAATTGTAGGCACTGAGCAATGAAGAGATAGATGCCACAGGGTGCACCCCAGAGCTTTCTGGAGGTCTGGAGGGAGATGTGCCGTTTCTTCATGTTCTGCTTTGCTTTCTCCCATGACATGCCCATGTCCATGTGCTCTGCTTGGTCTGATCACCTCCCTAAACCTTCCCATTTTTCCTGTCTGGCTCCTGAGAGGTTGGAAGGGGATGAGATGAGAGCTTAAGTGTCTTCTTTAATCACAATTCTTTCAAGAGCAATCTTTCAACTCAGTTAAACAAACGGTCATTACAAAACTCAATATTAGGTTCTGCATTAGATCCTAGGGATGCAGAGAGATTATTGCTTAGCCTTGTCTTTGAGAAGTGTACATTTCAGCAGATGTAATTCAGAAACATTTATGTACATTTTGTTATTGTTGAGTGGGCCTCTATTAATTCTAAGAATGTCTTTAGTCAGCACAAGTATACCTTAGTATAATTCATCTTGTACCTATGCACTCCCTCCACTGTATTTCATCTTCCCCTTTTATTTATGTCACCCTGAGGACCCCTGAAGTAAACAGAATCACTGACTCTGGTGGAGTATAACGTAGACGAGTAATGCCCCTCATTACAGTGGTGTGACAGTGTGGTGCCATGGGAAGATGACAGGGAACAAGTCTCACAGGTCTTCCCGTTCTTCAGGACCAAGCATATGCCTCTAGAGACTATGAGGCCACCCTGTTTATTCTTATGAGATGCTGATACAAGGAAAAAATAATCTTCAAAACTGTTCATTCATAAGGCACCTAAAAAAAGACCCTGAATTTGTGAGAAACTTCTTTTAAACTACAGTTTGGTATGTTGTCATCTCGGTAATTTTGGGATTCAGTCTTTTATATTTAAGTTTTCGTCCTCATGCCAAGAAATTTCGAGCATTATGCTAGAGTTAGAATAAGGCAGAAGCTGTAAATTTTATGCCCTAGGTTAAGGCTTTGAAAAAGACAGTTTAAAAATAGAAAACGCTCACGGAATTAAATTAGTATGTTAATCTTGAGGCTGCTGGATTTCTGTTTGTTTACAACTGTGTAATCCCAATTCTTTTGACACTTGGCTTAAAAATATTCCTCCCAGTCATGGCTCTCTATTCCAAATTCCAGCCTGGAACGTAGTCTATGGCTAATGTGATTTAGAGTCTGGGGAAACGTGTTTCCCAGCAGAAGCGATGAGAAACACCGCCCCGGTTCCAGTCGCGTATTCACTGTGTTGTACTGCTCACCACGCGCCGTGTTCCATAGGACGTCTGCCCCAGGTCACCCCGGGCAGCGAGCGCACCTGCACGGTGCTTTGTGGTGCAGTCCCCAGAGGAAGAGCTGCAGTGCCGGCATCTGCTGGGGACGCTGTCATAAGAAGTTTCCCTTCGGAACCTTCTCCTCTAACAGCCGTTCTTCCTTTCAAAGGACTGGAAACGCTCATTTGGAAGGGCACCATTATTTCTTGCATCACAGAAAGATGTAAAGCAATAAATAAATAAAAGCATATAGAGAAAGTTGACAGTTTGTGCATTTTGTGTTTATTGGTCACTTAAGCTAATCAAAATTAGGACTGTGGAAACTTTGCACCCCCCACCCCCGCACCTGCCCCAGCAGGGAGCATTACACCAGGGCAGCTAACAGGGAGCCCTCACTTTGAAGTGAGTTTGCGAGGTCCACTTAACAGTGCGTGGTACACAGGTTTAGTTCCTGAACTCTGAGTCTAATGTATGGATTTAAAAGTCATTGTTTACTTGCTTCTTTGGCTAATTTTCCAAATTTGGATGCATCACCCCAAATATGCATCTGTATTATTTGTGTATGTTTTTAAAGTATCAGTGTAACTCTGCTGACTTTAAGCTTTGTTTAAAGACTGGTGGGAAGATTTAAAAAATTAGCCACAAGCTACACTGAGGTAATGCATAGCCACTATCTTCACTTTCACACGTGACATAAGGCACTTTTAAATGTGGATGTCTTTCTTTTTAGCCTTGGAGCTTGAAAGAGATGTGGTCCGTGTAAATAGAAGACCCAGACAGGATGGCATGTCACTGATCTAACTAATGATTTTTACGAGGTGGGGTGGGGGAGGGGGCAAGTTGTTCACCAAAGATGTCATTACAATTAAGAGCAGAAAGCCTGAGAAAAAATATTTGTAATACGTAGAACGAAAAGTTATTATTCATAGCACATTATGGATTCCTCTAAATTAGTAGCAAAAATTAAAAACTGCTTAATTAAAAAGAAAACTACACAGTAGAAAGATTGCAAGGGAGTAAGAAAACTACAACCGCAAGGAGATACGTTTCTCACACATCATATTAGTAACTTCTCATACTCACCCATGACCGCTGCTTCTTCCGTCCTGGCATATGTACGAATTACATTTCCCAGCCCCTTTGTAATTACTGATAGAAGGGGCAGGCAATGAGCGCCAGTGGGTGGCAAGGGGAAGTAATAGTGTCACTACTGGATCTAGATGTTTAAAAATAATCTCTCCTCTTCTGCAGCAACTTTCAAAGAACATGGATTCCAGGTGGTTTGTTGCAAGGTTAGAATAAAGAATTTTGATGACAAATGAAGCTTTGTTTGCAGTAAACCACTGGTATAAAAGAGTTATGTGGTTACTTAATTTTTGTGATACCATAACACTATTATGACTGATACAGAAAGTAAAACAGATTGGTGACATTCAATGGGGGTGACTGTGTACAGTAATGGGCACCCACTGTTGATGGAACTATAACTTGGTACATTCTTCTGGGGGAGCAATTTAGCAATTTGTATAAGAATCTAAAATTTCATGTCAATAAACAGCTTTATTTCTATAGTTCTATCCAACAACAATATTTTCACAAAGGTAAAAAAAAAATACTTCTTGCAGAAAATTTTTAAACAAACTATTGAAAATGAGCTAACTATCCATAAATAGGCAAAATGATTTATCCAAAAACTATATGCAACAGTCTAAGTAATAAAGAACAATTTACATTTATCACTACAATAAAATGCCCTTGATATATTAGAGAGAACTAGCAAGCTATAAAACAATAGCACAATTTTTATAGTTTTTTGTATTATACCCAGTTATGTGTAGAAGAGAATGCAATTTTTAAAAATAAAAGATGCTCTGATAAATGGATAGATGTGAGATACGGGAAAAACATTTGAATGATGCTCACTAAACTGTTAAATAGCATTGTTTATCATGAATGGAGCAGGGAGGGAGAAGGACTTTGGGATATATTTCACTTATTTTTAAGTCATTCTGATTTGTTATGATTATCATATAGGTTTTTGTAACTTAAAAGCCCATTCATGATAAAATATTTATATATTTTTAGGATTTTTGAGCCGATTCACACCTTAGCTTTTATTATTCATAGTAGGAATGTGACTATAGTCTTTGGTTTCATTGCTAACAGATGCGAGGTATTTGGTAGTTGTGAATAGTGTTACTTCCTGGGAATAAACAAAGCTAAATCATTCATTTGTAAAACCACAACAAATAAAAACAGCTATTAAATGGAACTTACTTCTAGCTCAAGATGTTATGTGCATATGGACTTATATATCTTGTCCACTTCCAAAATCCAATGAAATGATTCAAAGAATAAACGTAAAAAGTAATTTGGGATTAGTGTTAAAATAAGAATGGTTTCCTTGCATAAGCCAGAAGTATTAACAGTAAATGATTTTACTAGGAGAAGAATATTCCAAAAATGGTGTAAGAACAAAGAGTCTTCAGAGACAAAACAATACTGCTCATCAGGGCTGGGGGAGAAGATGAGGAGGGGGACAGTGTGCACAGCACAAATCTTGATCTGACCTGTATCTCCAAAACATACAAATTTCTCATACACCTCACTCACAACAAAATACAAGACAAGCAAGGAGGTGTGCCAAGTGAAGACCAGAAGCTGCTTGGGTGGCCCCTAGAAAGGAGAGTCCTGATTATTATTCCAGCCTGAGAGTCTCATAATAATGTGCCTTTGAAAGCACCTGACTCCTGGAAAGCAGACCTTGTTTTTAATGATTATCATTGTAATGGCTTTAGGGCCAGTAAGTTACTAAACGATTGGTAATGCTGTTGCCAGGCAGAGATAATATCAGTTCAGATAGGCAAGTGTAGACAACACATCTGTCATGACAGCCTAATGTAGCACTTGCCTCTAGTTTTTAGGTTCTGTGCAAAAATGGAAAACACCCTGACCTTGAACCAGCTCATGAAAGAGAATCAGAGTAGGCATAATTCTGATCTGAATGGCTGGACAATCCTTTGTGTAATTTACAGAGAAATTAGCATCACAGTGAATTTTCCCCAGAAAACAGAAAACAAAGTTAGCAATGACAAGTAGACCTTGATGCTTTACTCAAGAGTAATCTGCCTAAAGCTATTTATAGCATGAGTACATGCTCCTTCTTTGTGGGTTTGGCTCATGCATCTGTCTTGGGAATGAGCTAATAAACATGGATTTAATACCCAGCCTCACTGTGTCAGTGTGGGCGGCAAACAAAGCTGCTAACACAACTTCACTCCACCCTGCCGGGGCTTTTCAGTGTGAGGCCAGCTCCCAGGAGAAGAAATACACAAGTTCAAGGAAGATGAGGAGAGAAGGAAGAATATCTTTTATGTTTATAACTTTCAAATTCAAATCTAATTTTTAAATATTTCACACTGACTCAACAACAAAAACTTTCTTTCTTAAAAATAGCTTGGCCTTGGGAGCATGGGTTTTTATGTTTGTACTTAAAAAGGAATCTTCCATAAGGGATCTCAGACATAAGTACACACTATTTTAAATGAACTTTGCAACAGGGGAGGTGCCTTTCAACTAAGGTGGAGTATGTTTTAAACCCTTTCAAATATTTTAGACACGCACTCTCTAATTCTTTCACATTTTTTCTATTCCCTCATGCTACTATTACTTTTAGGAGTTCTAATTATAATTTAATTACAAGCTCCTTCTCAATTTGACCTTTCAAGAAGTTGGTAGACATGACATAGTCTCATGAGCATTTAAAGTATAAACTGGTCTGAGAGTTTTAACTGTATGAGAGAGTGGGGAATTCAGCAACAGGAGCATCTTACCTCTGCCAAAATACTGGGCACTGATTTTGACTCACCTGGAAAAAATTAGGTAAGAAAAGCCAAACACAATGAATGTAGAACTATAAATAAACTTGGGCTTAATTTATCTAAACAAATCCCACCATCTAAAACATAAAACAAGAGGACTACTGAATTAGATAGTGACCTGGTGCATTTTATTTAAACATGCCTCCAATTTTGGGTTTTTCAGTTCACTTTTAAGTCTCCAGCTTTTTGTCATTGTGTCTTATCATTTATACACTGCTTCTCTCTCTGAGAAATTACGTGTGCTTATCCTTATTCTAGGAAGAGACGTTGCAATACAAAGTAAAGCACATAGGGTTTTAAGGAATTAGTGAAGCGGTCAGGTTGTGTAACCCTTAGAGGAATGCACTAAGGCAGGGTCCCCAGCCTACAGGCCACACAGCAGGAGGTGCGCTTGAATGTAATGTACTTGAATCATCCTAAAACCATCCCCTGCACACCAGTCTGTGGAAAAACTGTCTTCCACGAAACCCGTCCCTGGTGGCAAAAAGGTTGGGGGCCACTGCAATAAAGGAGTGTTCATTAAGACAAGTGGAAATAACCACAGACAAGTGAAAGACGCAGAAGATTTTCAAATGAAGGCCTGGGGTAAAGGCAGGTGCCAACACAGCACAAACGTTCCCAATCCCTCAATTCTCCGAGGCTCTGGAGTTTACCCTGGAGATCTTGTTAGGACATTTATGAAAATTTAGGCATTTTTCTAAATTGCAACTTTTCTACATGTTGTGCTTTTAAAGATCCATATTTTGTAGGAAGGAAATAAATTGAAACAAGAGAAGCCCCAAACCTACATGTCTGGAAAATCAAAAAGCAATAAAGAAAGCACATGTCAGACATTACAGATGTTTGCACAAAGTAGAGACTGCACTGGTTTTTAGAGATTCTAGGTCAGCACAAATGAAGTATCACATAGGGATAGTTTTCCCCTTGAGGAAATTTTGTGCTTAACAGCTGACTTAGTAAATTATACTTTATCATAAGCAATTATTAAATATTTATGGGTGTGTGTTACAGGGAATAGAACTATTTGTGCAAAAATAATTTTATTGATATACCATGTTATCATCAATATATTACTAATAAAAATCACAAAATTTCTAATCTTATTCATAATGTTATTTGTTTCTTTCTTACCTTTTCCTTCAATGTCAATCTTTTCCACACTTATTTATCTCTTTTTAAAGTTTTTTTACATTTATGTCTACAATGACATTTTCACTACGTGACAAATATATATAAAAATGAAAAATGCCAGTCGTGTTTAAATTTTAGTGTAAAACTGTTTTGCAGATAACCTAATAAAGGAGTTTAAAAATGCCCAAAAGAAGATTGACTTTTTCTAATATAAACAATTGCATCCCAAGTAATGAAAAGAGAAAAGAGAGAAGCAAGGAGAATTCCCATGGATAATAATGGCCACACTGATGCTAATTAAGGACAGGCACATACTTTAATAGATACGCAACTAGAAGTGAGAGAAAACATAAAACTGTTTGGCAGGAGATAAAATCTGAGTTCTCACACACTTATGCAGAATTCAGCATCTTACTAAACTGCCTAAGAGCAAACCCTGTCAAACATCATTTAAATGTTGCATAGACACTGAGATGAAGTAAAATTAAACAGACAAACCAAAGAGGGTTTAGAGGGACAAAATGAATGAACTCTGTTAAGAAAAATCTGGAAGAAACTGGTTTGAGCACAGCGGCATCAACAGCATAATTTAGGATCTCCCTGAATGCCCATGTTAAAACACGTAGAGGAACTAGACAGAAAAATCCACAATTTACAGTAAAGCTGGGTAACAAGACATTCCCAAAATAGTAATGGGAGGGGAAAACCACCACCAATTACAAGACCTATATTTTTTTCTTATCTTTTCTGGAGAAAGCAAAGGGAAGTGATTACGTATCTGAGAGGTGGTGATGATAAGTGGAGAATCCTTAAATACCTAATGCATATTCAGTGCAGCACAAGTGGTTTGACTGGGAAGAGATGATGAAAGCAGGAGAGCTTTTGTCCACGATGCTAGCGGGGAAGTGCAAGAGTGTATTAGACCCAGAGGGACAAGAGCAATCTGGTTCCCCTTGCTGGTAACACTGAGCTACCAGAAATTCCTTTCAGAGCAGGCCTCCGCACTCAGAGAGGGCTGGGACAGCAGGGACAGAAGGAAACGATGGCCCAGATAAAGGTAAGAACAGATTACAGAGCGAGGGAGTCTCAGAACACAACGTTTTAGTATTTTTAACCGTACATGAATACAACATAAGAGGGAGCTTTGTGACTCTGGAAAAGCTATGTGAGCCAAACTTCCCTCTAAAGTTCAGAAAAAAGAAATTCACATTAGAAAAAAACAAAACAAAACAGAAAAGATAAAAAATCAAAGACAAAGCTCAATGTAAGTTACTGTAATAGAAAAAATTTAAAAGAAGGGTTAATTTCTTATAGGAAATAACAGCTTCAAAAAGACAACCCCTAAAACAGTTCCACACAAGCTGAGGTGCTCTATAAAGATACCAGAAGTGAGAGAACAGCATAGATCAGCATTACAAAGTCAAAACTGAGGTAATAAAATTCAAGAAAGGTTAGAAACAAAAATTCAGAAATTAAGAATACAGTAGAAGCAACACAGAGCAAATGAAAAATGTTTTCAAAAAACAGAAGATAAAAAGAAGAAGTTTTGAAATTTAAAATAAGGCAAAGCAAGTCATACAAAAAATTCAAGAAAAAGTGGCAAGTATTAGAATTAATCAAAGAAGATCCCAATCTAGAGATAGGTGATCTCTAAAAAGAAAATCAAACTGAAACAAAATCTAAAAATTTTAATTAGGAGGAAAAAAAAATCTGACCTGAAAAAAAATTTAAACAACATATTAAATAAGCATATGGAAAAACTAATACCAAGACTTAATAGAATTAGCAGACTTTAAAGAAAAAGCCAAAAAATCTTTAGTGTCTAGGTTAAAAAAAAAAAAGTGATTTGAAAAACTATTTAAAATTACATCAGACTTCTCAATAATACTTTAAGACATAAAAATGGATTAATATAATTAGGATTTTCAAGCAAGAAAATGGGAACAAAAATTATATATGCAGCAAGAATGATCTGTATCTAGAAAATATAGGAAGGGTTATTATAATGCAGTAAATATCAACATGCAGCAACCTAGAATATTTTCCTAATGGGCCTTTTCTAAGGGATATAGTAGAAAATGAGCTTCCCATAATCAAAATGACCAGACAGTCATCAAATTATGACTGGTGGTTACCATTGCTCTACACTATAGTTACTTGCAAAATTAAGAATGAAAGAGGGTAAAAGAGAGAGAGACTATAGTACATAATAGCAATATATCTGATGATGGAGTCATAAAATAAACACTAAAAAACTGAGAGAGCATATTTAAAAATTTAATTGTTCTCATTAATCAAAACAGAATTGTAAGTCTGAGATTGTTCTGTATGTATTAATTCAGCTTAAAGCAAATGAGGGCATATAGAATATTCTAATTGTCATTCCCTTTGTCCTTAGTAATGAGGATTCTTGGTGTAAAAAAAAAGGAAATACAAATATAATATAGAAGATGGTAAGTAGCAGAAGATGTAATAGTGTTAAATTTGAATTGGAAATGAGAGTATTGTTTCATAAGCTACCTTCTAACTCTGTCCACTGAGTTAGAAGAAACCTAGAAATAACGAGCCAACTGAATAGTAATGAGCATCCTTAGTATGCAAATTGTGGCCTTTAAGTACTCTTTCCCATTAATGGAAAGAAAGAATTTTTGGAGAATGCTGATTCTGATTCTAATCTGGGCAGGAAATGTATAAGATAAACCTGGAACATCTTGCAATATCAGAAAATAAGGAAGCCGTGAGACTACTGAGGTCATCTCAAAAAAGTTAGGAATTCTTCGCCAAAAATGAGAACAATTAACGTATTAACTGATAAGAATTGTAATAAATTGAAACATAAAATATATTTAAACCTATGAATTTTTTTAATGATATTTTAAAAACACCAGTAAATGATAATCTCCTGTGAAGACAAGTAACCAAGTCATTATTTTGACAACTGGTAACATTATGTAAGAAGAAACAATCAAGCATTTTTCTTCCTTTCCTATATTAACTGTACTACTGATATGAAGTATCTACTTATGGAATCATTTCAGCTAACGTATTTAAGTGAAATGATAGCATCGGTCTATCACCATTTTTTAACTTCCAATAAATTAATGGTTCTAGGCTTTGGGAAACAATGGCTGCCAACACCAATCAAGTGTGAAAAACAACCATTAGGTACCTCTTGCTGAAAGACCACAAAATCACCAAGAATCTGGCCAAAGGGATAGTGCACATGTCTGATTAAGCCTCTGAGTCCAGCTATATTTTGCAGAAAATACAGAGGGCAGAGAACATGTCCAATTGCACCACTAGTATGCAATTAATGAAATCTATGATCGGGATGTTACTAAAAACGGATACTGTGTGCAATGGTGTTGAGAGACTTACATGGGAAATACACTTTTCATTCAATTTTTCTGTAAATCTAAAACTGCTCTAAAAAGTCTATCAATTTTTTTTCAAAAGTCAGGTAGAAGGTACAGTTGGAGGAGTGAGGAGGCTTTGATTGGGTTGGGACACAGAGAGGGGCTTCTGAGGTTGCTGGGATTTTATGAAAAAGTTCTACTTTTTTGGCCTGTGTGGTGCTTATAACAGTATTCACCCTATAATAATTTCCTAGGTTATAAGTTTTATGCAATTTCTTTTTTCTGAAACATTGGGTTTACTGAAACATAATTACTATAGTAAAATTCATCCCCTTGAGATATAAATTTCACCGAGTTTGACTAATATAAAGAGTCAAACTCATCAATTTTTAGTCATAGTTTTTCCTTTGGTGGAGATTTTCTTGTGTGATAACGTTATAATGATTTCATTAAAAGTTCTTTGGGGGATCTTACAAATTTTAAATCTAGAGCTGCTGTAACAAAGTATCATCAATGAAGTGGCTTACAACAACAGAAATTTATTGTCTCATACCTCAGCTCAGAAGACTAGAAGTCAGAAATCAAGGGATCAGGAAGGCAGTAATTCCTCTGACCCCTGAAGGGGAGAATCCCTTCTTGCTTCTTTGTAGCTTCTGATGGTGTGCTGGCAATCCTGTGTATTCCTTGGCTTGTAGGCACAGTCCTTCACAGTCTGTCTCTGCTGTCACATGGTATCCTCCCTTCATGTGTCTGTGTCTTTTCTCCTTTTTTTTTTTTTTATATGGACACCAGCTATTTGGGATTAAAGGCCCACAATACTGTAGCATAACCTCATCTTAATTAAATATGTATGCAGTGACCCTATATCCAAATAAAGTTATTTTTGAGGTACTAGAGCTTAGCACTTGAACATATATTTGAGGAGGGACACAATTTAACTCATAAAAGGGCAATGACAACTTCTAATGAATACATCCTCAAACCTACGGATTTATATCTTTTATGATAAGTCTTGGCAAATCCATGCTGGTCATTCAGACTTGCTTGACAAACTCTCCTAATGGAAGACCAGAAATCTACATCTTTATACTTATCTGTTCTCAGAGTGAAAGTACTGTTATTTTTAAATCTTATATACCTGGTGGATTATAAAAATGAATGTGTCTGGTTGAAAATGAAAATGAACATGGAGTTATTATTCATAATTCCAGGTATGAAAAATACAGTAGGTAGTTTCCATTCATAGTTGAACATAAAATTCCACTTATAAAAGCTTTAATTCAAACCTTTTTTAAACATTGTGTTATCACTACCTTTATTTTAGAGATGGAATTGTACAATTTTCTTTGTATTTGTCATCAAGCATTATTAGATAGTTATTTTCCCAAAGCCGGTGTTAGTCGTCATTCAGTATAAATAGAGGGACTCAGTCTGAGCTTTTCATTAATTTATTGTTTCATACTATCAACTCTGAGTGAATGGGAGATAACACACAGGTCACAAACCAGAAACTTCAAACCTGTGCAGATAGGGTACAGTCATTGTGCTGTTTGTTATGTGCACTGCAATTGTAGCTTCAAAGTTGCAGTGGAGTTTCACAGAGAAATCCTGCACTTCACTAAAAACCATGGTTAAATCTATTTTTTCTTCTTGCCTTTGACACCATTTCTTTTCTAAACGTCACTGAATGTCGTCGTGAAATCACATATAAATGTAAATTCAATGCAGACACTTAATGTCATGTTTCTCTTCAGTCCTAAAAAATTGCTTCACTTAGGTTTAAACATGTTGGATGTTTTTGTCTCATTATTTTCTGCCCTTTCATGGCAAAATTTGCTTTAAGATCCTCCATATCCTACATCCCACTTTAACTTAATATACATTGTCCAAAAGTGTGTTGCAAATAGTACTGTGTGTGTGTGCATGTGTGTATGTTCTTCCCATCTTTGGAATTTTGCCAACATGTTTTTGCTTCTAAAGTATGCATTATAGGCTGACCTGCTTAGCTGTTTATTGTCTAGTAGGGTGCACATTTCACTAGTAGATTGTTGCAGGTGTTCATGCACAGTTCCTCATGCCTTACGTTATTCTGTAAAATAATAAGCTAGACGTATTCTTTTGAGACAAAAATACCTCTTACCAAGGCTTTACTGGCAAAACAGCAGAGATCTGCAGCATCTTGTTCTTCTACTTCAGGACCACGGTAATTCTTTCAGTTCATATTTTCCTTAAGGGTTTACTATTTTAGTGCTCTTTTTCCAGAAAATACATCATCATTGTAACTGTTCATATTTTGTTAACCTAATAAAGTTCCCCTTAATAATGACTATTAACATTTATGAAGAGTATTCTTTGTGCCAGGCATTTATTTTTAAAAAGCAAAGAAAATGTACTAGTTAATATATATACAGAGGCTTACTATGTATCAGGGACTGGTTTTCGTGGATTGTAAGAATTATTATTCTTCACCTATAAGGCAGGCACTTCTATTATTTTCTTACACAGATGTTATAACCCAAATATATCCTTCAAAATTTGTTTGTTGATGGCAGGCAGTTAAGTCTTTTGGGGGCTATTAGAATTAATTAGATGAGATCATGCAGATGGAGCCCTTGTGAATGGGATCAGTGCCCTTATAATAAGAGTTGTGGGAGAGCTTGCTTCCTCTTTCTGCTTTCCACTGTGTGAGGACAAAGGAAGAGCTGGCAGCCTGACCCAGAGCCCAACCATACTGACACCCTGCCCTTGGACTTCCAGCCTCCAGGGCTGTGAGAGAGACATTTCTGCTATTTATAAGCTACCTGGTCTATAGGACTTTGTTAGAGCGCCTGAATGACAAAGACAACAGATGAGAAACTGAGACACAGCGAGATTAAATACAATAGTGTGTCAGTAAATGGCAGAAGCAAATACCGAACCCAGGCAGTTTGTCTCCAGACACCAAGTTGTTACACTGTATACCGCCCTGCTTCTTGATGATCCAACCTATATGATGGGTGACATCGGAATGAATACCAGATCATATCTTTCTGCTTAGATATGTATTTTGTATATCTTTTTCTCAGAGACACTGTACTTCTTTCAATACAGAGTTCTCTGCACCTCAACAAACAGCCAGGGGAAATTCCCTAGTAGAACTTTCCTGAGCAGTTGTTTCATTCAATTATTAATTCTAATTGTGGAAGACACATCTGATCTCAAGGAAGAAAAATATTTGTGAGAAAAGAATTATACCTTATACATGCCCATTATGATCAAATAAGTTCCGTCGTCGGCAGCCGTCCGTCTCGAGAGACGATGGTGTAGCTTCTTAAGAGTCTATCTGCACCGCCGAGAATGGCTGTGCAGTCCGACTCGGGAGTGACATGGTATCTGTCTCCTCCTGTGTTGAATCGACATCTTGCGATGACGCTGAAGCTACAGAGCCTGGGCAGGGTAATATGGAGGGTCTGCTGTTGCCCATGCAGCAGACCCCCCCTCTCTTCGCAGCTGAAGGGTCCAAGGGAAAGACGGAGTCAATACAGCTTGGCTTCAGGTGCGCCGCAGGAGTTGCCGGTGTTGACTACAACGTCAAACCGCCTTAGGGACTCCGGCTCCGGATTTTCTGTCGGGGTTTACTCCCTTAGCCTTTCCCCTGAAGAGGTATGCCGCAAGGCAGCGGAGGTTTTTTGGAGTCAGAGTTTTCCTTCTCTGGATCAAATAAGTAAAATACTAAGAAAACATATAAAGTTTTCCCTACCACGGAGGAATTGATATTTGTTTTCCATACCTAGTTCTCATTTGTTGCTTGGTATATAGCTGCCTAAGTTAGAGTGGAAATTTCTCTCTATATATTTTCAAGGTCCATATAGTCTAATATGGGGACTTAGGTGTATTTTGGAGGAAGTGGTGGAGCATAGTCCTGGTTCTGAAGTTCACTTAAAAATATCTAATACCCACTGTAGATGTATACCTCAATAAAACCAGAGCTAGAAAAAATAAATTTAGACACAATTTTCTCCTTGAATCATATTAGTTTTCTGTAGGTGTCTCTAAAATATTTAAAATGGAGGAAACAGATATGGCTGAGTTTCCTTAGATGATACAGCCCTACTGCCTCGTTTACATGATTGCGTGGCCAGTGGGTTATCTCTGACGGCTGACAAGACAGTCACAGCGCATTAAAGTACCCAGCGTCTCCTGGTGATCCTGGAGTTCTGCGGGAATGTGCTGCTATGGGATGGAGTCTGGAAGTCAGGGAGAAGTTCTGCGCGAGGTCCTTCCCACAGCGAGTCCTGCTGCTAAGGCAAGTGGATTATTTGACACTCTGGGGGCGGAGTTGGGATGAGGACTCAGCACTGGTGGGCTTTTGCATTAACGTACCCTCCGGGGCATCGGTGGTCAGCATCTCAGGGGTGCCTGCCATTTTAAGTGAGTGCTTATATCACAGTTTCTGACGCCATGTCCTTAAGTTCTCTTTCTCTTTTTTCAGTGAGTATCTGTCTTCCCTTGGCAAGAAGTCCGAGTCCACACAAAGTGGTTATGGAAATCAATGGTTATTGTAATGTCAGCAATAAACAGTCATTTCAAGCTGTGTCCTTTCTCACAAACCTAAACACTCTGTGAGACAACTCTAAGGTTAGGCAGTGAATTGAACCTGATCCTTTTCCTTGTCTGTAGTCCAGTGTCCTTGTCCTGCTCAGTGTGATTCAGGTCATTCAGAATTCATGCTCATAAAGGAAAGTACCGACTCTGGCCTTATAGCCCATAAACGCTAGATGGCAGCATTGCTCTTTTTTTTCCAAACGAAGGGACTTAGTGAATGATGTCATCGACTCTTCAGTCTTTCAGGCGAACATTCTCCAGACAAAATTTTGTGGACATAGAATCTTCTACTGAGACGGCACTTGCATGTACTCTCTGGTTTGCTATGATATGGTTCCTGGTTGAAAGTTATATAATTACTATTTTTCTTATGTTAGCAGCAATATTTTTATGGAAAAATTAAAGGCAAAATAGAATAGAAAAAAGAGGGTATTTGTCAAGGCCTTGTTACTAATACTAATATTAGGGAATGTCATAAGCCCTAATCAGTTTAAAAAACAACTAAGAATGCCAAGCACCTTTGAAAGCTTGGTGAATGAAGAGCGGATTTAATATAAGTAACAGCATTCAGGAAAGCACTGTATGTCAAATATATATATATATATATATATGGTCTATTTTGTCTCAATTATACAATGTATCTTTAAGAAACCTTTAAATATAGCAGAAGGCTATATTTAAGCATTCTTTTTTCTTTGGCAGAAAGCAAAAGCAACACCAGGATATCTTGAAACAAAATTTGCCAATACCTTTGAATCTGAAGCCACATGGTCACTTTTGATTAGCAAATCCAGCATTCCGATTAGCATGACTGATTAGGGGGCTAAATTTATCCAGAAGTTCTGCCATCCACTTGAGTGTATATATCATACACTCACATAAACTTTATAGGTGCCCGTGATTCAATTTGCTACCAGGAAAGGCTTAGACACATCTGTTTAGTTCATGCTCTTGTGCCTGTGTTTAGCCAGTTTTTCAAAAAGAAGCAAGTGTGGAACCTACCTGACAGTCTCATAGCTTAGTTTGCATCACCTCAACCACCCTCCACACACACACACAGGCTGCTGTTAATTCTAGCTCTTAGTGTATGTTATATAATTTGGGTTAAGAAATATATTTTATGTGATATGAAATAGTTTTCCTTAACTTGAAAGCAGATTTTTAAAAAATTGACAATGAGTAAGGTTGCTAAAGCACAAGAATAATCAAAGTCATACATTTCAAGCACCTATTCTTAACCACAGTAACAACTGCTTACTAATTGATATTCGTTTGTCAAAAATGCATAAAAAGCCACTCAAAGGCAAGAAAATATTATGGCACCTAATTGTAATTATATTATCCTTGAAGCATCACTAGTAAAAAATTGTTTAAGGAAAGGATTCAGGGGTTAATTTCTAGTAAAATATTTCTATGAAGAAACAGATATACCAACAAATTTATTTCTAATATTTAAATGTTCATGGAAAAAGTATTGAAAAAACTTTTGCAAAATATTTCATGCTTTTCTGTATTTTTCTTTCTTTCTCTCTTCCTTTTCTGAACCATATGATCCATGGCATGCATGAATACAGGTTAATTGGTAATAAAAGTCACTCATTCTAAATAAGAGAATATTTGCACCATTCACTTTTACACTTCTAGCTAATTGAACACAAACACAAATGGGAAACAATTTATGGGGATTAGATCAGAGCTGACTGGGTGGTGAGAGCCTTTTTTCATTTTTTTAATTTCTACTTGAGCATATTTACCATCTTGCATTGGGGAAACATTTATACTCCATCAATTATTTACCAAGGGCATTTGAATTTCTGAGTGAATTGTATTTGGGGTTCTGTCTATAGTTTTTTTTGTCATCCATGCTGTAGGGGTGCAGAAGGAGCCACTCCAGGCTCTGCCTCATTGGTATGCAGATTATTCTGAGTTAAAGCAAATGAGACCCTATAGGTTCAAGACAAACTTCTGTCCCCAACTTAACTCTCTAGAAGAATCTGAATCAGGAGCCTGGCTTACATTAAGAGTTATCACCGGAAATGACTTTTTACATATCCATGTGGCAGGGCAAACTATTATTTACTCAGCATCTGCACCTCTTATCACCCTGCAAGGACCCTCTGAAGCCCCCAAGGTACATTACTTCATCCCTAGCTCAGATGGTCTTAAACCCATGTTTCCTCTCTGTCCCTGAACCTCCTGTGCACGTGTGGGCATGGGGGTCCTCAGACTGTGTCACATATGTGAGGTTACCATATGTATGTATGTATTAAGTTTGGTTATTTTCTCTTGCTAATCTGTCTCCTGTCTGTCTGATTATTAGACCAGACAAAAGAAAGTTGGTAGAGAAAAGTTTGTTTTTCCCGCACAATATGAATTATCATACCAGCTCTGGATGAGATGAATTTACTTTAGAAGTTGGTATCCATGGTGCACCGGATTTAAATATCCCCAACAGCAATACTGGCAGTATCTCGGCAGTGTCTCCCACTCATCTCTAAGAGTTTCAAAATACATCTATCCTGGTGAATACGGCACTGTTTACTCTTTGGCCACGGACGTTTGAGCACCTGCACTTTCCTTTCTGCCTTCAGAATTTTCCTTATATTCTTCAGAATAACCTAAATATTTACTTCTCTGCCAAACCGGTAATGACAAACCTTTCCCTTCCAGAGTTCGGATCGTTCAGAGTTAGAGAGAGCCTACAAAAGAAGTGGGGAGTCCCTAGAGATGCGGCATTTTCCTGAGATCATCTTCACCGAGTGAAGAGATTCTCCAGCCAAAGGCCGGGTCAGCATGAGTTAAATATGCGCTGCGTTTGGAACCATTTTTGCCTTATTGAAGTCGGGTTCTCAGCCTGAGTCTGAACCTTATCCAGACTGATAATCCAGTCTTCCGCTGAAGGGCCTGTTATCAATAACTACAATCTAGTTCAGATCAGGGCTACTTTCGTTCTCCTCCCAGGTGTCACACCTGCACAAGGTCATGATGGGTGTTGCGCTGACTGTTCATCTTCCTGGAGGGTTTAAAGTTTTATTCACATGGTTCCCAGACATATGGCAAAACATGAAACCTTTCCTAGCACCCATTTCCCGGGGCATAAACATCATATATTTCAAGAGGCTATTCTGTCACAGAACACACGTAGTGTGTTCTAGATGCTCACAGTCTCCCATCTGTATGCTCTAGTCTGTCATGCTAGCTTTGATCATTGAGATCACCTGCTTAGATATCAACAGTTAGACTTTGCATGGGATAAGAACTACCCATTTCATCAACAGGTTTTATAATGTAAAATTTTATAAAATTTTTTGTGGCTCCTGATGAATTACTATATCATATTCAAACAAATCAGATCGAATATACACATGCAATTTTCAATATCTTCAAGCAAAAACTGAAGAAACACTTTATGTAAACAAAATTAAAATCTGACAGTAAGAATGCATTTTAGCATCATTCAAAGTAAGTTAACAGAAGCACACACAACCTATTGGAAAAAAGATTATTAAGAGCTGTGCCATTAACATTGCAACTAGAATGTTAGATTAGTGGGCTGTTACAAAAACAATAATTAGTAGCATTGTCTGAAAATACAGCCCAGAACAGAATTTTAGCATTGTATCCAAAGCACTTAGTTCAGAGGCTGAGATTATGTGAAATCTTTAGTTTAACTGGACCAGAGTATAAATTTTATAAATCTTTCTTCTGTGCTTGTTTTTGTATGGCTTTTTCAGGCAGGAAAATATGAGGAAATTTATTACATTTTAAAATGTCTGACACATAAATGTAACTGGATAATGGAGCAGTCTGAACTTTTATCTTTTCCAATCACATCCTTCAACTGTGCTCTGTCAAATTTCTAATTCAAAGTCTCTTAATAGTATTCGAGGCAGACTCCATAGCCTTTCTTCCATTTCCAGTTATCATAAGTTCAATCCAGTTGAAAACTCCAATTTCATCTCTTCCTCTATCCTGAAGCAATAGCTTAACCCTTAGATAGAGGGACTTGAATGGGAAGGCTTCTGCTATTTTATGCCCCTTCCTTCTCCTTCATTGAATTCTAACTACCATGGAGAGAGGCCAGTATTAGGGTTGATGAAAAAAAAAAAAAAAGTCTTCTTTTATATACTTGCATGTGTGAATATATTTTTCTCCAATTTTTGCTGCTTCCCTGGCAAAAACTGTGTTAGCATGAATGTCTTCTGGGACATCCAGGTCAGATGTCATTTCTTCCACCCACCAAATTTAGCTCCTTATCAACTTGTACAAGTGTCAACTTGTTAAGCTTCTGTCCCCTAGGGAGCTCATCTCTTGTATGAAGCACGAGCAAAACGGTGCTACTTTTGAGATGTAACTTTAAGTCTTTGAAATAAACACATCCTTACAGAAGCCAATGGTGGGCATGTTTCCTCTCCTCTAGTTTTCCTGCTGTCACTTGCCAATCATCTGTTTCTTTATCTAAGAAGATTCAGGAAAGATCAACAAATAAGCTATTCAGGTAGACATTCAATACTGCCTGAGAGATGTTCATTTTTCCATCCATGCACTTCTCCAAGTCAATATGAACTTTTCTCTTAAAGTTCCCTTAACTGAACTTCACAGGACTTGGGCACAGGCCTCGTCACCACAGATATCACTGTTGGTAAGAACCTCCAGGTTCTCATTTTCTTCTCCACTTTCCTGTTTTTGTACAATACCATTGATCGTAGGATGCAACACTATGTTATATATCACTCACTAACTGAGAATCGATGCTGCCAATTAAACTATGCCACAAGGCATTCCTGTCAACACATTTTTTTTGAAAATTGTATCTTATTGAAAGTGTTCTTTGGACACAGAGAGGTTTTATCATGTATCATTATGTGTACAAAAATGAAAATTTGAAGCCAAAATTTTTGAAATATATATTCCTAGAACTACATCATCTACAGGTCTGACTCTTCTGAATCACTTTGTATTTACAGTCATTCATGCCCTTGTTTTTCCACTTAATATCATACTGTGTGTCATCAAAAGTGTGAAAATGAGGCATTTTTGAATAGAATCCACAGTGACCAAATAGCCAATGTCCTTAGCTCTTGGGTAGGCTTTGCAGTTACAGTCATGCACCGCTTAATGATGGCAATGTTCTGAGAAATATGTCACTAGCAATTTTGTCATTGTGGGAACATCATAGAGTACACTTACACAATCCTAGAAAGTATAGCCTATGACACACAGACAACATGGTATAGCTTATTTCTCTGTAGGGAAGGAAAAAATATTTTTCCTCTATCATCTGGGTTCTTGGTTGAAACATCTCTGTATAAAAGCTAGGTTAACAGGAGAAAAACAAACAAAAGTTTAATGACATGTTTACCTCTTGTATATATTGGAAAGACAGAACAATTGAATAAGTAACCAAGATACCTGAAGCCACCACCTTCAATACTATCTTTAGCTGAAAGCAAAAGATGTTTGGAAGACACACACACAAAAAAAACAAGAGTGCAGATTTAAATTGTTGCCAAGGGAGACGCCCTTACAAATGAAGATTTTCTTTACAAATATGTGTCTTTTACTAAGGATTACTTCTAGTTGGCTTCCAAAGCTTTTCCAAAATCTGCTATTTCTTAAAAGTAACCAGCGTAAAATTCTTATGATAAATAGACATATTTTGGAGTGACAAATTTTGTTCCCCTACAGCTCCTAAGCTACAAACCTCTATGGCATGGTACTGTTTTGAATACTGTAGGTAACTGTAATGCAATGGTAAGTAGTTGTGTAATGTGGTATGCTAAGATGTTAGGACAGCTATGATGTCACTAGATAATAGGAATTTTCAGCACCATTATAATCTCATGATGTCACCACGGTCAACAAGTATACAGTCCTTCATTGACCAAAATGTCATTATGTGGTGGATGACTATATAGATATTTAGTGAACTGTAAACTCTTCCTTGGAACTATTTCTAATTATGCCTAATTAACTTCTTTTTCTCTCTCTCTTATACAAACATCAGTTTCTAGGGTTAAGAGTATAACAGAATAAAATAACCAGTCTCCCTGACTCCATTTTGCTCAAGCTTGCCCAGTTGCTATAACTTGTTAGCAACTTCTGCTTAGTTCTGCACATAGATACACTAATCATTAAAACAAACAAACAAACAAAAAAACAAAAAACCTTACCGGTAGCCTAGGGATTACTGAAACAACCTCCCTGATTGAAACTACCTCCCCACGAATACAAGGAAGGTATGTACAAAAATAATGACTGTTTATAAAAAGATTCATAGGAACATTTTGACTGGGGTCATGGAAACCAGGAGTTAGTTTGTTGAGCAAAAGTAAGGAAGTTTCACCACCCCCCTTGGACCATTGCTGGTATCCAGATGCGTGTGTTCCTTAATCACTTCCTGACCTCAAACCACTCTGATTTTCCCTTTCCACTGACATAAAAGAAGCCTGAATTTTGTACTTTCTCAAGGGCTTTTTAGGACACTAATCTGCCATTTTTTTTTTTTGGTTCATTGGCTTTCCAACTAAAGTCACTTTCCTTGCCCCAATTCCTTGTCACTCTATTTATTGTGAGCAGTTTGAGCTTTCACTTGATTACAATAACATTCCTCTACTGTAGTCACCAGGATATTCTTCCATGTCACTAGTAACCATTATGCAAGTTTTGATGATGGCTCTTTTGTCTCACAGGAGTAGTGGGCATTATACTTGAACTTCTGCCAGGCCTAAATGACTCTTAAGATAAAGCCACTTGATTTCAGAAATATTTAAACATGAAAGAATTGTGTGTCTTAGAATCAATAATATATAGCCTGTAGACTTGGGATGGGCTGCTATGATCTAGGTGATGTTTGCTGAGCGTGTTTGGTCATCCAACCTTAAGACCTGAGGCCATTGTCTGGTCATAACTGCTGAAGAGTTTTTAAAAAAGTGGATTTCTCAATCTTTTTGCCCTTTGGTTTGACCTCCTTAAGCCCATTCTAGGGCAATAGAAAAGGTTGACTTTTCAGTCTGTTACATTTCAAATACACTATTAAATAAATTGTCAATGAGTTAAAAACCTCAATGTTGTGATGGCAAAGAAAAAGAAAGAACAGGAATAGTGGTTCAAAAGATCTACTGAAATTATTATGTGGTCAGTTTGTTGCAAGGACAAAATAGAAGCAGCTGAAAAAAAAAACAAACCAGTCATTTTCAGAACAGTCCCTTGTTTATGTAGTAGCCTTAAGAGAATAGATATTTGGAGTTTAGAAAACTTCAATCAACTCAAGACATGACACATTATTTTATTATGATGTAGCACAAAGATATTTTTTAAATATTCATTTATATGTGCCCCTGATTTTTGTCACCCATTGCTCCTTCTTCAACTCAAGCATTAGAATACTCCTGTGATCTTATCTCAGGGGAGGACTCTATGAACTCAAAAGAGAGAAAAAGTAAAGAGAATTGATCCCTGGCTCTGGTTCATAAAAGTCCAATTCTCATAGGGGACATTGAGGAGCCCTGAAATGCATAAAATGTTTAAAAGCAGGGCATCTGAACATGATGGCTTATTCTACATCTACTCTGCTGCCGTCTGTTACTGCTCCCAAGAGACTGGAAGAAAATTTCTCTGAGAAAATAAGAAGAGCAAAAGAAAGGGAAGCTATGTTTTTCACCATAGCACTCTACCACTCTTTAACATAATTCATTACAGTAACAGAAGAAAGGAACAAAGCACATGAAGCTACTATTATGATAAGAAATGTTTCATAAAATTAAACATAATGGAGAGACCATGTGCAAGTGTGATATCTGGCTACATAATTTGTGCAGCACAAAAATGAAAATGTGGAATCTCTTGTCCAAAGGGCAGGGGGAAAAATGTGATTAAAATACTAAACTCTAAAGCTCTTTCTTTTCTCTGCAAGCTTTCTTTCAGTTTTGTTATGGTATTTTATACTTGCTCTTTAATGTTCTAAGTAAGAAAGCATTTAAAATTTAAATTATTACCATGAGTTTCCCTGGTCATCTTTATATTATGCATTGCCAGTTTTAAATGCAAGCATAAGAGTATTGAACTCATATGTGGGATCACAGAAATGGAAATGCTGCACAAATGGAAACGCTGCACAAAACATTCTCAGCAATTTTTATTTCACTTCTTGATACACATACATGCAGTCAATACTCTCCACCTTCAGCTTACTGATGAGTAACAAAAGAAAAAGAAACTATGGACTTTCCATCTTTTCCTTTTCTTATACAGCATCATTTTTAGCCTAATACAGGAAAGTACCATGATTAAGAAAATCGGTGATAAGTTTCTTTGCTAATTCATATTTCTTAGACTGTCATTGCCTTCTTGCTTTGGAAACAAATGATGGTTCAAAGGGGAATGCATGGCCTCTTGGGGTTGTCAGCACCGTGTCCCCACCTCAGTTACTCAGGTGTAGGTGGAAAATTCTTACCTTGTACTTGCTTTGAGTCTCACTAAGCTCCCACACAGTGTGGTCCTGGGGAATCCCGAGCTCATAAGGCATCACAAACATTGTATGCAGATGCAGGGGGAGCAAGGATAGTGGATAGTGAACACCTTCAGTTCAAAAACTGACTGCGTACCACAGAGGCACATCTTGGGGTGGCTCAGTCAGAACTCCCACACATACATCATGATCTACTGATATACTGGTATTATAAAACACAAACTCAAAGATAAAATTAGAGGAGTTTCAAGACAGCAACAGCAGAAATTGAAACCAAACCAGAAACCCTTCTGAATATGAGGCCCTTGTAACTGCCCGGGTCACACACCCACATAGCCAGCCCTGACTGGTGATCTAATTAACACCCTTACTTGAGATGCCAAACAACAGTGGCATTAATCACCAGATATGTAAATGAAGAACCTCTGCAGAATACCAGTCTGGGGCTACTGACCCAGCCCTAGCCTTCAAATGTTCCTGGCTGAAGTTCCAGGCCCCACGAAAAACTTCACATTTGAAAATGTTCTCATTTTAAAGGGATAAATTAGAAAACATAATCTCTGATTCATTCAAATGAAATTAGCAAGGTAAAGATGACTGGATTGTAACCAATAAAATTTCAAGCTTTAGTGAAAAACACATTTTGAGTATATGTACTTCCTATTGTGCTCAGTCATAAAATAGTTACATATGTTGCCACCTATTCTATGCAGGTAGGTAGCCATACTGCTATGACTGATGAAGAGATGATATTAAATCTAGTGAATTTTTATAGTTGTGTTTCCAACACTGTTTAATTGAGAAGGATAATTTGGAAAAGTGGTAAAGTAAAGATGCATTGTAGGGAAGGGTTTGAATCTTGGCTCTATTATTTATCAGTTAGATGACCTTGGGTCAGTTACTTTATCTCTCTGTATCACAATTTCCTCTTATGAAAAGGGGAAGTAACAATAGTACTAATCATACTGGATGCTTGCATTATATGAATTACACAGTAAAAACACTTTAAAAATGCCTGACATGTGAGAAGCACTCATATGTATTAGCTACTATTTTTAGTAGTTTAGTTATAAGTTTAATCAAAATAATCATCTGGTTATTTTAGAGAGAAATGAAAATAAAATTAGATTTGAAATTGTGTTTCAGATGACTGTTGTCTTGATTCTGTGGAATAAGAGATGCATACTTCAATAGGTAAATAGTTCAAAAATATAAGAATCCCTACAGACAATTTATAGCTGATTCTCAAATTATAGTATGTTATTATAAACATACCAATGCAATCTATAATCTATAAAATTGTGACATTCAATAAACTTGGTTATTTAACACGCAAATTCACTTTAAAAATTTGTCTAGACCTCTGGTTCAAAACTACAGTACGTTCCCCCTTGTCCCTTTATTTGTGAGGGTTATATTCCAGGAACCCCAGTAGATACCTGAATCATTTATATACATTACTATGTTTTTCCTATACATACATACATATAATAAAGTTTAATTTATAAGTTTAGCAATTTCATGGATAGATTTGTTTTTACCATAGATCTTGGCAACATCAGCATATGACACTTGTTCTTACTTAACCAAGAACTTCCACATTTTCATTTAAGTAAAGCACTTGATGGCTTCTCTTTGGCACATTCAAATTGCCACCATCTCTACTCTTGTGCTTCAGATCCATTATTAAGTAAAATAAGTGTGACTTGAACATGAGCACTATAATACCAACAGTCTATCTGACAACCCAAATGGCTAAGTGACTAACAGGTGGGAAGTGTCTACAACATGGAGATACTGGACCACAGGATGATTCACATCCCAGGTGGGACAGAGCAGAACTCACAAGATCTCATCACCCTACTCACAATTATGGACAATTTAAAACTCACAAATTGTTTATTTCTGGAATTTTCTGCTTAAAATTTTAGGATGGCAGTAGACCATGGTTAAGTGAAACTTCAGAAAGTAAAACTGTGGATAAGGAAGATTACTATAAAGCAACACCTTTTATTTGGAGAAACAACCCAGGCAAGAGTAGCCAAAAGAGAAAATTACTGAAAGAATACCCAATGATATCCTTACCCAGTCTCTACAGAGCCATAGGCATGGATTTAAACTTGTCACTTTGTATTGCTACTTATCACTGACTACCCTTCAGAGCTATGTTCGAGTGGCACTTCTTCCTGCCTTATTCTGTTGATTGCTCTAACTTACAGCTTCTACTGATGCTGGCACATCGTGTTGGTAATGACACACTGTTCTGGGATTGTGGTCTTTTCAATTATTTCTATTGTTATGTGTTTATTAGGATCAGTCCTTATCAGATTAACTGGCCAGCATATCCATGAAAATTCATTGTGGTTTGCTCACAGGGTGGCTTTCTCATCGCTGATGGCGGTCCCTAAGCAGATGAAGAGAGGTTCCAGCCTGCCAGCTAGTTGTGCTCTGCCCAGGGGTATGGTTGAACAATGTAGCAAGCATGCTTTTGTGTATCAAAGGTGATTCATAGTAGGATACCTTTTAAGTCTAATTAAGCATGTTCATGAGAAAGATGTTATTCAAGTGGCTGACAGCATCTTGGGTCTATGGATATGGTTAATATGGGATGTAGGAAGTTACAATGGTAGTATTTGTGTATGGGTGTGGCTATTGTTTTTCCTATCACTTATAAATGAAATTCTAAGAATACAGAAAAATAAACATTCATGTGTTTAAAAGGAGCAAAAGACCCTCCACAGAATATTTTGATGTGACATTTAACTTATATTTCTCTTCCTGACATTTGGCTGTTCTCTGATTCAGAATACTCCCTTTTTGGTGTAACTTTCCTTAGCTGGATCTGTAAAGTAGGCTATTTTGTCTCTCATTGAAATGGATCAGATAGGAAATGATATTCCTGGTGAGAAAGCAACAGCTGTCACCCCCTCTACACACACAAACCTCCAAATGGTACTTTTCTACTGTAGCAATTATTTTGAACAATAACTTGCTTTCGTCAATTAAATTCAGTTTTTCCCCTTTCCTACAGGCAGTTAGCTGCAGGTAAGCAGCATCAGAAAAACACCTTCTTTAGGCAGTTGGACTATTTCTTATCTCATGGAGGGCATAAGCAGGAGCTAAAGATAATAATATTTTCATTTTCTTTTCCTTTCTGTCTGCTAGGTGGTCACTTTGTGATTCACCCTTGGTTGTTACCTTAAAAGCATAATAATGATAATTCACAAAACTTCAGTAAAATAAACTAAGAACGGTTTCTGGCAAAATGTCCAAGGTTACTATTTCTTCTCTGGTTACAAAGTTTGAACTAACACAGCAGGTTCTAATATCCATGAAATAAGAATCCTGGGAACAGAGAAAACCCATTTCTAAGGACAGTGGGACACTGCTTGCCTGAGATGCTTCCGCTTAGAATCAAAGGTGCCACGTGGCGACACATTTCCAAAGAACAAGATCCTCCTGTCTGTGGGACTTCACACTGCTTGGCAATTTATTTTCATTCCAAAGAAAAATCCAAAATGAAAGACAGTTTGATCTTATAATTTAGTGCAGTACTCTCAAAGGTACTTTCCTCATCTCCCAGGGCGTTTGGGAAGAAGTCTGCTGGATGGGTAAAGACGATAGGTCTGGGAAACTCTGAATTATGAAACTTCCTCCTCTAAGAAGTCAGATGGTGTTTACAAGAGTCGACTCCCACCTAATTGGTATTCTCAGCCACATTTAAAGTAGAAAGATGAAGACAGATGGGAAAAATTACCAGAATGTGCTTTTGAGGAAAAGAAATAAATATGTCACAGCTTATGATGAAGCAATCTTAAGATATTTCTGGGTGCATCTTGTGACATCACTACTACAGAAAATGCTTAGAATATAAAAAGATGATATACGATGACTACATTAAAAATAAGATTTAATTATAAAGAAAATTTATATTTGAAGATATTTCCATGACATCGATATTGAAGGAAATATAATGAAGTTCATGTTGAGGAGTAAACATGTTTCAAGAGTCAGTTGAAACAAATTGAAATATAATATGTGTATTGAGAGAGGGCAAAGGATGATTCTGAAACTTGTTGAAAACTTAAGAGAATGCAGATATTTGATTAAAAAACTTTTTGAAGAAAGTAAAAATTGAGCTAGTATTTTTGCCAAGATGAAGTATGATAAGAATATTTAAAAGATGCTATGTATCATACATAAGACAAGGTTTAAAAGTTGTACTTCGGAAATGTTATTAACACAATAAACTTGGACAAAATTTCTGTGTTAGTCACTTCTTAATAGTTAGAAGCTCTGACTTATTAAAAATGCCTGGAAATTAAATCTCTCCAAGGTCATTGGAGTAGTTTACTTTTTTGTCAATCAGACAAAGCAAACTGTACACTGCATAAAAATAACAGCCACTTAAAAAAAAAAAAAAAGAGTAGAAACATATACATTTTAGTTTGATTTTATTAGCAAAGTATAAGAACATACCACGCCTGAGATTGTGAGATATTTAGAGTGACAACTACCAATTTATTATATAGCAATTTTCCTTTTCATTTTGTCATTTTGTAGCAATTCATGTGTAGAGCAATGGTCTATGAAAAGAAACTATGTGAAATTTGGAAATGCAAGACTTGCACAAAAAATTAAATTAGCTCTTTGTATACAGAAGTTTTCTGGTGATAGTGTATTTTAAAACACATCAAATCGTCAACTTTTCTTATGATTAAAAAGGGCTATTTTAGTTTCTTTTCAATCAGGTTTTGTTTCAAACTCTCCTACCCAAATTACATTTATGCCCTATACCTTGTTAACTTTGAGGTTTTGTATTTTGAAAAGTACAGATAATTCTTAAAATCAAAATGTGTCTGTATTTTAAAAATAAGTGAAAACACTTTTCAATTTAAAAAGAGATTGTATATTTGAAATGAAAGATTAAAAATAGAAAAAATGCCGCATTGGATTCTTTTATATGTAATATATAAACTTATTGTATATATTATATGTATATATACATATATGTAGTATATAATATAAATTT
The DNA here is from genome assembly GCF_987537825.1 of Furipterus horrens. Taxonomy (NCBI): domain Eukaryota; kingdom Metazoa; phylum Chordata; class Mammalia; order Chiroptera; family Furipteridae; genus Furipterus; species Furipterus horrens. The sequence continues at coordinate 27,232,853 of NW_028327180.1, forward strand.
ATTGCCTATATATATTCACAGTTTGGCTTATTAGCTACTAAGTATATATGGAATAAATAAAACACTGGCAGAGATACATCTTATTTGTGGTGATAATCTATTAAATGTGTTGCTTGCCTGAATTTCACTCTTTTGGAAAGTAAACTCTTGACTTCAATAGAAGGGACTGGTTTATTCTTTCCAAACAAAAAATATCCAGGGGACCTTTACCTGAGATTTTATAAATAGAACAAAAGGATTTGTAGAGAATGGCTAATCTGGTAGGCTGCATTGAAAAGCATGTGTTACGTTTTGCTTCATGGTTATTTTAAATATAACTCACATTGAGCAAACTATAGGTACTCTAGTATACTGACATTTCTGTTCAACGTGCCCCTTTTCACCTACCCCATTCTCACAAGGATTACTAAATAATGGTTTTAACAACTACTAGCTGGATATACCTAAAAATCAGATTATTTTTGTCTGGTGTAGACAGTATATACAATATGTATCTTAAAATTAACTGTAATCTGTTGATCCTATTCAGTGTGTACCATATTCTTCCTAAACTACTTGCAAAAAATACTTTGTTACTCTTTGCAGAAAGTCTTAGAGTTTATAATTTTACCGTTAAGGAGGCTCTGTTTTCCTCCAGTGAAACATTGTCATCAGCTTGCCTTCTGTATCTAGGGAAGACGGTGCATGCTCTGTCTCTCTCTAATCCTACTGGCCTCTGTTATTTTTCTTTTCTTTTTCTGTTGCCCTGGGGCCACAGAAAGAATCCAATGCAAAGATAATCCAAACATGAATTCTGTGTAAAAGTTGCTTCCCATTCCGCAGAGAAAAGATGTCTTTACTAGTAAAACAACTTGGAAATGGGCATATGTCTCAGAATTTTACAGCTGGAATGTTGTAGAAGTAGGCGTCTGTGGAATTCGCTTACATTTAGGATGAAGGGCCTAACAAGAGAGCTATAATTTAAATAGGGCTTTGAACGACTTGAACATATGCCCTCATAAGGGAGGGTATGAACTCAGTTACAGAAATAGAAAAGAGAACTAAGCTGAGGTAAAGGGTTGGTTACTTCTCTAGTCTGAATAGTTGTGTCCTCCCCAAATTCGTGCTGCAATGCTAATGCGCAATGTGATGAGATGGTCTGGGATGACATGTGTGATCCACCAAGTGAGGAAAGAATGAGAAGTCTGTGACCGGAGCCCTCAGCTGACCACGCTGGCTCCTTGATCTTGGACTTCCAGCCCCCAGAACTGTGATAAATAAATTTCTGTGTTTTATAATCTACCCAGTCAGTGGTATTTTGTTATAGCAGCATAAACAGACTAAGGCCCTGCATAAAAAAAAAAAAAAAATTTAGTGAGAAATTTCTGAAAACTGTGGTGAGACTACATAATAGTTGTTAGGAATGCTAAATATTAAAGGGATGTGTTGAACCACTTTGGCTTGAAATTATGAACTAGACACATATTTAAAATTTTCTATTAAAATAACTGATATATACTAGAGTATTGATTTATATTACCTTGAAAAATAAACTTGAATGGGATTTTTAAAATAGAACTTGGTTACTCTTATGCTTATGGTGTCTTTTTCCCCATAAGCAAAGTAAAGAAATTGATTCACTATTAGTAACAACAGCCAACCAAAAACTAAATACACAAGTTGTGAATGAGGTTGTGCAATTTATATTAATTAACTGTATTAAAAATCTGTAAAACTTTATATTAGATTTTTTATTTAAACAGAACTAGTGCTTCAAAAGTAATTTTTATCTGTAAGGGTATTATATAGATGCAAATGCTTCCTTAGAAAGCACTGAATCTAATCATAATGAAATCATACAGCAAATCTTAATGTAAAAATTTAATGTTGCAAATTGTCTTCATTCTCCCAAACCATTACAAATGGTACATTTAAAACTACCATTAGGTCTATTTTACGCATCAGTAAAGTGGCACAGATAAAGAAATGCAGAAAGCCATTACTCCTTCCATTGATACTGGTTGGTGGGAGAAACTGGTTAGTGTGGAAATGTTGGGGAAACATGGTTCGGTTTTGCTACCTGACAAGGCAGATATAAAGTAAACATCTAACTAATTGGATAGATAAACATTTTTGATTTCAAACGTAGACTCATGGCTCCTTCTCTTCAGTTTCATGTAATACAAGCTCAGTGACTTTTTTCTGGCAGAGCAGCTCATCACAGAATCGAAGAGAATTACACCTTCCTTCTTAACAAATTCCATAGCCAGAAGGGTTAATACTGGTAAAGTTTCCTTTTACTTACTGCCCTGGAATTCATTCACATTTGGGCTACAGTAGATGAAATTTTTTAAAAAATTATAACAACTCTGTTGAGATATAATTCATATAACATTCACCTTTTGAAGTGCAGCATTTAGAGGCTGTTAGTATGTTCCTGGAGTTGTACAAGCATCACCACTAACTAATTTAAAATACTCTTGTTAATCAATATAGAAACTACATATTCTTTTAGTCACTTCCTATTTTTTTTGACTCCCCCTTCCCCCCCACCCCCCAATTCCTGGCAACCATGCATCTACCTTCTGCTTTTATGTGTGTGTCTCTTCTGGATTATTAACATAAATAGAATATATAATATGTCATTTTTTGTGACTGGCATTATTCAGTTAACATAATGTTTTTCAGGTTCATTTATATTGAAGAGGTTGTCAGTATATAATTATTTTTTATTGACAAAACTCATTTATTGTATGTATATACCTTTTATTTAATATTTATGAATTAATGAACACTGGGATTATCTACACTTGTGACTAGTGTAAATAACAATGATACTCCTGTTCTGTTTTGAGGGGCATGTGTTTTCATTTCTTGGGTAGACCTATGCCTGGACTTTCTGGGTCATATGCTAATGTTATGCTCACATTTTGAAGACTTAGCAAACTGTTTTCCAAAGTGGCACCATATTTCAGTGAAGGAGACCTTCAATTTCTCCATATCCTTTTAAAATCTTGTTATTGTCTTTTTTATTTTAATAACCCTAGTAAATGTGAACATCTAATTCATTGTGATTTTGATTTGCAGTTTTCTAATGACTAATGAAGTTGAACATCTTCATTTGTGTTTACTGGATATTTGTATATCTTCTTTAAAGAAATGTCTATTAAAATATTTTGTCAATTTATTGTAAGGGAACAGTTCTAGACTTTCAGTTCAATCCCACCGATCTATATGTCTATCCTTATGTAGGTACCACAATGACTTGGTTGATCACTGTAGTATATTTTGAATAGGAAATTATGAATTCTCCAACTTTTTCTTCTTTCAGGATGGTTTTGGCTATTCTGGACCCTTTAAATTTCCATATGAATTTAGGACCAGTTTGTCAGCTTATGCAAAGAAGGTAGCTGGAATTTTGATAATTATTGCATTGCATCCATAGACCAATCTGGAGAATATTAACAATATTAAGTATTCTAAACTGTGTTACTATTTATTTAATTATTCTTTATTTCAACAATATTTTTTCCACTTCTTTTGGTAATTTATTCTGGATTGTTTTGTTTTTCTATATACAAAATTATGTCTTCTTTCAAAAGAAATAGTTTTATTTATTTTCATGCAATATGAATGCCTTTTATGTTTTCTTGACTAATATCCCTGGCTTTAAACTCCAGGTTGAATAATTTGACATATATCCTACTGTAAACTCAAAATAATATATTTATTATATTATTTACTATAATTATTACATTGAAATTTCTGAAATCACTTTTTCAGGTATGGCTTTGGACAAATATATTTCGCAATCTTGATTCTTAGAATACAATAAGATGTACTGAATGTTAAAAGTTATTGTGTTTATACATAGATAACTTATTTTGGTTTTCTATGGATACATTCTTTGTAGCATGTCTATAAATGATACAGAAATCTTTTGGGACATCAAGTGACTCACAGTAATAACAAAAACATTTGAAGGAAAAAAATTGTGATAAATCAGAAATGAGTAACTTGCATTTTTGAAGATAAAACAATAAGCAAATCAGAAAAAAATATGATACATCAAACTGGATAAAATGATGTTTGTTATTGTTAATATAGTGATATGGTGAAGGTCATGTGTTTTTAACTATCTGGATTCAAAAAGTCTACATGCTGCTGTGACATAGTCAATATTACAAATGTAACTTCTCTGGGCCTCAGTTTTTATTATCTATAAAGTGGAGGTAAAAATAGCATCTACCTCATACAGTTATAGGATTAAAAGAGTAATACATGTAAAACATAATAGGGGTCATCAGGAAGTAAGGAACTAGTAAGCCTTTGTTGTTATTAGTACTAACACTACTATCATTACTCTTGTCATTGATGATCATAATGGTCATTTTTTGAGTGTTTACAACCTGTTGTTTACTTTTGTACAGACTTTATATAAGTATCTCATCTGACACAATAACTTTTAAAGTGGGACCCCCAGTTTAGGAATAAACAAGCTCAGGTTCAAAATTAATAAAATACATATCCAATGTTAAAGAGTCTTCTTTTACCACTAGCCATACTCTAGTTTAGCAGACTGTGTTTGAAGGGCAACTCTAGGTAAAGGAAATGAAGGTGTTAATAAGCAGGGAGGCTGGAAAGAAAAAAATGTCAGAAAAAGTGAGAAGAAGGAAGAGGGTGGAGAACTGAAGAAAAAAGTGATACAGAGATTGCATCAGAGGATGCCAGATGGGGGTCATGAGAAGACTAAACCTGTTCTGTAGATTCTTTATATGCACCTGAGAGAAAAAATCTGTTAGAATGTGTTAATCTATTGAAAGTTAAAATGGTGAGGAGGAGGAGGGTTGGTAGTTAAATTTTCAGGTTATTAGGTCATCAGTTGAGTACAGATTATTTCCCTATAATGCTAGATAATGGATAATAGAGGGAATTAAATACTGGTTATTTTATGAAAAGATATATACCTATAGTTATAATCACAATGTTTTTTATAGGGCATTTTAAACTTTTATGTTACTTATTTTTTATTGTTATAATATGATCTTCAAAAGTAATCTTTGACATAGATTGAACATAATTTAAACATTAAATGGATCATTTTACTTTGAAATTATTATAATTATTAAAATTAAGATGTTTAGAATTTTGCTGACTTAAGTATATTTTGCTAATCTCACAGATCAATGGTTATTTTGATGATAAATATGACCTGAGCTGGAATTGATGTCTACACTATCTCCTTAACAATGTTTACAACAGTTTAGTAACTTATCGTCTTTCAGATTCAAGGCAGATAATAGTCTTTCTTGGATTTATAAATATTAAAAAAGGTAAGAATATTATTATTTGGGAAAGTGACCATCAAATGGAGCGAGATCAATTCTGACAGTTTTAGTTTTTATAGAGATCAGAAACACCACATTTAGTATATTATTTAATTTTTCCATTTGTGAGTAACCTCTTCAAAGGTAATCTTTTCTCTCTTATCTGCATTTTGAAAATCTAACTTAATTCTTAAGATAGATCAGATTCTTTAAAGATCATTATTATTCCACATAAAAAACCCAAACCACTGAATTCTGACACTTTGTAGTTAACTATCTGAATGCTAAAAATGCAGTTCCTAATGTAGAAAAATAAATAATGGTCCTTTATATCAGTGTTTTTGCCAGACCATTGAGTCTTACTGTAAAACAGACAAACTATAAAATTCAGTGGCTCACATAATTATACCACAAGATACAATGAACAGAATTGAACATCTTTAAATGCTCTTGTTCAAATAAATAGTTCAGTATTGTGGGAGACGTAGGTAGTAATTATAAAGAATGCAATGAATTTTATATTTGGTCATAGTAAAAGAATATATTTAAATACGCAAGATGTGAGAACAAATTCTGTACTACCAAAGTATAATAGTTAAAAATCTTAAAAACAATTTAAGGAAAATACAGTTGATTATATCTCAAGTACAACTGTCCTTTATTCTATGCATATTCTTGGTTGCCTGAACTACATACTTATTTTTTAAGTTAGAAAGTTTGGAAACTTTAAGGTCCTTTCCAGGAGTAATTGTTTTATATTAGGCACTGTAAAAGAATAACTTAAAAATATAACCTGAAAAAGTATAAACTGTTATTTCAAGGAATTTGCTTTTGTGCCCAAATGAATTATTTTGGAATTTTTCGAGATAAATTTTATGTAAATTTTCCTGTGTGTAATCCATTTAATTCAGTGACTCCAACAGATGTGTTACTTAGTTTAGTCGAGAGATGCAGGCTAGGGATTCAGATCTGTTTTAATGTTTTTTAGTATTTATTTATTAGAGAGAGGGGAAGGGGAGGAAAAAGTGAGGGAAAGAAACATCAATTGGTTGCCTTTTGTACACTCGCTGACCAGGGACCGAATCTGCAACCTAGGCATGCGACCTGGCCAGGAATTGAACTGGAGACCTATGGCTTTGGGCGACTACACCCAACCAACTGAACTACACAGGTCAGGGGGAGACCTGTTTATATTAACATGCCACATGACAATGAATAAGTCACTTAAAAAATAAAACTACATGCTTGTTAGACCTCTTTCTACTTTACTATTCTCAGTCTATAGTTTGTACCCTTCTGCCAAATGTTGTACATTATTCTTTCGACATATCTGATTTGATAATAATATACTTAAGTTAACTACTGAATAATTACAAAGATGATAAGATCCTTTTGTGAAGTTTAGATAAATTATTTGAAATGTATGACTGATTCATGCTTAGAGGAAAACAAAATTACTTAGTGGGTTTTATTTATTTTGTCTGATAGTGATGCCAAACAATCTCCATTTGGTTATCTAGATACTTTTTTTCCTTTTCCTTTTTTTTTTTTTTTTTGCTAATGAAAAATAAACTCAAATCTATGTCTAGAACAACTACCAAACAATAAGAACATTTCCTAATTTTTCACAACTCGTGTTTAGCACTAAAACATTTCAAACCATGTAGATTATAAACATCTAACTCTAGAAATCTTTTTTTAAGTACAACCAATTGAGCATACTCTATGCAAGTCTAAAAGCATTCACAATTTAAGAATATATAACAAATACTAACTCAAAATTATATCATTAATAGTTATAATCTCATGTTGAATTTACTTCTTTACTTCTTTCATGCTGAAAATGGTGGGATTTTTCAAGACCAAAAGAAACAGGAAAAGTCGAATATGAAAGGGGAAGAAATAAGATAATTCAGCTACACTTCCCACATCTTCTTTTGGGGAGGGATATCATTGTGGGAGAAGGGGTAGGCAGGGTGGGCTGGGTGGGGGGGAGCAGTGGGGGAAAAATGGGACAACTATAATTGAAAATCAAAAAATAAAATCAAAAAGTAAATACATAAATAAATCAGAAAAAAATAAAAAATAAAAATAAAAAGTAAAAAAAAAAAAAAAAGGGCAGATATTAAAATCACTCATTTTCACATATCAGAGAACAACTGGAGTAATACATTAAGAATCCTCGTTGAGCCCTGGCTGGTATGGCTCAGTGGATTGAGTGCTGGCCTGCAAACCAGAAGGTCGCCGGTTCAATTCCCAGTAAGGCACATGCCTGGGTTGCGGGCCAGGTCCCCAGTTGGGAGTATGTGAGAGGCAACCACACTTCAATGTTTCTCTTCCTTTCTTTATCCCTCTCTTCCCCTTACTCTAAAAATAAATAAATAAAGTCTTAAAATAAAGAATCCTGTTGAAATAAAATTTTTGTCACTTGGAAAATGTTTAGGGTTTGCGCTATTACAAGTTGTATTTCTACTTGTGGTACATAAATTTTTATATTTTCACAATTCCAAAATGATAATTACATGAATTGAAGACAAAATTTTCTATCATTTTACTTCACTGGATTTCTTGATGTAAGCTTTTATAAATTTAAGTATGCTAATAGACCATTTTCATCTTTTTTTTTTTTTTTTTTTAGTAGTATACTGGCCCACTTCTGTTGAATAAATCCATGCTTTTGTCTCAATGGTCTATGCAGGTAGAAACACACCCTTGCTGGGGGTGGAGGCAAAGAGGGGTGACAGGAATCCTTTGCTTTTGTTCTTCTCTTGCCTGCACACTCTGAATGGTTTGTGGCTTTCAGCTAGGTTATGAGATTCGGGACAAGGGCAGTTTTTTGTTTTAGGGCCTAAAGAGAAAATTAGCCAGAAGGAAATCTGCCTGTTAATCTCCTATGCTATATATTTAAAGAAAACCGGGGATAAATATGCATGGGTTATATTTTGACTGCCATGGATTAGAGGGGCAAATTCATTCAAAGACAGATCATTGTCTTTTGCCCCAATTAGTTATTACTGTTGATTATCAAGAGTTTTTTAATCAGTCCTTTCAGTTCTCAACAAGACAATGAATTGTGATGAATTTGAGACTGATGTTTAGGTTTCAAAGCCAAAAAATTGAATAAATTAGGAAAATAAATTAATATATGAGAACTTATTACAAGACCATTTAATGCAGTATTGGTGTTTTTCCAAAATCTACATTATTATAATTAAAAGTGACAACTTATTTCATTACATGATAATCCTTTTGATTTTAACTATATTTTAAAATGATCAACCTTTCAAATAAGTTAATCACAATCTCAATAATGGAGGAAGGGAGTTCTGAGAGAGAAAACAGGATAGGAGAGGCTTTTGAAATTAGTAGTTAAGACCAGAATAATAGGTTTTACTTTTAGAAAAATCTCCTTTGAGGATTTGTTAACACAAATTCTGGAGTTAAAGGAGCCCAAAACAACCAAGAAAGAATCATTTTGGGGGAGGTGGTTTATTTTTCAAATAAAGCATCACTATTTTTGTTCTAGAAGAAATATGCCTGGGAGAATCTTAGTTTATATTCTTCATCTGAGCACATGAAATATTCTTTAAAAGAAACTATTCTTTGAGAAGTTTTCAAATGTGTTTCAATCATTACATAATAGCATCACCACCAATACCATGTATTAGGCATTGTTCTAGGTATCTGTTTTAGTTATTCACATAGCAATTTATTTAATCCTAAATACATTCCTCTAAGAAATACACTAATATCATATACATTTAAAACAAGGAGACTGAGGTACATGGATATTAAAAACTTAAACCAGTTCAGGAATTAGGAAGTGGCAAAACTAGACAATCGGCTCCAGAACCTGCCCTTGTAACTAATAATTTGCCTCTCAATTCATAATTTACAAACTTATATGACTTCAAATCCTTTTCACAAACTATCTTGTGGTACATGTGTTTCACAAACCCTACTATGAATAAAGTGTTCCAAATCACTAAATAACTTTGACACATAGAAATGAACATTTTTCAAATTATTAGTTGGGGTAAAACTATTATGAAACAATGACCATAGCTTCTGTTATATTTTTAAACAACATTCCTTTAAAATTCACGTAAGTTCTATTTGTCAATTTATTTTTGCTTTTATTTATTAACAAACACCAAGACATGCTAGTAAGAATTCCACTTCTTTTTAAAGACGTTCAAACAGCTCTTCAAATTTATTATAACTATTTTCCTGATGATGCATAAAATAGTTGATTTTAGAAAGAATTCTTTAAAATGAAACAAAGCTGCTTATGCACAATTCAGAACCTTATCTTTTTACATGCACCCAGAGGGAACGCAGACAGCTTAGATTTATGCATGTTTTATTTGGTTATATTTATGAAGTATTTGATCGTATTTCTCAAGATCTACATTTGCTTTTGTCGTGCAGTCAGGTGATATATTTTCTTCTCTTCTAGTTTATGAGAAATGGCCATGATTTATTCAACTGATATAAAACAGCTTTCAAGTTAACATATAGCGAAGACAGTATATAAAGCTAATCGTCAAAATTATCTGCTGAAGGCTATTGCTTTCAACGGGTATTTGGAAACTGTCAGGTTGAGGAAGCAAAGTTTTGCACAGTTCAATTTCAGTTCTCTTCTGGGATGATGGTTAACATTTTTGACAGAAAAATTTAGTAGATAATAAACTTTAGAGCTAGGGGTTACTGGAATTAGTGTGCATTTAGAGATTCCACTTAAATGATAAACTATGCTTACCTTCCTTCTAAATGGCTATTGGTTGCATTAACAAAATGAAAAAAAAGCAATTACCTGTTCTGATCAAAAGTGTAAAATATTAAATATCTTTTTAATGTTTATAACAAAACATCTTTTTATAAAATACCTTTTCCTCCATTTCGCATTTGTCATTTACTCTAATTATTGTAGAAACAGCTAATAGTGGATTACTTAAAGTCTAACTTTTCTTAGAACATGATATATAATATTACCTTGTCATTAACACTGATGATAACTTTTTGTTTTTCACACTATCTTATGTGTCTCTCATGATTTATATATACTCTTTAAATTTTCATCAACTATTTCAACATTTTAGTTTATACTATCTTTTAGATCACATTAATATCTTAAATTATTGAATGTTCTCTATTTCCCTACAGTGATGAGGACATTTCATTGCTTGACAAATGTTATCTTCAAAAACAAACAAACCTCTTCTTAGGTTCTCTTCTCTCATCAGTCTGACTCATTATGAAGGACTTTTGATGTGGCCGAGTAGTCGTTTCCATGGCAAAGTCAGCATTTCAGGATCTTTCACAGTCCATTTTACATGGGCTAATATCGTGTCTCAACCAAAACTTCTATTTCAATAACTCATTTTGTGTTTGTAATGCATTATATCTATGTGAAATCTTTAACAGTCACTCTTCTTTGCTTTAGGAACCTGAGACAGAGAATGAGTTGTCAAAGTAGCTTCAAGGAGGAGCTTTCATTTGCTTCTTCTTCTTATCCATTACCACCTTGGACCCTGGGCAAGATAAAACACTGTCCTTTGTCTCAGGCTTTATAGAGGTTTCCATACACTGCTTAATCTATGCAATGATTCTTGGAATATGAAATATTTCCCAATAGCATAGAACAACCACGTTCTTGCCTCTTTTTATGTTTCTATAGGAGTGTAGAAATATTTTTGAATTGACTCAATTCAATATTATGAAAAGTTTTAATATTAAAACTATTCGTATGTTCTGCATATATTAATCTTACCCACTACCTCTTTAACACTGAAAAATAAAGGTACATTAAATGCTAGATGTGTGAATAGTTTATGTGTATGTAAATATAAATTATTATATACACATTACATATAAATATCAGTGCTATTTTTATTATTTTAGGTTAAATAAAATCTTTAGGAAAAACCAAAAACCAAATAAGCACACTTTATTAAAAGAATCATTTAATTATTATTTTGCCTTTACATTTCCATAGATAACTAAGTTTTAAAACTTTATAAACATTGAAAAAAATTAATTTTTTTTTCATCTAGTATCTAGTATTTCTAGGCATTCTTAGTAGGAGGGTTACTACCACAGCATGCCATTTGCTTGTATTAGAAATGACAGTGTAATACCTGCCAGGGGCACTATGTGGCATTGATGAGAACTCTAAATAGACCATTACAAAATTTGAAGAACATATCATCAGAATGACTCTAAGGGTCCTTAACTTATCAAAACCCATTTTTACTTGCTTACTCTTGCAGGAAAGAATAATACCTATTTGGTAAAGTATTCTTTTCTGTTAATTTTCATGAAATCAGACTGGTTTGGGGGCCAAAACTTAGTTTGGTAATTACAGACAGTGCAAGCAAATCTATATTTATATGTTTTAAATTATTTTAAGTTTGCCAAATATTTTAATAATCACTTTCCATACTTAAGTTATAATTTTGTATGTATGTATTTATCATATAATTTTCTTCCTTATTTATAATTTGATCCTTATTTTCTCTGTTTTTTCCAGATTTAAATAAATTCCTAGGTGATTAGCTACATAAATCCCTACTTGGCATTCTATATTGAACAAGGAAAATAAAGTTGTAAAACTTTTTTCTCAAGCAATTTTGAAAAATAACTAAACTTCAGTTTTATTAAAATGATCATTCATTTTTTTAGTATCTTGCCTTTATATTTTCCTTTCAATTTACAGATTATAATAGGAGAAAAGGAATATGTATAGACAAATCGTTTTCAGTAATTTTTTTTTCTACTGTTGCCTTACCTTTTTGTGACTTACTTTATACTACACAGTGTCTTGATGTAAATCATAATTGCCAAGTTTCTTTAAGGTAATATATTTGAATCTTATAGGATCTAGACATATGAGATCTGTCCAGGAAAAAGCCAACCACTGTTATTATAATGAGAACAGTTTGTGCGACATCAATGTAACCTGGCAGCCAAGGAGACTGGACTGGAATGCGCATATGTGAACAATGATGACTTCACTGTACTAGTTAGTCAGTGGGGGTGGTAGACATCATTGAGTGAGCATGTGTACTATGTGGTAGTCACATTCAAAATAACTGAGTGAGTAGAGCAATGACTATATCAAATTTCGCCTTAAACTTGAACATTCTTCTACAGAAACTATTTGAATGATTCAGAATGCCACAGCTATGGGCAACTGGTGATTGGCAGCTTCATCATGACAATGTGCCCACTCATGCAATATGTCTCATGCAGTTTTTTGGCAAAACATCAAATCACCCAGATGACACAGCCCCCCTACAGCCCAGATCTGGTGCCCTGCAATTTATGGCTTTTCCAAAAACTAAAATCACCTTTGAAAGGGAAGAAATTTCAGACTGTTGATGAGATTCAGGAAAATACAACAGGGCAGCTGATGGTGATTGGGAGAAATGTGTGAGGTCCCAAGGTGCCTACTTTGAAGGGGACTGAGGTGTCATTGTTCTACATACAATGTTTCTTTATCTTCTTCTTCAATAAGTTTATCTATTTTTCATAATATGTGACTGGATGCTTTCTGGACAGGCCTCGTATTCTATCTACTTTGATCTCGGAGACTACATTATGACATAGTAGGCAAGCCATGGAGAAACAAACCATATTTTGTGACAGGTGAAGAAATTTTGACTTATGGGTCCGATATGCTTTTGTTAGGGTAAAGAATAATAATTTTTCAAATGCCAGATATAGTCTAAGAATTTTATATGTAGTAACTTATTGAGCCTTCACAACACTTTTGGACTCTTTTTAATAACATGGACCATACTCTGATTCAATGATAATTCAAAAGCAGATATAGCTAAGCAGGGAATCAATGTTTGACTAATTTTTAACTAACTGGCTTTAAACTAATACAGTTTAATGGGTCAGTAACTTGCAAAACATTTGGTAAGTTTTATCACTGCTTTGTGGACTTCACCTCCCTGTCCCACTTCTTCTTTGGAAATAATGAACATGTTGGTAGAGTTGCATTTACCCACTTGAGGTTATATATTAAAATGTACCTTTAATACGAATGCTAAGATTTAATATAGCGTAAAACAAAGTCGACATTTTTGTAACTTTGGGATGGTTAATATTTATTTACTATATACATTATATGCATCAGTGTTCTGACACAGAACTCCAAAGAAAGCTTTTTTTTTTTTTTTGCTAAGATTATATCATTTGGGGGAAATCTGCACAGTTCACTACAGTTTATAGCAAATCCTGAATTTTTCCCTCAAACTATTATTCTTAAATGAATAAAAAGAAAAAAAATGTTCTTTTCTTTCCATCATGTGACAAGAGGCTTTGATCTTGAATGTACTTCTTATATATACATTTTTGTGTAACTCTTGTGAAAAAATTCTTCCCTATTTCTATATCTGCTGAGTCACAATATCCTAGTTTATGAGCAAATGCAATTCATTGTCACCTGGACAACTCTTCTGTATCAGTACTAACCATTGAACTGAAAACAATAACTACAGATGAATGATTTTCTACAGCTTCATGCTTTATTAAATGGAAAGGATTCTCCAAGGGAAACACTTCTATATGAAAGATATTAACCAACTCTGAAATTTTATGTACCATTTTGAAGTACAGAACTGGATCAAAACAAATATTTCCTTCACAAATGCTGCAGAACTTTTTGATTCCATGAGGGTTCAGGACATAAAATCAGATAAGAAAATATTTTAGGGACCTTTTTCCTACCCAACGCCTAATCGCCTTGAGGATATGATGTTGTTACAGGTAAATTCTTTAGATCAATAGGTTATAAAAATATTTAGTGGTACAATGATCCTCCTTCTGTAGGTTTAGCTAGAGGTGGTACTTTAGTGTTTTCAGCCAGTTCACTTTAGGTCAACATGATTAAAATGACATTAAAAAGCATACAATTATTGTATTAGAGCAAGAGCAGAGGGGACTTTTTTGGGTACCTTTGACAATCCAATATGGAGTCACTGCCAGTTATGTCAAGTGCTCTGTCAAGTCTGAAGTAACAGGGTATAGTGCTAATGCCCTTGGCAGGGGCTTGAACACCCAAAACCACAAGTCTGGACATTCAGATAAGGACTTCATCTGGACAAGATTTAAGTGGGACCTTCACCCCATATAGGCTATAGGAATTCAAGAGCTCGGACTACCCAATGCATGAGCTTGGCTGTACCACGGGTCCCCCTCGGAGCCCTGCTGGAGGCGTGCCACCACTGCAGACGTCAGGCCCGAGACGGACTCCCACCTCTCCACCTCTGCTTACTGCCAGTGACTGGGACCTCATGCTGGACTCACACTTCCTCTGTTTGCTGGCTCGCTCTGCTCGCTTCTATCGCATAAGCTCCCCCTCTTCATGTATAACCTGTGTGTGACTGTGTTAGCTTATTGGAAAGATCTCTCCTAATAAACCTGATATTGTGGAAAGACACAAATGTGTGACTCCTTTCAGGAATGCCCCTGTGCTCATGATAATATTTGTTCCTTAGGGTGACTAAATATAACATGTATTTGTATAAATAGTACTTCTTTATCCCTCCAATAAACCACTGTAAATTTACATTAGAAAATGTAATGGGAAAATATACAATTCAAAGAATAAAGTTTATGAAATAATTAGGAATAAACATAATATATGCTCAAGTTCTTTATGAGGAAAAGTATAAGCTTTAGGGAAACAAAAACCACTCAAATAAATGAGAAACATTATGAGATGGAGAAAATAAATTAGTATTCATTTAATTTCTTTCACTTTATAAACATATTTAATTCTAATTCAGTCACAATAATAGGAAGATGTTTAAGTGAAGAAATAATTGTTCTTCCCAGTCAAGAAAAATAGTTCATTTTGTTAAAGAAACAGCCTCAAGTTCTACTTTTTGTCTCTTGCTTCAATATTTTAATTACTGATACTTCCTAGCATGTTTTAACTTCTAAGTTTAGTACTGTATCATTGATTTAAAGATTTTTGTTCATGTTTTCTAAAGGGTTTTAAAATAATTTATAAAATAGCTTATTAGTTATTGATATTTTTCTGGTGTGATTTTATTTTCAGAAACATGTTATAAGTTTTATTTAGAATACCTTACAGTTCAGCAGATTCCATTCCTGTGTAAACCTAGGAGCGGCCTGAAAACTCCAGGAATTCAGCTGAAAAAAACCCTCAGAAAGCTAACTCAAGAATAGTGACCATAAAGATCAAGGCCTATGGGAAGATGTCTTGCACAGCCTGTATGTTCTGCCTCCCATAAATCACTAACAACTCTTTATTTATTTCTTTTTTTTTTTTTTTGAGCATATTGCAGAAACCAGCTGTTCTGGATCCTGCCTAGGCCTGGGGCAGCCTGAACACCAGGCTCTAACTGACATTAAAGGTCTATATCAGGACCAGCAAGAAAACTGCCTGCATGTCCACAGCCTCTTCCCCCTGATTTCTTTGTTCTGCTTTCCCTTACCCTACTGATAAAAACCCTTGCCTGCAATGAGATGTTCAGATGGGCTTTAGAATGAGAGTCCCCCATCTTCTCAGGTGGCCAGCACTTGAATAAACTGCTTTCCTTCTTACCAGCACCTGTCTCTCGATTTGGGCTTTTGTTGTGGCAGGCAGCTGAACCTACATTCACTACAAAGAAAGCAGAGCTGCCACAAGGTGCTGTTCCTCAGGGAACATGCATGGGCAAAGTGACACAGTTAGCTTTCCTGCAAGGCATCTGTCACTGTGAGAGGGAGTAGAAGACAAAAAAAAAAAAAAAAAAAAAAAGAAGAGGTTGAACATGCTAATTAGAGAAGCTATGTGTTTAACTGCTCTTGTATAATTTATTGAACAAAAATTGTACATTGTGTCCCATTTATGCTGTATATTCTCTAACTTACTGGTTTTCTTGAGAAGCTCAATTACTTCCACAAGTAAATTTGGTGTTGAGAATTCTGCTTTATCTGAAGAAAGGTTTCAACCAAAACGTGTGCATTTTAATCAAAGAGATCTCTATGTTTAAACTTCAATATATCTTTTCTAATGGTAATGGGAAAACGCAATTAAAAAAACATCAATGTATCTTAGGAAACTCTTGCTTTCATGTATGTCCCATTAATGGAAAGTATTTTCCTACTAATCAAAATGTTTGTGATTACTCTTTACCTGGAAGAAAATAAATGATAAAATATTTTCCTTCCAAGGAAAATTAAAATTTGAAATGTTTGCAATTTTCTTATTTTAAATACCCTCCTGAATTTTGTGATGAAGAATTTGAAACAGAAAAGATCACTTTCAGATGAAGAAACCTCCATAAAGAGTTAAACGAAGAATCAGAACATTTTTTTTCAGAAGTTTATCTATTTATACTGTAGTTTCCCCAAGGCTTTCTTCTTCTTAATGAGAAATTTTAAATATATTATTAACTTTACATAGAACTTTAATATTTAAAGACAGTGTTTTGCAGCCCTAGGGGACACATAAAGCTAGGATGAGGAGCTTATGAACACTAAGCTGAAGAGCTGGTTTTACAAACTCCTGACCTGTCACTCCTCTCTCCTGTTCTTCACCATCCAACTTTTGTGTGCGTCCCTCCTGCCTGTCATCGCTTTCCTGCCTCCATGTTATTATTATTATGACAAACATCAGCATGATGTGTAGCAAAACATTCAGAGGCAGAGTTGAAAAGGACATTTTTTAATAAATATGAACAAATATCAAGTATCTTTATTCTAGCATAAGAGGACAGGTTTGTTTTGAATTATATACAAATGAATCTTCATGTTGTAATCTAAATGCTTTTACCTTTAAACAAAGTTCTCTTTTCTCCTTTTTATAATGAAGTTTACTCCTTTCTACTTGTGAGAGATATCTCAAGATATATAGAACTCATATACAATTTTAAAAATTATTAATTATGTTGCCCCGGCAGGGTGTCTCAGTCAGTTGGAGCATCGTCCCATATACCAAAAGGTTGGAGGTTGGATTCCCAGTCAAGGCTTATACCTAGGTTGGAGGTTCAATCAGGCAACCAATCAATGTTTCTATCTCCATTCCTCTCTCTCTAAAATCAATAAACATATCCTCAGGTGAGAATAAAAAATTGTTAATTATGTTAAAATAAAATTATATGAATGTGAATTCCATGAGGGCAATTGGTGTTTTTATTTGTCAATCTCCAGAAACTTACAATCAAAAGATCAAAAAAAAGAAATAAACCAAACTTATGGGATAAAATGTTATGCAAATGTACTACTGTAGTGTTTCTTATTCTTTGTTGTAGTTTTATGAAACTTAAAATAATATATAAATACTTTGATAACCATTTATACTTATAATTTTCTAAGTTAATAATCTAACAATTAACACTTTTTTTTCCTTAAGTATATGAAAATGGAGAGATATAGTTTAGGGCACAAATGATAGGATCTATCCATAAATATTATTTTTCTAAATCACAGTTGAAAATCACTATTGGTAACCAGGTTATCATGTATTTAACCTAATCTTCTTTATTATACTTAAATGTCTGAAAGAAGATATATTTATTTCTAGTCATTTTAATACAATGAAATCATATATAAAATCATTATAGCATCAGTTATGGGAGAGAAAAATGACACACAAATTTTTCTGTAAAATATATTACTAATAATGTATGAACATAATATGTGATCCTTTTTTTTTCCCTTGGGGCACACATAACAAATTGAGTCTATTATGGTATATCTTTGGTTTTCAGTTTTGTTTAATAGAAAATATGACCCTTTTGGCCAAGGGGATTGTTGTCAATGTTGTGTCATTATTTTTATGATACACAGGGCTTCTAACTCTCAACACTTAATATTAAACAGAGACTACCCTCTCTAATGCTTTTAAAATATTATTACATCCATGGGCAAGTCAACATTGCTTTACATAAGGTTAAGAAGTTTTATTGATGGATATCAGAAGTTTTAAGAATTCAAAATATTTTAGTGGTTTTCTTTTTTATATAGGAATATCTGTGTATTTTATGATCTTTTATTTCAATGTCAGAAGTTAGTGATCGAGAAGGCTATTTAATGAAGATCAAGCTTTTTATATTTAGGAGATTCTTTGAATCTACAATCCTCTGGATTTCATTATTTGTATGTAGTGTGTGATAAAATTCCAGCTAGTTAAGAATGAACTGTCATGTGGTTTATGTTACATTTTTATAGGGTAGATAAACTAATCATGTCTAAACATTCAGATATGTTGTCTTGCTACATTAAAGTTATTTTCAAATCTTTTAGTGACTTTCAAAATAAGACCTATGGAGCCTTTTTATGCTATTGAAGTTCTCACTAAGTTTCTTGACCATCCTTATAACTATTGTTTTGAACTCTACCTCATAGTTTGCTTGTCTCCATTACACTTAATTGTTTTTCTAGATTTCTCCTGTTCTTTTATTTGGGACATGTTTCTTAGTCTCCCCATTTTGGATACTTGCTGTGTTTGTCTTTGTGTATTAGGTACGTCTTCTAAGTCTTCCAGTCCAGGTGAAGTGGCCTTATGTAGTAGGTGTCCTGCAGCGCTCACGGGCATAGCCTCCTTGTTCACCCAAGCCAGGTGCTTCAGAGGCTATTGTCTAGAAAAAGGGTTTTCCATGCTAATCCCAGCTATCTCTAATCAGTCATTCTGTTTTTATACATTGAAAATATGGTTCTATAGCTAAGTAAGTTTAGAATTACTAATTCACCTCCTTTACCCTTGATGCAGTTCATATTCATTGACCATTCCTTAACATAACATGAATTATCAGTGGGTTGAACTTACTTATATAAAATAGAGACGAGACATTTTAAGGCATCCTACTGCATCAGGGCCCCCAAGAATACCCTCAGGCTTGATGATTTGTTTGAAGGCCTCACTGGACCCAGAAAAGTTGTTAAGCTTACAATTGTGGTTTATCACAGCAAAAGGATATAGATTAAGTCCAGCAGGGAGAAAAGATCCACGTGGTGGAGTCCAGGAGAAACCAGATACAGCTTCCAAGTGTTTCCTCCCAATGGCGTCATATAGGGGTACAGCAAGGGTGTGTGACAACATGTGTGCGAAGTATTGCCAGCCAGGGAAGTTTATTTGAGCCTCAGTTTCCAGGGTTTTTTTATTGGGGGTCACTCATCTTGCAAAGCCCACGCGACAGATTTCAGAGATCAGACTCCACATCTCCCATCCTCATTAAACGAGTTTTTTCCAAAAACCACATTGTTAAGATAGATAAACTTATCTGTTCAAACTAGCAACAGATTGATTGGCTCAAGGCCTCAGGCATACAGAAATATCCTTGTTAGGCAGAATATTCCAAAGGCTCACAGACTATGTCCCAGAAGCTAGCCAAAGAAGAGTCTTGAAGACAGGCCTTTCTTGGGAGGTACAGGGTTTCAGTGATCCAGGTCTGCTGAGTTAACCCTTTCTTGACTATTAAATTTAATTAAAGTTCCTTTTGCCATACCTGTCTTTCTCCAAGCATCTGTGTGTCCATTCTAATTCCGGTCAACTTAATGCTGCCCACTGACTTCTGGAGAGACCACTTCATTTGATCATTTCCTTTTTATACAGTTCATTTTCAGAGAGCTCTTCTTTAGGAGAAAAAAAACAAAACCCTCTTATTCCTTTTTTCTGTTTCCCTATTAAATTAAAACAAAATAAAACCTCTGAACAGACACCCAGAGGAAAGACCTAAGCATAGTAAAACCAAATTGATTCTAATATACATTTAATATGTATACCGCTTATGTATAAAAAGTTGTTAATTATAGTGATTATAATCAATACTAGTTTTTCAAAAATCAACTACTTCTTACAGTGGTCTCTTTCATGTTTATAATGTTGGCAGGTGGCTGTAATTCAAGTATTCCAGAACTTACTGTCCTCTGACTACAAATAAGACAAAAATATTTTTAGATCCAAGTTGTAATTTCTCAGGTCCCATTCATTAAATTTCAAACCCTGAGTAACGGTGAATGTTCCTAAAATGCTTATATGTTCTACAAATTTTCTTGGTTGCTACTTTGCATTAGTCCCTGGCTGGTTTAGCTCAGTGGATTGAGCGTCGGCCTGCGAGCTAAGTGTTGCTGGTTCGATCTTCCAGTCAGGGTACATCAGAGAAGGAAAACTCTGACTCCAAAAAACCTCCGCTGCCTTGCGGCATACCTCTTCAGGGGAAAGGCTAAGGGAGTAAACCCCGACAGAAAATCCGGAGCCGGAGTCCCTAAGGCGGTTTGATGTTGTAGTCAACACCGGCAACTCCTGCGGCGCACCTGAACCCAAGCTGTATCGACTCCGTCTTTCCCTTGGACCCTTCAGCTGCGAAGAGAGGGGGGGTCTGCTGCATGGGCAACAGCAGACCCTCCATATTACCCTGCCCAGGCTCTGTACCTTCAGCGTCATCGTAAGATGTCGATTCAACACGGGAGGAGACAGATACCATGTCACTCCCGAGTCGGACTGCACAGCCATTCTCGGCGGTGCGGATAGACTCCTGGGAAGCTACAACCATCGTCTCTCGAGACGGACGGCTGCCGACGACGACTTTGCATTACCTTCAGCTTCTTAGCTCTGGGCTGCTACTCCGGTCTTCTAGACATAACCCCTTTAATTTTAAATGTGCATGTCCTCAGAGGGCTCTTTTTCCCACTGTGCTGCTTTGACCCAACGTTGGGCACAGATGCTTCCAGGGAAGTAAAGGACAAGTTACAACATTTAAGTAAACTTAACTAACAACTTAGAGATAACTGAATAAAATCATAATTGTGGAAAACTCCATAGCAAATATGGTTGCTATAAGGTTCCGTGGAACAAAGACTTTTCACAGAACCTCAGTGATCCAGGTGTCTACCAGTAGCATTTCTCTTAAGAATTACATACCCTCACTTCTAAAAGTTCTGAAAAGGGTGTACCTAACAAAAATATGTACTCAGCAAAGCTGCAATCCCCTCGTCCCTCATTTTGAAGATACTATTGGATGTCACTGTGAAAAGCAATTGAGCTTCTCACAGACTTACAGTAAAATTAAACTTCTTTGTTTCATGCCTAGAGATGGAAACTCTTAAAAGCCCTTCATTTAATTATTCAGATTTTCTTTTGTGTAATTTTGCAGAGCAGTGACAGTATTTAGATCCCAAAATAGCAGAACCCCCAATTTTTTTTTGGGGGGGGATAAAATAGGCTAGAATTTTAATGAGAAATCTGAGACTTCACTATAATTCATGAGCTGTCATTAGTTTACTAAACCAACATTTCTTTAACACTTCTAGAACAATGTCTAGCAATTCTTTATTATGGGGACTAGATAAATTTTATAGGTAAAAACCTGCTTTGTTTACAGTAAAAATGCTTTCTACACAATAGAGAGAATCCATTCTTTAGAATTAGAGCAGAGACAAATTAATGAGTTCTCTATAATCTAATTATTTAACAAATGCGTTATTTTATCTCCTCTTTAACCCCCTTTTTATGAAATCCGATACAGAATTTCTATATTTTCTATATTCTCACTTTTCTTACCAACTCTGTCAAAGAAAAGCCAGAGGTAAATAGTGGATGAAGTGTCAGAAATATACTTTATTCAAGATAATTGCAATAAATTGGAAAAAAGATCTCAGTGTAGAACTCAGCTCAATATTGAATACAGTATCAGCAAGTGGAAGTTTATAGCCAAGGCCAGGGTGGGAGCAACGCATGAAAAACTACTAACAGGAGTCATCAGAGATAAGGGAGATTCTGGCTAAACCAATCTAACAGAACCTTTGCTGAAGATAGGTCAAAGTAATCAGACATCACCTGGGATGTGGTGGAGGAGGATGAACTTGATTAGATACCTAAAATGAGAGGGTGATCGGATATGGAAAGTGGGCACTCCTAGTAAAGTGACTTAGCAAGACTCTTGTTAATACTGCATTTTACAAGGAAGTGAATTGATGGGCCTAAAATAGAAGATTCAGGAACCTGACAATAGTTTGGTCAAACAAAGAATCTTGGTCAATTTGAAGTAATTACAATGTAGTAGCTGAATAATTTAAAAATATTTTAGCTGAATGTGATTTACTTCAGTTTACTTTTAATGAAAGTTGATTGCCCTATAAAAAATGATTTTTTTGGTGTTATATTTTCTTCCTAAAATAAAGAGCTTGTAATAGCACTTGCATAGTTGCCTCAAAGTTGGCCCTTTACTAACAGGGTCTTGATTTAATTATATGCTAACAAAAAACCCATTAGATTGTGCATTGTCCCCCATCCCCGCTTTTTCAAACAAGCAGTTTTCCCCATCTTGATAACGGCCTCCCAGGAAAAAAATAACCTTCATTGTTTGGGACTTTCAGGCAAATGCAGCTTTTTTAAAAAGTTTTTTCTTCTTTCACCAATCTGTCCTCTTAAGTTAACAACTCCAGGCCTCATACATAAAACTGACTGATTAAGGTGCCAATACTATATTTAAATTATAAGACTGTAATTGGCTTCCAACCATTGATTTTGAAAAGACTGATGAATGGTATGTGCCTGAGTTTCATCCTTCTGGTTAAGAGTTAAGATTATCTCCAGTTAGTGCAATAAAAGAGAGGGCCAGATGCTTACATTTTGTGTTAGCATAAGAAAAGTGATATTTCCAGTTACTGCTGCACCTACTTAGACTGATAATAATATTTTTTCTTGTTTGAACAAGAAAGCACCTACAGGCTGTAAGAACCGTTACCACTACAGCCCCGCCCCACCCTTGAAACATATACATTTTCTTTCCAAGTTCAGTGTGCAATCCTACCCTGTCTGGAGTGATGAGAGACTGAAATCCTATTCACTTTTCCCGTCCTTTCTTAGAGAACTTTTTCTTCCTTCCCTAGTTGGTTTACAGAAGTTATAAAATGATATGAAAGTTTTCCTGCTTCTCAGTCTTAATGTGAGTCTTTGTTCCTGGTATAAAGTATCATGCTTAATGAGGTAAAGGATTATATTTCTACTTCTAGTAAAGTCATTCCTATTTAGACTGTTTCACTTCCAACGGAATAAATCAAGCCAAGAACTCCGAAGAGAGGAGAAAATACTATTTTAAAGCAACATGTTTTTCCTTAGGCTTCACAAACATATTTGGCATTTAATTGCAGCCACAGTGCTACATTGTCTATCACTGTTAATATTTTTTCCAGAAACACCTTCACCTTTCCATGGAACAACTCATATGACAAAAGCAGAACCCTGATAACAATAAAATAGCAATGTGTGCAAAGAAATGGAAGCATAAAATAGCATGGATTCAAGGCACTACAAAGCTTTCTTTTATTTTCTAGGGAATAAAGTGTGCTGGTGGGTAGGTGGTATGATAATGGGTTTCTGGAATGGTCTGAAACAAAGCTTGCATGGCACGTGAAGAATCTGAGGCTTTATGATGGTTTGTTCTTTGCTTGCACAATGAAGAGCCTAGGAGAGGAAATCAAAAGATGAGGCCAGTTTTCTGTTTGATGTGCAAGGTGGAATTTTAGGTATGTACCTTTGGTCAGGTGATGGAGTCTGGGAGAAGGTGGGCAAGTAGGAAAGGTTTTAGAAGGGAGCCAAGCAGGGCTGAGATCCTGAATTCTGGATTTTCTTTTTTATTTACTTGTTTTTTGACTCGGGACACTTAAAAGTCAGACAAGTTCTCCTCTTTCTGTGGTAAATCTCAGATCTGATAGTTTCCTATAATTCCCGTGCTATGCTTTTATGCTTTTGAAGATTGAAGACAATCTCAAGGGCAAATGAGAATAATAATTATCACTTGCTTTAAAAGTCATTCTAATAAGCTTTCTTGGTCAGCTTTAAAATGAACATGAAATGATTTGGGAGACTCTGTCCCTAACCAGCTAATGTCTACAAGTTCCTTAGAGGGGTCAAATTATTTCATTCCACAATGACTCACATAAACTCATTTGTAAACACTGTGAGAAGATAAATTGTGTACAATTGGCAATAAATTGACAATACGTCAATAAAGGTGGAAAAAATAAATAACAAAGCGAAACAAAAAATATTGAAATGTTATTCATGCCAGGTTTTAAAAAAAGTCAATGTGTAAATCATAAAATAATATAAAGAAACTGAATAAGTAGTTGTAGGGCAAAGATGCAGTGTATGAGAACAAGGAGAGGAGTAGAGAAAGAATATGCAATTCACCAATTTGCAAGTATTTTTCCTAATGAGTTAAAGAGTACACAATCCCTTTTTAAAAAGTTACATAAATATATATGAACATCAAGAAATTTAACTGCTGAAATGAAATTTTGATGTTTCCTGAGTTTTAAAAAAATATAATTACTATGTTGTTTGAAGAAATAATTTCTGAGGGATACATTGTGCTATAATAGTTTTATATGTTATTTAGTGATGGATTGTAATTTTTAATTTATCATGGTTTGTTTTAATTAGTATTTTTCTTCTTTGTATGTTATCTGTCAATAATGGACTAAGGCTCATTCATAAAACATTATTAGTTCACCTTATACTGAAAGCACTGGCCCGCACAGCAACATGTGCAAGGTAATGGCTCAGTGTAACAAACCGCTCTGCCGTCCTTTATATCATTATATCATTTCTGAAATCCAATTAAAATGCATATGTTAAGAGTTTTCTCCAGAGGAATGAAGAATGTCTGCTAGTGTGAAGAACAATTATAGATGTTGCCTGTGGACATTAGTTCCCAGAATTATTGCAACATGTGTCATTTTGATCTGTTTCAGTGTCACGCTGTGAATACACTGGTCAGCTTCCAGCAATATTCAGTGGGATTTAAATTAATAACTAGCTGATGAGCTGATATTTAAAAACAGATGGGACTCATATCCAACACAACAGAAAGTCCATCACCAGAAGTCAAGATAAACAGTGAAGGGAATTCCAAGAGCACTGTATTTTAAACTATCTTACAAAACAGACTTATAACCCCAAACAGAAATGGCATGAGAAAGTAACACCTGATTATTCGTAAACCTTAGTATCAAATGCTAAAGCATCTCAAAATGCAAGGGTATTCTACAAATAGGACCCAGTAGAATATTTTTCCACTCATTAATAAAAGTGATTAAAATAAAATTTCTAGCTATGCAAATACTTCTCATAGCCTTTAAAATAATTTTCAAAGCCTGTCATCTGTTATGAACTAATCAAAATGGTTAGTTTCCTAAATGCAATGCATGTTCGTCTTATTTGACAGCAATACAATAGGAAACTTGAGGCTAAGAAGCCTGAAGCTTTTGTAAAATATACATTGGTGAATGTTTGCATTACAAGTTTCAGTTAGCTATTCTTAGATAAACTTTAAGAATATGCAAGTTTAAGCATCTATAAGCAAATAATTGTTTAACAGATAAGTAAATAATTCACTCATTTATTAATTTTCCCCAAAAGGGCTTACTGGTCAGTCGTTATATGAAAGGCATTGTGATAGAGGAAAAACACAGTAAACATGCTATACAATATTTTTGTCAAAGCCTAAAGCAACCAAAACAAAACATCTAGAATTAATGTTCTGTCATTCTTTGACTACTACTTTGGAAAATTCAGTACTAACATTTGAGAAAGTAGTAACGTACATAGGGAAGAAACAGTTATCAAGGGCACTACAGCAGATAGGAGATGCTTAAGCTCCTCCCCTGCGATAAGTGTTCTGGGACACCCATTACCTTGTGCAGGTTCCGTGGGTGCTGCATTGGAGAATGATCTCCATGGACTAGCAACACTTTAGCTGCTATTTTCTCATTAGTTCAATACTTCAAACCAGGTTATGCACCAAATGACACTTTCCTTAAGCCTATAATTTTAATAATTATGAGTTAATTTGAATTCCATATTTAATTGATGCTAGGCTATAAAAAACAAGTTAACCTTATATTAGGCATAACTAATTATTTGGAAAAGCTCTGTTGATTCCTTTTCCTCCCTAATTCAAACATGTTAGTAGCAAATGTTGAATGAGTATAGTTTACATACAAAATTATAAATATTCTGAAACTGATTTTTATTTTTAGGGAACAATTAGACACTATATAAAAACTATGTTCCTGATTTGCAGGAATAATTGATGGAAAAACCAGTTTTTCTAACTTCTAGAAATATTTTCAACAAAAAGATAAAACATTATTGGTATTTGGGAGATTTTACCTAATTTGAAACATGCTTTTGCTTTTCAAGTAGCTGTTTTTCCAAACATTTAAAGCCTACATTGCTTCATATCTGTGCCCATTTATTTGTTTTGATTTCTCCCATTTAAGGTTTTCATTTGAGAGTTTTATTATTTATGATATTTGTTAGGAAATTAGTGTCAGGAAGGAATTATACAGTTCTCTTATCTCAAAACAGAAAGAATGAGAAGAGAGAAAAGAAGGGTATAAGCTAAGAGCAAGGAGAGGAGAAAAAGAGAAAAGAAAAGAAGTAATAGGATTATGGCCTGGTCTTTGGGCCACCAGGGTAGTTTTCCATGGGTTAACTGTGCTATTTGGAAGGCACTCTGTCCCATCTCCCATACAGAACACCTTCCTTCCATACCCATCAAGGATGGTCTGCTGGCCTCACCCATGCAGACACATTTTGGTCTCTGCCTAGAGATGCTCAGGATGGAGGTATGTTGCATCAATTATCCATCTAATGCCTGCCCATATGCAAATTTCCCTGAATGCCCTCCAAAAATACAAAGTACATACCCAAGCAAACCATTTTCAAATAACAGTAATTCCAATAACAATAATAATAATAATAATAAATAAGTTTTGTAGCCCAAAACTTCTGTGAATGATTGTTTTCTTGCTCAAGACTTTCTTTTCAGGGCTCTGGCCATTATTCAGAAATAACAGGCATTTAGTCATTTAATTCCTCAAAACAATATATGCATACCTCAGAGTTATTGCAGGTTTGGTTCCAGATCACCACAATAATGTGAATATGGCAATAACGTGAGTCACATTAACTTTTTTGGTTTCCCAATGTATATAAGTTATGTTTACACTATACTGTAGTCTATTAAGTGTGTGATAGCACTATGTCTAAAAAATTGTAAGTATATTAATTAAAAAATACTTCACTGTGAAAAATACTACAATCATCCGAGCCTTTAGTGAGTTATAATCTTTTTGCTGGTGGAGGCTCTGAAGACGTCAATGTTCATGAAAACTCAGATTCTGTGAAGTAGCAAGAGGTTAGTTATATTGCATGCTCCATTCATTTGTTGGCATGAATAAAAATGGGGGGCATAGCTGGAGGGATGCCCAGGCTGACAGTCACAATCTTCTGCCTTCCGTGACTGAGTTGACGCAGGGGTCCAGAGAAGGCTAGTTTTCTGGCCGAGGACTCCTAACCCCCTTCTACTTCATAGTATTAACTTCTTTTAGACTTCATAGTGTGCACTCTGAACAAGATCTTGGCAAGAAAGGCTCTGTTCTCACATAAATAAATTGGCATTTTCCATTGTGTCTGAAATTCTAGGTTTCTGATTCACAGGGTGGAGAAAGATTAGTGAATAAAAGAATAAGGTAGAAGTGATTACACTGCCTCGGGGTATCTCCATCAGGGATGATTTCTAATTGGCTGTAAAATATATACAGGGGAAACTCCTAAGCATGCAAATTACTACGGCAGCCTCTCTAACCCCCAAGATGCCTCTCTAATATACATGACCCTCATATCTGTTTGGAAATAAAGCACTCCGTCAAACCAAGTTTTTGTGGTTCCAGCTCAATAGAAAGTAAGTTTTATGGGAGCAACTTTAGTCCACTAAAGCCAAAGACTTTTCACAGCTATTTGCATAAACGTATCCTGGAATTTCTGCAAGAACAGTAAAAATGAGTTTTTGTTCAAACATAACAAGAAGCTGGACACTTCTCCTACATATTTAGCCTTCTGACATGAGAACATTGTTTCAAGTTCTAATTTCAACTCCACAAAATGGCAAAATGTCTTAAAATTTTTCAACTTGACCTCTCTTTTGAAGGTTCATTTACTATTTTATCCTAGTTTCTTCTCTCAACTAGAACTGTGTTAAACGATGCTCTTGATACCGTCTGATTACATAGTGCATACCACCACCCCAGGAAGACCATTACAGGCAATATATACAGAACAGCAGCAAAATAATAGGAGTGAGAAATAAAGAAATGGAAGTGGAGGAAAAGTACACAGAAAATGGAGTCATATTAGACAATCTCTAATCTTTGATTTATTACTTAATAGTTTTGTGACTTTGTCAAAACATTAATAATTTTAATCTTAACTTTCCATAAATGTAAAATAGCAACATTTATGGCCATCTCTGCAGATTATTGAAAAAACTAAATTAAATAATGTCACTTAAAAACATCTATCAATGAATGCAGAGTAGTCAATGAATGAATTCTGACTTCATGAATTATATAATTCTCATTTTTATATTTACATTAATAATCTTTGATTTACATTAATATTTTGTTCCCTCATGAAATAGGTGAGTATTGCTAAAGTAGAGAGTGTGGGGACAAGAGAATTTCCAGGAAAGAAAGAAACGATACTTAACAGGGTGTAATTTATTTAAACTGTTTTTCACACTATAGTCTTTGGTTGTTTTAGTCTTTAGTCTATTAAACATTATTTTATGAAACCTACTGACAATGTAATGAATAGAATTATTTGATTTTATATAAATTAAAAAATATTTTGTAAGAAAGAATCCTACACCACAGTGCTATTTTTCTATCTAGATATTTGCATACTAATTTATTTATGAATAATAGTTAAAACTTTTAATACTGAAAGAAAAAAAAATAGCAAAAATACTTCTCCCTAAGGACATCTGAATTGTAAATGAGCAAATATTTAAACAAAAGAAGCCAGTACACCATAAAATCAGGTCCTAATACATTTTCCATAGCACGTACTGGAGTTTCCAAATATAACATTTTAAGTAATTTCCTTCAGGTTTAATTATTTGTGGATTAGCATAAATATATTTTTTGAAAATTCTCATTGGTAATTACTAGATCTTTTCTAAATGATTTCTTAGCCATAAATTATACATTATTGTTTGATGGACGTGATTATTTCCATAAATTGCTGCAGAACAAACAAGGAGTCTAAAAGCTTAATTCTAGCCCAGGCCATGTTTTTTAATACTTAGGTAAGTGTTATTGATGTGGAAAATGTCTTTTTATATAATTTAATGTATTAACAAATCTAGTTTTTATAATCTTAATTCCATTCACTTTGAAGAATTAAGTTTCTCATATTTATCAATCAAATAAAAAGTCATGCCTGAAATCATGATAAAAATGTAATAAATTTCTTTCAATCCATAATCCTATTTTTATGCATTTGAAAAATTAAAAATCACCAGAAATCTCAATTTGGAGGCATATTATGGCAGAAATTGTTCAACAATTAAATCAACTTCACTAACAAATTATTTGTTTATCACGGGTTATATTTAAGATGTCATTTAAGATGACTGAAAGGTTTTCTTGCAAAATGGAACATGCTGTCATCTTGTAATACTAGAAACATCACAAATATAATTTTATTTAACAAAACAGTTTGTTCTACTCACCAAAAATGTGGTCATCTGTTCACATGCAAAAATCACTTCTCTTAAATTCATGCTAATTACTATAATACCAACTAATCTTACTTTTCACAATAAAAGTGTTCAAACATCACTAATGTAGCACAGGCATAATTTTTATTGTTTCTGTGGGCAATACTACAATACTTATTTCTTTTGTTTGTATTAAATTTCCCTTCTCTAAACATAAATCAATTAATTTACATAATATACCTTACAGCATGCTCTAAGAAGAAAACCAGAATAACTTGCAATAAACAGAAATAACTATTAATAGTGAAATAAGAGAAGCAAGATAGTATTATTTTATTTTATCTAAGAATTATGAGAATGAGGTCAAATTTATTTTTATTCAAAAGAAAATTAGTAAGTAGTAGATATTTCAGGCCATCAACAAATTAAGACTTTCTGTTACTAGAGATGAATAAAAAGGTTTTAAAGACATAACTTTCCCATTTTCTGATGCCATATCTATGTTAATGTATATTTGCATATTAATTGAGTTTGTGTAATCAAAAAGCAAATAAAATATTTTGAATAAGAATATTTAAAAATTAAAAAAATATTAATCCCTTTGCAAATGTATTAATCCCTTTTAAATGGAATATTTTCACGATCAGATTTGTGTTGGTTATATATCAATCAAAATTCATACCTGAATCTTTCCCAGTTTAACAAGAATAATCCTATCACTTATCTAGCTTATAGAATGCTGTTCCCAAAATTATTCTCTTCAATTGAATGAAGTTTTATGAATTTGATTTTGCTAATGGTTGTCTGTATAAAGTAAACATGTCAGGAATCTTGAAATTTTCCTGTGGAAAATGCTATATTTAATTTGCAAGCTTTCGCCAATATGGTTTTATTGGATTATATTTTATTTGTATTATTTTCGTTTACTGTAGATTACATATTAAGATAATTTAATTATTATATAACTTTATTATTATACTTATAGTCTGAACCCAATGGAAAAAAATAAACCCTTCATAAAAAATATTTTTACTGAAATTTGGAAAAATATTTGTTAGTGCTATATCATCTTAATCCTTCCTACTGGTACTTCTCAATATTTACTGAAACTCAGTCCATACAAGTGGAACAGTGTTTATTTATTTCAGTGAGAAAACAATCATTAATTGGCTATTTAACTATTTGTGACCTTTCTGAATAACACTAAATAACACTAACTAATAATATTGAATGGTCAATTGTTAAAAAAATAGTAAAATGATCTTTAGTTATTCTTTTATGAAAATAAGTATTTTCTCTTATTGCAATATCATAGAAAATGCTGACAGTTGGTACCTCAGATAAAGGCTAAGTGTAAGATTAAGGCTGTAAGTATAATACTGTAGAAAGGAAGAAGGATTCAACTTCTGATCTATACAAAGTTGGAAAACTGTAGCAAGCAATCAAGTGTTATACTAAGAATCTTAGCAGTTCTGATGTGGTCCTAGGTTTAGTTTGACAACAAATAAGTTTGACCCAGAAACATAATGAAGGCATCTTCAGCTGCTTTTGTATTATGTAACAACAAAATCATTAAAATAGTGAAATCTTGGAACACACTATTAAACACACATTCATGATCATTTAAGATGTTTTACTGTGGGTTTTGTAATATAGTTTTCTAAGCCTTCCTTCTGAAAAATAATGTAGAACATACTTAATTAAACACAAGTAAAATAATAATGGTACCAACATGAAAAACTAACATGAGAAATTTGTTGTTTCAGGTACCAGGATTTGGTTATCATGATCTACTGTCCAGTTTAGTTGGATTTATTGAGAATGTAGGAGTAAACTGTTTCTGTTCGTGGACTGTTGATTTAATCAATAAAGAAATATTTAGCTTAATTCTTAATAATAGAATTATGTGCCACTAAGTATACCAGATACTTAAAACTAATTGGTGCTGAAATATTTCAAACATATTACACCTTGCAGATTGAACTGATAAAGGTCTAGTAATAAAATTGCAGTAAGAAATAAGGTATAAGCAGAATTAAGAAACTGAACTGTAACTAAAATGTTCACATGTACTTTTTCTACTTTGGAAGAATTTTCCAACCAATTACTCTAAAATATTCAACAACTACATTTACTGGGTTCTTTTTGAAGATAGGCAACAAGTGTTTTTTTAAAACACTTTGTATCAATAACATTCAAAACATGTTTGATTAAAACAACAGCTGCCTGTTAAGTGAAAAAAAAGAAAAGGGAAAATCAATAAAATTCTTAATATATTAATACCATTTAGACCACAAACTTGAATCAACCCTCAAGATTTTAATGTAACCTACCAATTCTTATACATTTTCCTATTTTAAAGATATACTTTCATACTGATAATGATCTATATTGACTATACAATAAACACAAATCTATTGTGAGAATGCCTTCTATTTTTCATTTGGGAAAATGATAAAAACAGAAGAAAGTATAAGTTTGTATATTTGGAAAGTAATAGGTGGGGATAGAAGAGAGGAAGAGAAACTATAAGTTAGTGTTATTCTGCAAACTGACTTTTAAATAATCAGTGCCCACATAGTAAAGAGAGGGCTTCTAGAATAATCTTTTTAATTAAGAATTGCTAATGAAGAGAGCTAAATGTCCATGTACAAAAATGATCACACTGTGTTCTAAATTGGTTTTCATAAGGAGATTCTGAAGAAAAAAAGCAAATGATGGGTAGAGATAATTGAAATAATGGAATAGAAGACAATATAACTTTTGTGGATCACAGACCTTTATCTCCCAGGACACAATTAAAAGTTATATAACAGAACTGAGAATCTTGTAAAACACAGCTGGTGATACAATATGTGAATAATTGCTGTCTCAGAGGGACATGAATAAAGAATGATTTCCATGCATGGTAGGATTTATGAAAGTCTTATATAGAGCAAGAATTTCTCACAGCAAGTGAAGATGGAAAGAAAGGGTATCAGTTTCTGTTGTCTTCATTTCAACTGTACTGTAAAGAATATTAAGATTACACGAAGTATTAACCTAAAAGTTCAAAGAATAAAACAGATACCCTCAAGGGGTATCTGAGAAATACACTTGAATGAAACTCTGATAATATCAAAGTGTTGTGTTTAGATAGACAAAGCAAGTTTACTGTAGAGATAGAATTTGAATGCCAAGTAGCCTGCTTTTTTAATGCTTCACATAGTCACCTTTATTATTTGTTGAACTGATAGTAATTATATAATACATGGATGTATATATGTATAACTTACATATTGCATGTATATGTAACACATTTTATTATTTGTTATATATTGGCTACACCATAACTATAATATAAACTATCATAAGCTATAATGTAGGAATGTTGTAATAACATTTGATACTAAGAGAATTTAAAAACAAAATGCATTTCTACATTTGATTTTTTTCAAAAAAATGCAAAACAATTCAAATTTGATTTTATGTGCACACAAGTTAGAAAGTTAAAAATGAGATTATGATATTGGCTAATTTGTCATTCTCCAGAAAGTTCATTAAGAGAAAATGCACTATCTATTCTTCATCAAGTGTCTGACTGAGTGGTGGCTGTGTTGGTAGAAAGGATCCAAAGTGATCTTTATGTTTGCAAATTCAGTTACATAAACATTTTCTCACTAAACAAATATATTAAATGACAATCATAGCTAGCTTTCAATTTGTAGATTCTGTATTTCCCTGAATATCTATTGTATAAATTGCACAATAAACTCACACATTGTGTTGCATTAATTATTCCTAAATATCATTGTCATGAGTGTTGTCTACTTGAACAATTATTTAAATACTTCACACTTAATTTTTCCTCCTACTTTCCCACTGGGTAGTTTTGTCTTAAAAGCTAAACTTCTAAACCTCAGACAAAAGGAATTTAGAAGTCATTTTTATCAATTTCTTGCAAAAATGAAAATGGATGTATGTGAATATTTATACACATATATGGGATTAGAATAAAAACAAAATGACAATACTGGATATTTTTGTATGAGAGATCATAGTAATTAACATTTTCTTCTCTCAGTCTGTATTTTCTATAATGGGAAAGAATTCTTTTCTTAGAAAAACATTTTTTTTAAATGAAAAAATCTATATGGTAGATCAAACAACTTAAAAAGTACTGTTTTAGAAAAAGAAAATTTCATGAAAAGTAGGCGTATTATAGTTGTAAATAATGTGAAAAGTCTAAGATCCAAAGAAACTTTCTGTATATCTACATAGAATAATCCAATGTTAAAATGCTTAGGAAGATTAATTTAATGAGGACAATTCAGCTACTGAAATCTATAAAAATGCAATATGCTGAGGCTGGCTTTAATATCTGATATATACAAATCGCTGATGGGTAAAAAGAATAACTGCATAGGCTTTTAGGAACTCTTGAATTTTATAATTAGTGCAAAAGTTCTTGGTAAGTATTTTAAATGCCATGAAATGTTCAGTTATGAAATAACACTGTTTATACACTCTTCCACACTCACTAGTCAGAATTAATAATACCGTTCAAGAAATAATGTTGAAATCACTCTAATTTTAGTTTGTAGAATATAGAAGATATTTTGTCAAGATCTGTACATAACCACCCCAAAGCTTCACGTTAAGTGTCACAGAGTAAAAAGGTGGACATATAATATTTTCTAGGAAGCTGGGGCACTCATTTGTTAGGAATGCAACTGTGGGAGAATCAATGCCACTTTCTGACCCATGTCCTCTTCTGATGTTACACACAGGACTTTTCCCAGCCTCCCCTGGGTTAGATTGGGACCATGTGACGGAGTCCTTATCAGTTTAGAGTTGCTTTTGTGAGTTTCCAGGATCCTCTTTCTCTCCTTTTGGGCTTCAAGGAAAGTCCCCTGAGGTGCTGCCATTTCTGTAAAGATGCAGCTTGGATTCCCGAGTTGCAGGAGAGCTTCAAAGGAGAGCCTCTTGACCCATGCTGAACTCTCAAATGATACAGCAGCAAACTTTTTTTGACATCCCAGGGCTGATTCTGTGGCACACTGTTTCTGATCTTGTGAACACAATAGAAAGTTTAATAAATTACTACCTATCTGAGGCTTGGGTAGGAAGCCTCTATTTCGGGAGTTCTCAATGCAAAACCAGAGTCTGCTACCATTGTGAGACAGGGGAGCAACTTGGTCCTCCAGGGACATTGCCTGTGGTCTTTCTGAATTAAAACGATTTAAAGCCACTCCCAGAATTCATCTACAGTAAATAGTCTATGCGCATGGCTTCGAAGTTGCAGTGGTTGCTCACCTATCACGTGGTGCGAGGAATAACAGACTTTTATATATCCATTTTTGGCTTTCAGAATACTGGAAGAACTCAACCTCTTCATATGTACCTTCATGCTCCACATTATGACCTTCATTTTTTGCCCTTTGTAGGGAACATATGAGGAGAGAAGGTACATATACTTTTGGAAAAACCAAAACTACGATTACATTATTTTTGAATGATACCATTAACAGCTAGCTATTTCATGTTTCATTTTTCTTTTTCTTTCTCCTTCTTCTATCTGGTTGTGAGGATTGGAGCAGTTAAATGCATAATGAGGTCTGTTGGGGAAGGGACATTCTCAAATATTGGGTCTAAGTGTGAAGGTATAGTTTTGTGGGTTATACCAAGGTAGGACTTGCAAGGATCTCATAGTTAAACCTGTCCCCATCCAGGTTTCT
Organism: Furipterus horrens; assembly: GCF_987537825.1. Classification (NCBI taxonomy): domain Eukaryota; kingdom Metazoa; phylum Chordata; class Mammalia; order Chiroptera; family Furipteridae; genus Furipterus; species Furipterus horrens. Next base: position 27,268,412 of record NW_028327180.1, read on the forward strand.
TCCAATACACAGACATTCCACTGAAAATGTTTTCAAAGAAGAAAAATGCTACAATATCCTGCTTCAAGGCAGATGGTTTTTTTCATTACCTCCTAAAGTTTGAAAGTAGGACTTTGCTGAAGCACACATCTTCATCTAGGTTTACACTGTTAGAAAAACTTCCGTTCATTCCACCATCTCTGAGATTAGGATGTATCTAATGGTCTCTGCCAGCCAGATAGCACTACGACACAGTTATCATTGCCCAAGCACGAGCGAATGTCAGTTGTAGATGTTCATCTCACTATCCCTCCATTTGAGGCAACTGCCATCACTGGTGGTGGTATGCATACTTAATGGCCGTTTAAAAAGTCTTCATAAAGATTTGCTGTGATTCAGCACTGAAACAAAAAGTGGTTGCGTATGCAGAGAGTATCAAAGTAGAGCAACAGGAAAGAAATTTGGTATTTGTGGAACAAATGTTCATCATGGTAAGGATGGTCTCCAATTTATATTCCAAAGCAAAAATCAAGTTCTAAATGGGACTAAAGAAAAAAGGACACCCAGAAAGCAGTCGGAACTGGGCTGTGTTTTGTTGCCGAGATGCTTGCAAAAGGTTAGGCAATTACACACCATGTGATATAAGTGACAGGATATACGATAAAAGTGTCTAGATAAGTCTAAACTGAGTTTTTAAGATAACTGCTTTAAGATAACTGCTCACTAACACAATTAATAGTGGTAGCCGTTCTCCGTTAAACAAAGATATAAATTTCCGTGTGCAATAAGGACAATAAATAAAACAACATAAATCTAATAGTTTTCATTTTCTGTTGCTGCAAGTCTGTATTTTAGCCTCAAGTGGTTGTTATAACTTTTGGTTATTATTGTTACAACCCTCCTATGTTTTGATTCAACAATAAGAATTTGTGCAGGAATACATAATTGCTTCATTTAGCTACAAATAAAACTAAAGTGCTTTCATAACTAGATAATAGTTGAAATGGGAATGATAATCAAAATGAAAATGACATATATTGAAACAAATAAAAACTCAAATGTAAATGAGTTTGAGTAAGTTAAAACACTCTGCTTATAACAAGAGTCGTAAAAAGGAAAATAATCAAGGCTCAAGTACAGTAGCTGCTCCTTATTTCAAGTAGATTGCTTGATTTCACAATTTGTGTTTCTATTGAGCAGCATAAACATTCACACATTCTATTACTCTTATACAATTTTTGATTACATATTAAATAAACCATATTGATATGTTATATAAGCTCTGAAAGGGTATTAAGAGAAAAAATACAATGTTTGTATAGCCACATAAAGTGTATTTGAAATTTTATGTATTAATTGGATATAAAGAAAATTATGTGGGTTGTCATTTTTTTTAATGTTGAAAGTCAAGTAACTGACAGTTGAAAGGTCTGTCTTTAATCGAAGTATTATTTTGATCAGTAAACACATATGGATATGATATGCATTTCTGTGTACACTAGAACCACTCAGATATGATATAGATCAATTTGTAATATTACAAACTACAAAAATAAATGGGAAATGTGAGATGAAAGTTAATTCTATAATATCAGTCTTGTAAAAGGTTTTTATTGTTTTATATTATTTGTCATATTATATTGTAAAATATTTAAACTATTTGATTCATAGTATGATATTTAATTTGATAATCAGATAAAACTTAATCTATAAAATTTTAATCTGATAAAATTTCAATATTTAAATTGTGTTTCTTCAGAATAAGATGAAGTACTACAATATCAAATGACAGTTAACAACTGAATGTAATATAAATGTGAAACAAGTTCATTCTGACATTGAATTCGTCGTCGGCAGCCGTCCGTCTCGAGAGACGATGGTGTAGCTTCTCAAGAGTCTATCTGCACCGCCGAGAATGGCTGTGCAGTCCGACTCGGGAGTGACACGGTATCTGTCTCCTCCCGTGTTGAATCGACATCTTACGATGACGCTGGAGTGTCCTCTCCAGTGAAGCTGAAGCTACAGAGCCTGGGCAGGGTGATATGGAGGGTCTGCTGTTGCCCATGCAGCAGACCCCCCCTCTCTTCGCAGCTGAAGGGTCCAAGGGAAAGACGGAGTCAATACAGCTTGGCTTCAGGTGCGCCGCAGGAGTTGCCGGTGTTGACTACAACGTCAAACCGCCTTAGGGACTCCGGCTCCGGATTTTCTGTCGGGGTTTACTCCCTTAGCCTTTCCCCCGAAGAGGTATGCCACAAGGCAGCGGAGGTTTTTTGAAGGAAGAAAAATCATTATTCAAGGAAAATCACAATGATCAGTGGTAGACTATAAAGTAGTGCAGCTAACTGTCTTTAAAGTTTCTTATCATTTAAAATATGTTTTCACTTGAAAGTTAAACTATGTCTGTGGTATCATCAAAGATATTTAATTTACAGGCAAGAAGAATGTCAAATGCCTTACAACTGGATGTCTTTCCAATAAGACAGTCTTACAGATTTAGAGACTTGTTTGTGGGTTATGTTACATAAATTAATATGTGTTTTCTGTTTTCAAAGGGCATAAGCCTATGATCTCATTACCTGAGTGATTTTAACAAATAATTTTATGACATTAAAGAAGTTCTCTCCTCTTCCTAATTTGCTGAGCATTTTTACCAAGAATGGTTGTGGAATTTTGTCAAATGTTGACATCAGTTAATATAATCATATGATTTTTCTACATTAACCTGTTGATGTGGCCAATTGAAATTTGAATGGTCAACTAGTCTTGCATATCTGAACTTAGTCCCACTTGGTTTTGCTGTATAATTCTTGTTATATACAGTAGTCCCTCTCTATATTGCGGTTCACTTATCATGGCTGTTGAATTATGCATTAAATATTTGGCAAAGGTTTGAACAGTGGGGTGCAGATGTGAATAAAACATTAAACCACCGTTTAAACCAACTTCCCAACACTCTGCCCTTAAACATATTCTTAAGAGATATCTTGTTGATGGGATTTAGCCAAGAAAAGAAAGAAAGCCCCACTATGCAAAATAAGATTCTGCAAAATAAATGAAGAAATTTCAGGTGCAAAACTAAATGTTAAGAAAATAATGTGTCACAACCTAGAGCAACATCACAGGATTCGACAATCTGAAGCACACCAGCTGATTAAAAAGGCCACCTCTCTGTAGTCAAAAAGGGAGTGCAGCTGCAGTGGAAGAAAACAGACTGAATCAAGAAGAGTGAGTGACATCAGCAAGACGGCCAAATCAGAGTGTCCAGTGCTTGTTCTCTCACAGAAACATCATTTAAACAGCTACCCATGTACAAGAATACATTTGCAAGAGCTAAGGAAACCAGGAGAAAGGTTACAGCACCTAGGTGAAGCAAACATTTAACAAAAGATGCTCTGAGGAAGTTAGGAAGGAAAGTTTTACATCACCCAGGTCACCCCTTCCTCAAGACCAGGCACCAACCTGCGGAGAAATAACCTCCTCATGGGGAAGAGTAAAGTGAGCACCCAACTCTGCCCTGGACCTGACCACCAGGCCTGCCCCAATGAACCCAGTGTCAGGCTAGCTTTTTATGGCTGCAGGCTCTAAGTCCACCTTGGTGCCAGATTAGCACTCCCAGATCTAGACACCAGGCCCTCCCCAACATTAAGCACCCCCTGCATCCCAAGGTTCCAGCCTCACCCCATTACCAGGCTAGTGCCTGCATACCTAGCTTCCAGAACTTCAGAAAGAAATCAAAGCATTCCATTATAAAATATATATACATATATAAAATCATAAAGGAAGAGAGCATGAAAGGAGAAAAAAAACATCAGAAATCAAAAAATGGCAAATTCTTACTTATTGATAATTATTTTAAATATAAATGAATTAAACTCTCCAATCAAAATACAGAGAACAGCTAAATGGATTTAAAGTGGAAAAAAAAAAAGATTCAATTATAAGCTGCCTACAGTTGAAAGCAAAAAAAATCAACAAAACCAAAAACTTTTTATATGAAAAGTTTAATCAAACGGAGAAACCTTTAGGCAAGCTAATCAGAAAAAAATGATGGGAAGTCACAAATTCTATTATCAGTAAGGAAGTGTCATCACTACTGATCCCATGGACATTTGAAAGAAAACAAAGGAATACTACAAACAATTGTATGCTCATCATATAACTTAGATGAAACAGACCAATTCTTTGAAAAACACAAGGTGAGATAATCTGAGTAGGTCTATATTGAGATTAAAAATTGAATAAATAATTAATAATGTTTTAAAAAGAATATGTGGTATAGATCATTTTTGCGCGTGAATTCTACCAAACATTTAAGGAAGTAATGATATTATTTCTCCAAAATCTGTTTCAAAAGACACTTACTTCCTCACTCATCCTATGAGGTCTGCATTACTCTAATACCAAACCAGATAGATATTTTTTTAAAAGGTATTATAAACCAATATTTCTCATGTATATAGATGCAAAATTCTCAATAAAATATTTCCAAATCAAATCCAACAATACAGTATTCCCACACTTATCGCAGGTATTACGTTCTAGAACCCCCACGATAGGTGAAAATCAGTGAAGTAGGAACCTTACATTTATTTTAGTATTCATATATATTTTAAGGCTTTCTAAACCCTTTCCACACACTTATTAACTGTTCCCAATCCCTTATTAACCTTCCCCACTTCCTTATTAACCTTTTCCTCACTTTTATAAACACTACTTATGTTCTTAAGCATATTCTACACTCTTAAACCTATGTAACTTTAACAACATATGTATACAGTACCACAAAATCCCACAATATAGCAAAAAATCCGTAATAATTAAATATAATATTTTTTTTAAATCCCGTGATACAGTGAGGCCATGATAAGTGAACCGCAATATAGAGAGGGACTACTGTATATAACAAGAATTATACAGCAAAACCAAGTGGGACTAAGTTCAGATATGCAAGACTAGTTGACCATTCAAATTTCAATTGGCCACATCAACAGGTTAATGTAGAAAAATCATATGATTATATTAACTGATGTCAACATTTGACAAAATTCCACAACCATTCTTGGTAAAAATGCTCAGCAAATTAGGAAGAGGAGAGAACTTCTTTAATGTCATAAAATTATTTGTTAAAATCAACTATAGTTAACTAATGTCAAATTTATGTTTTAGGATTTACAACTTACTATTAACATTTAACTCTGATATATTTTTATCCAGCCAAATAACTACTTATTCCATCTTCACTTATCATGTACTTGAGCATATAGATGTACATATATAAGTAATTATAAAAGATAGAGACAATTATACAACTTTTCATATTCAAATAACAGATTTCTGACAAAAGAAAATGAACTATGTTAATTTTTCACTTGCAATACTGAATTCTAAACAAATAGGTCATGTTACTTCAATATTATTGCACCAATGGACTGTTATTAAAAGACCATGGAAAACAATATGCAATATCAATAGTAGTAAGTACAATATTAGTAAGCCAGAAGTGTCTATATCTTTCCACTTTTAGGAGTCTATTCTTAGTGAGTAATAAAATTCAGGCACAAGGATGGCTTTTGATGTATTATTTATAAAGACAAAAGTTGAAATGTGTTTTATTAAACATTATCATCCCTCTGAACCTTCTCTTCTATGCTTTTATTATTAGAATTCTCCTGACCCTTCAAACTTCATAAAGGACTCTGATTAAACTTGAAATTTTCAGTTCTGCATGCTCTTTTTTTGGAAGAATTTGTTAAATGTTTTTTTGTTAAAGGTTCCCCACCAAAATGCACAATTTTGTAAGAATCTCATTGTTCTTTGTATTACATCTCATGGCACATCTTACTGAAAATATTTTATACATAGTCTTCTCCTCCCACTAGAAGAATGTGGGGAATAAGGGGCTTTATTCTATTCATTTACTATTTTCCTATTACTTGTTACAGTGATGAGGATGTTTTATATGTTAATAAATATTTGTGAATTTATAAATTAAAACCCGTTTACTCTTTATAGAGAAAAACATCTTCTTGCTATAGGCATTTATAGATTTTATACTCATCTCTTTAGACATATATATATTTTAAATATGCTTTATTAATTATGCTGTTACACTGGTCCCAATTTCCTTTCCTTTTGTTCTCCTCCACCCAGGTACTCCCCTCCCTCCAATTGTACCCCCCGCCTTAGTCCATGCCCATTGGTTGTGCATATAGTTCTCCTCAATATCTTCCTATCTACTCCACTCCCTCCTACTATGCTTCTTAATTCTTGTACCATCTCCCTCCCTTTTCCCCCTTCTCCCTCCCCACTCACCCCCCTCAATACCCCATACCTATAATTCTTTCCCCACTCTCATTGCCTACTTAGTTTGCCTTTGTTTCGGTTCCTTAGCTTCTGTTGTTGGTTGTTGTGATACAGTTTTCATTTTTATGTGCGTAGTTTTGATCCTCTTTCTCCTAAACAAGTCCCTTTAACATTTCATATAACAGTGGTTTGGATCTGATGAACTCCTTCAGTTTTACTTTGTCCTGGAAGCACTGTCTGCCCTTCTATTCTGAGTGACAGCTTCACTGGATAGAATAACCGTGGTTTTAGGTTTTTGCTTTTCATAACTTTGAATATTTCTTGCCAGTCCCTTCTTGCCAGCAGAGTTTCTTTTGAGAAATCAGCTGATAGTCTTATTGGGACCCCTTTGTATGTAATTCTCTTCTTCTCTCTTGCTGCTTTTAAGATTCTCTCTTTATCCTTAATTTTTGACATTTTGATGATAATGTGTCTTGGTGTGGTTCTCCCTGGATCCAGTTGTTTTGGAGCTCTCTGTGCTTCCTGGACCTGTAAGTCTATTTCCTTCCCCAAGTTAGGGAAGTTCTGCTTCATTATTTTTTCACATAATTTTTCCATTTCTAGTTGTTCTTCTTCACCTTCTGGCAACCCTATGATTCAGATGTTGGCCCTCTTATAGCTGTCCGATAAGTTTCTGAGCCTCTCCTCATTTTCCTCACTTTTTGTTCCCTCTTTCTGCACTAGTTGACTGTTTGTTCCTTCCCTATGTTCTGATTTGTTGATTTGATCCCTGGTTTTCTTGCCTCACCACTAGTTTCATATGTGTTTTTGTTCATTTCAGCAGGACTAGCCTTCATTCCTTCCCTGTCTTGTTTAAGATCTACTGTTAGGTCTGTAAGCATTTTTATAACCAAAGCTCTGAACTGAGTCTCAGAAAGATTATCTATCTGCTTGTTCATTAGATTAGATATTTGCTGTCTCGTCAGCTGCATCACCAGGATCTCTATCATGATCTGTGCCATCCTGACTGTTTTGTGTTTACCTTTGCTTCCTGGGCAGAGCTGTCACACCTCCTACACTATAGGGGGGCAGAGCCTCATGCACTCGTCACAACTGGGTGACCCTTCTCACCACACTGTAGTGTTCTCTGTGGGGGTGGGGGTCCAAGATGGATTCCTGCTGTTTACTCTCTACTGAGAGACCGGGAGCCTCCTTCTCTGTCTCCACCACCTCTGGTCTCACAGTCCAAGGCAATGGGGGTCTGCCTTCCCCGACGTTGCAATCGTGAGCTGACAGGTTTGGTCTGCAGCTGGAGGTGCTCCCCAGGTGTTTCTTACCTCCTCTTATACAAGGGTATCTGTGCTTACTGCTGTACTGCCACTGTAGCTGCAGCTGCCGCTACCAGCACAGCTTGACCTCTCTGCCCCGGCTTCGCCCCTCCTACCCATCCATATAACTTCATAAGTTGGACTTCCATTTATTTTCAGGAACTTCTGGTTATTTTTTGTTCTGTGGTAGTTTTATTTCTTCTTAGTTGTGGAGGGAGATGGAGCATGTCAGTCTAGGCCTCCATCTTGGCTAGAAGTCTCCTAGCCATGGTTTTTTAAAGTTCTACTTTGCTCTGTGATTTGAATTCATCTGCATGAAGTACATATAGTAAATTAAAACCAATTCTTTGAGTCATAAAATTTGGAAATATAACTTCATAGAGTATTAATGTTTTCCATTTGATAAAATTTTATCTCTTCCATTCATCATTCAGGGTTTTGCCTCATGTCTATGCAAATACCCAAAACTGCAGAGATTAGTCAACTTTTGCATCATTCGGTCAATCTATTATTTTTGACCACAAAAATAATCTATTACAGTCTAAATCTATATTTTAATTTTATTAATTACTTTTGAGCTCTCAAAATTAGGTTACCTCTTTGAGAATTGTGCTAAGATGATTCTTTTAGATTACTACATATTTTTTCTTTCTCTTCTATTAATTCCTTATGATAGAAAATGAGAAGAGTGGAAGATATAAATGCAGCTATTTTCCAGAGTAACAAATCCTTTGACCAAAAACTAGGTAATATCACTCTTATATAAAAATATTTATAGGAATATACTCAAAGGTTTGACTCCATCTTCTGCTTTGGGAACATGGGACTCAGAGACCCAACAATGCTGTCAATTAAACAGTTGGTTATTAGAAGAGTCAAGGATGCATCTAAACCCAACAGATGCCCTCTATTCTGAATAGAAACAGAGGCTGGGGACAATATTTTCTATTCTTTTATCTTCCAGACCTATGTCATTTCATATATTCATTTTCATATGTGATCATATGGACACTCAAATACTTTGAAAATTACCCTATGTTTGTGGTTCAGACTACTTACGTTAAAACTAAAATGTCTCAATTTCCTTAGTTTTTCAAAGTCACTAATATGATGGCTCTATTGCAATAAAATTGGGATTGTTGATGGTTGCAAAAAGGCCAATAAAAATAAAATCAAAAGGTTATGATAAGACCAGAAATAATGAATTCAAAAGGAAGTATCTGATTTTGGCATTCACATAAAATAAAACCAACCGTGAAAATTCACAATAAGCCCCAGGCTATGCACAAAGTATAATATCAAAATGCCAGTTTTAAATAAATCCCTGAGGAGACTTTGCAGAATACCTTTCTGAATGTAAGATGAATTATGAAATACTTGTATTTGTTGAAATTATTTAAAGTGATTGAAACAGCAAGCACATTTTGGAATATATTTAGTCACTTCAGGGTACTGATATGTTATTAGTATTCAGTGCTAGTACCAGTGAGCACACTTGTACAAAAAAAATCATTCCTATTCTTTGAGTGGTGCGAATGCAGCATTGTTTCTACATGCATACATTCCTCTATAGGTTTAATGAACATATTTGTTGGCAGACGCATGAAAGTATTGTTAGATTGAATGTAATAGATTGTTTCTTTTTCAGAATTATAAGTCAAATGTTTTTAAAGTATCTTAAGCTTACCGTCTGAGTGTGCTAGGAGGTAAATGCTATGTGATTCATCCCCTCTGAAAGAATGATGCAAAATAAATCCCATTCCCCACCAGTGTATAATTTTACCCCTCAAGAACTAGGTCCCTCATTCAGGAGTATACTACATTTTATATGTAATTATGAGGGATGGCGTATGTTTTACTAAGACGGTCACAGAATGCATTTTTAAGCACCAGAAAATAATTTTATTCACCAAGTGTTGATGAATGTGGTATTATTATCACAACAAAGACTGTACATATAAATAAAACACTGTACACAGTGAATAAAACATTTAAAACTCTTCATGTAGCTTACATTCTAAAACTGGACAGAAAAACAAATAAGAAATTAATATTATATATTGATATTAGAATATTAATGTTAAGTGGTATAGAGAAAAAGATAAAACAAGTAAAGGGAATGGGTGCTACCAAAGGTGAGATGTATACATTTAGGTAGTGTGGAATAAATATGAATATATACATTCATACTTATGAATAAAATGACATGATGTCTGGCATATTCTTGAAAATAATTTGCAGTCCAGTGCAGGGAAATAGAAAAGAATATAGATGAAATAAGATGGAGTATGAAAGAATAAATTTTATACTTCAATAATATGTATATGAGGGTTCAAAATTCTGTTCTCTCTGCCTTTGTAAATGTTTGAAAATGTTCATAAGTTAAATCAAAGTATTCATAGAGATTTTCTCAGGTGAGATAACATTAGAATAAAGAACTAAAAAAGGTGGAAGATCCAGATCTAGAAAGAGCAATTACAAACTGCTGATATGGTTGTGTGCCTGGAAGATTCAGGAAAAAGCAAGGAGATCAGTGTTGCTAGAGTGGAATGACAGAACATGAGACTATTAGGAGATCACATCATCCAAGAAAACAGGGAGCCAGATTGTGTAAGTAGTTGTAACAATTCCATCATGGATAAGATGGAAAGCCATTGGAGCATTTCAGCAGAGACACTGTCAACAGACATTTTAAAAGCATCACTCCGGCTATATTGTTTAGACTATATTGGAAGTAAGTGTGGAAGTAAAGAAACGAGTTACTTGGTTATTTCAAAATGCAGAAGATAATGACTTTAGGCCAAAAAGGTATTAACAGAGTTGGGGGGAAATGGTCAAATCCTGGGTATGTTTGCAGATAGCACCATTAGGATTTGTTGAAGAACTAGATGTGGGTTGTGATTTATGAGAAACAAGACTCATAAAGGATCCTAAAGTTCAGGCCTGTGCAAATTGGAGAAGATTTTCCACTAACTGAAATAAGGACTGCAGGAAGACAAAGCTGGCAGAGACATTGTCTTGATGGTTTCAAGGGTGACATCAATGGAAAGGCTGTCAGTGCTTTGAGATAGCTGAGAGATAATATTTGGGTCCCTCTAGACCTAGAGGAGTGACAATCATACACCAAGCATGCAGGGCTTTCTCTTAAAAATATTGTGGAAAAAGCAGAGTTTATATTTCCTAACAGTTACTTTCATAAAGATTCAAACAGTCCTAGCTCAACTTAGGCACAAGAAACCTACAGATATGGTTAGTGCCTTACAGTTTCTGGCAGAACATCTGAGTGGCAGACTATAATCTTCATCCATGATATTATATGCATTTCTCAATCTGTAAAAGCTATATTGCAAATAATTATAGAAAATCTACAGAAATAATTGCTACACAGGCACTCATTTGGCACCTGCCTGATACCTACCATGCGGTTTTTTTGTTGTTTTTTTTAATTACTTGTTTCCTTAGGAAGAAAATAGTTTCTTTGCAGAATCAGTCTTTCAATTTACAAAGTACTTTCATATATATCTTATGCTTTGATACTGACAATATAGGGGCTTTGCAGAAACATCACTTTCCCTAATTTAAAAATGTGAAACTTCACGTTGAGGTTAATTGACTTCTTCACAACTTAGCCTAGCTTACACACAGCTGGGACTGCAATCTAGATCACCTCTTTTACCTTATATCATTTGTTGATATTACTCTGTTACATGGCTGTGTATATAAAGTTATATAAATAAATTTTATATATTATAAGCATTATGATATGTAAAATTACTATAACAAAATATATAGAAATACTTCTCTACACACATGCACACACAAACACACACATTTCAACATTTTACTGTTGCATTAAAGGCTACTCCAAAAGTTAGTGGTATTAAACAAAAATCATTGCATTATGCTTATAGATTCTGGCCTCATAAGTTCATGTCTCTATTCCCTGATGAATGAGAATAGAAATTTTATGTAATTGGGATGACAGAAACACCTGAAGGCCAAATCATCCGGAGACTTTTCAGTAACCTGTCTTGTGCCTGGGATGGTATGAATTGAAGATTGCATTGTCTTGAGCCTGCCAATCAGAATTCCTTCCCATTGATTGTCCATATAGGTTGGGCTTCTTCCCGGCATGACAACCTCTAGGGAATTGAAATTCTTACACTGAGACTCACAACTCCAAGAATGAATATTTCAGTAAACAACATCTTTTATTACCTAGGCTTTGAAGTCACCTGCCAGACTCTCTCAAATCAGTCATAAGACTGAAGGGAAAGCAGCACAGACCTTGTTTCTCAAAGGGATGGGTATTAACTTTTTTATAATAGATAACAAATATTTTTATAATAATTATTTATCTTACAACAAAATGGCAGCCATTTTCATCTATCTCTTTTAATGATGCTGTAATCAGAAATCATTTTCTAGTCAATTTTCCTAAAATATTTTAAATTGCAGATGAACACATTCATTTATGTTCATAGTAAAGTCCAGTTATTTTGTTGATTGCTTATTGAAAAGTTGCTGGTTAACTTACATTGAAGTAAAAAAGAAAACTGTCAATTAAGCAGTGAGGTAACAGCTACGTTGGGCTTGAGTTTTATAATTTATGGAAGTTCCTAGAAGAAGCATATGAGTTCATTTTGATTTGAAGAAAATCAAGCCTGTCTTTCTGGAGATTGAGGAAGAAGCCATGAGATAAAGGAATTGTGATATCAAGATGAGAATTTGGCTAGAGTAGGGTGATTCTGATCATCTGAACACTGTTTGACAACGTTTGAGCTTAATACATGGGATGAGTGGTTAAATTCACTCTTAATCAAGAAGGATCTCAAAGGATCTGATGGTGAAGAGTTTTAAGCAGGGGAATAATATGGATCATTTACCTTTGAAAAAGTGATGCTGCCTGCAGTATAGGGAAAGGAAAACAAACTAGAACCAGGGATGCAGGTAAACAATGTGAGAGACAGAGATGGCATAAACTAAGGCAGTGACATTAGAGGTGACAATAAATTGAAGGACTCAAGATGCAACAGAATGTATAGGGGATAAGTATTGGTATTCAGAGCATGTAAAGTGTAATACAAAGGAAGAAAATCAAGGTGGGGAATATAAGAGGATAATTATGTATACTGTATGTGGGGAACAGGTAAGGATAATAAATAGTGAGACCACTGAACATGTTAGTAATCTATTGAGCATGTTATTAGAGATTTTCAACAGAGAGTTTGATATACAGGTTTAGAGCAAAGAGAGAAAGGTGATCAGCAGATCAAGATTTGGCAATTCATTGCAATATTGGCCATCAGCCCCCTCAATCTGAAAACTTCAACATAGCTTATAAATTGATAACAGTACCATTTGAAGAACTTCCTGCTTAATTTTTATAGGAAAAAGACTACTAGGGGAGTTAAAATATTTAGCATGAAATTATGACCTAAATCAGATAGACACAATTGGAGATTTTATCAGATTCAAATCTTGAGGAGAATGGAGACCAGCAATAAGAAGTATGCCTTTAGATAGAATATCTAAATACATTCCCCCCTATTTTCTGATTAATAAAGCTCTCATCTCTTTCATATATTATCCAATACTGCACTCCTGATAAATCCAATTCATAACCACCAGCTGTGCATAACCACTAGCATTTTTCTTTATCTACTTATGAAGTAGGCTCAAAGAATAAGATTTTCTTTTTTCTTTTCTTGCAGAAGGCTGTGAAATTAAGTTAATGAGATATATTGATCGTTTTCTTAAAAATCTGTATGTTACGATGTTTTGACACCTTAAAAACCTGGCTGGCTGGAGACACACAGCCCCTTCCAAAGCTAGCCAATCTTTCAGATGGCAGTGCTTAGCAGCATGTCATTCCTGTGCAAACAACCAACCTAGCCTCTATGACCCCAATCACTCCTTATCTAACTCTCACACACCAAGCGAATATGTCCCCTGCCCTAAATCACCCCTAGGTCAGGGCCAGGGCAACTAGAGACCACCTATATAGCAACAAAGCCAGCTGGAATTATACAACGAGGCAGTCCTATACTGTGTGTTCACTGTGTCCTGCCCTGCCTTTTCTTCAGAAACCCCAATAAAGTCTCCAACTCAGGCTTTCCCCGTGTTCATGTCTTCTGCCACCTAATCAAAACCTTCATTTGTTTCTTAGATTCCACATGCAAGTTATATCATACAATATTTGTCTCTATTTGTCTGACTCATTTCACTTAGCATAATATTAAACATAATACAAAATTTCCATCCATGTTGTCACATATAGCAAGACTTCATTCTTTCTTATGACCAAGTAATATTCTATTGCATATATGTACCACATCTTTATCCATTCGTCTGTACAGATGAACAACTAGACTGCTCCCATATCTTGTCCATTGGAAATAATGCTGCATGGAACATAGGGGTGCATTGTGTGGTGTATAAATGTAGATTCACTATGTTTTATACCTGAAACTAGTGTAATACTGTATGTCAACTACACTTTAAAGGAAACTACTTGCCCTAGTTAATGACTTTTTTAGTGACATTTAATTTTAGTATTTCTCAGAAACTTAATTTAAATGTTAATGACATTTTAGTAAAATTCCTGTCCCTTTTATCTGGACATGAGAAATAGTTGATTTTACTTTCTTTATAGAATATTTATTGGCAAATCTTAGATAATAAATCCCTAAATTCTACCGCTTTCCAATTATCTTCAATTCTTTTTTCTTCTAACCTGTAATGATTCCTTTCTTGGAACTTCCTTTAACTTTGATTAATTTTGTAGAAAAATTTCTGTCATGGTTTCTAGAAACAAATCCCTGGTGATTTTATGGAATAAGATACTACAAAGGGGGACCCAAAAACACAGAATTTATTTATATAAATTGTGTATTTATTCTTACATGTTTAAACTTCAGTCACCTTCAAAGTACTCTCCATTTGATGCAATACACCTATCAAGACTTTTTTTCCACTACTCAAAACAGTTTTTGAACTTGTCAATTTTGATGCCTTTTAAAAGTGCTTCTGCCATATTTTGTTTCACCTCTTCCACATCAACAAAACGTTTCCCTTTGAGGACTTTTTTCATCTGGGGAAACAACAAAAAAGTCACTCAGGGTGAGATCGGGTAAATAGGGAGGGTGGGTCATGGGGGACATGCTGTTTTTGGTCAAAAGCTGCTGAACACTCAGCGCGCGGTGGGGAGGTGCGCTTCTAAACCACCCATCATGAAATGGGCAAATGTGCTGACAGAGTCTTCAAAAAAATTCACCAAAGCCAAGCGCAGCCTCTCACAACAACGTCAGCTGGTACACTGATACGGATGGGCTCCTAGAACACTCCTCCAACAGCGGAAGCATGTAGTACAAGGGGCTCACCCTCTAGAAAATAATTCCAGGGTTTTTGGGTCCCCCCCTCATATTTTAACAATACAGGAGTTTGAGAACCACTTCTCCTCTATCATCTGAGGTTGCATTTCTCTATTTCTACTTTACATTAAATTAGCATTCCATATATTTCACTTGATTTTAATCCCTATCTGTAAATTGAGTATCATGAACAACATTAAAGAAAATAACAACTTCATTATTCACAAATTCACTTAAACATTTATTAAGAGCTTATGGTGTGAGGAAGAGGAGCTATTGTATTTTCAAAGGAATGTTTAATTGAATCATTATCCTCTAGTAAATCAGACATTAAAGGAATAATAATAAAAAAGAAAAAACAATAAAGACCAAAATTTAGAGGGAATTATTAAATATTATTCCTTAC
Source organism: Furipterus horrens (assembly GCF_987537825.1). Taxonomy (NCBI): domain Eukaryota; kingdom Metazoa; phylum Chordata; class Mammalia; order Chiroptera; family Furipteridae; genus Furipterus; species Furipterus horrens. The sequence goes on from NW_028327180.1 coordinate 27,283,780, forward strand.
TGATTCATCTATTTTAACATATTATTTCAGACACAAATTTCTTTTAAAAAAGTTTTTATCAGTCATTACATTTTTATATTATTCTTTCTTGTAGCATACAATATAGATGAGTTCTTGATATAGTAATATAATTTTCTTCATACATTTAAGTATACTAATAAAAACAAAAGGCTGAGATACCTTCCATGACTGTTATATTTAATAATTCCAATTGACTTGAAACACAAATATACCATTCATTTGAGTCTTAACTGTAATGTGTATGTAAATATACTTTGCATTCAAATTACAAAAAAATCAGAAACTCAAGTGACCAGAATCAAATATTCTTTCAGGGACTGCCTGAAATAAACAAGGCATGCACTGAACTCTTGCAAAGCATGTTGAAGACCCAGTGATTTAAGTGTCCTGCATCTCAAATGGGCAGATAAAAAAAAAAAAAAAACTTGTTCTTTTTTGTTTTTTGTTTTGGCAGTAGGCTAAATGATAATATCAGCCAAGTTCCTATGATCCCCTGCCCCCAAAAGAAAAACAAAGAAACCTAAAACTAAAACAAAAAACAGGATTATCTTCTAGAGGGTGGGCTCCTTTTACTTTGTAGTACAGGCTTCCTCTGCTAGGTGAGTATTCTAGGAACCCATATGTATCAGTGTACCAGCTGGTGTTGTGAGAGGCTATGTTCTGCTTTTGTGAATTTTTTTTGAAGACTCTTTCAAAGTGTTTGCCTATACCATGAAGTGTGATTTAGAAGCACACCTGCCCACAGCTCACTAAGTGTTCAGCAGTTTTTGACCAAAAATGGCCTGACCTCATGCCTCACTCTTCCTATTTATCCGATCTCTCCCTAAGGTACTTCTTTTTTGTTTCCCCCCAATGAAAAAAAGTCCTCAAAGGGAAACATTTTGCTGATGTGGAAGAGGGGAAACAAAAAAAGCAGAAGCCCTAAAAGACATGAATATCAATGAGTTCAAAACTGTTTTGAGCAGTGGACAAAATGGCTTGATAGGTGGATTGTATCAAATGGAGAATAATTTGAAGGTGACTGACGTTTAAACATGGAAGAATAAACACGATTTTTTAAAATTTACTTATTTATTTATTTGTTTATTTATTTATTTTTAGGGAGAGGGCAAAGGAGAAAGAGAGAGAGAGAAACATCAATTTGTGGTTGCTTCTCACTCATGCCCCCAAATGGGGACCTGAAGTGTAACCTAGTCATGTGTCCTGACTGGGAATCGAACTAGCGATGCTTGGCTCACAGGCAAACACGATTTTTAATAAATAAATTCTGGGCTTTTTGGGTCACCTCCTTGTACTGTATTTTGAACACTGAATATTATGATGTTTTTGATAATTTCTAATGCGTGTATGTCCTCAGCATCCGATAACACTGGAACATTCTAAAGAACTGTTAATTTATTTTTTATTTTCTGGTTTGTCACTGTAATTTACAGGTAGAATTACCTCTTCTTTATGTCCAGAGGATGAAGTAAGAAGAGAAAAATGAGTTTGGTTCCTGCTGTTTAAACACTGCCGTTACAAGTGTTGGGAAAAATGGACCCATCTTATACTACTGGTGGCCAAGTAAAATTGGAAGCTCATTTCAATGGAAAAATTCAGATGCATTAAATTTTTAAATTTTTTATGTGCGTAGAAGCAATTTATCTTAGAATTGAAAAAAAAATATTGATTCTATTTCTCAAATCTGCCACAAATTAGCTAAATATTTCTCCCTTTGGAAGTCTATCAAATCTACCAAAGTTTAGTTCCTTTACTTCTAAAATAAGAAAATAGAATTCAATATCTAGGTGTATTTCCAACTATAAAACTATATGAGTGACTATGACCTGTCATTAATTTATTTTGCTTTTCATATTTCATAAGTGAAAACTTTAAATGCTCTTGGAATTTCAAAACATATTTTCAAATATTTGACCCTCATCATAACAAAAGGTAGATTTAATTCCCTTTCCCTTAAAAATGAATTGGATTTAATGACTTATTCCTGATAAGTAGAGTGTGGTAGGAACTTTACTGCATGACTTCTCAGTTTAGTTCCTAAAAGTTAAAATATCACCTGACTGGCTCTTCTGGGACATTAGTCATTTGCCTTAGAACCATATTGTGAAGAAGCCAAAGCCACATGGAAAAGGTAATAGTAGGTATTTTGGTCATAATCCCATCTGTGGTCTCAGCCAACAGCTACCATCAATGGCCAGAAATTTGAGGGAAAGAACCTCCATTATTCTAGTCTCTATGTGAGGCTAGTAGAGAGAAGTTGACTCTTCAGAACCATGCCCAAGCTGCAACCTTATATGCAAAATATAAATTGCTAAGTTTGGGGATAGATTTTTTATATAATAATAATTGAAAACATGAGTAATAATCAAGTTTACATTTTATAGATTGTTGACATTATTCAAAAGCAAGAGTGAAGATTAAAGAGCATAGAGATATTGGAGCTTCAAGAAAAAAAGTGGTGTACAGAAGAAGAAAGAATTATCCTAAATCCTATTGCAGCTAGGAGGCAATGTGGCTTTGACATGGCTGGAGAGAACAACTGTATGGAATAGGAGCTCAGTCTTCTGAGTGTGAAAATAATCACGTAATATCGAAAGAACAGTCAACCTCTATTAAACTTTAAAAATTAAGAAAAAAAGACACATTTTTTTCTTGAAAACACATATTTCTTGTTGTCTCCATTTGTGGAATAGCTTATTAAAACAGAGGTTTTGACTTAAATAAAAAACAAAATTCAATTATATTGTTTGACTAGTTAGTGGCAAGTCCTAAGTTATTGAAGTAAAATGTAAGTCACTAAAGAACTTATATTCAAAAAGCAACATTTTCTTCAAAATTTATAAAATAACTACTAGAATATTTAAGAGTACCTTTAATTTATAAGACTATTTTTAAAATATTTTAGAATGGGATAAAAATTATTTAATTTGAGCTCAAAATATGTAGATAGTTGTCATTAAGGTCATGTCACTCCGGGGTTGAAAGGCTGTACTAAACATCAGCAGTTATTAATAACAAGAAAAAGAAACAGCCTTAATGAGTCTGTCATTCAGACATCTTTAAAAACCAATATTCTGTGAGAACCCACTTTACATATTTTCTCTATTTTCCTATTGTCTATATTGTATTTTTGCATTGATTTTTTTGGTGTTATATCAGCCATAACTGGACTACTTAGTAACAAGACTCTACCTTGGACAAACCAATTATTTCTGTAACAAATTTACAAGAATAGCAACATAAGCACTGGTAATTGGGTTATTGGTAAGTTCCAGATACTTCAAATATTTCATTACTCACTGAATGAGTTACTCTATGGAGCATTTCATGCAGGGAAAGAAAAAAAGCAACTGTAGCTTTCATGAAATTATTTATCTATCTATGGCCCCTCTTCATAAGAAAGGTACCTAGGTAAATGCTATTCAACAACACAGGACATACCCAGTAAATTTAAACACACCCTCAAGAAATTTAAAACAACAAAATCTCAGCCTCAAGCTTTAACTTTCCATAAGATATGTTGGTATATTGGAGTTTATCTGTAACATTTTAGGTGTAAAAAGGGCTAGGAATTTTCCTCCATTATAAGCATAAAAATTATTTTTCAGTAACATGCATGTAAAGGACATAGATGTTTCTGTAATAAATAGGGTAATTCAAAAACTGGTTGAAAGTATGTAGCTTTGGAGGTAAAGTAGTGTATAAGACAGAAAATACTGCTCTTTTTATGCTATTATATTCTAGCATGGAACAAATAGCAAATAAAAAAGTAAACAAGTTACTTCTACATAAAAGTAAATTAACAAAAATATATAGAACAGGGTCATTGGACAAGGATTGATGGAGCAGGCACTTCAGATACAAAGCAGAGAGATCAAATGATGTGAGGAAGGTAGCTTTGTAAAGACTGGAGATTCCAAGCAAAATGGGGCCTACATAAAAAAAAATATATGTATATATATGCTTCTTGTTTGAAAATCAGAAAGACCCAGGGTACTAAAGGTAGTCAATAAATTGTGTGTGATGGTGGAGAGCACCTCCACCTCTTTCTTTAAATTTACTTTAACCAGAGGTTTTCCTAATGGCTGTAGAAGGCAGAAGTTATATTATTGATTTTTGTTTAATAATTTGTTTGTTTATTTATTTTTAGAGAGAGGGGAAAGGAGAAAGAGAGGGAGAGAAACATCACTGTGTGGTTGCCTCTCACTTGTGTCCCCAACTGGGGACCTGACGTGCAACCTAGTCATGTGCCTTGACTGGGAATCGAACCAGTGACACTTGGCTCACAGGCCAACGCTCAATTCACTGAGCCACAGCAGCCAGGTATTATTGTTATAATGGAGACTACCAGATGTGAGAGAAATATTAGTGAATATTACTTGGACAACACTGAACTCTAGCAAACAGTGTTCAGATAATGAAAAAGGACAATCCTACTTGAAATCTTAATTGACATATTTTACTGTCTACTAATACTTTACTTTTTTAAGCTTCTAATAGCATTGGATGTATAAACTGACAACAGTTTCAACTACGTTCTACCTAGCAAACTTGTCTAGATGAATATTGATTTACTCATTCATATGAGCTTCCCTTGTCTACATTCACTTTCTGCTTCTCTACTGGACACACTTTATTCCTTCTAAACACCAATACCCGGAGGAAAAGGGGCTACAGAGAGCTTTGATTTTCTTATTGAACAAATTATTTCTTATACTTTTTTAATAATTATGTCCAACAAACCAAGCTCTTTGTTTTAATCCTAATGTTTACCAACTTAGTAAGATATTTAACATCTTTCCCCAGTAAATAATGAAAGCTGATACCAGTATTGCAAAAAGGGATTTGGAGAGTGGTTTCTCTTTACTTCATTCAATTTAATAAACATAAATCAATCAATCAATTAATTTTAAAAGTGAATGATAGGAATAGTAATAATTAACCATCTTAATACCATAACTATTTTTCCTACTCCAGTTCCTTGCCTTAATCTTTTTGTTTTTGTTTCATTATTTTCTATATACCCTGTCTTTTTTAAATACTACAGTAAGTAAAATCAAATTAAAAAAATCCATTCAGGAGCCACAATTATTAACTTTTGACTCTATGTTAGCATTAATATTACAATATGTTTCCAGGCAATTATTTAAATTAATGAGTATGAGCAAAATATAGGAAATGTTCTCCAGAGAAGTGCTGGCTTAGACTTGCATAGTCACAAACATATTATGGTGGTTGGAGCAAGCTTGCAACTATCAGAAATGATTAATATACATTATATAATCATAACTGCACTGAGTTATTCTTAATCAGGCAAGGCAAAAACTGTAGGTAGTTGAAATTCATCCAGAAGACAGCTGCTTGGACATGTCAGGAAACTAATTAAAAAGTTCCAGGATGAGCATGAAGCCTAGAGGCCAAGCTGAACATGTGTGAATCATGCTGAGTTTGAGATGGCATGAATCACTACCAGCTTATTTTCCAGTAAGAAAAGATTCTGTTGATTACAAGGGTAATGACAGCCCATAGAGGGGCACTGGCCACAAGGCAACTGAAGCCTTCCTTCAACGGAAGTCTCCCTGCAGACACACATTGGTGAGATTTTGGGATAAACATACCATAGATCATCATCATGACAGATAAACTCTCTGGAACTGTCTAGTGACAGATTGCTTGCTAATGAATAGCGTGTTAATAGGTAGGACAACTGAGACTTGAATGCTGATGCTGAGTCAAAGGTCAAATCTATCAATCTGTTTATCCTGAAATATTTGTCCTTCATAGAGTTACTATGGGTTTTTCTTTAAATAAAAGGTGAAAGAAATGCATATTCCATATTTGGAACAGCTATTAGTCAAAAACTTTCCTTTTTTATAAGTCCTAGGATCAGGAAATAACACATAAGCTCTGAAATACACTAATATATGTTTTATCAGCCAACATATATGTTAGATACATAAAAAAAACATATCTTTTAAAAAATTTATCTTCTTTACCCTATCGACATTATAATTACTGTGGATAATTTTACTAAGTGGTCTGAGACTTGACAGCATTCCCAGCCAGGATGTGAGTAATGGGAGTAGGATTTTTGATGACCCTTAATTGGTTGTTGAGCTTGAGGAATTGTTTGAACTGAAGTTAAATAAGCATTTCAATATTTTAAGTCTAAAAGGACTATCAATATCCACAAGATCTTTGAGTGAACTGACTCAAAATGTTTGGGGAAATGTTTTTGGATGGAAATATACAATGCTGTGCAGAGACTTCTTGTGGCCCTCACAAAGTTGAATGTGTTCAGCTATAAAAACACATTAACACTTGCTAGCCTCTGTCAGAAAAATCAGGCTTTTTTTCAGCCACAGATTTGTCTAGATTGAGAACATGAATAGAAGAAAGTTGAGTAAGTAAGTGCAGATAAAAAGAAATCACATTTAGAGAGGTCTGGAAAGAAGCCACACACTGATAAGATGAAGATTTTATATAAAGGCAACCTTACAGATGATAGCAGAGATTGAAGAGTTCCATTGAACCAAACTGCCTCATCTTGGTATATTTACATACACCCATGTGCAGCAACATCATATGTATGTAACTGCTCTAAATAACCTTGTCTTTTTCCACACAAATTTGACATTTTATATATATTTAATAAAGAGATAATATTTTACTTCAGATTAATGTTAAAACTAGATAATGTATATTTTATTTTCATTTGCAAAACAGGACTATATCTGAAATCCCCAAATTTGATTAAATTCATTCACAAAATTACTCTGTTTGTAACCAATGGCCATTGATTAAAAGATGTCAAAGGTAGTTATATCTTCTTCCTTCTCAGAAATCATTTGCTGACAACCATCTTTTGCCAGTCTTAATGGCTGCATACAATACTTGCTAAAAGTTGCTGGCTATATAATTAATCTATGACATAAACCTATTGTTAATCAGGATGGTTTGATGTCCATATTTGAAACGTTGCAAGTAGTCTTGAAAATGGCTTGAAAGTACACATCTCAAATCATTGTCACTGACTCCCCACCTCCAGCACTAAGGATGGGAGGCTGAAAACATCAGTGCCAGAAGCAGAGGTGAGATTTTGATATCATTGAAAGGGAATACATAATGCATATTTTTGTGGTTGTATATAACTAAAACTTCTATTGATTACCTGTGATTGCTGTCTATAGGAACAAGACCTGTAAGAGTATCCAAGACCAGAAATTAAGAGGTATAAGAATGACTTATTCTTTTTGGAAGAGATGATAAAAGATGTAAACAACTCTTACTTGTCAGTCAGTCAGATGATGAGTTATTCAGTTTAAGACAGCAACCTCTGAGGAATCTTAATTTGAACTTCACCATTTTTTCCAATAAAATATTAACATAGTGCTAGAAAAGTAAATTTTTTTTTTAACCAACACACACTACTAAGAGGGTAATTAATTTCAGAAGTGTTAAATTACTGGTAAGTTAGAATTAAGATTTGAATCCATGTGTGACAGGCTTTAATATCCTTGTCTTTATTTCTACTACACTAGTACATCTCTACTCACTCTTCTGTATATAACATTACACAATGTTAACATAGACAACAAAGACATTGAAATTGTTAAAATTTTATTTAACTTGGTCCACTCATTAATTCACACGGAGACATCAGCTAAGATATCAAGAACAGGCTGGGATCTGGAAGGACAGAAAGGGATGAATTATGAAGAAACACCAAAAGCAAAGATGTGTCATTAGGGACAAAGGCTAAGATTATCCACACCCTCACATTTCCAATTATTATGCATGGATGCAAAAGTTGAGCAGTGAAGAAGGCTGAGAGGGAAAAATTGGATTCATTTGAAATATGGTATTGGAGGAGAGCTCTACCGATACCCTGTGCTGTCAGAAAGATGAACAAGTATATTATAGAGCAAATTATGCCTGAAACATTGTTGGAGGCAAAATGACAAAACTGGAGTTGTCCTACTTTGGTTATCTCATGAGAAGGCAGTATCATTTGGAAAAGACAATAATGCTGGGAAAATAGGCGATAGCAGGAACAGAGGAAGACCAAATATGAGATGGACTCGCTCCTTAAAATAAGCCACAGGCATGAGTCTACAGGAGCTGAGTAGGACTGTTGAGCACAGGGCATTGTTGACATCACTCATTCTTAGGGTCGCCAAGAATTGAAGCCAACTCAATGGCATGTAACAACCATTCTACATAAATGTGTAACACATCTGTAAATAGTTATAATAATATATCTAAATTATTAATTGCCTACAGTGGCCAATCATCTTTTATTTATGATTGCTAATCTGCCCAACAATTTCTATAATGTTGTGATGGTTAATTTTATGTGTCTACTTGATTAGGCTAAGAGATACCCAGAGAAGCCAGTAAAACATTACATCTAGGTGTGTCTGTGAGGGTGTTTTTGGAAGACATTAGAATTTGAACTGGTAGACTACGTAAAGAAGATCACCCTTACCAATGTGGATGAGTATCATTCAATTTTTGAGAGATTGAATATAAGAAAAAGGCAAAGAAAGGATAAATGGGACCTCTGTTTGAGTTGGGGCATCTATCTTCTGCCCTTGGACATTGGCACTTCTAGTTTTGGGATTTTTGGACTAAGACACACTATCATTCCCTAGTTCTTAGGCCTTTGGACTGGGACTGGACTTACCCCGGTTCTCAGTTCTTCAGGTTTGAACTGGGACTACACTGGCTTCCTTGGGGCTCTACCTTGCAGACACCAAATCCTGGGACTTGTTAGCCACTCCCTCATAATAAATCTTTCAATATAATTCCCTATGTATTCCATTGTTTCCATTTTCTGGAGAAACCTGACCAATACAAAGGTAGACAGTATTCTTCTCATTTTACATACAAGAAAACTGATATTAAAAGAGTTTAAGTAACTTGAATGATGTTTTATAGCTAGAAAATGTAGTACTAAAACCCAGCTCAACTGCCCCATTGGCTGTACATTAACTTTCAGGGAACATGAACTAAGAAATTAAAAATGCTAGCATCTTTACAAAGCAGAGCATCATTTTATATTTTTCCTTTAAAATGATCTATGGCAAAAACATAAATGAAAATTGTCAGTAAAATTACTTGAAAATGTTATTATTCATTTGAAAGCAAATTTCTATTAACCTTTTCAGAATGAATTAGAAACAAAGAATAATTCAGGAAGTGGAAGCTCATTAACACTTGGCTTAGAAGTTTTGAGTAGGCACAAAAGACCAGAGTCTGCAACACTTGAGCAATTATTCCTGCTCTAAAACATTCTGCCAAGAATGAAATAGTTCAAGGATGATCAGGAAGATATACACATCATTGGTGGAGCCCCTTCTGAATAAAAAGTTTCACCTTCAAAGTGGTGACACAGTCAATAATCAATAGACAACAGGGAGTTAAGGATAATTACAATAGGAGCCACTTTGCCTGAGTGATTACCTCTTTTATCTTTGAAGATGTTGATAGAATGGAAGGAAGGAAGCCAGATCTGCATCAGCAATTTCATTTAGGGAAGTGGTTAATAATTGGGGGAAAGGTCTCTAGACACAAGTTAAAGCTAAAAACATATTTCAAAGTCAGACCTGTTCTTCATTAGTGTATTTTTCTTAACACGATTATTTAAATTTAATCAGTATATAATGTTCTGAATGCCAAAAGTCTCAATGTTTATTAGGTTGGGCAAAAATATCTGAAACAGTGTTTGAGTGTGTGCAACAGGAATTTGTCTAGTGTTGACTTTTGGAATAAGACCAGACATAAAGGAGGCACACATAGGCAAGTTTTTCTAAAGAGGGCAGGAATTGGAAACAACTTTATTCATAAGTTATTCTAGTTATTCAGTTCACAAAGTTATGACAGCAAATGATTAGCTACCCATAATACAGGTACTCCCATAGTTCTCACCACAATGGCATAAAGAAGTTTATTCAAATAAACCATCCCTCAAAGACCATTTCACAATGCCTCCTTATTTTTGTTGCCTTTAAAACTCACCTTTAAGACAAAAAGAGATTTGAACAAATGAAAAACCTTCATTATTGTTTTGAGTAAGAAAACTAAACACCACAATGTTCAATTTACTATTGGAAATTTATAAATTTGTTTCAATACTAATAAAAATAACAAGAAAATTTTCTTCCCTGAAATAAGGTTGATTTGCTTGTACTTAAGGGTGTATTTTGTTTGTTTTTCTTATCATAGAATGGTATGTTGTTCTGTATGCTTGCATGTTTTTATGTAAATGTAATTTTCTTAAATATTGCATTCTCCACGTTTTTTTAAAAACTAAGCACTATATTTTATGATCCATCCTTGTCGTACTTTATATACATTTAGTCTGTTGCTTATGACTGTTGCATGATATTTCACATTGTGCATACACCACTTTTTACCTCTCTACACTATTAATCATGGACAGTCTCAATGACTAAACTGCCTGCCTGCCAGATATAATGCTGCAACAATATCCTCTGTCCTTATGCAGCTAAGCATTTCTATATGATATATACCTAGACATATAATTTGTGATTTACAAAGTGTGCCAGACTCCATGAGCCTGCAGTCCTGATACTTACAGATTTCTGGAATCTATACCCCAATTTCCATCCCATGGTTGTCAAATTTCATTTAGGTCTTGAATTACAGATGCCATGACCTTCAAGTTGATTTTCCAGTATCCTATCATATTTCTTTTAATTAATTCCCATATCAATGCCAGAGCGATCATTTCGGAAGACATATCTGATTGTGGTAATTTCTCTTGCTCTCTCTCATTCTGTGGGTCTTTTGCCTTCAAAATATATTCAAATATTTATGCACAACTCACTTCAAATTTTCTCTTCCCCAATGCTATGCCTCAGCACTCACAACCTCTGCCAAACACAAACAGACACACGTAAAAGACTATCAACTAATCATTGTAAACCTCTTGTATTCATTAGTAATACTATATGCCAGCCAACATGCTATTCAGAGCGTCTAATGAAGAGCTAGCTGGAGATGGTATCTTCCTCATAGAATTTACATTTTAGTTTGGGAAACTGGCAATATATAAGCCAGCCAAATTAAAAAAATAAATAAATAAATTATAATGTGCAAGACTATATATATGTAATCTTTGTATTCCTTTTATTCCTTTCTTTATATTTTGTATATGCAGTGCCCTCTTCCTGGAAATTCCATTCCACTTTTGTTTATATTCCCATTGCAAATTGTGTTTTGTTTTCTTCCTATAGAAATTGTTTTTGTCCTGCAAACTGCTTAAGAATGAGATTATTAAAAGGACTATTATTTTCATTGTATATTCAAAGTCTAGCAGATATGTCACAGAAAAGTACTCTATAAATATTTGCTGAAATACGTAGTATGTAAAATCATCTATCAAGAAATAATTGCACACTTTATTCATTATCTGTTATATGCTTAGCACTCTGCTAGATATTATGGTGACTCCATCAAAAAATAAGAAAGTGTCCTCTTTAGGAAGGTTATAATCTACTCGTAGAAATAACTGAAGCTCATGATGGTACAATATTCTAAATGTGAAAATAATTGTTGAGAAAGAAGAGAGGACTGTGTACTACAATATGGAAATGTATCAGACAGAAGCTGGAAATTAATGGGATTTAAAGTCTGAGTAGCACGAGTCCAGCAGGAGATACAGGGAGTGGATTCCAAGGGTGAGGATGTTTATAGGCTCCCTAAGCATGGCATTTGATAAACACATGGAGCTCAATTTAATAAACTGTACTGAGTGCGCAGTATCTTCTAGACACTGGGTTAGTCTCTGTGAATATCGTGATAAACCCAAAGGCCAGTGGTGAGAGCACTATTACTTAAGTGGATAATTCAAGTTGGATTGTAGGAAGATACGAAGAAGATGTGATTAAGGATAATGGTGTTTGGGGCTATTTTTGAAAGCCAAGCAATAAAGCACAGCATTCTTTGCAGGCAATAGGTTTGAGGCTGAGATATTTTATATGATAAAGGCCATGTAAGGAAAAGTAAGCTTGGTCACAGGATGCATGAATATTACTAGTTATGGAGGATTAAAATGAAAGAGACATCACCACACACCTGCTAGAATGGCTATTATCAAGAAGGCAAGAGAGGACAAGAGTTGGTGAGGTAGTGGAGAAAAGGGAATACTTGTTCAGTTTGCTTGCTGTTTAATAACAAATACAAAAAAGTGCTGTGAAGGAAGAGGGTTTGGTTTAAGATAGAATGAAGACGTTGTTTAAAAGTCAAGTTTATATGGATTAGTCCTAATTAGCAGTAATTTTATGGTCCAAATCATTCAGACAAAAAAAAGATGAACCAGATCTAGAACTGAAGTTAGAAACAGAGTGTATCATTAAGACCCAAAGGATACAAATGCTAGATCTCTCAACAGCTGCCTATGTGGGGCTTTGATTCCCTTAATGTATTAATAAAACCTCACTGTGTCAACTGATTTTTAAATAGATTCTCCCACAGTTTAGGATATTAAAGATAAGCCAAGTACATCAGTCACATCAGGAGCCATTCAGTTCCTTGAAGGACCTGTTAAGGAAATGTTTGTGATTGTGTTAATTACATTGGAATTGCATTGGGTTTAGATGTTAATTTTAATAGACAAAGAGGTTGATCCCCAAAGAATCTTTTAGTTATCCTTCAGCTCTTTGATTCTAAGAAAAATTGAAAAGATCAAAACCGAATTCACTTTCTAAATTTCTTCCATGGAGTTGGTTAATTACTGGAGGAATCTGACTCAAGGAATGATTTACAGTTACCACTGATACAACTAAAACAAAAGATAATTCTAACTACATGTCAGTTCCTTAAGTTCAATTTTCTAAAATGTTGCTTTGTACATAGTAGGTATTCATCAATATTTATTAAATGAATAAAATGTCTCTCATATCAAATTCTTTCTGCTAGTCTTCTGTAGCACACAATAGCTTTATATCTTCCAGTTTCTCATTTCCCCCTTTCTTTGCAGCTAGTTTATAAATAATACAGAAGTGATTAAGGTGTACAGGAGTTTCTGGCAATGTCATTTTATATTAATTTATACATTTTGTGATAGATAAATTAATAACAGCATTTTCCTGAGCAAGGAGTGACCTCTTACTGGAACTTTTCCCTGGTGTTGTCATATATTATCGGAAGCTAAGACAATGATAACAATTAATTTCCCTATCTTTATCTTTCACAAAACAGTTCTGCTTCTGCCAAATTAGCAATTTTTAAGTAACTTTCAAGTCCTATAATTTAAACTAAAGTATTGTGCCTATACTTGCTTTTCAAGATGATTTATGCTAAGAAAAAGGTCTAGAAATGCATGTGACTTTGACAGGTAATACGGTGATCTTGTTTATCCATTTCCTACAGAATTTCTTATATGCAGGCTAAACTATTTGTAGGAGAAAAACAATAAAGTATATTCAGCAACTTTAAATAGTCTAGCTCTTTATCTTCAAGTAAAGTCACTACGCACAGCATTGCCAATCCAAATGATTATACAAATGGAAGAAACAAGATGGTTAAATACTTACTTATTTACCTAATGTTTATGAAGTACCCAATAGACAATTCTAATGACTGGCATATGCTTTTTCTTTCTTTTTTTTTTTTTTTTCCTCTTTTTTTATTTTTATTTTTATTTTTATTTTTATTTTGGTTTTTCAATTACAGTTGTCCCCTTTTCCCCTAATTTCTCTCCCCCACCCAACCCACCCCCTCTCCCGCAATCATATCCCTCCCCTTTGTCCATGTCCATGAGTCTTTTATACAGGCTCTTCAATTAAACCCTTCCCTTACTTATCCCCCTTCTCTCCCTCTCCCCTCCCCCTGCTTTTTCTTAATTGCCCCTTAGGATGCCTAAAAACTAACTTTGGTTAACATTTTGATAAATGAACTTCTGATCTCTCTGGCTTTATTCTTAGTGCTTCGATATCACTTAGGTAACCCCATCCTTTCCAGTCTCAGGCTAAAAGTGCTGGAATCATCCTGATTCCTTTCCTAAATTTCACACCAGCCATCCAAAATACTGGCCAATCTTGTTGGTTCTAATTTGCAAATAATGTGGTCTTAGACCACATCTCACCACCTCCCATGACCATCCTGGTTGAGTCACATCATCTCTCTCCTGGATTACTGGCAGTGGTTTACGAACTGGTGTCTTTGCCCCTATCCTGAGTCCATCTCTCCCTACAGTCATTGTGTCATTCCAGCAGTCAGAGTGATCCTTCACCAATGCAAGTTACCTAATGGAAAAACCCTACAATGCTCCCATTTAAATAAAAATTAAAAAATTGGTTAATTGGTCTGCAAGGTCTGGCTAATACGCCTGCTGCGGCTTGCAGATCCCAACCCTGCTATTACCTCTCTGGCCTCATCTCTGACCCCTCTCTGGCTTGCTCATTCGGCTCAGGTCATAGCAGTCTTGGTGTTTTCAAAATTGCTGCCTCTTGAAAACCCACACACTAGTTGTTCTCTCTACCCAGAATGCCCTTCTTCCAGATACATGCACTTTTCATCTCCTTTAAGCCTTTGTTCAAATGTCTTCTCATTTGTATTGCAGCCTTTCCATTTCCACATACATATTTTGCGCCAACCTCATAGCCCACTCTATTTTATTTTTCTATAGAACTTCTAATCCCCTAACATACAGTAGCAGTTTAAATAGTTCATATATTCATTTTATTCTATATGCCTCTTACCAGAACATAAGTATATAACAGCAAGGATTTTTCCAGCAATTAGTACCTAGCACAAAAAGTAGCTACACAATAATTATTTACTGAAAGAATGAATAAATGAATGGATGCCAGAGACCATACATAACAAGTGCCTTATATACACCTCATTTAATACTCACAATGGCTTTTTGAGCTAGTTACTGTCACTTTCCTGATTTTAAAAATTCAAACACACTATGATTGTTAGAGATATGATCGACCTCTCAAAGTCACCCAACTGGTAACCAGCACAGACATCCAGTCATATCACAATCTTCTCTCTTTCAGAGGCCATGTTACAGGTGTTGGACACTGGAGGTCACTGAGACTCATAAAAGCTTTGGCAACAAGAAATGCCAAATCTATTTTATTTGGTAATGCCCAACAACGTGCACAGGCTGTACAGCTGAGTAGCTCAGGAAGTAGGCTATGAAGCCAGAGGCCAGGGCTCACTTCTTCCTCATGCTGCCTATTTGCTATTTGTCCTTGGGAAAGTCACTCACCTTTACCTCACTTACAGTTCCTTGTGTATCAAATAATGATAACAGTATTAAACACATCAGAGGGTAGTTGTGAGATTTAAAAGTAAATATGTAAAAAGTACTTCACATCTTAGCATAGGGCTTGGTGAATGTACCATGAGCACTTTTGCTTTTTTAATTAAGATAAAATTCACATAGCATAGAATTAATTATTTAAGTGTACAATTCAGTGGTTTTTATTACATTCACAGAGTTGTATAACAATCTGTGCTATCTAATATCAGAAAACATTTGTTATCTTGCAAAAAAAACTGTACCCATTAGCAGTCATTCTCCACTGCCCTGTATGTCCAGCCTCTGGAAACCACAAATCTACTTTTTTAAAGCTATGGATATGCATATTCTGGAATTTACTACAAATGGAATCACACAACATGTGGTGTTTTGTGTCTAACTTCTTCCTCTTACTACACTTTCAATATTCATCCATGTCATGGCATGTATCAGTACTTCATTTTTATGGCTGAATAATATTCCAACGTATGGATATATCATATTTTGTTGTTCCATTCAGCAGTGTATGGACATTCCAGCTGTTTGTATATTAAAAATAATGATTCTATGAAAATTTGTGTACAAGATTTTCTGCGAACATATCTGTTCTCTGAGTAAATGTCTAGAAGTGCACTTGTTGGGTCTTCCAGTAAATCTATATTTATCTACTTGGGAAACTGGAAAACTTTTTTTTTCCTAAAGTGATTGTGCCATTACACAATTCTGCTAGTGATATATAATAATATATGAGGGTTCCGATTTATCCATATTTGTCATCACTTGTTATTGCCTGTTCCTTTGATTACAGCATCCTAGCAAATGTGAAATATCTCACTGTGGTTTTGATTTGCATGTTCCTAAGCACTACCAGTATTGTGGTAAGCAAAATAATGCTCTCTCCTTGGGGGGGTGGGGGGGGAAAGCCCATATTCTAACCTATGATTATGTTATGTTACATGACAAGGAGGAATTAAGGTTGCAGACAGAATTTAGGGTTGCACTTAAAATAATAAAATTATGCTAGATTCATTGAAGGGGCCTTACCTGGATCTTAAATGTGAAAGAAGGAGGCAGAAAGTCCTAAGAGAGAAATAACAGAGATCTGAAGGTGATGAGCTGCTTGCTTTGAAGACAGAGAGGAAAGAGCCATGTTACAAGAAATGTAGGTGGTCTTTAGGAGCTAAAGAAGTCAAGAAATATGTTGTACTCTACCCTAGAGTCTCCAGAAGGAATACAGCTCAGTCATAGTCATTTAGAATTCCTTACCTCCAGAATCATAACAAATTTGTGTTGTTTTAAGCCAGCGCATTTGTGGCAATTTGTTATAGCAGCAGTAGGAAAGTAACACAAATGTTGAGCGCCTTTTTATGTGTTTATTGGACGTGTGTACTATATATGACTCATAGTCTTTTGAGAAATGTCTATTTAAATCCTTTGTCCATTCTATAATTGGGTTATTTATCTTTTTATTGTTAAGTTATAACATTTCTGTATTCTAGAGTTTTAGCTAATACAATTTACAAATATTTTCTCTGATCCTGAGTTTATTTTTCACTTTCTTGATGGTGTAATTTTACACAAGCACAAACATTTTTAATTTTAATGAAGGCTAATGTAACTTTTTCCTTCTGGTTTTTGCATTTGTGTCATATCTAACACATCACTGGCTAATGTAAAGTTACAAGGATGTATTCCTATGTTTTGTTCTAAGAGATTCATTGTTTAGCTCTTTCATTTAGGTCTTTCTTCCTCTTTGAGTTAATTTTTGTATAGAGTGTGAGGTAAAGGTACAACTTCATTGTTTAACATATGGACACACAATTGTTCCATCATATGCTCCTCAGTGTGAGTTTCTTTCTTTTCTTTTTTTTTTTTAAACATAGCTTGGCATACACTATAATAACAGAAAACAGTAGAGGACTTATTAACTTGCAATAAGTCATTAGTGAAGGTGTTTTAGAGGAGATGGTACATGAGTTGAATTTTGGAAAGGAGTAGAAGTTGGTCAGGTAAAAAGAAAAATGGGAGAAAATATAGTGCATTGCAGGGAGTTTCTTGAATGAGCAAAAGCAAAGAAGTCAACTTATAAATGTTTAAAAAGCTGAAATTCATAGGAATGTCAGGCAGTATGAAAGCCCTGGAGTGCAGTAGCCACATTAAGGGATGGATGGTACCTTTAAGAGTAGCCCTCTGTACTCCTCACACTGACTTTAGCTGTTTCAGGGGAACCCATATAGAGCAAATGAAAGGAATAGGTTGTGGGCTTTTTTTTACATTTCATTGGCAGGAAATTTGATAAGCTTACTTTTTATCAATTCACTTCCTTCTCAATATACAGAAGACTAATTGTTTAATAGACAGTTTATTTAATATAATATCAAATGGGATTGTTCCCACATGTGCCCTAAAGAGACAATTCCTCTTCCCAGTGTTTTCACTGTTTCTTTACTGACTTATCTTTATATTAATTTTTCTTTAAATATATAAGATCTGTCAATTCTTACATGCTTGTGTAACTACATTCATATATGTCAAGCTGTACTGTCATTTGTTAATAGTCACTTTGGAGCTTCATGATGTGTATAAACTGTGGTGGCTTTACCTAATAAATAAAACTGAAATGTCTTTAGATTTCACAACTGTCAAATATTGTAACTCTGTTGGGAGATCTTTAACTTGGCTGGTATTTAATCTCCTACTTCCAAATGTCATGTTCCTTGGACATTACTGTTGCTTAAATAGATAAAATTTGAAAACCTGACTTAAAATTATCTCAAAAGAGAATTTGCATAAATATTAAGTTTTTAAAACTAAGTTTCCAATATCTCAACTTTTTTGTAACAAGTGTGATTGTCAAAATTTTATTATCCATCAAAGACATATATCCCACCTATAGCCTAAGCTCAGCTCCAAATGTTCAAGGACAAGATAATTTCCTCACAAATATATTTCCATAACGTACTGGGCAGCATCTAGGGAAGTGTGAATCAGAAGCAATAGATTAATTCAGGAACAAAATATCAATAAATGGAAAGGAGAGGAACATGGGAAAGAAAATTTATTGAATATAATCAATGTTTTGTTTTGTTGTTGTAATTTTAATTTATTTTTTTGTGCTCTGATCCGAAAAATTCAGTTTTCAGCATTATTTTGATATAGAGCTCTGGCTTGCAAAGAGTGGGAAGTCATCAATCCCATACTTACAAGAAAAGTGAAAAAACTAAAAATAAATGACTCTTCTTGGTCTCATCTAAGAACTGAAGTCCCAAGTCAAGCCACGACCCTGAAATCCGAAGAGACAGGGAAATCGAAGTGTCATAGTTGAGATCTTATTTGGAACATGTGTCAATGAAACCAGGCTGAGAATTCTCCAGAACAAAGGCCCATTCCCCAGAGTCTCACTACAGCTAGAAGAAAAGGATCATTTCAACTTTTGCCCTCTTTAGTGTTCCTGTCTCACCAAATGGAGGTGGAGAAAGGAAGCTATTCCTTTAGAGAAAACACTTGTAAAAATTACAAGTTACAAATCAGATATGGGCCAATCGAAATACTGACATTTTATTAGTTTATAGAAGATTTTACCATTGTGTCAGCAGGGATCCCATATATAACAAAGGATTACAGCTAAAAGTGATACAGGTGCAGAGAACAAATCAAATCAGTTTAACAGATGAAGAATGATTCTGACTGGCTCATCAGTAGACTGGTTAAAGCTGAGGGAAGAATCAATAAATTTGAGGATATGCCACTTGAAATTTTCCTAACTGAATCTCAAAGAGAATTAAATAATTTTTAAAAAGCAGTATAACCCAAAATCATAGGTTGGCTTCAAAAGATACATGGATTCAAAATACTAAATGAAGGAAAGAGAAAATGGAGAAGAAATATTTGACATAATAATGGCCATGGATTTTACAAAAGTAATGACAGACACAAAGCCACAGATCTAAGAAGCTCAGAGGACACCATGCAGGATAAGTACCAAAGAATCTAGGCATATCATATTCAAACTTCGATGAACCAAAGGGACAAAAGGATAGTATAGAAAGAATGTAGGGAAAGCAAAATACCTTGTCTATAGAAAAACAAGCATAAGAATTGCCTAAGGGTTCTCATCAGAAACCAGATAAGCAGGAGAATCAAATGAAATACTTAAATCTGAAAAAGAAAAAAACCTAGAATTCCATATACATCAAAATATTTCTTCAAAAGTGGTGGAGAAATAAAGATGTCAGACAAACAAAAACTGGGGGAATTCATCACCAGCAGCCATGCCCTGAAATAAATATTAAAAGAAGTATATCAAGATTTAAAAAATGATAAAGTCAAGTATTATGGGTTGAATGTTTCTGTTCCCTCCAAATTCATGTTGATACCCTGATCCCTAATATGACACATTTGGAAGTAAGTCCTTTAAAAGGTAATTAAGTTTAAATAAGGTCATGAAGGTAGTGTCCTCATGATGGCATTAGTGCCATTGTAAAAAGAGGAAGAAACTTGAAATGTTTCTCCTCTCTTCACTAGCATGCACCAAGGAGAGGCCATGTGAGCACATAGAAAGAACATGGCTGTCTACAAGCAAGAAGGAGGTTCTCACCAAAACCTGAAATCTACTGACACCTTATTCTTGGACTTAGCAGCCACCAGAACTGTGAGGAAAAAAGTTTTCTGCTGTTTAAATCACCCAGTCTACTGTATTTTGTTACAGCAGCCCAGGAAGACTAAGATGGTCAGATCTACAAAAAGAAACAAAGAGTGTCAGATAAGGAATAAATGAAAGTAAATTCTTAATTGATCTAGTAGATAACTTATCAAAGTAATATTAGTAAAAATGTATTGGATCATTATAGCTTATGAATAGGTGACATAACAGCAATATTATATAGAACGATAGGAAAAAATAGGAAATACTCCGTTATAAAAAAACTGAGCTATCATTAAAGAAGAAAAGGGTTATTTGAGAGTGGAATGGGTTAGTTTAAAATGTACATTGCAAACTCTAAAATACTACTAAAATAATTTTTGAAATAAATAATTGATATTTTAAGAGAAAAAGGAAATGGAATCATGTTATATCATATAAAATCTTAAAACCAAAGAAGGTAGAAAAAAAGAGGAATACATTAAAAACAATAAAGAACAGTGAAATTAATTGAAAATAGTTACGAGCATCATAGATATTAACACAACTATATCAAGAATCACTTCAAATGTGAATGGTCTGAATTCATCAATAAAAAACACAGAGCATCAGTAGTGACAGCACACCAGATTCACTTCTGGGGGGACTCCTTTGGGCTTCCTTAGGCTCAACCTTTCAATATTTTCATTCTTAACCATTTTCCAGTTCTGTTCACGGGTCTTTTATCGATTTTGGGATTCCCTCAATGGCATGATTACAATATATTTCTCTTCTACTTATGTTAACCTCAAGCCCATTTCTGTATCTTCTATGACAATTCCTATCTGAAATAGGATTTGTAACTATCCTGGTCTTTAAAGAAAACAAGCTGGCACATTAGAAAAATCTATATGATAACATTTTACCCATAAATAAAAGTCTTACTATAGCAATGCATATTAACATCTGCTTAATTTGGAGGGGGGTCTGAAATATAGTTATCACATTCAGTGATCAAATTAACTTAGCACAAAAATTACTTGTTACTCAAACTTGATCTTCCAGTAAGATGTGGCAATTTTTTTCATCAGGATTACAGTATAACTTACTTTTTTGATGGTACTAGATACCAAATAAAAGTTATATGGGGAAAATGTGAAGAAGCTACTTTAAGAGGTAAGCAAACAATTAACTGGTAAAATGATATTAGCAAATTCACAGATATTTATTGTTGATATCCAGTCAACAACTGATGTCAACAAAACAACTCAAAAACTCGTTTACAGAAAACAACAAAAACATGCAATTAATTAAAATACAAATATAGCCAATAGAAAAAATATTTACCACAGGTCTTCTGGGAAGATATATTTAGTAAAATAATGTTGAATGAGACTAGTCCATTTTAATTGCAGATATGTTGCTCTCTATGGTTTAGACTAAGCTTGAATATTGATAGATTCAATGTTCCATGGTTAAACATAATGAACTTTAGAATAATTGTAATTTGATGGGTTTCAGTTTGTTGAAACTTGGCCATTTGAAGCAAGTTAACACATCCTTTTTCTCATTAAGATCTTGTTGACCCATGTTCACAGCTTCAGAAATAGCAGGCAGTTTGCATCAATTTGACTGATTGTTGTTACAAAAGTCAGGATATAATTTTATAGCTACTCATTCCTGACTTAAAATCAAAACAAGGTTCACTTTAAACTACAGGGCAAGAGTCTTGTGCTCTAATTTAAATTCCAGATTTAATAGTTTACAGATTTTAAATGAAGCTATTTATATTCATAAAAATATTTTTCTGAACTAAGTAACATTGGTGCAACCAGGAGACAATTAATCTAACACACATATTTGAGGATTTTAATAAAATTGTTAATATTGTTTCTTTTAAAAATTACATTTAAAGGATGTTTATCAGATTGCAGGAAACAATAAAAATTACATCCTCCTGGTGACCTTCAGTTCTTTGAGAGCTGTTTTTTTATTTTTATTTTTAATAATCTATTTTAATATTAATGGGCAAAGTGGTAAGGGTCAACTGACTTTTATGTATTAATACAATTTATACACAACTTAATTGAAGTAGTAAAATGTGAGCTACTGAAACTTGTTTAAAGAGATAATTTTTAAAAATATATTTTTATCTGTACACAGAAACTGAAATGGGTACTTCTTTATTTCCAGAGACTGAATAATGTAAGAGCTTATCATTCAATGACTATAACCTTTGTTTATAGCTGTAACACAGAAAGCACAATATATACATCTCAATGCTCCTAAATTTTGTGCACAAAAAGAATCGAGTGCTTAGAGCATAATTCAACCATTGCCAGCCCTTACTTCATTACCTAAGGCTTCTGAACAAGTTAGAGAGGTGGACAAGTTTATAGCACATGACCTTCCTTTCCAGATTAAAAATGGTCTGGACATTTAATAAGTTATTGTGCTGTACAATTCCAATTTTTTCTATTGCGTTTTTCTCTTACAATAATTTATATATATATATGTATATATATATATAATTTATATGCAAAAAGGCAGATTACAAAGTTTAATATAACTTCTATTACCCTGTATTTTCCATTTTATTTTACCATTTATATGTATTTCCATATCATTTACTATTCATTGTGTATTTTCTTTTAACATCACTTGTGACTTTTTTTTTTTCAGATTTAATGTGTTTTATTGATTAAAATATTACATTTGTGCCAATTTCCCTTCCCTCTGCTCCCCTCCACCCGGTGGCCCCCCTCCCTCCAGTTGTCCCCCCCTTTTAGATTATGTCCATTAGTTGTGCATACAGTTCCTCCCAACCTCTCTCCGTCTATTCCATTCCCTCCTACCATGATCCCCAATTCCTATATCATCTCCCTCCCTCTCCCCACTCCCCCTCCCTGTTGACCTCCCCCCAATATGCTTCCCGTACCCACAGTTCCTTTTCCACTCTCGTTGCCTGTTTAGTTTGCCTTTGTTTCATCTCCCTAGCTTCTGTTTTTTAAACCAGTCCCTTTAACATCTCATATAACAGTGGTTTGGATCTAATGAACTCTTTCAGTTTTATTTTGTCCTGGAAACACTTTCTCTGTCCTTCTATTCTGAATGACAATTTCGCTGGATAGAGTATTCATGATTGTAGGTTTTGGATTTTCATTACTTTGAATATTTCTTGCCAGTCCCTTCTTGCCTGTAGGGTCTCCCTTGAGAAGTCAGCTGATAGTCTAATTGGGACCCCTTTGTACATAATTCTTTTCTTCTCTCTTGCTGCTTTTAAGATTCTCTCTTTATCTTTAATTTTTGACATTTTGATTATAATGTGTCTTGGAGTGGTTCTCCCTGGGTCCAGTCTCTTGGGAACTCTCCTTGCTTCCTGGACCTGCAGGTCTATTCCCTTCCCCAATTCTGGGAAGTTCTCCTTTATTATATTTTCACTCAATTTTTCAAGTTCTAGTTCATCTTCCTCACTCTCTGGCAAACCAATGATTCTTATGTTGGGCCTTTTATAGCTGTCCCAGAGGTTTCTGATCCTCTCATCATTGCTTCCCATTTCCTCTCGCTGCATTGGTTGACTGCTTGTTCCTTCTCCATATTCCAGTTTGTTGAAATGAACTCTGGATTTTTTTTCCTCACCATCAGTCTCGTATGTGGTTTTGTTCCTTTCGTTATGAATGTTTTTCACTTCTTTCTTATCTTTTTCCTGCTCTTTTGTGAATTCTGTAAGCCACCTGATACCAATGGCCCAGAACTGAGCCTCTGACAGGTTTCTTATCTGTTCATCTGTCAGGTTCTCTATCTGTTGCCTGGTGAGCTGTGCCACCGGGATTTCTATAGTTGTCTGCCTCATTTTGACAGATGCGTTTTGTTTTCTTGGGCCGGCTGTAGGGGGCAGTGCCTGTGTACGCGTCACAAGTCAGCGACCGGCGCCTGTCTGCGACCTATTTCGCAGCCCTGTGGTGCTTTCTTTGGGGGCGGGAGTCCAATATGGATTCACACAGTTATTCAGCTAGGAGACCGGGATCCGTCCTCCCGCCCCCCTGGGCCTCACTGTTCAGGGCGATGCGGTGGCCGCTCTCCCCAGCGCTGGGGTCGCGCACTGCCAGGGGCTTGACTGCAGCCGGGATTTTTCGCCGCCCCGCCGCTGTCCCAGGTGCGACCGCAAACAGCGCTGCCCTCTTTAACTCTTACCTGCCCAAATGGCACCGCTGGTTTATAACTTCATATGTTGGGCTTCCGTGTAGTTTTATTTTCTGGAATTTCTAGTTATCCTTTGTTTTGAAGTAGTTGTATTCCTCTCTAGTTGTAGAGGGAGACCTAGCGTGTCCGTCTAAGCCTCCATCTTGGCCGGAAGTCACTTGTGACTTTCATTTTCTCTATTTTACTATTTGGTTTGGTAACAATCTAGCATCAAGCCACTTTATTACAAATAACTCAATTCATACTATACATAAAACAAGGTTTGTTTTACCTGAATAAGTTTGGCAAAAACTCACAAGTATCATAAAGTGATAAAACCAACACCCAAATGAAAATGTAGGAGAACCATTTCTACCATGCCAGATAGTTCCTCAGCGCTTCTTTCTACCAATTTCTGCCCCTCATAGGAAGTCAGTCTTCTGGTTTTTATCATTACAGGTTAGTTAAATCTGCTCCAAGATTTTATAATTAAAATAATCACATAGAACATCCTTAAATACTCTTCGTTTCAAACTCCTTTCTGTCAACATAATATGTCGAAGTTCTGTCCATATTGTTTTGTGTTAGTACATAATTTTTTATAGTTGTATAGTATTATACTGCATTGGTCTACTACAATTTGTATAAACATTCACATATTAGACAATTGGGTTGTTTAAAGTTTTCAGCTTTTATGACTATTGTTGCTAAATAAATTCTTGCATGTCTTTTTATAGACATTTTAATTCCTAGGAGTTGCTACCTCAGAGCATAAGTAAAGAAAGTTTATAAGAAATCGCTATATTGGAGTTACATCAGAGAGCATAAGAAAGTTAGTTTATAAGAAATTGTCCAATAGTTTTTAACTTGGTTGTACTATTTTATACTACCATCAAGATGTATAAGAATTCAGCTCTAGTTTCTTGACAACACATCCTGCTGGAAATCATTTTGATTTAGCCTTTTTAGTGAGTATGAAATTGTATGAATTATATCTCATTGTGGTTTTAACTTGGATTTCTGTGATGAATTATGTTATGCATCTTTTACTGTGAATACTGGTTCTATAAAGTATCAGTTCATACCCTCTATTGTTAGTTGCCTTTCTTATTATGATTTGTAGGACTATATATGTATATTTATGATAAAACTGGGAATTAAAAGAAAACATACTCTAATAATAGACATATACAAAAACTAGAGAGCTAATAGCATACTTAATAGTCAATAAACCTGTAAAAAATACTTATGACTTAGAACAGACCTTGTATTCTTGCCATGATAGAGGACTACACTTGCCCTCCTGACAAAAACAATTATAAAGATGAACAAAGCACATGAAATACCCACTGAAGTTTTGAAACATAGACAGTACGGTACTGTAATCTTTGTGAGAAGAAAAACTAGGAAGTGAACCCCATGATGTCTTGGTTCCCTGCTTGGGGTCCCGTTCTTGTCATGACATGGGAAGATGTAGACCAAGTAGAGTGAATCTCTCACTAAGAAGGCACCAGATAATAGGTTCTGGGTTGTGAGGGGAACTGAAATATATGGGTAATTTAACAGAGAAGAGATTTCTCAAAGGAGGTTGGGGAAAGGGGACAGACATCTTCATTGGATTTACTTAGGGACCCTGGAAAATGTCTAGGTTGAGAGATGGCAGAGGACATTTGATTCACTGCTGGGAATGTTGAAATTCTGTCTGCCCCTCTTTTCCTAAAGAGTGACATCTCATTGAACAGGCCAAGTACTGAGAAGAGACCCATAAAAGGAAAATCCATGCCTAAAAATAAGGGTAAAGCCCTCAAAGGAAGGCCAAGCTCATGCTAATAAAAATGATGAAAACTAAAGTTAAAGGTGTTCTTTAAAAATATGCAGATGAAAAGCAAAATTTCATGCAGAAAACAATATAAACGATGAAAAACTTCTCATCACAAATAATGGATGTCAAAAAAATGTGTATTTTTTAAATGTTGGAGAAAAAAGAATCTGCTGAGACAATTCTGTATTCACTGAAAAGATTCCATGAAGAATAAGGGTAAAACAAAAACTTTTCATACAAATGAAAACTGAATGAATTATCAGCAGCACATGTGCAATGCAAGCAAAAAATACAGGAAATTCTTTAGGCAGAAAAGAAATGATGCATACATATACATCTACTAGAACTATTAAGTATAGTAGTAACATTGTAACATACATGGTCACTACCCAAAAGATAATTTAATACACGTATAAGTTTTTATACTGGAAACTTCAAAACACTGATGGGAAAAAACAAGATCTAAAGAATTGGATACATATCAAATGTTCATAATTTGGAGACTCACTATTAGTAAGGTATCACTTCTTCTCCAGCTGATCTGTAGATTCAATACAATCACAATTAAATCATAACAATTTCAGAAGAAGATACAGACAAGATTATTTTGAAATTTATAATGAATAGTATATTACCCTAACTACCCAGATGAAATGTGCCATTTTCTCCATTTACTTTTTGTGCTAATTTTCTTATTTACATAATTTAGAGTTTTAAAACTCAATGGATGTTATGCAATTAAACTTTGCAGCTAATATGGTCTTTCCCATTAAAATGTAAAAGGAGTATTGGAAGCTTTTCTTAATAAAAAATATTTTCGAAGACTTTCGGCCAAGAGTGAGGCCTAGACAGATACACTGGGTTTCCGTCCACAACTAAGAACCTCAAAACTGGAGACAACCAGAAGTTCCAGTAAATCGAGCTGTGTGGAAGTCCAACAAAGATTATAAAGAAGAAATACTCATCCAGACAGGTAGGAGGGGTGGAGCCAGGGTGGAGAGGACAGACATGGCGTGGTGGCAGCAGCAGTGGCAGTGACAGGCTGGTGGAAAGCGCAGTCACCTGTTTTAAAAAGTTGGAGGAACACCTGGGGAGCGCTCCCAGCCCCAGACCAGACTGTGCAGTTCATGGTTCCAGTGCCGGTTAAAATAAAGCCTCATTGCTTCTGACTGTGCAAACCAGTGGAGTTGAAGTGGAAGAAGAAACTGCCGGTCTCTCAGCAGAGTCTGCTTGTTTAAAGGGTCCCCAGGATCCTAGAATGTCTGCAGACCCAGGGCAACAGCTAGAGGGGTGCTGGTTCCATACAGAAGTGAGAGAGGTGCCTGGGAAAGCGGCGAGTGCTGAGCAAATGGCCTTGTTCCCTCTCTGACCCCTCCCCAACACACAGCACCACAACGTAGTGAAATGGGTCACCCTATACTGACAAATACCTAAGGCTCCACCCCTTACAACATAACAGAAGCAACAGCTCTATCTAAGACATAGAGGCAAACAAACATAGGAGCCTGTCAAGATGAGGAGACAGAGAAGTATAGCCTAAAAGAGGGACTGGATCAAGGTTCCAGTGGGAGAACTAAGCGACGAGGAGATAGCCAACCTAACAGATGAGGAGATAGCCAACCTAACAGATGCAGAGTTCCAAATACTGGTGATAAAGATGCTCACAGGCTTCTCAGATATGCCTGAGTATGGCAAATGCATAAGGGAAGAAGTGAAGGCTATGCTAAGTGAAACAAAGGAAAATCCACACAAAACCAATGGTGAAGGGAAGGAAACCGGGGTTCAAATCAATGATTTGGAACATAAGGAAGAAAAAAACAGTCAACCAGTACAGAATGAGGAAACAAGAAAAAAATGAGGAGAGGCTTAGGAACCTCTGAGGAAACTTTAAATGTGCCAACATCCAAATCATAGGGGTGCCAGAAGGAAAAGACGAAGGGCAAGAAATTGAAAACTCATGCAAAAAACTAATGAAGGAGAACTCCCCAAATTTGGCAAAGGAAACAAACATACAAGTCCAGGAAGCACAGAGAGTCTCAAACAAGCCAGACCCAAAGAGGACCACACCAGAACACATCATCATTAAAACACCAAAGGTTCAAGATAAAGAGAGAATCTTAAAAGCAGTAAGAGAAAAGCAGAGAGTTACCTAGAAAGGGGTGCCTATAAGACCATCAGCTGATTTCTCTAAAGAAACTTTGCAGGCAAGAAGGGATGGCAAGAAGTATTCAAGGTGATGAAAAGCAAGGACCTATGACCAAGAATACTCTATCCAAGAAAGCTATCATTTAGAATGGAAGGGCAGAGAAAGTGCTTCCCAGACAAGGTAAAGCTGAAAGAGTTCATCATCACCAAGCCATTATTATATGAAATGTTAAAGGGACTTATTTTTTAAAAAAAGATTAAAACTGTGAACATTAAAATGACAACAGACTCACACCTCTCAACAACTGAATCTAAAAAATACAAACAAAATCCAACTAAGCAAACCAGAATAGGAACAGAATCATAGGTATGGGGATCATTTGGAGGGTTATCAGCTGGGAGGGGGAGGGGAGAAAATGGGGAAATGGTGCAAGGATTAAGAAGCATAATTGTTTGGTACAAAATAGACAGGGGGAAGTTAAGAATAATACAGGAAAGGGTGAAGCCAAAGAATTTATATGCGTGACCCATGGACATGAACTAAGTGGGTTGGGAGTGCTGGAGGGAAGGGGGGATACTGGGCAGAGGGGAGCAAAGGGGAAAAAATTGGGACTACTGTAACAACATAATCAATAAAATATACTAAAAATAAATAAACAATTTTAAAAAAGAAACCCTCCCAAAATATTTTCCAATTTAAACAATAGTCTATTTAGTTGTGAATTTATAAAAAATTTTCCCAAAGAAATCCATTTTATTTCTTTCAGGTATTATGAGGAAGGCAGCAAAGTTTACAAAGATGTTTATCACAGCAAGTAATGTTTACTTCTAATTTGCACCTTCTATTGCTTGTTAACAGTGGGTAGCTGCAAATTGTACATGGTAAAAATTGCATAACTGCATTACGACTGTTGCTACATTCTAATCTAATGCACCCCACTTCATTAATATTTGATGAAGAGTTTGGAGGAGTGACACTAGAGAGGAGAAAAGTGTGTGTGTGTGTGTGTGTTGTGCCACACTCTTTTCTTCTGAAAAACGATTTAAGATGAGTAGTGTTTGAAAACACACTTTTCACTTTTCTGAATTATAAACAGAGTAGGCAGGACAAAATCTAAGCTTTCTCAAGGAGTCAGTGCAATTTTAAGTCACATGGATAAGTAGGATTATGTATCAACACAAGAAATGGCCCCAAGTGTACAACTTCAGTCACTTAAGATATTAGGGATATAAAGGCAAAAAGACAACCTGGCTGCTGCTCTTAAGAAGTTTATAATCGGAAGGACAGATAATTAAATAGATAATTTCACTTCCATTTAGCAAGATTTTGTTTTTTATTTTATGGATTTATTTAATATTTATTTGTGATACCCTACTTTAAACAGCTCTGATCCCCTACTCATTCTACCTGCTATGATAAAGTGACCATAGGAAAAAGGAAGGACCTAGAATATGAACTTGATGTTTTTTGGTGAGCAAATAATATATGTATGTATGTGTATAAAAACATGAATGAAAAGGAAATGAATGCACATATAAAGATAAATTTATAGGAGACATTGATATAAAGAAATGAAATTAATATCTGATTACCTCCATTTTCTCCATCAGGTAAAATGCTATATATTCTGTTTAGAGAGGATGCAATACCTGGACAGCTGTGACAAAAGAGTAGTTGAAAATAAATCAAGGTATGAAAGGGTGAGCTATGCAAACACACCCCTGTAATTAGGAGAATTGATAGCTGCATTTTAAAATTTTGCTTACCATAGTAAGGGAAATGATGTTAAGCATACAATTTAAATGTACTGACTCTGGAATCAGACTGACCTGTGCTTACATTTTAGAGATACTTATAAACTATATTCCCTAAGGCAGGGCATATCCCTACACCTGAATTTTCTCATTTGGAAAACAGGGATAGAAATGGTAACACTTTTCCATTTAGAAATGTTGTTCTTTTTTATTTTGTAATACTATTCAGTTCTCATTCTCTATGTATTGAATGAATCTGGCCATGCTCATTTATCTAATCAGTATTTTAAAAACATATTCTCTGATTCTTGATCTTTTTCACATATTTTCCTATTTTCAATTTCTATTTTTATTACATTCTTCCATCAAATTTTCCTGAGTATATTTTATCTTTTTATAATATCTTAAGTTAAATATTATGTTCAAATTTCCATATTTTCTTTTTCTTATATAAGCCTTAAGGCTGTGTATTTTGTCTAAATATTTTTAGCTGATCTCTAAAGTATTATATGTAGTACTTTGATTTCCACACTTAAGTATTTTCAATTTCCACTTCAATTTCCTCTTTGTTCCAATTATTATTTTGAACTAATTTAAAATTCACAAACATTATTTTGAATATATTTTAACAATATTTCTAATTTAGTTATAAACTGGTCATATAGTGTTGGAAACAAGGACATAGTGACTCCCAAACCAGTAAAAGGTCATTAGTAACAAAAGGCAAATGTAATTAAAGGGTCTTAAGGGCAAATGTAATTAAAGAATCTCTGAGAAGGGAGTTGACAGCATTAGCATATTCACAAATCACAATAGGGGCATTTAGATGAACAAGTTAGATTGTAATTCCTGAGTATCCAGTCATGGAGAAACAGGGAAGAAGGAGAGGGGAGGGGAAGCTAGTTGCCTTAGGAAGGGGAAGCTAATCGCTCTCACTTTAGGGTGGCAATTTTAGGGTGGAGAAGATAATCACTTTAGGATGGCAATTTCAGGGTGGGGAAGCCAAGACTATAAAACCAGGTTCCTTTGTCTACTTGGCGCGCACATTCTCCTGGCTATGAGGGTGCGCCCGGCTTTGCAGACTCATGAATAAAGGCCTCGCTTTACTGTTCAAGTCCTGTGTCCCAATTTTTATTGTGAGCGTTTCTCACATATAGCATAGATTTTTGTAATGCAATTATTTATTACAACTTAATTATGGCCTAGAAAAGTACTTCTTTAAAGTTAACTTTGTTAAGATAAAGACTTTGCTTCCCAGATCTAGAATTGAGCCTGAATATTTAAGCAAAAATATATTAATACACAAGAAACAAATATCACAAATCTATTACAAAAATAAATATCCAATATCAGAAAAATGTAAGAAACTTTCAAACCTAAGAGGTATAGAATTAAAAACCTAGAGATTAAACAGGCCAGAAGAATCAAGCTAACTCTCCCTGGCTAATGAATTTAAGTTCTACAAAGAAATAGAGAGACAGACAGAGAGAGACTGTGTGTGTACACAATAAAATGAGCAAATTATCTTGAATTGGACTACCTAACAATGTAGTCTCTTTTAACGTCTGTATTCTAGGGGTATAGCAAAAAATTCCCTAAAAGAATTAATAATATACCTAAAAGCTGTCAAAAAATATCATTATATATTTTAATACAGGAACTATTCCCATCCTCACAATAACCACCAGAAGAAAAGAAGACATTTGTCCACTGGTTCCTAATAAGCAGAGTAAGCTAGTATGAACTGACATCTTCCGCTGATTGCCAGAGGTTCCAAAACCAAACAAGAACTTTACAGATCTGAAAAATTTACTTTAAATCTCTGAGAACTAGTGAGTTAACAAAAGGTGGTTGTCTCAGAAGGAAAGGAAGAGATTTGAGCACAAAGCAAAAGACGGGCAATTTTCACAAATGGAAAATATTTTGAAACAACATATTTGCAAAAGTACTTTTCTCTGCATTGTCTTGGGAAAAGCATTGCCCACTGAATCATGGCAAAGCAGTGAAATAGCATCAACCTCCTGAGGCTGACAGAGTAAGGAAGCAGTATCAAGGTGACTGAGACTAAATGGGATGAACAAATATCAGCAGCTTTAGGGAGATCCAGAGGTTCACTGAGTTTCTGAGAACCGGAAAAGGGTAATACCAAATCTATTTTTCAATACAAGGCGCTTCCTGACCTGTCTCTCTGGTTTCCTTCTTACACCACACTTTGAGGAGGGGTGTGATTTTAGCTTTGGCATCTTCCTCTAAATAGGCATATCTAACATTAGAAACTCAGAAAGACTGCAAAGAAACACCTGAAGATTGCAACTCCCCTGATGGAAAACAAAAGAGCTCATTGTTAATAAAGCTAAACTATAAATATTTATATCTGCATTCCTTTGATATTCTAAAAGAAAAGTCTTTCTTTTCTCCCAATGACTCTACTTACTCCTCATTACCTTTCAAAAGATTATAAAGACTGATCTATCCACTTCGCATTTTCTTTTCCTGTATTTTACTTTATACTTGCAAAATAACTCCTCCCATGGCTACAAACATCCTAAAATATCTTGTTCTGATAAAGTGCTCCCTTCATTCCATATTTTTTTGGAGAGACTATGGTCCTATTTTGATCTTTCTTTCCATCACTAAGACTTTTGAAAGAGGATCAACACAGATTTTCTGTAAGCAACTTGGCTTCCTTTCTTCAAAGTGACATTATAAACCAAACACCTTCCAATACCAAATCCAACCAAAATCTTACATAGTTCTTAATTTATTTAACTTTTTGAAATGTTCAATATATGGATATGTTTAAAAGATTTCTCAGATCTTGTTTTAATGACAGCACTTTCTCTTGATACTCTTTCCTAACTGAGGACTTTTTAAATTCTGTTTTAGAGACATTCATTAATGGTGGTGATTTGTTTGTTTGTTTGTTTGTTTGTCTCCATTCCTTGACTCCTGTACTCTACAAACCAACCTTGGAACTATCACCTAGGTATTTTGACTCAGATCCCACCTAAAATTGATGACACACTATTTCCTCATTTCCAACTCAAATTTCTTTCCTATGCTTCAGATTGATATTTATAACTTTTTTTCCTTAGCATCTTCTCCCAAATGTCTAATACATATCACAAACCCAGTAAGTCCATGCCCAAATCGTCGTCGTCGTCGGCAGCCGTCCGTCTCGAGAGACGATGGCGTAGCTTCCCGAGAGTCTATCTGCACCGCCGAGAATGGCTGTGCAGTCCGACGCGGGAGTGACAATCCCTGCCGCACTTGGTACAGGTGAAGGCAGATGGCTGTTGTTGCTGCTGCTGACGCTGCTTCCGCCTCGATCTTTTCTGGACCGCCTCCTCGTTGCGCGCAGCCTCCGCGCATGACGTACCTTGCCTGACCCCGAGCCTCCAGGCTAGGCGGTCGTCTGCTTGAACTTCCCATGTGTTGAGATTGATGGAGCATTGTGTCATGTCCTTTTTGCAGATGTCTTTGAACCGCAGTTTTGGGCGCCCTGTCATCCTCTTGCCTTCTGCTAGCTCGCCGTAGAGGAGGTCTTTGGGGATACGGCCTGCATCCATTCTTTTGACATGGCCGAGCCACCTGAGGCGTCTCTCGCTAAGAACTGCATGCAAACTGCTCATATTGGCTCGCTTCAGCACCTCGGTGTTGGGGACCTTATCCTGCCAGGCGACATGCAGGACGCGTCGCAGGCACCTCATGTGGAAGCTGTTGAGTTTCCTTTCGTGCCTTGCGTAGGTGGTCCACGTCTCGCTGCCATAGAGGAGAGTGCTGAGTACGCAGGCTTGGTAGATGCGCAGTCTGGTTTTCTCAGTGAGGCTGGAATTGTTCCACGCTCGCCGGTTCAGTCTGGCCATAACTGTGGCTGCCCTGGCGATTCTCCAGTTGACCTCCAAGTCGACTGACAGAGAGCTCGAGATGGTGGACCCGAGGTAAGTGAAGTCCATGCCCAAATGCATCTCTGCAAAATGATGCTCTTTCCTTTTCCCTTGGGTATCTGTCTCAAAAATGGCTTCCCTTTAATGTGTTCACCCTAAGTATCTAAGAGTTTACCTGGGTTTCTTCACCTCTCAGACCTCCTCACATTTAACTGACTAGCAATCTTTTCACTTGGTTTCACTTAATTAATATCTTGTAAATATGATTCTCACTCTCCATATGTAACTGCCCTAAAGTTTTTTTAACCTAAAAAATTTCATATTGTTTATCTCTATCCTATCCTTATATTCTTAAAATTTCTAGTCAGGTAATTTTTCTTAAAAAAAAAAAAAAGAACACACTGATCATGTCAATCCTGTTCTTAAATGTTGTTAGTGAATTAAGAAAAAATTGTTTAATAAGACAATGCAAAGCTCATCATGACCAGCCCTTCTCTACTTCTGATGTCATATTTGGGAAACGAGAGTAGTTGACCTCTCAGAGTTTCCCATTTCTCAATTTAGTGATTGTTCTCTAATATTTAAGACTTATGACCATAAAGTAGTTTTTAGGGTTTAGTCTCCTAGATGGAGAACTCTGCCACATATTTAATCATATTTTATTGGAAGCATACCTTCCACTTGGTTGCTTAGGCAGTAGGAAGTAATGAAACATATTTGTCATAGTCTTACTTTTAATTTCAAATCTTCAAGTAGCTCTTTAGACCAATGGTCTTAACTATAATGACTAAATTTTAGAAAATTTTTTCTAATTTAGAGTAATTAGAATTAAAATACTTTACATTTCCTAAATGAAAATAAATGGTTAGACTACTTCATATAAAATACTTTTAATGACTGCTCTTTAAGAAAAAGTTGGCAAATATTCTTTCACAGTCATAGCTCTTCAATAGTTATGTAATTTTTATTTGTCTTTATTAGCTTGTATAAAAGTTGTTTTGCACATAGGTATTTTAAGATACGGTAATGATTTATTTGAATATCAATAATTGTATGGTAATTA
The DNA here is from genome assembly GCF_987537825.1 of Furipterus horrens. Lineage (NCBI taxonomy): Eukaryota > Metazoa > Chordata > Mammalia > Chiroptera > Furipteridae > Furipterus > Furipterus horrens. The sequence goes on from NW_028327180.1 coordinate 27,318,559, forward strand.
AGTCTAGATTCCTATTATGTATATTTAACATCTTCATGTTGTTTTTCTCAAACTGTACACTATATCTTCTTGCAAATGTAGTTTATGCCAATTTACTGTATAAATATGCCATATTTTTCTAAAGCGTCAATTTTACTTAAGAAGTTTTTGGAAAATTATCATATAACATATTTTCCCACTTTAGCCTATTACAATGAAACAGTCAAATGCATTTTAAAGGCCCACAGTGAAACCTCGGAGAAATGTCTTACTTGCATTGGGCATTTCAAACTATACACTAAGACCTGAGGTAAACATGGACTTGCCTCTGCTATTGAAGTTACTTAAAGAGAAAATATTTGAGAAAGACCATTTACTATATAAAAAAGTTGTTTCAGTCTTTGCTCAGACATGTTAAGTTAAATTTTATATTTCTGGTGGAAAAATAATAAGAAATAAGGGATACTTTTAATAATATTTCATTCCAATTTCAGATCTGATTTTGAATACAGAGAAAAAAATCACATATATTAATTTGTAATTTTATATAGAAGAAAAGACTAGATATCAAGCTACTATTTCAGAAGAAACAAAATAAAACTTCTGGCTTCTGAGTCTCCATTTTTATCTCTTAGACAAGGAAAGTTATATCTAATCTAATGTTCCGCTTGATGCATAGATCCTCCTTAAAATTTCCCTAAAATTTAATCCTTTGTTTTACAGGTGGAATTTTGGTGATGCAGATCTCTAATTTTTAACCACATTTATCAGTTATTTCTCAAATTAATCATAAATACACTGTATGGTCACATTCATTCTTTGGTCCTAGTTTAATCCACTTTTGCCCCAGAAATTGGCAAGCATCCCTATTGCTAATGACACTTACATAAGAACTTTTAAAGCAGTTGTACTTTTTTGTCTTTTCTTATCAAAATAACTCCAATCACATTATTTTTTTAATGTCACACATTTCTAATATATTTTATGATCTGATCTGTTCTCCTTTTTATGTGTTTTAGATTGGCGAAGACTCTTCAGTTTAACACCTATTAATGCATATGATTTTCAGAGTACGGTTTTACCAGTACAGGTTAGAATTCACATAGATATTTCTCCTTCTATATCATATGTTTAAATATCGCTCTATTCTTGCTCCCAGCCCATAATAGTTATATTCTAATACTCTTCTATATCCATTTTTATTTAATTTAATGGCTTTTCCCTCACCTATTAGTCTTAAAAGGTTCCATTTGTAAATTGGCTTAATGTAATTTAGATTGCCATAGTAGAGAATTACTTGACCATGTCCCAAATTAAAGTGCTAGGGGTAAAAATAGGCGTGCTAGTCGTTTTAAATTGCTTTATCCTGAATCTGGCAATTAAAAATAATTGTCCTGTCTTCAATTTTTTAAAGTTACTCAGTCTGAATGTGGCTGAGCTTCTGCCAAATTAAAATAAAAAAAGAAAAATGCATTTCTTCTATTTATTAAAAAGGTTACAAGTAGTAAAAAATTACCTAACTTGGGTAAAATCAGGTTTCCAATATTTTGAGTTTAGTTCAACAGACCATTTTAAACACTTCAAAGGCCTCCATTTACCTAATTTAGTTTTGACTAGATATCAGTGGTGGTTTATTCATCATTCAAAATGTGAAAAAAAAATAGATTGTCATCCATTTGTAGAAGGCTTTCAGCAGTAAGTTACAGAAAATACAGCACCTATGGAAGTCTTGGAGGGTGGCTACCTAGGTAGGTCTGTATCCCAACACAAAATAACGTGTAAAATAACAGGTACTTTAATGCAGAAATTGGACAAGACACTCATTTTGAAGTCACTAAAAAGTAAACTGAATCAAATGATGTGGGCATAACCTGAACTAGCCATTTTCTCCAGTCCTAGAATTTCCCTTAGGTATAAGATTTACTGGAAACTCAGCTTATAGGAGAATTATGTATCTTTCTTTAAAGCACAACATCTTGAGTAGAAAAGTACAATACAATACCTTATATATAATCCTTAATGACAACCTACAGATTGTAAGCATTAACCTGCTTTGTGAATGCATATTTCCATTTCGTTTGCTATCTTTATTTCACAGGAAAAACTGCTTGTGAATGTTCCCCATACCTTAATTTCATCCATATGGCCCCAACGGCTTTTTCATGTGTTAAAATTCTCTCTTTATATTTGGATTTCCTTTAAAGAGTGTTGATAATATCATTCATGAACTACCTTCTGACAATTTTTGCATTTTTGAAACTTAATAGGTATGCAGAGAGTAGAAGTAAGTGTCTATAGCTGAAATGAAAGAACACAAAGTTCTAGAAATAAATGTTTGAAATGCAAAATAGTCTGGCCCTTTAATCAAACATTTATTAAGTGCCACGGGTCTAGTACTCAGTGGGACATTAGATCAGAGTGCTTACAATAAGCGTCCATGCCAGGAAATGTGTGTGATTCAGGTGTCACTGGTCCATTCACCTTGGTTTGAATTAAAAAAAAAAAAAATGCTTTGACTTGGCTTTTTATTCCAGTCTAACTGATGATTATTATTCTATTCATAACTATTTTTGGAGCTGAAGAAAAGGTTGAAGTATTAACTCATTTTTTAAAGGGACAGAGGTCTATTATAAAAGGAATAACTATTTTTACATGCTGGATTATAATAATGACAAGTTATTACAACAATCTGTATTATCTCCTTAATCTTCCCTACAAATCTATGATTTTGTTGTTTTATTATCCCAGTTTTGTAGGTGAGGAGAAAAGGGCATAGAGAATTTAAAAGCACACACATCTCACAGCTAGTAAATGGCAGGAAGGCTTTGAATCAATCTTTTTCCCTCCAGAGTCAGCATTTTAATCACTATGCTCACATCTATGTTATAATAAATGTGCTGAGGTACTTATTAATTCTAATGACAATGATCATTTTATTTGTTATGTTTTCTCATTTATTGTTTTTTATTAAACATATACAAAACTACTTTGAAAGTGAATTAAAAATGTAAATGTGGGAAAATAGTAACAATCTTAAATTAAGAAAATATAATTATGTGTATATTACTTTACTTTCATCAAATTATTTCATGTCTTTGATAGTTTTTGAATTGCAGTTACAGAGCAACTTCAATTTTAAAGTCCCTTGGGCAGGTATTTCAGATTTTAGGTGCAATATCTCCTTTTCCAATTTTATTCCGTAATCATGTCTTACTCTGCATTTCTTCTATATTATATACTTTTTAAAATAACTTAATGCAGAGAACATGGAAAGAGCCTGCAGGTGCTAGAAACAGCATTCAAGCTGAAGACTCAAATTTTAGTTTTTATTTTTTACATCTTAAGCTAACTTAGGAGAGGAGAACTTAACTGTTTTTCTAGCAAACAAGAACTTGGGTTACATATAGGCATTTCTAAAATAACTTTCCTGTTCTAAATGTGATTATACTTTTAAAACTGTTATCAGTTGTTATTTTTAATTCATTAAAAGAAGATATTGCATCTATTATAAAGTTATAAAAATAACTAAAAATTTGGGGGAAAGAAACATGACGAAGGGGAAGTACAATAGCTAAATCTTGAGAAAAAGAGCATAACAAATGTGAGAAAGCTAACCTGGAAAAAACAACTGGAGGAGACCACGCTAAATGCAAGCCTTTTCCAACTGCTGGGTATGTGAAGTGTTTATTAACTTCTTTCCTTTTACATTTATGGTCATTTGCTATATTCTGTTGATATCCATTAGCTATCTTTTGCATTAAAACATGGTAGATTATACCTGCTATCACTGTGATTGTCATTATTTAAAGTATTTTATATTTTATTATAAATCAACCTCTGCAGCAACTGTAAATTTTAAATATAAACTATGTCTAGGGCCATGTTATGTCTAGGATGTAAAAAAATGTGCCCTGGCTGGTGTGGCTCAGGTGGTTAGAGCTTCATACCACATACCAAAAGGCTAGAGCTCTGATTCCTGGTCAGGGCACATACCTGGGTATGGGTTCAATTCCCTGTTGGGATGTGTGTGGGAAACAACCAGTCAATATTTCTCTCTCACATCAATATTTCTCTCTCTCGCTCAAATCAATAAATATACTTTTAAAAGTATGTTTAAAAGCATGTAAAAGACTTATGCATAATCAAAATGTTTTACTATGTTAAAAAAGAACATTATTATCTAACATTAATCTAAATATAAAAGGCCAAAGTGAGAAGCAACAGCATTTATTTGAGATCCAAAGGAACAGTTAGTTGAGAAGCACTGATTAAGGCAGAAGCCCAAATAGTGTTCAGATTAGGAGTAGCAGGCGAGGGATATTATGAGAAAGGGAAGTGTAACAATTAGGTGAATAGAAGGAAGGACTTTCTATAGGTGCAGATAAACTAACAGTGACACTAATTCTAAACAATGTTTTTAATTTTCAGTCCAGTAGTAATACCTACTTTCTTGTTATCTTTGCAAATAGTCGTTTGGGATACAGTGTTGCTTTAAGCCCAGTTTGACCAGTTATTTTACCCAGTTTTCATATGTGTACCAGAGAGGAACTGTCCCCTCAGAGGCATGGAAGGACTTTATGCTATGAATGCTTTATAAGTAATCACGTTCTTTTATCTGAGTTGGATTGTAATCATTGCTCCAGTGTTTGTGGGTCATATAGGAAGAGCTAGCAGACCGTTCCACATGGAAAATGTCCTTTGTTCTTGTGACGTGGTTTTGCTTGAAAGCAATCAGCTGAACAATTGCCTAGGCAGACAAAGTCATCAAGCCCTTCAGTGTTTGAAGACCTAAAATAAGGTGGTGCCAAGACCTGGACAGGGGATGGAGGATTAAAAAGTGGTAGACTCTTTGGGCGTAATTATGGAAGATACCTGGTCCCTCTTAGATTCTGTATTTAGGGAACATTCTAGAAACAGGGTTACAGGAGTGTATAATAAAAAAAAGTTTTCAGTGTTCGGTTTTACACATATTGAATGTGATGTTCATCTAGGACATCCAAATGTAGGTGTCAGGCAAACTATCTTATCAAAAGGAGTGACTTGTGTTTTGGATATAGATTTGGCAGTCATCAGATTAACTAGCAGTGTATCAACAAGTATAATACAGTTATTAGTAGACACAACCCAATCTACGCAACCTGCTCTGTAAGCTCACTTAAGTCCAGAGGCTCGTCTGTGCAATCACATCTTGCATGAAAGTTTAGGTAGCAACAATACATGATCACATAACTGAAAGGATTCACAAGTCTCTAAAGAGAGAACTCATGAGATGCCATAAAGAACTCTTATCTTAAAGCTTTAAGAAAGGTAAAGATACAGCTGAGCAAGAGAAAGAATGAAGGCAGAGACACCTACAAACTTTCCTGTGCAGAAGTCAGGGCTCTTTCTCAGTCACATAGGATGACTGTCTTCAGACTGCTACACAGCAAGGTATCTTGGTCTCAGAGGAACGAAAGCATAAGCTGACCGAGAAGTTTGCTTCCACAGATAAGCTCTCACCTGTAAAACTGGATTTTGCTTCCTCTGGAACCATCTCTCTCTACTAACTGACCCTTCTCTCTCCACATTATCTCAGCTCTCCTTCCCTGAAATCTTCAACAATGTCTACTCCCTCAGAATACCCTGATCTTCCTGAGGTCCTTAGCTCCTCCCCATGCAATTCATTCTTTGGTGGTGCATATGCTGGCACTCACCATGTGGAGACCCTGACAAACTGTCTTCACTTCTCCACCACTTAGCTTTCCTGCCTGATTGCAGACCCATTCATTATAATTCATCATATTTAGGGTAGAGCTCTTATCTTTCTATGAATACATGTCTGTTCTTGCTGAATTCTGAGCCTTATAGGACCCGTCATTTCCTTATCATTATACCTGCTCCACTGATTTTAAAACCCTTTGCTCCCTGGGTGATTAGCTGCTCCCAATACATGTTTCCAGGGTAGAAGGAAGATTTCCTGGCATCCAAGTTTGCTTGTTTTAAACTTACTATAATGGTTGCTTTATTTGGTATTTGGTAGGAGAAGGGGAAAGATTGAAAACCTAACTTCTGCCATTCTCCTGCTAGAACGGGAATCATCAGCTGAGTAAAATTTGGTAATACATATTTCACCAAAGTGTTCAAAACTATTTGATAAAATTGTGCATCATTAAAAGGGATTTTTAAATCCATAATTATATTTGATTTCTAAAGGGCTTTATTTTTATTTATGTAAATTAGGCTCATAACAAATTATATTTTTAATGAATATCCAATTTTTGATACAAAATAGCCCTCCATAAATGCATATATAGGGGAGAGAATTTATTTATATGTGGATTCATCCATATGTACCCATTAATAAGTATGTGCCCATATGAATGATAATGAAACAAGTTTGGGTAATCATACACCAAATTAGTATTCCACAAAAACTAACTTATCACCTTTTCAAATATTCCTTATTAAATAGAGTTATAAGGTAAAAAAAATTCTAAACTTATCTTGCTTTAATAGAGTGGTGAAGATGTATTCTAGCTTTGCTAATGGGTAGACATCATTTAAGTAGGTATTACAAGCATAAATCTACTTAGAAAAAGCTTTATTTTTATCATACCAACTTCCATTTCTTAAAGGGACATCATAGTTCAGCTTGCATGTTTCTCTAAAAATAAATGTAACAAAAGAAAAATTGTAGTTCAGCATGAAAAACAACAAAGGACAGTATCTTTTATCTCTTGTCAGAAAGCATTGTTGAAAACAAATCATCCTATTTTGTGCAACTTCAAAGAAGTAACCATTTCAGTAAAAAAAATTCAAAAGCATATAGTACTACAGCTCTTTACCATTAAGAAATGACTCTGCATATATAACAAGCATACCAAACCCACTAACATAATATATCTTTTAATTAAACTCTGTCAAAAACATTCTTTTGTATTTGGTATTTGAGAAATGTTACCATATGTTAAAATGTGTATTATAAGTCCTATATAGTCATCTGGAAACAGTTTGCATCTATTCTGAAAGTAAGTTTTAAGTACCAACATTTTTGCTTTTATCTGAATACCCTAAGATTTCATGCATATCACGTTCTATAGTGAAAACACTGCACTACATTATCAGGAGTTTGTACAGAGGCTTATCTTATAGTGAGTGAATTGGTATTTATGCTTGTTTTTTTTTTTAAATCACATACCAGCAACTCAAAGAATAAATGTAATTTGAAAGTGCACAAGAACACATTAGTCAGGAAAAATATTTTCTTCTGCTTATTTCAAGGAATAGATATTCTGGCAAAGTCTGAGGAAATCAATCAAGAATTGGATAATTGCTTAACCCTAAAGATCAGGGCTATGTCATTGTTGACAGACATCAGTGTTTATGCCTGTGACCCAACACTTTAAAATAACAAGCACAGACTTCTGGCCAAGATATAAGCATAGACAGACACACTGTGTCTCCCTCCATAACTAAGAAGGAATACAACTACCTCAAAACTAGAAACAACCAGAAGTTCCAGAAAATCTAACTACATGGAAGTCCAGCAAACAAAGATATAAAGAAGAAATAGTCATCCAGACAGAAGAGTCATTGCTGGCATAAAGGATTTATGAAACTAGCCCAGGTCACATGTTTATTCAGATGTGAAGCCACATTTCAAACTGAGGAAGGCTGGCTCCAGACCCTGTTCTTCACCACTACGTTTACTGCTCTTTACATGCATATCAGAGACAGAACAAATACTAACAACTTACAGTCTCCAATCTTCAAATTAAGTTATAATTGTCAAAAAGCATGTGCAGTGTCACAGAAAGAACTTGGAACACCCCAATGCTCACCACGGTTTAGAATCTTATACTTAGAAGAAACAAAAATCACTGGAAGGAAGAGTTGAAGAATACCATGCTATGTGATTGGAATGCAGTCTCATCCTAGAAAGAAAGAGTGAGAAGAATATGGCTGGAGAGAGAACCAGGTTGAATGAGGTTCCATTTTCTCCTTTAAAATGAAAATCTTTGGGTTTGTATTGGGTCAAGTTATTTGGTGAGATCTTTCACTATGAAAGTTTGTTTTCTTTATTTACCAGTGAAAATCATTCAATAAGTTTTAATAACCTACAAAAAATAAAAATAACAAGCACAGTCATGAATTTGCTCAGAGAGCATATTCTTTAAGCACTTCCTTCAAGTAACAAAGAAAGTTGCGGTTACTGGGTAGATATTAAAAGATTATTTTAATTAAAATAAAACTGAAGAACTTAAAATTAAATATTAGAGCTAGAAACATTTCCAAGTTTTAACACATTTGTTAAATATGTATCACATTTATGCATATATGTATAAGTAATATTATTCCATATAGTCTCCAAGTTACTCCTTTTCCATGCTTTTGTTCCAAAGAGATAGAACAAAAGAAATGCTCCTGTCAAATAAATACTTTCTACTTTGAATACTAGTTTCTCCCTTGTCCCTTTGAATAGACAAATGTATAATGCCTGGCATACAGTACCAGTAAAGAAAGTAAGAAATATTCTTTTCTTCATGACAAAAACTGGTTTTTAAATATCTGTTGTGGAAGTCACATTTTTCATTTTAATGTTTTGTTTTGTTTTTGTTTTAATTTCAACCTACTGCTGATACTTCGTGAAATACAATAATTGCACATGACTATTACTATTTACCGGTAGTTCTTTCCTGGCTCGTAGGTAGTGTCCTTTCACTCATGCACATAGTAAAACTAAGCCAAAGTCTCAAAGGACCCTCTGCAGATCATGAGAGCACTCTCTCTCCACCTTCTCTCTGGTTGTCTTCCATGCAAATTCTAGCCGCCTTCATCTGCCCAAACTCCAATGTCTTTCTGCCCAAATCAGACAAGTCTGCAGGCTCTGTTTGCTTCTCCCTCCTGGTATCATCCAGGGCTTGCCCAGTTTATTTTCCCTCTCTCGGGGATCACAGTTCTGCTCTGCCAGTTAAGCAGTGTCAGGAAAATACTGTTTTATACATATTATCTGGTTTTCTAGTTTTTTAAATTATGGGTTATGTTCAATATTATTTTGTATTGTTTTCAGGTGTACAGCGTAGTGGTTAGACAATCACATTGGTTTTCTAGGTTTTTAAGGAAGGACGATAAATTTGGTTCCTGATAGTCCATTGCACCAAATAGTAACAGATGCCTTCCTTCATCGCTAGAAGCCATTTTCTATGGATATGGAATTCTAACTGTAGTTTTGTCTGTTTATTCTGTTTTGTCTTGTGATTTTGTCTTCCCAACACTTTCAAGCTGTTATTCAATTGTCTCTATTCTTCCTTATAAATCAACTCTCATTCATTTCACCCCTTTAGGCGATGTGTCACCTCACTAAGGTTCTATTCATTTCTTTGTCAATCCTTCTTTCCATCTTTCTTTCGATTATTTCTATCTACCATTCTTCAATTTCATGGTACTTTATATTCTGTGTCCAATCTATACTAAAACAATTAATTAATTTTTAAATTCAGATGTTTAATTTTCTTAGTTTGGGAATGGTTATATGGTTATTTTTTAGATATTCCATTTATCTTAAACATCCTTATGTTCAACTATTATACCTATTATTTCCTGTAGAATCTTTAATAGTTTTATCATAGCTGTTCTAATATCCTTGGCTCCCACTTCAAACATCTTGGTCATTTGTGGATCTATCTGTATTGAATTATTTCTCTCTAGATTCTGGATCAGATGTTTTTTAATTTCCTCAGGTTTAATAATTTTTAATTACATAATATATTGTGCTATAGTATGCATAGAAACTAAGTACTCTTGTTATTTTTCTCTAAAAGGTGTTGACTATTTTTTATCAGCCAGCAAAATCAATCTTATGGAGGATTTGTTTTAAATTTTGTTATTTCATTCTTGCCCTTAGGACTAGAGCATAGCCCTTTAGTCTGGGAATGTGTTCCTTATATCTAAAGTATGGTTTTTATGGGACTCCAGTGGAAATCCAAAGGTTTTTCATTAATTCCCTCCCAAGTCCAAACTGTATGTCATTGCTAGGCAGTATCAGAATTTTCTACAGAGAATTTGTAGGCTTTTTGCTCAAATGTCAAGTACTAACAGTTTGGGTGTGTGTCAGTCAAGGATTTGTGCAGAGACTGTAGAGATTTTCAGGAGTTGCTCGCATAACAGATTCTCTCCTTTCCTCAATTACCCTCCACTCTGACATACTGAAATGCCAAATCCTGACTTCTTAGCCCATTAAAATGGTTAGTTTCTGCAGGATCTCTGTCTCCCATGTACCACATAAGCTGAGAAATCCCCATAAAAAAAAGCCAGATAAATTGTGGTTCTCCCAGGATGGCTACGTTCTTTTGAAGATCATATCTCTTCCAGTTTCTGCCTTCATTGTTTTGTTCTTTATTAACTTCAAACTAGTTTTTCAAATTTTGTCTAAATGTATTCTTAGTATTAGCAGAAAAGAACAACACAAACTTCAAGAGACCATTTCTGTTTTAAACATTTTTACTGAATCTTAGGAATAGTTTTTTCACAGTGTGATTTAATATATTGTGCTATATATCCTATAATTTTCTGAGTGTTAAAAATTATAATATGGCCACTACATTTGTGACCCTTCAATAAACTCTGGTGGAACTGGTACAAATAAGTAGAGGTACAGATAATCCTCCTTTTCATCATTTGCACATTTATTTCCTCAAAAGAGAAATAAAGCTCTATTCAAAGGAATGTTGACTCACACAGGAACCATATGTCTAGTATCTCAGAATTCCAAATAGTTTAACAATAGTGATAAATGGACAACATTAGGAGACAGAGCCTTTGAAACTTTGCATAAAACTTTTCTGAAACTTTTTATTTCTTTGTATATCTTTTATGACAAGCATTTTTAATGTTGCTTTGTCACCTTTAAAGTCCATTGTGCAAATAGTTATTTGTGTTCAACTTACATTTAGAATTATTAATTAGTTTTAAAACTATACTTCAAATTATTCAATTAGAATATTTTGCATGGTTTATAAATTTTGATGAAACATTAAATCACCCAGCTGACTCAGCCCTCGTACAGCCCAGGTTTGATGCTCTGTGACTTCTGGCTCTCCCCAAAATTAAAATCACCTTTGAAAGGGAAGAGATTTCAGACCGTCAATGAAATTCAAGAAAATATGATGGGGAAGGCGATGGCAACTGGGAGAACTGTGTGAGGTCCCAAGGTACCTACTTTGAAGGGGACTGAGGTGTCATTGTCCTATGTACAATGTTGCTTGTATCTTGTGTCTTCCTCAATAAATGAAACTAGTTTTCATATTACATGGCTGGATACCTTCTAGACGGAACTCTTATACCATATAAATTTTATATTAACCACATAAACAAACATGAAATATAAAACTACAAAAATTGAAATAAAATCTGGAGGACTGCTTGTATAAATTAGGCTAAACACCTGTAATTTTTTTTCAAAAAAGATAATATAAACAAAGTGAACAGAAAATGATGTATTATGGAACATATATTTGTAATGAAGGTGATCAAGTACTAAAATCTGTTTCTACCAAAGCCTCTGCATCAAAAAAATCCAAACTACATAATAGAAAATTGTGACTAAATAGTAAAAGATTAAATCAGAGTGCCCTTATATATTTTATATATGAAGTACTATTGAACTTACTAAAGTTTTTTAACTAAAGTAAAATAAAATAGCATTGTTCTTGATACAGGAAAAGTTTAAAAACTCCAACTGCTAATGTGTTTTGGAGACAAAAGTACTTCTATTTGTTGCAAGATGGAAATGTGAACATGCTTTATGCTCTTTAAAAAAGTAATCTGGAAAATTTTATTAAAAAATAGAAAAGGCATATATCTTTCAATTCAGTCATTTAATCCTTGGACTCCATCTCATAGAATAAAAATAAAAGTACATAAGTGCACAGGCTATTGCATATTTATTGTAGCCTTGTTCACTGTAGCATCCAAAAGCTAATCATCACATGAATGTACATCAGTAGGGACTTGAGTGTATAAATTCTGGTACCTCCACACCATGGAATATAATGTAATGCTAAGAAAATGGATTAAACTAAATTAGTTGAGTATAATGAATATCCTCAATGTATTGTTGAATGAGAAAAACAAGATGCCTAAAATTATATAAAGATGTTTTAAAGAAAAAGCATTTAAATGTCTACTTTAAACTTGGAGTTGCTTGCTGGTCAAATTCAAGGACAGTTTCCACAGTCTTCTGGTGCATGGTTTAAGTTTAGGTAACCCACCCTCTGGATTATTCAGCTTAATGCACCACAAACTTATCAAGCACAAAGGTTACCAGGGGCTTTAACTGTCAAAGTAAAATCTGTTTACTTTGAACAAGTTGGTTTTTTTTTTAAATATATATTTTATTCTAATCATTAATAGTATATTTACCAATAGCAATGCTCAGACAATAACGTTAAAATAAACATGTATTATTTTTAAGTTAATACTGGGAACTTTCTAATGTTTTACTGTCTTCAGTTTTTCAACATAAAATTTTCTAATACCTTAATTAGTGTGTGTGTGTGTGTATTTCTTTTTAAAAAAGTGCAAAAAGGCTACTGCTTGCCTAGTGGTTTATTTTATGTGTTCAAGTTGTGCTGATGGATTGACAGATTATTTACTACTTGAATCGCTGCATGTAAGACAGTGACTAAGAGAAAAAACAAACAACAAACAAAGCAATATCACAAGAATTTTCTTTTTAAAGGTTAGAATAAAATTATAAGTTAAATACAGTCATCCCTTAGTATCCATGGGGGATTGTTTCCAGGACCCCCATGGATACCAAAATCAGCAGATGCTCAAGCCCTTTACTTAAATGGTATATGTAATATTTTCATATAACCTATATTTTAATATAGACTACAGCAGAGTACATCTACACATAACTTCATTCATGTAGATTCAGCATAGTGTTTGGTATGTAGCAAATTTGCTTTACTTTTTGAAACTTCCTAGGATTTTTTTCAAAATATTTTTTTATTCATAGCTGGCTGAATCCACAGATGTGAAACCCATTAATACAGAGGGCTGACGGTACAGTATAACTTATCATCTTCAGATAGATTTCTGAGAGTATAAGAGGTTATAAAAAAATTTTTAATGTATAATTAAAAATATATTTTATATATCCAAATTTGGGTTTATTATGCTGTGGGTCTGTATAATAATTATATTGAGAATCATTCCTTTTTTATTTATTAAAAATAACAAAAGAATAACAATTAATTTGATACCTGCTTACTTTAATAATTTTTAGTCACATGTGTCTTTAATATTATGTCACTTGTATTTTTCTGAAAAGAAAGTTTTAAATATAGTCTTATTACTGTTAAATTTTTTATTAAAATGTCTACAATTTTAAACTTGGATATTGTTTAAAAAATTTTTAATTCTTTAAACTTTATCTCTGCTCACAGTATATCTGTTCAACAGATATTTTCACAAGAGAGAAATAGTCACATATGGTGTCTGTATTTATGATTACTAGACATGTTGCATTAAATTTAAATTCTGCAAAGCTACAGGTTTCCTCAATGTCATATTATTCTACTACAGAATATTATTACAGTTTAAAATAGGAGCCCAACTAAAGATTATTCCTAGATACAAAAATGTTCCAAAGTTCAATAATAAAATATTAAGTGTAATTTAGTTTACATCATTTCAGCTTTCACTAATTTCAGTCATCAGCAAACCAGATCCACCTCTATGTGTAAAATGGCTCCTCCCTCCGCATTTGGGACTATTATGAGTTGCTCTTTCCACAGTTAGAGTAATTGAAATTACCACAGCGTGTGTGTATACACACACACACACACACACACACACACATTTTTGAGGTATAATTGACATACAACATTATATTAGTTTCAGGTCAACAACATAGTGATCCAATATTTATATACATTGCAAATGACCCCAAGAGTCAGGCTAGTTAACCTTATCATCATACATAGTTACAATTATTTTCCTGTGATGAGAACATTTTAAGAGCTCCCTTAGCAACTTTCAGATATGCAAAAATTACTATTAACTATTCACCATGCTGTATATTACACCCAATGACTTACTTATTTTATTTTGTAAATTTATGAGAAAAAAAAATTTATTTTATAACTGGAAGTTTGTGTCTTTTGACACCTTTCACATTTTGCCTAACCCCACCTCTGGCAACTACAAAGCTGTTCTCTATATCTATAAGCTTAAGAAATCTCTTTGTTTAGCAACACATAATGTGTGATAAACATGATAGCAATGAGTAGAAAACACCAAAAAATAAAATAAAACCAACTTTGCTAATATATGTTCAGTACCTAGTATGTACCAAGACTTTCTTAGTATAATAAAGTCATAAGGGAATTAGAGATGAAAGGAGTTTATGGAGATAGAATTAGCCCCATGAACATTGCTGAAGGCAAGATGCCCAAAAGAATTCCCTAGAGGAAATAATTACTAAAATATTTTAAGAATTTAGATGCCCTAAACTCAAATTTTAGGTTTGGCATTGCTGCAGAGATGCAACCCACTCCATCCCACCCTTGTCCCCCAAATTCAGTAAAGCTACCTCCCCTTTAACAGCTCATATTAAGTTGTAGAAAGGACTTCAGGTTAATTTACAAAGAGTGAAATATACAGACCCCAAAATCACAAAAACATTAAGTATGCCCTGCCTCAAATTATCTATGGGTATTAGGTAGAACATTGGGTTTTCCACTATACATCTATTCCTTAAATCAAATAATCTGCATACAGAGAATGCCCCAAATTGGAAGACATAATTTGAGACAATCTAGAGGCTGAAACTCCTGTATTTACATTATCTTTAATCAGATTGATTCAATTTTCTCTAATATGAAACAATATACAGAAATACAGCTGTATAACTATAAGAACGATACTGTATATATGTTAATGGGAGTTGTTTAGTTCTTCAGATGGAGGCTGTTATGAGCCTTTACAAACCCCCAATTTTTCCATCTCCAAACTGAAGAGTTTGTCATAAGAAATGAAAAGTTTATACCAAGTTATAGAGGTTAAAGAGGTTACACAAAAAAACTACAAATTGTATGATTCAATTTATATGCAATGTCCAGAAGAGACAGAAAATAAATCAGTGGTTGTCTCAGGCTGGGAGTGGAAACAGGGATTAATTAATTCTGAATAGGCCCAAGGGATCTTACTGGGTAATGGGAATGCTCTAAACTGAATTGGGGTGATGACTGCACAACTTGGAAAATTTACATAACTATTATTAATTATGTAATTAAAATGGGTGAATTATACGATAAGCACATTATATGTCAATAATGCTGCTTTAGAAGTGCTCCTGGATTTAAAATACAATTTCTCATTTACTCTATTAAGATCTCAGTAAGGGATACCTATTATGAAGAGAAAGTTGTGAAGAATACTATAAAAGGCACTTACAGTATTCATTACTCACAGTTAACCATAGTTAAAATGGTAATATCTGTTTTCCATTTTATCACATGATACAGATGTTTTCTTAAGACAGTGTATTTATAGCTAAAAAACTGTAAAATTCTTTTTTATTTCATGTCTATTGTAACATAAACATTTTCACCCTCACAGTATATTCTTTTAAAATAGGATTTTAAATTATTGCATAGTGTTCAAATTGATATAATTAACTACCTTTCTTTAATATAGGCCACTTATGACATTTATAATGCTATGAGTTTATATTAAACACTCTTGTGTTATTTGCTGTGCATTTGTTTTTAATTATTTCTTTGATTCTATAAAATAGATAGCTTTTATTTAATAGCAAGTGGCAGATACCATATAAGTCTACCACATCAGCCTTGGAAGCCATACATTCCTGATGGCTTGGCCACAACACAGAGAAAGGACATCTGACCCACAGGTTATGGGCTAAGTTATATCTTCCCCAAATTGATTATGTTGACTCTCTAAACCCCAAATGTGACTACATTTGAAGATTTTATCTTTAAGAAAGTAATTAAATTAAAATGAGCTCATTAGGGTGAGTTCTAATCTAATAATATGACTGATGTCCCTATAAGAACAGAAGAATAAGACAATACCTTATGAAGACACAGTGAGAAACTGCCAACCACAAGCCAAAGAGTGAGGTCTTAAAAGAAATCAACCCTGTCAACGCCTTGATCTTGGACTGTTAGCCTTCAAAATTTGAGAGAATACATTTTCATTGTTTAAGCTAACCAGTTTGTGGTACTTTGTTACAGCAGCCCTAGGAAACTAATATACGATATAGACAGTAAAGTGAGATAAATATTTTTTATATTATTAAGCTGTGTTTGTTGTAACAACTTGCACTGCTTAGTCCAATACACAATATATTTCTGACCAATGAAGTTTAGCATTCTTTTATGTCACACAGCATTGTTTTGAGCAAAACATGCCCATATCCTTAGATCATTTGTGTTCCCATTTACTTTCATTAGATTTCTTTGCATATTAATGTTATAAATATATTGTAATTTTGAATGCCACAAAAATATATTTTTTTATTAACTTTCTCTTGATATTGTTCACAATAGCTTGTTTTATCATACAAAATTTTAAATTGAAGAATTTAAAAAATTGACTACAGTTAATTTTGCCAATTTTTCCTTTATTGCTTCTTTCATAATTTCTTTATGAAAAATGTCCTTCCATACCCTAAAATCAAATAAAAGAATACATGTGTTTATTTTTGGTCTTATTCTTACATTTCTTTTGGAACATACTTTATCATTTTGTAAGATGATAGTTTCTGTCTTTTACTTTTTATTCTATTCTATATTATTTTTCTGGATCCACTATTTAACAAGTCACAAGAATATGTTAAATAATTCCACTGGAAATCTTTTTCCAACGTATATACATGTGTGTGTGTGTGTGTGTGTGTGTGTGTGTATATATCGTCGGCAGCCGTCCGTCTCGAGAGACGATGGTGTAGCTTCTTAAGAGTCTATCTGCACCGCCGAGAATGGCTGTGCAGTCCGACTCGGGAGTGACACGGTATCTGTGTCCTCCCGTGTTGAATCGACATCTTGCGATGATGCTGGAGTGTCCTCTCCAGCGAAGCTGAAGCTACAGAGCCTGGGCAGGGTGATATGGAGGGTCTGCTGTTGCCCATGCAGCAGACCCCACCTCTCTTCGCAGCTGAAGGGTCCAAGGGAAAGACGGAGTCAATACAGCTTGGCTTCAGGTGCGCCGCAGGAGTTGCCGGTGTTGACTACAACGTCAAACCGCCTTAGGGACTCCGGCTCCGGATTTTCTGTCGGGGTTTACTCCCTTAGCCTTTCCCCTGAAGAGGTATGCCGCAAGGCAGTGGAGGTTTTTTGGAATCAGAGTTTTCCTTCTCTGATGTGCCCTGACTGGAAGATCGAATCAGCGACACTTAGCTCGCAGGCCGACGCTCAATCCACTGAGCCAAACCAGCCAGGGTATGTGTATATATATATATATATATATATATATATATATATATATATATATATATATATATGTTGAATTTTCTGTTCTGTCACACTTTAACTTTATTGACATTGAAACAATCCCCTTTTATTTATTATACATTTATAAAATTGTTTTTAATTTTTACTTTAAGTTTCTCCCTTAGATAAATTCAGAGTATTTTATATATTCTTTTATGCATTGTAATTCCAAATTTAGTGAAATAATTTTGTCAAGTAGAAAACTTTCTTTAGGTCAGTCAACCACTTGGAAAACAAAAGAACAATCATTATTCTATTTTATTTTTCCATCAGAAACATGCCATATAAATCTTCATTCTACTCAGCTTTTCTCTTTCACCTAAAAATGAATTCTGTGATTTTATTCCTATAGGCTTTGTTCAGGATTTCTCATCTGCTTTATATCTATATTTTTTGTAAGTAATGTTTTTCAATAGCAATTTATTTAATATTTTTAAAAGTTATACTTAAATATATTTTAATTTATTTCTTTGATGTGGAACTATTTCTCTCAAGTTTCTCCATTTAATTAACAGTTAAAATTTTTGAGTGTCTATTTTCCTAAACAAAGAATCTTATCATCTGAAATGAATGCTAATTATGTTGGCATAATGTTATTTGTACTAGTTTCATCACTTTTAATCTCTTCTGCATGAGTGTTATCACCCTATTTTGTGATCAGAGCTACTATGTACAGTGAGAGGTATTCTACAATCCAAGAGTCAACCTTATTTAGAGTTCTCTATCTGGATCATAGCTGGTCCCTTGGAATGGATGGTTTTCACCTTCATTCTTCCAAATTACACTCTCTTTTTTCTTAACAAGTTCTAGCCTATTATATGCAGGGGCTCTATAATTAAGAAAGTATAATTGATTTGTCTTTTCCACCTACTTCTGCCATTACCTATTTGGTCCATTTAACTTTAGTTTCAGACCTTGCCAGGAAGGACACTTGAAGGAAAGATAGATTAGGTGAATGAAAATTTATTTTCTTGAACAGTAAGTTTGCAGTATTTCAATGTTGGGATTCCCTGAAGTAGACAGGATTTCAACCCAACTTTTCCTCTCCTGGATGTTCTCAGGAGTTTTTTGAGGAAATCTCCCCCACTGCTAGGGATCTCTTAACTGCAGCTTCCTTGACATGGGTAAATTCGTTTTTTTTCTTCTAATAACTTCTCTTCTTGGGCCACAGTGATATCTAAGAATTTTATCATTTCTTTCATTATGTATACTTGTCCCAACCAGTCTTTTTCAACCACTGTAAGATACCAATTTCTCTTTGATGTGTGCTCCTACATGGTCCACAGGTAACACACATTCTTTGTCCTGGAAAACTCAGGAAATACATGTTAGTCTCAATCCGGTGATCTCATTGACTCTGCCAGCAGAGTAGCTAACCAACATCTTATCAGTGTCCTTTGATCTTCCAGGAAGCAGTCTGCTACACCTCAGCTCTATCTGCCCAACTAAAGCAGACAGTAGTCTCCATAAAGCACTTATCTCTTGACTTGAGAAGAGGCAACATCAGCAAAAGAATACACGGAACTCTCCAAAAACCACTTCTGGGTCATTTTTAGTAATAAATTTTTAAAAGAAGTGAAAAACTTGAACTCTGAAAACTAAAAAGCAGTTTTGAAAGAAATTAAGAAAATCTAAGTAAAATAAATAGAAAGCATTCCATGCTCATGAATCAGAAAATTAACATTTTTAAGATAGCATACTCCCTAAACTGATTTACAGATTCAATGAAACTCCTACCACTCCAGGTGACCTATTTGTGGAAAATAACAAATCAATTCTAAAGTGCATATGGAATCACAAGGGTTCCAAAAACAAGTCTGAAAAAAAATTAAAGAAGGCCATGCATCCCTATTTTTAAATGTACTCCAGGAAATGATAAAACAGTGTAGTACTGAAGCAAGAACTGATATCGAGATCAAGAAAACAGAACTGGGAATCCAGAAATAACTCATGCATACATGGGCAACTGATTTTTGACAAAGTGACAAGACCAACACAGGGAAAAAAAAATATTCTTGAAAGGACTGTGCTGGGACAACTGGATAGCCACATCCAAACGAATGAAATTAGACCCTTACCCCACACTTCATACAAATATTAGCTCAAAACTGATCAAACACCTAAGAGTAATAACTACAGATTTTTTAAAAAGCATGGAGAAAAGTCTTCCTGAACTTGGCTGTAGCAAAGAATTCTTAGCTATGACACCAAAAGAATGAACAATAGCA
The DNA here is from genome assembly GCF_987537825.1 of Furipterus horrens. Lineage (NCBI taxonomy): Eukaryota > Metazoa > Chordata > Mammalia > Chiroptera > Furipteridae > Furipterus > Furipterus horrens. Next base: position 27,338,267 of record NW_028327180.1, read on the forward strand.
ACCAGAGTTTGATAAGTAGACTTCATCAAAATTAAAACCACTTGTGCATCAAATAACACCAAAAAGAAAGCTAAAAGGCATCCTAAAGAATGGGAGAAAAATATTTGCAGATCATATATCTTATAAGGAACTTGAATACAGAGTATATTTAGAACTATTAAAATTCAATAACCAAGAAAAGTAACCGTATTTTAAAATGGGCAAAGGATCTGAATAAACATTTCTCCAAAGAAGATATATATCTTGTCAATAAGTATGTAAAAAGTGTTCAATATTAGTCATAAGGAAAATGAAAATCAAAATCACAGTGAGATACCACTTGACACTCACTACCACGGTTAGAACTGAATGTGACGTAAGTGTTGGCAAGAACATGGAGAAATTGAAACTCGCGTTCACTTCTGATTGGAATGTAAAATGGTGAAGCCGCTTTGGAAAACAGTCTCTCAGTTTCTCAAATGATTAAATATCAAGTTACCATATGACCCAGTGGTGTGACTTTGTTAAATTAACATTTGTTAAGCAGAGCTTTGGGTGCTGGACGGTGAGCCATGGTTTAACACAAACTGCAAGGGAAGGTGAAATAGAGAAGTTTATTAGTCACAAGTCATGGAGGTGTGTACAATGCATGCCTCGAGGGGCCACGCAGGGTGGTCAGGGCAGGAGAGAGACAGAGATCAGAAAGCACCAGGGCACAGGCCTTTACTAGGATCTGCAGGTGCAGTGCTCTGGGGTTCCCGGGCTAAGACTGGATTGCTCTATTCAAATCTAAAAGAACTGGATTTATAGGGGTCTTAACTATGTAGTATACAAGGAAAGGCCTTAGATGGTGGGGGAGAGTGCTATTACAAGGGTCATTGGAGGGAGACATGTTAGGACATTACACTTACTTGTGGCTCTGGGGTTGTTATCAAGGGCATGTGCTTAAGGCAGGAGCTAATATAAGTTCAAGGCCCCTGACAGCCATGGAGCCACACGAAACAGATCCTACAGCAGTAATATCATGAAGTGGTTCAAGTAAACTCTCAAACACTCATCAATTCTCTTCCTAGGTTTATACACTAGTAAACAAAAATACATGTCTACACTGAAACTTGCATAGGGATGTTTATAGCAGCACAATTCATATTAGCCAAAAGGTGGAAACAATGTTTATCAACAGATAAATGAATGAACAAAATGTGGTATATCTATACAATGGAATATTATTTGGCCATAAAAAGAATAAATTACCAGCATTGTGACATGCTAGAATATAGATAAACCTCAAGAATATATTGTACAAAGCGAAAGAAGCCAGTCACAAAAAGTCATATTTTGTATGTTTCTATTTGTATAAGAGTCAGAAGAGGGATATCTATAGTGACAGAAAGTAGATTAGTGGTTGCTGAGGGCAGAGAGCAATGATAGCTACAGGCTAGTACAGGATTTCTTTCTGAGATGATAAACATGTTCTAAAAGTGAATGTGGTGATAGCAGCACATATCTGTGAATATATTAAGAAAACTGAATTGTACACTTTAAATGGATGAATTGTATCGTATGTGAAGTATTACTGCAACAAACTGTTCAAAAAGAAAGTCTGTGAACAGTGCAGTTTCTGCCTTATTTAAAGCAAGAAAGGTAGAGGGCAATCACAGATTCGTCAGAGGTTAAAGAAATATGTGTCAGGCAGTTTGGACAGACAAGAGTGAAAAAACAAATAGATTCTAAGTCATACTAGGCTTGTGCATTTGTTTTTTGTGAATCAAGGATCAAGATCTGCTATATCAAAGCCCACTCCCAACATTCCAGCAAAAAGTAAGTTGTTGGTCAAAATTAGAAATATTACAGAAAAAAAAATGAAAGCCTAGTAAGCAAAGACTAGAGAGAGAATATGTGAAGGATAAAGAGAAGAGTTATAAGACTGGGGGAAGGTGACAATCTTTCATTTTGATGTTTTCTCTATACAATGTTTAATAAACACCTATTTTTAAATCATCCATATGATTCATTTACAAATGCTTGCTTTTATAAATGCAAGTGAGTGACTCTGATGGCTATCAGGTACAATGACAGGGAGTACTTGCATTAGGTGATGCGGTTCCATTTTCAACAGAGGTAGAAATCTCATTAAAAATGAGTCTAAAAGGGAGAAAAAAAAAATCTAATGGAGAGAGATCTTTTATCCATATGAATTTCAGTGAAAGAGATCTGTGCCCACATATATTTACTCCCCAAAACTAAATATAAAATAGTGAGGCATTTGCTCGGCATATACTGCTTTCTGTTTACCATTTGTCCTCTTTTGCAAATCACTGGTATTGTAAAGTGATGAATCATCTGCCTACTGAAAAGCATTATTGTGAAAAATATATAAAAATTTGAGAAAGAATACAATGGCATTTGCTATTGCTATTATATGGGCACTGCAGATTTTAGGATCCTGTTGATTTTAAATTCTGTATAAGCTATGAGTATAGCAAGAGATAAAAGGGAACCATTTATTAAAGTGCAGGTAACTTACTGGTATGCTGCTGTTCTCTGTTGTCCACTGTTGCTATAGTAACGATACCTACTGTGCAAAAAGGAGTTGGGCAGTTGTAACTACCCACTGCTTCTATGTCTTTGGAAAACGAACACAATGCTGCTAAATTGGAAGCATCATAGACAGGCTTAAATTTAAAAATTTTAGAAGAGTATCATAATGCTAGTTTAGAGCAGAGGGTTTTGTTTTTAATATAAGCCTGATAGAAATTTAAAAAAAGAATTTAAGCATGTGAAGCATAATTATTTAAGTATAATTAATAAAGCAAGATAGGAAAGGATAAAAAACCAAGTTATATATCCATGTTAACTATATAACATTTGATGCAATTCCTTATCACTTCAATAAACAATAGTAAATTATTTTGACCATAGGAAGAAAATTGACAATGCAGTCCAGTGTATTCTGACTTTGTAGAATATATTCTATAGCTGAATTTTATGGCTGAACATCTGCCTAATAAAATTACAGTGCAGCATAAAAAAACTCTTGAGGGGAAATTTCAATTTGTTTCAAAAACTCTGACAGGAATATATATATGTATATATCCAAGAACTGTACATTGCTTTTGGAATACTATATTATTTTCTCAACTTTCAAAAATAATATAATTTTCATTACTTTCAGCTCAGTGGACTTTTGAATAACTGACAGAAAGTATGAGACTTAGTTTCAATGAAATACTTTTCTATTGCTTTTAAGATATTTATCTTACCATACTGAAGGAACTTGCTAGTCCAAGATACATTTTCATTTACCCCAAGCTCAGATAAGTGAGCTAGAAAACCGAGAAAGGGAAATGCCATGAGCAGTCTTTGTTTTATATATTTCGGATGTGACCATGGAGTAACTGCAACTCTGATTAAATTCCACCCTTATCTATTGCAGATCTTCACCTGCCCAGCTGAATGTGACTTGACAAATACAAGATGACACTGATCAGCCCCACTTTAAATTCATGACCATGAATATAAACTGAGTATTAACATTGTCCAGCAATCATGCTGTATTTCCTTCTCTACACAATTACGTCACACCATCTCTTCTGTCCTTCAATTTCCAACATTTCTCCCCATCTTTACAGTCAGCTGATGAATTGTTTTCTCTTTTACTATACGATATAAGTAGTAAGAAGAGAACCATATAGATACTATATAGATACTAGATATCTACCACCACATTTATCCACACACCGGCAATCCTTAATATAAATTCTGCTACTCTGCCTTTTATTAAGACAAAATATATCAGTTATCTAAAGGCAATTCATTTATTGATGCCTTATTTCCTCCTATATAAGGATTCTATCCCAGCAATTCCTCTGTTTAATTCCTTCCTTATGATTTTTTTCCTCTTTACTATATTTTTCCTCAAAAGTACAACCACACTACAAATACTGTCTCAAAATTTTTCTCATCTTCAAACTTCTTGAAAGAGATGTTTACACCTTCTGTCCCCAATCACTCTCCTTCCATTCTTTTATACCCATTTCAACCTGACTCTCTGACCACTCCACTGTAACCATGTCAGTTTTACAAATTATTTCATTGTTAAATCCAATGGCTAATTTTTATACCTCACCTTACTTGGCCTTGTTGGTCAGCAACAAAGAACAATTGATCATCCAGTCTTCCTAGAAATATTTCCACTCAACTTGTTTTCAAGGCTCCATACTCTGGTCTTCTGCTACTTATGTGACCATTCAATCTAAGCCTCATTTGCTACATCAGCCTCTTTCACCTCATTTCTCTTCATGGAAGTGCCACAAATCTCAGTAGTGAATATTTTTTCTCTGTCTCTACTCACATTTCTGTTGATCTCATCTTGTCTCAAGCCTATACATACCACCTACATGATGACTATATGTAAATATGTATTTCTAGCCCAGAATTTTCTTCTAAACTTTAGACTCGTGTATACAATTAAAAAATAACATAAAATAAAAGCAAATAAAAATTCCATCTTGAAAAAAAAAAAATTACTCACTGGATCTCAGCCAAACTAAAATGCAATGGAACATGGAGAACTTGGACTCGTGAGAAGGGAGCTGAATGCGTGAACCTGAAAGAACAGTCTGGTTCTCTGTACTTGTTTGTCAAATGTCATATTTCTGATAGGAGCTTTGAGACATTTTAGGAAATCTTCGTGATTTCTTTTGAAATCTAGCAAGGTCTTTAATACCCTCTCTATCCCCAATTGTTCTAAAGTCACAAAGGGCTAGGTAGGCAGATAATGGAAGACTAATCCTAGGTTTTTGAGAGGTAGTCAGGGAGTGATGACAGTAAGGAGAGTAATTCTTTTAAAGCTTGTCTTAATGAGAAATCAGCAGTGCATTTTAGTCTGTTTCATGAATTAGGCCTCTTGTTGTAAAAGGAATTATGACAAGTTAAGTAAAGATCTTTTAGTATACCTTACTCAGAGATGCTTCATAAAGAAAACCAAGACTACCTGGTTTGTTAATAAAATTTTACTTGAGCTGGGATTGCACTGTATAGCCCTTTATCAGAATAACCCCTTACCTATGATAAGCTGTCATTGTTATTTCTAATTCTCAATATGGAGCAAGGTATTAGTTCAAAATATAAGGAACCACACTGGAAGACATTGTATGAACCAATTTTGGAAAGAATTATTTTCTTCTAGTAGGAAATTTTAACCCAAATCTCTGTCATCGTCAGCCTGTCATTGTTCTCCAGTACAGTTTACCAGGTCACAGCGACCATCTGGCACAATCTGAAAGGCTTCAAATGCCTGCATTTAGGGCAAAGGCTATGCTCAAATCTTCCCTCAGGTTGCTGCATTTGAAAACAAGAGGGAAAACTGCATATATGTGTGTAATATCACTATATGATATGTATTGCAATATAGAATATATATTAAGTCATTTTTCTATAATTATATAACTTCCTGAACAAGTGGTTAAACAAGAATTGACAGCATATTTATATTCATCTTGGAGATTAGTTATGATGTGGTACCCAATGACCCCCAAAGGCCAGTTGCTTTTAACAAAACAAAAGCTTATTTCTTGCTCATATCACTATCCAGTGTGGCTTAGCTGTGGCCCTGTTCCATAGCTATGACCGTGTCATTATTACTTAGGGAGCAAGACTTTTTCAGCAGCTCCTTTCTGGCAAGAGGAAAAGAATGAGAAAAATAATATATCTATATATAGATATGCACACATTTGCTTATTTACATTCATACATAAGCACATACACATACATTCACATACAACCATATACCAATAGACACATCATTGTGTGTATATCTGTGTTTGTATGTGTATATCACAGAAAAGCCATTGTAAAATCTAACAAAATAATACTTTCAGGGTCTATAACAAAGCAAAGAGAGATCAAATGTGTCTTAAACAACTGATAAACTGAAGCAGCTCGCAATGGCTTATAAGAGCCATTCACATTTCTTTGCAACTTCATGTTCATTCAGGGACTTCCGGTACGTGACTTGAGATCAGCCCTTGTTGGAGCATTTACACTACAGAAATCAGCCATCACTACAAATCAGGGCTCTTTGAGGCCCTCGCCCTCACACCCAACACACCACTACTTAAAATGCAGCAAAATTACAGCCAACTATAGATCCTCAGTAAAGAGTACAGGGGTCAGAATTTTGCTTAAAGCCCTGAGTGAGAAGGACCTGAAGATAGGCAGGGCTGATCCCCAGGCAGATAGCACAAGGCTGCCGTGCCTCGTCCAGGTGGGAGCAGAACCCACTGTCTTGCAGGGCAAAAGGCTTAGCTGCACCAACTGGCTTGCCGCAAACTCAAAGCAAAAGTGTGTTTACTTTTCCAGATCCTTGAACACCATATTTACATGAGGAACCTCAGTGGACTCATGTATTTTAAAATGTTTATCCTTGATACATACCACCTGCTTAAAATGTGCAATGAAGTTAATGATCCTATTAAATCCAGGGTAGAGCAGAGACCTGATGTAAACTTATTCATGGTACAATTGATTTTGTAATGTTTTACTTGAAAAAATGCCACACACACTTTCAGCCTCAGAATATAAATTTCTTAGGTGAAGCTTATTCATAGATTTCACAAGTAGTAATAAATATATTTAATCGCTACTTTAAAATTCATTTTTAGTATATTTATACCTATATATAAAAGTAAAAAATTAAAATTTAAAGATATGATTTTAAAAGCATATTATGTAAAATACCTAAGAATAAATCTAGTAAAAGTTACACTGAAAACTACAAAATATTATTCAAGATTAAGAGGAAAGATTTAAAAACCTAAGGATACACCATGTTTGTGGGTTAAAATTTTCAGTATTGTAAAGGTATTAATTCTCCACAAAATAATCGATAGATTTAATCAAAATCCCAGTAAAAATTGTTGTGGATACTATCAAGATGACTCTAAAATCATGTGGCAATTCAAAAGGTTCAGTATATCCCAGATTATTTTAAACAAGAAGAACAAATTTGGAGGACCTATGTTATCATGTATAAAGACCTATTGTAAAGTAACTAATATGATGGGCAATAAATATAAGGATATAAAAATCAACTAAAGGAAGAGAATTGGGAATTTAGGAAGAAATACACACAATATAAATGCTCAATGTAAATGGATCACTACAAAAAAACAAAAACTATGCCCTGAAACTTAGCATAAAAAAAATCAATGCCCAATATATTCCAGATGTAAAAGTGAAAGGTAAAATCATATAATTACCTGAGAGTATTAAACATGCCATATTTATTGTTGTAACTCTTTGCTTCTCACTTCTTCATGGCCTACACCAATTTCTGTATATTGTATGTACTTAATAAATACTCATTAAAAAAATTAGTACTCAAAATATAAACTGTCAATTTCTGCATAGTAGAAAACATCTGTATTTCCAACTATAATATTGTTGGTCTTTTTTTCTGTATATATCTCTACTGTGTGATACAATCTATTTTTGAAATTTCATTATGGTATAATACATGCAAGGGATAACAACGCTGTTTTACTTTATGTACTAATTGTATTAAAATGATTTTAAGAGAAAAATGTTAATGACTTTACAATGGTCATTTTTTTATTGATTGCTACACATCTAAGAGGCATTCAGGAAAGGTGCATTTTCTCTAAGAAGGGCTACATTCTCTCTTATCCATCTATATTCAATAACTATGCAATAAAGCTCTCATAATTATCCTTTCTTTGGTAAGATATGATTTTTGCTTCCTTCCCTTAACTCCTTTACATTATATATTAGTTTATTTATTAAATGCTGTTTTTTTTTATTGTCAATTGTAGTATAAAGATGTGTGGCTTCAGGTGAATTTAAAATCCTTTTGGCAGCGGCAGAAACCATGCTTATTTATCAATAATTTAGCATTATATTTTGAAAATAGCAGGTGTTCAGTTAAAATCATTTAATTTGTTACAAATGATTAATTTTGCTAAGACCTAATTCATAAAACAAATCTGAAAATATAATAAATATCTCTTGAAGACAGAGTGATAGTTATATTTAACTTCCATATAATGGAAGTCAAAAGGAGACTTGGGTTTAAAGACAAATAAAGTCTACTGGAAAATAAAACTACTTATTCATCCATTAGAGACTGTGAAATGGTTGAATATTGTGAAAAAACTAATGCACTCCATTTAATTCCTGAAATTTGCTGAAGAAACAGAGCCATCAGATCTGATAGATTTCATCAACCATATAGTTACTAAGCAACTGAGATGGAAGTAAAGCACCATTGTTCATAGGCATTGAATGTGACTGTCCTTAAATAATTCCAGTACTATAATTATACGGAAATACACAAACAAAGAAGGATAAAGTACAGATAATCCTTAAATGCTAAGCTAAAGTTACTGAACTTTGAAAAGCTCACTTCTTTAGCACAGGCATAAGTACCTAACCATTTTACCCATTTTACAGCAGAAATTTTTCATTTCAGAAGTGCTTCACAAGCCATAAGAGTATTAAGAAAATAATCAAAAGTGATAAATTATTTAAAAGTAAATAAAGCTAATCATTCCTTTTCTGTCTCTGTATTTTTAATTTATGTACTGAAGTAGTATGGCTAAGATTAAACTGAAAGTCTTCCAGTTATCAGTGTCATTTTCAAATTACATGACTTAAAATTTCATTTTTGATGAAGAAATTCTTTAAAGTAGTGAGAACTATAAGGTATATTAATTATAACAAATAGTTTTTTAAAAAGCCTGCTGATTACCTTTTAGTAACTAGTTGCAATTAAAGATTTTGTAATCATACATTCTTGTAGATAACTATGAGCAAACTCATACTAAAGAGAACAATAATAACAGGGAGGTAAAATAATGTCCTAATTGTCAAATAGAAACTATATGTAAAAATGAATTCTGCACTATAAGACATCTACACTGGCTTTTAGTAGTAATTGCACGCAGGTAGGGAAGATCACAAGCACACACAGTCTCTAGGTTTAGGATAAAAGATGGATGGTTTAAACCTATGCAGAAAGAAGTAAACTCTTAAATTCTTGAGACATAGTCTTGTTTCTCCCTTGTCATAAAATTTAAGAAGACACAGATGCTACAAATTTACAATAGCCTGAAATAATCTAGCTTAGTATTAGCAAATGGTTATAAATGTCAGGATTTATTTCTGCTTTCAGATTTACCCCAGAGCATTTCACAAGCATATGTTAGCTTTGTATGTAACATGTAACAAATTTCGAAGGAAAAGGAATGTGAACTGTGTCCTTCCAACTTATTTTCCTCATAAAGAGAGTGATTTTTAAATGTTTATTTTCACTATGATTAATTAATGGCTTCAAAAGTAAGTTAGACTAACTTCTAGTAATACACTTATTGTTACACAGAAAATGATAAGGAAAAGTGAGAATAAGTAAAAGTACAATATTTTTATATCAAACATATCCTTATCTTTCATGGAACATTTTTTGAAAGTTAAATTTTAATGTAATTTCTAAAGTTTTCTAAAAGTTAAATTATAATTTAATTTCTAAAGTTAAAATTTTTAACAAAAAGGCTAAATTAAATGTAAAATGTCTTTTATAAACTCACTATTTGAACACTTAATATATCAAGAAATTACAAATTAGTGTCCCATTGTGTAGATTTCACTCACATATTAGTTGTCATATAGACACTGTATAAGTACCTCTGAGTATATCATTAATACTTAAAATGGTTTTCTGAATATGTTTCCCTTAGAAAATGTTTTCCTTTCTATTTCTCTGTAGATCCCATGCACACATATTAGGTGGTTACTCCACCAACACATTTACTATTTCTTAAAATGATCATGCATAATAGTGTCATGAAATTTTTATATTTATTGAAGTTTATTCAAGCATTTCCTCATTTCTCTTCCCATCACATACAGTTTTTACTTTGAATATTGTATACTCTTGATTCCTTTGTTCACTCAAAGGGCTAAAATTAGTCCAAATAATTAATATGATAGTAAACTAGAAATAATTTCCAGTTTTAATCAGAATACAGTTTTTAATACCTAAAATTAAGTACCAAAATGAGCCAATTCTGCAACTGTTATACAAATTCAGACTTATCTTTATTTATAAATATAAGACTAAACCTTTAACAGATATATTTATCCCTTAGGTAAAATTTCACCTGCTGAAAAGAATTACCTTCAAGTATATTTAATTCTATGCTTTCAATTCTAATACTTTGAATTAAGTTTTAACAAATCTACATCTTAGTTAACAAAGTGAATATATTATAAAGGGAAGGAAAAGCATGTTATTCCTAGTTTCTTATTATTTGTGGGAAAAATATACATTTTAAGAAGCGAGAAGTCAACACATTACATACATAGAAGGGTTTATTTGTGGATTTGAAGAAATCCTCACACTTGAAAAACGTCTAATGAGTCATTTCCTCTATCACCATTGAGACTTTAAATGTAAAAGTTTTAGTTCCATTTTTTTAAGAAAGGCAATATTATCCAAAATTGATCCTATTCTCTAGATTCAGAACAAATTAACAGGTTGAATGGAAAGAGAACAACACTCTAAAATGTGAATTATGACAGACCAGAATCCCCTTATTAGTTCTTCTGATTGAGATGATACGAATAACACCAAATATCTATATAGAGGTACATATTACACCTCACAATGTCCTTAAGCATTGTTTATCTGCCTTTACTTATACCAGCCTAAAGTACACTAGGTATTTTCATTCTTACTGTTTTCAGTGACAATATGGCTTGGCTCAAATGATTTGTATAAAATTTGTCAGATACTCATGGAATTGACTACTGTTTTTGAATCATAGTGTTATTTGTCCAGTTGAAGATCTTTGTGATCCGCCATGAAAGTCATATGCAATTGTGATTCTAGAAATCTGAAGAAAACTGCTTGTATGATCTTTATCACAAAACAGTTTTTCTTGGTAACTAGGAAGAACACTTGAAAGTTACTTATCAAATTATTTCACTGGTAAACAGTTTTATCCCCAGAAATACATATCTAGAACTCTTATCTAAAACTTCCATAGATCAATTATTTCAATTGTTTTTGAGCACCTCCCACGACACAAGTATTTCCTGCTATTCTACAAAGACTTAAGACTCTTAAACTGAAGAATAAAACAATCCTAAATTTCTTTCCAGAAATATGGTAAGAGTATAACCTTTGTACTTTGACTTATAAGAGATTGGAGTGTAGTTTAAGTTTTTCTAGTGTAATTTTGGAGTTAAAAGATGTTTTAGAAATAAATTATTTCACATACTGTTTCCAGTGGGGAATTTAGAAATGCTTCAAGGAAGTGCTATAGTGTTTTGCAGTCGGGTATCTTCTTTTAGCTAACACTTCTGACAAAACTTATTTTTGCGTAAGAACATTTCAGATGTTCTTTTTATTTCTATACAACCATCAAAACTTTGATCCTTGACAAAAGAGCATTTGTCAAAGAGGCCAAATAGCAAGTCCTCAATAAAGATCATATTAAGAGAACAAAATAAAGTCTTTTAGTAAGTGAAGCAGATAATTCCAATTCTGCAGAACAAATAGAATGCAACAAAATTTTATATAGGGCTGTTTATAGACTGAATGTTTGTGTCCTCTCAAAATTCTAGACATCGAGGCAGGCTAGATAGTTCAGTTGGTTACAGCATCGTCCTACTAAGCCAAGGTTGCAAGTTTGATCCCTGGTCTGGGCATATACGAGAAGCAACCAATGAATGCATAAATAAGTGGAACAACAATTTGACTTCTCTGTTTCCTTTTCTCAAATCAAGAAAAAAGTTTTAAAAATTCACATATTTGAACCACTAAGTAAATTAATTAAGGTTAAATGAGGTCATAAGAGTGGGGTCCTAATGAAAAAGATCATATAATTAAGAAAAAGGTATATTAATAGGATCAAGAATATACTGGGGCACCCCAAGAAGCGTGCAAAATAGATACACTTAGAGGCAATTTTCTCAATAATGCAAGTTGAGTATTATCATTAATCCTTAGGGAACAAGGACTGCAGACTACTGTGACAACATACTACGCAATGAATACTAATTTCATATCAAAATGTCAGTGCAGTCATACCTACCTAGAAAATTTCCATTAAAAATTTATTAATAAGTTGAAGAATCAGTATGTTATTCTTAAAGAAAAGTTACTGAACTAGATGGAAATCTACTAAATGTTGCAATCAAAATTCTGTAGTTCAAAGTTGAAAGAATCATATGCACAGATCCCCACTGCATACACCTGCACACATATGCACATACACACAATTACCAAATCAGTCTAAATTATACTTATTTTTATCTGGAAGCTAAAAATTTTCCTAGTATGACTAAATTCATATCACATGAGTATTTGCCTTCTCTGTGAACTCAAGGGACTAAAAGACAGAATGTTTGCCAAAATGGTTAGTCAGTTACTAACTATAGACAACATAGAAGTGTGTCAAGACTTTAATGAGTCATTTCATCTGCCCTTATCTGACAGCTGTCACCTGCTAATGGTCCATATGTGACCAAATAAAATTATAGGCTATAAATTGCTTAAAGGAGCAGAAAGTCACTTCTTTTTTGAAAGCTATTAATGATGCAGTCAGGAGACTTTTGACAATTTTGCATTACTTATAAGATGTACTTTGGTCTCTCATAATGAAAATACTATAAATGAAAAATTATCAATAATCTGTTACAAATATGGTTATCTACTGAATATAATCAGTTCTTATCCTAATCTTATTATTCTTTTCAGATTAACAGATGAAGGAAAATCAAAAACAAATAAGAAGTCCACGTTCAGTACAGAGTGTTTTTTAATCTGAGTTAAACTTGATGTAAAAGCTATACCTTGAGCCAATAATAAATATGTTAAGTGTACTGTACCATATGGTCTCTATTTCAACTACTCAACTGTGCCTATGTTAAAAAGGGCCATATACAATGCATAAAGGAATGAGCATGGTCAAGAAAAAAAAACATGTGGAAATTCATACTTGAACCATTCTCCTAGTTTGAGGACTCCTCTTCTGAAGAAATAGAGGGGTTAAAATTATCAAGTTCTGTTTACTTTAGTGCCAATGTACTAGAGAATTGAAATGACACAAATTTGGTAGAAGATAATTGGTCATTGCTGAAAAAGACAAGTGACTTTTTGTCCAGTGTGATATCTTATCAGTCATTCAAAAAAAACAAAAACAAAAAAAAAACCCAAAGACAAGAGAAAGAAGATATGGAATCTTCACATCCCTTCTATAAACCATTCTTGTCTTTCAGGAATTTTCAGGTAGTACAAGAGACAGCTGTACCCAACTATTTATAATAAAAGGCAGCCTGTAATTCCTACACTAGACTAGCATAGAAGAATTTATATGTGTGGAATTCCTAAAACACTTTGAATTATTCAGTTTAAAACTCAAAGCACAAGAGCTATTTATGAAAAAATAAAAACAAGAAATAGTGGTAGAATTCTCCAAAGCTATTATTGTTTTAGATGTCTCCTTTGGCCTTGCTTCTCCGGGACTCTAGCCTTAGATCACCTTCCATGTTCAAGCTTGGTCCTCTCATAGCTTTGTCCATCTGTTCAAGATCCTGATTTCTATTCTCCATACATATGCACCAACTTGATTTATCTCTGCATTAAATGTATCCCCTTCAGCACCCAATACCCAGGGTTATAATTTATACTTGATAGAAGGAAGTGACCATCCTTAAACTGACCACACAGAACTGGAAATTGAAAAAGTAAAAGAACACTGAGTTTCTTAAAAGTACAATGCCAGTTGATTCACCAAGATGAACTACTCAAGAGAAATAGGGAAACAACAGGACTCTGAGGATACTTTAAAGTTATTATTATTTTTTAGCACATATAGGATTATTATTGAGTACCCATTTAATATTGAAGAGTTAAAGGATTTTCAGTAAATATTTTGGTTGTCTTTATAAGATATAGAGAAAAAGTAAGTGCCAAGGAAAACAAAAATATCTTGAACCAATGAGATCCATTCCAAAAAAACTAGCTCATTTTACAAAAAATAATGTTCCTCTTTCTAAATGCTTACTTAAACAGAAATGTCTTCTGAGTTTCTACACCATACACATGTATGCATGGCAAATAAGCAATAAAGAGTACAAAAAGAATATAAGTTTTTTTTTAATTTGCTAAGTCCACATTATTCTATAACCCTTAGAGAAGATAATATGCATCAATCACATGCTAGGTTCTGGGAATGTCACATATTGTGGGATAAGGCAGACAAATAAGTTAGTATAATATGATATAATGAGGGTGAATGAATTTTAGCATCCCAGATAATTCATTTATTCCATCTCTTAAATAAATACAAATTATTATAAATCCCCTCCAGTGAATATTACTTCAACAAATATTGACTCCTATGGTAGTAGGCAGAGTGCTTAATGCAGAATATCTAGTAGTAAACTTGGGTTTATAGTTTGGTGGAAGCTAGAGAGAGAGAAATAAGAATGTATAAGCCACTATGACAATAATAGGGTGCTGTAAGAACAGAAGTTAGGCATGTAACCCAATTTCAGTGCTCTGGAAAGCTGCCAGAGGAGAAATAAACATCTAAGCTGGGATTTGAATCACAAGTGTGTTTGTCCAGGTGAGCAGGGAGAAGGCATGGTGAGAAAGAGCATGTCCTAATTAAGGAACTGATATATTTTTAATCAGAATAAAAGTAGGTCTATTCTCCCTGGTTTCTAACTTAGTCTGAGCTAATGTGCTTAAGGAGCTAATATGAAACCATGGTGTCTCTGGGAGACTACACAGGACTACATCACTTAGAACAGATTGAATTAGATTTCTTAGGGCCTGAGAGCTATTTGAGTCATTGAAGGCCTAGTATTCCCTGATTCTCTTCTAAAACAAATAAAAACAAACCTTGTAAAGAATCCTCTTCTGGTCCAGGCTGGTGTGGCTCAGTGGATTGAGAGCTGGCCTGAGAACCAAAGGGTTGCTGGTTCGATTCACAGTCAGAGCATATGCCTGGGTTGCAGGCTGGGTCCCCAGTTGGGGGCATGCAAGAGGCAACCAAACACTGAGATTTCTCTCTGTCTCTTTCTCCCTTCTTTCCCCTTTCTCTGAAAATAAGTAAATAAAATCTTTGTTGAAAAAAAAAAAGGAATCCTCTTCTGTATAGTGGTTAGGCTTTGCAAAAATAGTCTCAAGTGAAAGAAACTCATTCATTCATTAGAGAGGTACTCATAATTACAATGGTGCCTTATTCTCTAGAAGAAATAGAAGAGTGGCATTGTTTCATTCCTCAAACATCTACACCCTCAACACCTCAGGGAAACATCCAGAAAAATAATCTCTTTTAAAATTGAAATCTCTGAATACAATGACGGTCGTTAAGGGAGAGTCATTGAATATATTCTTGACAGTTTACTCATTTTTTAGTATTTACAAATTGGTGCCTTTCAGATAACTGTGCAAGGAATCATTATCATGACATATTCTAAAACATTCTGGAGTTAATAAATTGCAAATAACTTTATGTAAATAGATAAATACTTTGGGCTAAAAATCTTTCCAAATATACTGTACATTACCTAAAATTAAAAAACCCAAAACTTTAATGCTCTTTACTAAATTCTACTTTTCATTTTAACAGTGAATAGTACCTGTTTATGATCAAAACATCACTGTTTCTGAAACTTTTATCAGTAGAGGAGTTGGTTTCTTAAAGTTCTTAAAAAGTAATACTTTGTTCTGCATGATTGTTTAGAAATATCTTTCTCATTGTGAATTATGGTATTAATTTTAACTGACTTCAACTCTTTATGGTATTGGTAAATACTGTTGCAGTTTAAATGAGTAAGTTGTGTTCTTAAAATTATTATTTTATAGGGTCATGGGACATGCACTGGGATATAAAAGCCATAAACTAATTTATATGCAAATAGTAAATCAAATATATCAGCTTTGGTTCTAAACAATTGATATGTTAAGTGGAATGAATCCATTTATATCTTAATAGTTCAATATCTAATGTTAATTACTTATATTTTAGACATTTGGAGGATTAATAGAAGTTTTATAATCTACTTGAAAATTATCACCAGAGTAGGCATATGCCAGATTATTTATAAGGTATGATATAAAATTGATTCAGAAGAAAAAAATGAATTTATGTATGATATATTATTTCTTTTACAACTAGTTCAGAGAACTGTTTATTCAATACAAGATTTTTGTTGATGTAGATGAATTTGTAACATTTTTACAAAATATGGTTTGCAAAAATAGTGTGCCTAAAGGTAATTCCTATGTGAAGAAGAATATAATGACCTAATTGAAAAATTAGGAGTATTTCAAGAGCAGCTGTAAATTAATAATTATCATTTACCCTGAAGAAATCTGAGTATTTTTAAGGATACTTTGATAACTGTATATATTCCTTAGAACTGTTAAATTATTATTTTAAGAGAGGAAAATAATTTTCTATTTCTTAACATATATAAAGAACCATTTTTATGAAGACTGTATTTTCATGCTTAAACTGATGTTTATGTTTTTGCATTTTACTTTAATTTTTCAAATAAAAATAATTTTCTTTAAAACCGTTTATGATCATCAAGTTTAGTTATAAAAAAGAAAGCTTAAGAAAACCATCACATTTTAAGTTAAGAATAACTCAATCAAATAAACTCATTTTTCCCTTTTCCCCCCTTCTCTACACCCAGCAGTAGAATGGGGTATTTTAATTCTAACCAGACTCTGTATAATTTATACAACTGAGGTGTGAAGAGCCTTCTGTGGGTGGCTCTTCATTAGCACCAGAAGCACATCTACACTAAAAGAGCAGGAAGGAAAAAAATGTACCGAGGTTCTTTAGGATTGACTGGAGGGTGACACTCACAAAATATACTACGCTTTAAATTTCAAATATGCAGCTATAGACATCTCTTCTCAAGACTCTCAGGTGAGACATTTGCTTTTCTCTCCTACTCAAACTATCCCCCCAGAAAACATTTCCTAAAAAAAAAAAATATTTGCAATTGAGACTGATTCATCTTTCTCAGAACAATACACCCACTCAACAGACCCAAGTCCTGAGGTTTATTGGGTCTGTGCTATCTAGAAAATAGTTTAAAAGTTATGTACTTTTACTTGAAAGCATGTCTTCTAGGGAATCTTATCTCCCATTCCATGAGAATCTTTAAGAATTTACCCAGAAAGTGAATAAAGGGTATTTTTATTATTTAGCTTGTAAGTGAAGAGAACAAGTATAAATACAAGTAATAAAACAAAGACACATATCCTATATATCTTCTCTGTTCATGTTAATAAAATAATTAATGCCTATATAATATTCCATTTAATAGCTACATACTAATCTATATAGATACTTGAAAGTTTTTATTACCTTTTGCTTTTATAAAGTGTAAAGATGTTTAGGGGATTTTCTTCAGTGCACTAATCAATACTCAAAGCTATAAATGGAAAAGTCCAATATACTTTCATATCGATTATTGAAACAAGATTATTAGTTTACACTAAAGGGAATAAAGAGCATATATAATCTAATAGCAGCTTACTTTGAAAAGTGCTTTACAAACATCATAGAAAAATCATAATTACATTAGTTTGTAATTTACCTGGTGCTCAAACTGTTCCACACTTTCTACTGAAGTTACCTTTTTAATCCTCATATAAATGCTATAATTTGGCTATTATTATGGTATTATGATGAGGCAACTGAGACTCTTATAATTAAATAGTTTTTCAAAACCATACAGCAAATGAAAGGCAATATTCAGATTAAAATACACTGTCTATATAATTCAAATCCCACATTCCTTTTAGTAGGCAGGAAAAAAATGCTCTTTTTGTATCATTTTAACTTTATCTTGCCTTCCGTATGTATTTGCATTGGATTTCATGTCGACAAAATAGAGTTGGTTTATTTTTCCAGTGCTTTATTTTATTTACTGATTTGAGAGAAAGAGAAAAAGAGAAAAAGAGACATCAATTAGTTGTTCCACTTATTGGAACAATGCATGTATTGATTGCATGTGCTCCGACAGAGGACTAAACCCACAACTTTGCTGCATGGGGGCTATGCTCTAACCAGCTGAGGGGGGAGTAGATGAGAAATGTGCAGAAAGAGACTCTGACAAAGAATTAAAGAATACAAGAAGGAGATTATGTGACAAGGCTTCCAGTTGGCTCAAGTATAAAGCAGAGAGTTAATAATCATTGCTTACTCATCTGCCTTTATAATCAGCCTTCCTCGTGGTTCAGATCTCTTTCCATGAGCCTGTAACTCTCCATCTGATCTTTTCCAGGCACAACATCACACGTTTCAAATCTATTCTGTATCATCAGATTCCCAGTTCATCCATCCCTTACTTTAGGAATTGATACATCAGTTTACACCAGATGTTAATGAATGATCATTCCAATTATTCTTGCCCTTAGGACTATTTGCGTTTGAAGTGTGAACAAAATCATGCACAAATTTTCATCTATGAAATACCTAATGAAGTATCTTACAGGAGCACTCCACTTTGGTGGCCAGTCTCCCTCCCAGGTTAGCAACAGCTTAAACAAACACAATCCTTCCTTAGAGAAGTTCCTGCTCCTGTTTCCTAAAGAAGACCCCAGTCTCTATCACACTATTTTGATGAGCTGTCTTCATGGCACTTTTGGAAGTCTGCAATTACCCTGTTAACCTACTTTTTTTTAACTAATTACTTTCACCCATTAGAATGTAAATTCATTAACATCAGAGATTGGTTGTGTGTGTGTATAAGTGTGTGTGAAGTCAACTAAAAAAGTGATGATCACATAACATGTTTTTCCATAAATATTTTTGAATAAGTAAATAATTCAACAGGTAAGCAATCTGACAAGGAGCTCTGGATATACTAATATCTGTCTTGGTAAATAACCTAAAAATTCAGAAAAAAAAATTTTGTACTTACATACCCACTTTAATGTTCTCTAGGACATTAAAAATATAAAACATAAAAGCCTCCAAATAAGAAAATAATAACAAGTTATGATACATCTATTAAATGGAATACTATATACCTATTAAGTATTAACATATAAAAAGAAAAACTATGCAGGGTATGTTTATTTTGGTTTTATTACTTTTATTTATACTTTAGTCAGTATTTTTGATTTTCTACCAGAAGTCTTGTTTTAATAAAGCCCTAAAGATCTTTGTCATATATTACCAAACAGAAATAATTTATCTGAGATAAATCTAAGGAGCTATCTCATGGTCTTTACCATGTACTTGTCATAATTAACTTGATCGAATTTGATAGGTCATCTGCTACACAATGTCCATGAGAAAAGAACGTAACACTAATTGGACTTAGAAAACTCATTCTTGTTTACGCAGGAAGCAAATATAAAGGCAACACAGCTTATGTCTATATCCTGTGAGGCAGTCAGTTCTAATCACCAAAGAACTGCACTTCATGGCCCACTTTTGTCCGTGTGTCACACAGACATTTCTGGCCTAGGATTGTAAACAGGTATTACGTGGATCTGAACTGAGCATTCACTTGCTAGAGTGAGATTTTCCAGAAGTCTCTTCAATCTGTTAGGTAAACAGGCAATACTCAATATAGTGGCTATTGCATTGGCCTGGAGCTTCAAATTACCATGATGTTAAAGACATTTAAGCAACTTGTATTGAGAAAGTCATGTGAGGAAATAAATAAATGAATATTTGCCATTTGAACACACTGAGATTCAGGGATTGATTGTTACCACAGTATAACTTGGTTTGTCCTGGTGAATACATTCACATTCATCTCTCTCTGAATTTAAGACCTAGGATAACCACCTCCATAGTTCTGGAATGGCAATACAGTTCTATATGTTACGTATTTAAGTTTCCGAGAAAACTGGATTACTACAGTATGGGTAGCATAATTGCTATACACAATTATGACAGTTTTGCATATTACATGTCACCCACATGACCTGTGCTTTGTGTCTACTTAATTAATCTACAGGCCCAAACTACAAATTCTTTGATTTCCTATAGCACGTTTCTCTTGAGAAAAATCAAAGAGCTAGAATGATTAGATAATTAACGTTATAGTGTGCTAGAAGCCATTAAGGTTTCTAAAAAGTCATTAGTATCTATTTATAACTGTGCTTTAGTGAAATGCAAAATTAGCTCATCCATCAGGAGAACCTTTACTTCTATACCTATTCTGACCTGAAAATATATAGGGCAGTCCTTTTAAACCTTTGAAATTGATGCAGCTCTAAATGAGAACTTTTCAAGTAGGGCAGCATGTTACTTTATCAACATTCTCTGCTATGTCAACTTTGTTTAAAAGACTTGTCCATGTTTTAACCAGTTATGGGCTCTAACACATGGTTTGATCTATAAGAAACTGTAGAGTTTGCAAAAGCATAGAGGTAGAACAGTTATTAGAAATCCACTGTGTAGGCACATTCTCTGTGTTATTGATACAGATGGCAACCATTTTGTTAGGATGATACCTCCAGAGTCCAAATTAATTTCATTTCTCCTGATAGTGGAAAAAATGGGAATCTGGAAATGTTCATCTTAGCTGAGAAGGAATTATTAACATTTAGCTTTTAATGTTAGAAATGACCTACATCTAAGAGGCAGCATGCCTAAGTCCCTATAGAGTAGATCTTATAAACTAAGAAATGCAATGCAAAAAACAAACAAACAAAAAAACCTTGGTCAAATTACAATAACTTTTATAAAGGAAAACAATATAGATAGAAAAATGTAAAAATAAAATATACCTGTCATATATTAAATGTAAATGGACCAAAAAAATCCCATGAAAATTTAGAGCCTGATAAGATTGTTTAACAAAAAATCTCAAAGTGAGAAAAATAGCAGAAAATAAGGAGCTTAGTCCAGATATTATATATACACATAAGCTAAAGTCAGTACACAGAATACAAGAAAGCAGTAGGTAGTAAGTACAATGAAAGAAGTAATAGTCATTACAAATTTACATGTATGAAACACAGCAGCCAAAAGCATAAATCAAAAACTATTAGCTCATAAGGACTTGATCTAAAAAATTTCATACATAGTAGGAAACTTCAATATAGCTCATCAGAATTGGACAATAATAAAAGACAAGAAAAATAATTAAATGCTATATTTAATCAAGCTCAATTATTATATACTTATGAAACCAGCTTCATATATCTAAGTAGAACCTATATGTTTTCCATATGTACTTGGCTCATTAACCTTGAAATTAACTAACCAAGAAATTAACTAGCCAAAAATTTTAATGAATTCAAAAGAAGACAGCAGGAGAAACTATCAGATCAAAATATAATAAGAAATAGGTACATGCAGTCCCACTTGTTTATTTTTTCTTTTGTTTCCCCAGCCTGGAGAGAAATATTTGATAAAATACTGCTATGAGCAATGTCTGAGATTTTCCTGCCTATGTTTTCTTCTGGGATTTTTATGGTTTCAGGTATAACATTTAAGTTATTGATCCATTTTGAATTTATTCTTGTGTGTGTTGTAAGAAGGTGGTCTAATTTCATTTTTCTGCACGTATCTGTCCAATTTTCCCAACACCATTTATTGAATAAACTATCTTTAGCCCATTGTATATGCTTGCTTCCTCTGTTGAATATTAATTGACTATATAGGAGTGGGTTTATTTATGGACTATCTATTCTGTTCCATTGATCTATGTGTCTGTTTTTATGCAGTACCATGCTGCTTTGATTACTATGACCTTATCGTATAGTTTCATATTAGGTAGTGTGATTCCTCCAACTTTGTTCTTCTTTCTCAGGACTGCTGTTTCTATGCAGGGCCTTTTGTGGTTCCATATAAATTTTTGAAATATTTTTTCTAGTTTTGTGAAATAGGTCATTGGAATCTTAACAGGAATTGCATTGAATCTATAGATTGCTTCTGAGTAGTATGAACATTTAATGACATTAATTCTTCCTATTCATGGACATGGTATGTGTGTCCACTTATTTTTATCTTCTTCTATTTCTTTTTTCAGCGTCTTATAATTTTCCAAGTATGGGTCTTTTATATCCTTGGTTAGGTTTATTCCTAGGTATTTTATTATTTTTGTAGCAATTGTGAATGGGATTGTTTTCTTAATTTCCCTTTCTGCTAGTTTATTATTGGCATATAAAAATGCAACTGGTTTCTGGATATTTTTTTATCCTGCTACTTTGCTGAATTTATCAGTTCTAGTAGTTTCTTGGTGGAATCCTTGGGATTTTCTACATACAGTATCACGTCACATGCAATTACTGACAGTTTTACTTCTTCCTTTCCTATTTGGATGCCTTTTATTTCTTCTCCTTTTCTGATTGCAGTGGTTAGGACTTCCAGTACTATGTTGAATAAGAAAGGTGAAAGCAAGCATCCCTGTCATGTTCCCAATCTTGGGGAACACATGTAGTTTTTGTCTGTTGAGTATGATATTGGCAGTGTGTTTGTCATATATGGCCTTTATTATGTTTAGGTACGTTCCCTCTAATCCTTTGCTAAGATTTTATATCATAAATGGATTTTATGATATATTTATTTTATATCATTTAGATTTTACCAAATACTTCTTCTATACCTATTGATATGATCATGTGGCTTTTATTCTTCATTTTGTTTATGTGATGAATCACATTTATTAATTTACAAATTCTCAAACTAAAAAGGGTTTGCACAGCAAAGGAAATCATCAACAAAATAAAAAGATAACCCACAGAATTAACGAACATATTCACTGATACATCTGATAAGGGGTTAATATCTGAAATTTATAAAGAACTTACAAAACTGAACACCAAAAAGAACCCAAACAACCCAATTTAAAAATGGGCAAAGGACCTAAACAGACACTTCTCCAAAGAGGATGTACAGATGGCCAATAAACATATGCTAAGTGAAATAAGCCAATGAGAGAAAGAGAAATACCAATGGTTTCACTCACATGTGGAATCTAATGAACAAACCAAACTAACAAGAAAAATGGGGACAGATTCATGGATAGAGAGCAGGATGACAGCCAGTGTGGGTGTGGGGAGATAAGGAGTGGAGGGACTGAGCAAAAAGAAATAAGGACTCATGGACGTGGACAGCAGTGTGGTGACTGCTGGAGTAGGAGGTATTAGGGGACTAAATGGTAACGGGAAATATACAATAAAGATTAAATTAAGAAAAAGAAATTGGTACAAATAAATCCACAGGACAATACTGATTGCTTCTAAATTAAGAAATTCACAACCAGAAAAACTTTAGATCAAAGATTAGAATTTTTTTTTTATTAAGAGATTATTTTAAATGAGATGACAATAAAAACACAGCACAGCAAAACTGGTGCGCTGCCACTAAAGCAGTAGTTAGGGGAATATTTCCGGCACTAAAATGCCTATATTAGAAAAGAAGAAAGACCTCAGATAAATGTCTTCAGCTTTTCCCTCATGAATCAAAACAGGAAGAAACAAAAAGAATTCAGATAGTTTATAAGAAGGATCCCTTACTAACAAGAAAAAAATCTATTTTTCCCTTCGTGGTATCCAAGAGAACTTCTTTCAGCATTATAGGCTTGAAAATAAATTTCTATTGAGGGTGTTAATTTGATTAGTTTTAATTTATATTTCTTATATTATCATTTCAAAACCCCTACATTTGTCAATAAAAGAATGAGAGTGACTCTATTGCCTCCAAAGATGTTCATCAAAAATTGTTTTCCAATCTTCTTTGTA
Organism: Furipterus horrens; assembly: GCF_987537825.1. NCBI lineage: Eukaryota > Metazoa > Chordata > Mammalia > Chiroptera > Furipteridae > Furipterus > Furipterus horrens. The sequence goes on from NW_028327180.1 coordinate 27,362,013, forward strand.
CATGCTGCTCCTATTATAAAATAATGGAGACTGTTTTTCTTCCCCTTACATCTAGGCTGACTTAGCGACTTTTTTGACCAATAGAATGTGAAAGAATTGACACTGTGCCAGCTCCAGACCAAGCCTGGATGTCTTGCAGTTAATGCTCTCACATCCTTGGGTCCCTGAGCCAACATGTTTTGACAAAGTCCAAGTTAAAGCCATAAAGACATGCTTTGTGAAGGGAATCAAGGCAACTTCATCAACAACTCCAGCACAAACATCAATGAGTACAGATGCAAGAGTGACCCCCATAAGATCAGCAAAAGAACTATACAGTCAACCCACAGGATCATGAGAAATGCTATTAGATTAATTGTTTTAAGCCTTTAAATTCTGCGGTGTTTTGATACACAGCAATGGTAAATGATACAATTTTTTAATTACAATTCAAAGAAACAACAACAAATATGAAATACATTATTGGATGAAGAATTGTTTTACAGACATTATCTTATTTAATTTCACAACAAAATTCTATGATAAATATATACTTAGTCTACATGTTTATATATATATATATATATATATATACATATATATATATATATAAAATTATAATAATGTTCTATTGTTCCAGTCAAACCATTTACCTAAAATTGAAAACTCCAACACTTTCATACTGTTATATGTGGTAGAGGTTTTGTGTTTAGAAAACTCCTAAAATTTTATTTGTTAAATTCCATTTTCCATCAGAGAAGATAACTTAAGCTCACTTGAGTATGGCATTTGTGTTAGCAGTCAACAAAGCATTAACCTAAACGTTCTTGAGAAACATAAACACCTAGGAAAGAAACTCTTCAGGACAGATAAGATACACAAGTATAGTAAATTATAATCTCACTACTGCATACTTTTTCATGCTCACACTGACTTATTCTCCATTCCCTTGTTCAAATTCATACACAAAAAGAAATTATTTGCAAATCTTTGAATGAGTCATGCTACTTTAATCTGTGTGCTTTTACATACTTATACTGCTACTTGTGCTTATAACAGCAGTTCTCAACCTGTGGGCCGCGACCCCTTTGGGGGTCGAATGACCCTTTCAAAGAGGTCACCTAAGACCATCGGAAAACACATATATAATTACATATTGTTTTTGTGATTAATCACTATGCTTTATGTTCAATTTGTAACAATGAAAATACATCCTGCATATCAGATATTTACATTATGACTCATAACAGTAGCAAAATTACAGTTATGATGTAGCAACAAAAATAATTTTATGGTTGGGGGTCACCACAACATGAGGAACTGTATTAAAGGGTCGCGGCATTAGGAAGGTTGAGAACCACTACCTTATAAGATCTACTCGTTCTTACAGATCTAAGATATCCCCTAGTTCAAAGGTCTTTAATGCTCCCTTCTCACAAATGGAATTGGTAATTTTTCTTATTTCTCCATAACTATAAGGTTTACATTTTTAATCCCTTAACAACATGCTATGAAAACATTTTACACTTGGGTCTAAGACTCAGTTCTCTGAGGACAGGATCTATACATTTACTAGTGTTTAGTACTGGGCCTAGTGTATATTAGGTAACCAACTGAAATATAATGAATGAATAAAATGATAGCAGAAAGGCAATATAGCTAAATAGAATGCATTCAAGTAATGCATATACCTTTAAGAGGACACAAAAAAGTGATTCAAATGGGTGAAATAATAGGTCTCCTTCAACTTAATTTAGCACAACAAGAAACAGGTTTCTTGAGAGTGTTAATGTGTAGACAAAAGTAAATGATGCACAAAGGTAGTTTTTAGTATGTGTCTAATGTAAACAATGGAATAAGCTGCTAGGAAACACAAACAGGTGAAGTTTGCAACACTCTAATATGATACAGGTAAACTTTCATTATAAAGCTATATGGAACATCAATTCACCACATATCAGAATTTTTAATTAAAATCATTTGAAAATGATAAAATAATCTCCAGATAGTCCTAATTGTCACTATATCATGGGGTAAACTTTGTAAAAGCTAAAAAGAGTAAGAAAAGAATCTCATGAAAGTCATGTGAAATTGATACACTTAAATTTTTATTCTGTGAATGAACAACGATACCTTTTCCTAAAATCAATGTGAATTAGAAGCTGCCTTTGTGGTACTTTTTAAAAAATGGGTTGAGACAAAAATCAACCCTCTTGGAATCTGCAACGAAAAATAACCTAAGTGAAAAGAAGAAGGTAAATGAAAGAATTCAAGCTACCATTTATTATAGTCAAACTTGTGACATGGACTTAAAGTTTAAAGACTTCTTTTTAAAAAAAAAACTTTTTTAAGTTTTTAAACCTATTTTAAAAATATTTATTTTTTATTTTATTAAATTTACTGGGGTGACATGGTAATAAGATCATATAGCTTTCTATAATACATGATCTGTATATTGATTTTTCTAAATAATGCATTAATGCTCTCTGCTTTGTGGTTTCCAATGAACATCCTTGATTGATTTTGTTGCTTGTCCATATAAAAGGTATCAGACAATCATGTCAGCACCTAATTCCCATGCTGTACTAGGAGGAAAGTGCATTTAGGGGCACTGCTCTATATACATCAAAAACCACAAAAAAATTAGGTTATATAACTGAGTTTTCTAATGATAAATATTCTGACCTACAAAAATTGAACCCCTGTTCAAGGTCAAAGTTGCTATTACTGCCACGATTTATTTATTTCTCTCACAACTGTAACCACGTTAAATAAAATAATTTGCTTTCTTTATAATCTTCAGATAGAGAAGAAGTGAATTATCAAATCTGTAGTTTTGGATAAAGGCCTATCAAAAAGATATGTAGAAAGATACTCTATATGTAACAACAGCAGCCAAACTTTCAATGTTTTTGTATTGTTATTCTATTACAGTTATCCCAATTTTTCTCCCTTTGCCCTCCTCCACCCAGCCTGGCATCCTCTCCCACAGTCAATCCACACACCATTGTCCATGTCCATGGGTCATTCATATATGTTTTTTGACTAGTCCCTTCCCCTTCTTTCCATGATTAATGCCCCCCCTCCCAAAATAAGCTAGTGAGCACAACAGAACCAGAAACATGGAAACATGGAACAGAATGACAGCAGCCAAACTTGCAATGTTTTGAGCGTGTGAAACCACAGTCAACATAAAAACTCTTAATTTTTCTAAGTATGTTTTGTAGATCTTTTACATGCTAAATCTTACCTTTTGCAACAAATGGATAAAACTGGGGAGTATTATGCTTAGTGAAATAAGCCAGACAGTGAAAAACAAATAACATACGATCTCACCTAATACAGGAACCTAATGAACAAAACAAACAACCCAGCAAAATAGACACAGAGGCATGGAAACGAGGAACAGACTGACAGTAACTGGAGGGGAAGTGGGAGGGGGTCGGGAGATAAAGGGGAGGGTCTAGTCAAGGAACATGTGTAAATGACCCATGGACATGGACAACAGGGTGGGGACTGACTGTGGGAGAAGGGGAAGGTGGGCAGGGCAGGGGAGAGCAATGGGGGAAAAAATGGGACAACTGTAATAGAAAAACAATAAAAAAATAAAAATTAAATAAACTGAATTTGCAAATGCATAAAAATGACTTAAATCTTATACTGTTTAATGTCAATGTCATAATTTTAAAACTTTATAAAATTTTAATAAATTTTATAAATACAAATGTAGATTACATCTGTACTAACATGTTCTTATTCTAAAACAGAAAAGGCTAAAATCTTAAGAAATAAATGTTCAGTTTGAGTTTTGATGCTTGTAAAAAGATGTACACAAAAAATAGTATCAATGCTTATTATTCATAATTAATCCATCCTTCTAGCTCATTTGATAAAACTTAGTCACTCATTTTTTCCAGTGGTTATGACTTGGGTGTACATAAATCTTTCTCACTCCTAAAGTTTAATGTACTTTCATACAGCTTTGGTTTATGCTGATCTAATTAAAGTATGCTATAATTATTATACTGGAATTCAAAAATAAATTTCCACCATTTGAAAAATCAATACATTTGGGGCCTCAGTCACAACTCCAGAGGGCCTGCCCTTTTCCTCTCCTTTGCTAGAAGTCAGGGCATTCGATGTGTGGTCCAAACTCATTGCTGCTCAAGGAGAAGCTGGAAGTGGAGGGTTCCCTCCTGAATGAATGGGCACTGTTCTTACAGTGAGGTTTATGGTAAGAGTGTGTCTCAGCCTTTCCTACCCATTTTGATGCGGGTGTTTTCTCAGTTGCCCAATGTGTAGGAGTCACTCAACTAATTTCAGAATTTTTCTCAAAAAGAATTGTCTGTGTCTGGCTATATATATTCAGTGTGTAAATGGGTGGAGGAAAATCAAGAGCCATATTCGTCCCCATGCACTCTCAGTTATTTATTTATTTGTTGTGTAATTCCTAATCCTTCCTTTTCTTGCATTTCATTGTGCTATTTGGGGTCTTAGTGTAGGTAGCAGATTATACCTTTACTTCTGTAAAACAGAGATTGAAGGCAAAATCCTCAGTAAACTCAAAGGTCAGAAAGGCTAGAAGTATCAGAGTCAGGTTCATCTCAGCCTTGACTACATTGACAGGAATGCATGTATGTAGGTTTGGATCAGATGACTGACTATGGTGGGATGAGGCAGAGTAGAGTAGAAATCATCTGTTCCCCCCTAAACTGAACTTTACTCCTGGGACCTGTTTCAGAGCCGTCAGAGGTCAACTTGTTCACTAAGCTTTCCACTGTGCATCTTTTAATCTAGGAGTCACCTTAGCTGTCCTGGATATAGTCCAGTGACATCCTCCCTTTTACAGTAGTCAGCATATTATCTTTTAATCATTCAACAGGAATGACATTTATCCAAGTTCCAAAAACCTACTTGCTTTAGAAGCATCTTATATTGTTTAAGAATTATGCTTTTAAACATCTCAGGATCTGAGAAACAAGATGGCGGAGGAGTAAGTGGAAGCTACACTAACTTCCTCCTAGAACTAGTCTGGATTTACAATGTAATTTTGGAGAAATCATCTGGAATAACGAACCGAACACCAGCTGGAGAGAAGTCTTATAACCACGGAGAGACAGAAAAGGCCGCTACATCACAACGTGACCGGTAGGGAGTGCGGAGACGTGGAAGGGCTGGCTGGGCTCCCACGGGTGGCAGCTGAAGGGGCTGAGAAACAGCTCAGCAGCCGGGGATTCCCCCTGAGAAGGGCAGGGTCTAAACCCCCAGCTGGGCTTCCCAGCCTACAGCGACAGAGTGGAAAGTAAAATAGTATCAGCTGTGAAAAGCGAAAAGCCACAGGCTTTCTTGCTAGCCGGAGAGAAACAGCAGGAGAAAAAGAGCTCTTAAGTGGATCACATACGAAAATATTTTGGCCACCACTTACCCTGGGCTCAAGCAGAGGGAAGGCAGAGAGGACTGGAGACACTTGGGGAGAATTTGGCACGGTGGCTTTGAGGGGAGAACTGGAGGAGCAGCTGACTGGGTCCCAGTGCTGACTCATCCCCAGTACTGCGGGTAGACCATTCCCCTCCAAGTGGCGTCAGCCTGAGGGGAAGCAAAAGCCCTGCCTACAGGAATTAAGCTGCCACACCCACAGTCCTTAAGCCTGACAGCTAATCACAGATTGAATAGATTAACAATCAAAGAAGACAGACAACAGCAGTAGATACCTGGAAGTCTCCAACAGGCTGCCTAGGGCCAGACTGGTACATGACCTGACGCCACCAGAGGCAGATCCAGGAAGTGCAGATCATTCCAAGAAGCACCAACAAACAATAGGAGTCAAAAAAATGGGGAGACAGAGAAACAACCTCCCATCAAAAGGAAAGGTAGAATCCCCAGAAAGAGTGCTAAATGAAATAGAGGGGAGCGAACTATCAGATATGGAATTCAAAACATGGATTATGGAGAAGCTCAATGAGCTCAGCGGAAACTTCAAAGAACTCCAGAAAAACTACAAGGAACTCACAGAAAATTACATGAGCATGAAAAAGGACATAGAAGCTATCAATAAGAGCCAGGAGGAAATGAAAAATACGATCTCTGAATTGAAGAACACAGTAGAAGGAATTAAAAGCAGGCTAGAGGAAGCAGAAGATCGGATCAGCGAGCTGGAGGACAACCTACACAAAAACTCCCAGACAATGCAACAAAATGAAAAAAGACTGAACAAGACTGAAGAGGTTCTAAGACAGCTGCAGGACAACATGAAACGTAATAATATCCGTATCATAGGAATTCCAGAAGGAGAAGAAGAAGAGCAAGGGATAGAAAACCTCTTTGAAAAACTAATGACAGAAAACTTTCCTAACATGACGAGAGAAAGAGTCACGCAAGTCCAGGAAGCACAGAGGGTCCCAATGAAGATGAACCCCAACAGGCCCACTTCAAGACACATCATAATTAAAATGCCAACATTCAAAGACAAAGAGAGAATCCTAAAAGCAGCAAGAGAGAAACAACTAATAACATACAAGGGAGCTCCAATAAGGCTATCATCAGATTTCTCAGCAGAAACACTACAAGCCAGAAGGGAATGGCAAAAAATATTCCAAGCAATGAAAAACAAAGGCCTACAACCAAGAATACTCTACCCAGCAAGGCTTTCATTCAAAATGGAAGGTGAAATAAGGAGTTTCCAAGACAAAAGAAGGCTAAAAGAATACATCTCCACCAAACCAGCATTGCAAGAGATGCTAAAGGGTCTGCTTTAAGAAGATGAAGAAACAGAGAGACAGAGAGGAACACGAGTACAAAGGGGGAAAATGACAATGAATAAGTACTGAAAGAAAGAAGGAACTTCTACCATTTGCAACAACATGATTGGAACTAGAGAGAATTATGCTTAGCGAAATAAGCCAGGCAACAAAAGAAAATTACCTTATGCTGTCACCTGTTACAGGAAACTAATGAACAACACAAACAAATGAGCAAAATTGAACCAGAGGTATGTAAACAAGGAATAAACTAACAGTAACAAAGGGGGAGATGGGAGGGAGAGAAGGGGTAAGAAGGGGAAGGGTCTAGTCAAAGAACATGTATGAATGACCCATGGACATGGACAACTGGGTGGGGACTGACTGTGGGGGGGGGCAGGGTGCAGGGAAGCAAGAGGGGGAAAAAAAGTGAGACAACTGTAGTGGAAAAACAAACAAACAGAAAATTTTTTAGTGGGGGGGGAATAAAAATATAAAGAATAGAAATGCAAGTTCAGTGAATATTAGAAGGACAAGGATTTTCCTTCCGATAAGACAGTCCTACAGATTTAGAGACTTGTATGTGGGTTATGTTACATAAATTAACATGTGTTTTCTGTTTTCAAAGGGCATAAGCCTACAATCTCATTACCTGAGTGATTATCTGTATGCATAGGCCTCACTTAATCCTGTCTGCATTGCTGCCTCCTGAGACTCAATGGTTTGGCTGAACTAAGTGGCTGGGTTGGTGAAGAACGGGGTGGTCTGTGGGCTTCACTTTAAAACTGGTTTCTCTTTTCTATCCTAATGGCTTGGACAGAAAAAGCCCAGAGGCCTGAGATGGGGGAAACCTAAAATATTTCCCTCAGTCCAAAATAAGTATAATGGGCAAAAGGGTTTTGGACAGGTGAGATGTACCTGGCACACCTTCCTCCAAAGAAGCCCTTCTTTTCCCTAATGTGGGACATTGAAAAATTAATACCTGTCTTTTGTCATCTAGTGGTTACGGATTAAACGATGTCCTTTAACCCTGTTGCCCCCAGAATACAACAAGGATGCCAGCCTGTCAAACCAAGCATGCCGTTGTCCAGAGACAGCCAACCAACCTGGAGTCTGCACGATCCTTCCCCTTGTGGGAAGGCCACCCTCCCCTCCACATCCCCACTCTTATTAGGGATTTCTTGACCCACGGGTAGGTAGGACGACGACCATGTCCAGCTTGAAGCAGCTAGAGGAGCTCGAGACCTTCATCCATTGTCCTTTATAAGATTGTAAAGGGTCTTAAGTCTGAGAGGGAGGAATTGTTATTTTTTATTGTTAAAATATTTAACTAATTAATTAATTAATTTTAAAAAAAGAAGAAGAAGAATATATGAAAGGGTGAGGCGGGAGAGCTTGTATGTACGACCCATGGGCATGGACTTGGAGAGGGGATTGTTGGGGAAGGGGGGTGCTGGGCGGAGGGGAGCAAAGGGGAAAAAAAAATTGGAACTATTGTAACAATATAATCAATAAAATATACTTAAAAAAAAAAAAAAAAAAAAACATCTCAGGACACTTGAAAATCCCAGAGTCACAATTCCTACTAACATGGAAGTGCCATGAAAGAGACAGGACTCCTGTTCCTAAGGATATTTGTTGTGTGAAACTGGAAATATCATAATTCAATATCCACCCAAAATCAGAACTGTGAAAATATAGCCTACCATTTTTTATTTATGTTTTAAATGTCCAGTTTATAATTGAATAGATACCATTAATTATGCTTCACCCTGAATTACATACCTATCAATGGTTAAAGATTGACAAAGAAATCAGGATAAAATTTCCTTAACATTGTTTATTACTCTTCTTGAGTTCTAAACATCAGTGCCACTTTTATCTAATGATCCATATGTTAAAGGAATACTCTCTCCTTGTCAATAGTTAGCCATCCTTCAAGAGTGAGCTTAAAAACCACCTTCCTCTGAAAGTTTTTCCTGCACTCAGAAATCTGCTATCTTTCCTCCCTTTTCTGATACTCCATGATATTTGTGTACCTTTGAGAGTACATACTACTTCTTCATTTAGATGACTAGTTGGTGTTTACATATTTGTTCCCCTGATTCCACGCTAAGTTCATAATAGCAGGTATCATATTTAATCATTTATCTTTGTGCTTCCTAAAGCATCCACAATGAAGTTCTTAATAAAGGAGTCAATGAAAGGGAATAGTAATAGATAAGAAATTGTAATCAAATTGTAATCCAAACTGGTTATGCATTATGTCATTCAATTTGTTTTCAGGTTGAAAGTAGTTTCATGTTTCATATAATATCATCATACTCCCTACTTATACTTCAGTTTATATTATTGAAAGCATCTAAATCTTAAGAAATTTATGCATAAAATTATGAATTATATTTTTTGTATAACACCTATCTGGGGAAAAACAGTAGAAATTTCTTATTAAATAGCATTTAAAACAAAACTCTTATTAAGTATTCTAAATGTATAGTTGCCAGGATTTGAAGACATGAAATTCATAATTCAAAGAGATCGTCAATGTGAGTAAAAACATTTATATTATAACAGTAATGCACAGCAAAGGCTCCCTATTACAATCTTTATTAGTTAAATCTAACAAACAATTTCACAAAGGAATAGTAACCCAATTTGGAGATCACACATGCAAAACATGTATCTGTATACTCCCAATGATTCTGCTGTATCCTCACATCTTGTGCTCTGTCTTCACATTCAACCTGTATGGCTGCACTCACACCAGCAATGTGAAGTGGAAGTACAGAACATTTCATCCCTGTTAAGTGCAATCAACATGGGTAGTGAGTCTGGACCCTTTAGACTAAAATACAGGTTGCTTTTGTTTCTTTTGACATCAAAATATCTTGTTTTTCCTCTTCAACTCTCTGTTTAGTAATAATAGCATAGTTGGATGCTGTTTTAGACTTTTTAAAAAATATCTTGTTTTTCCTCTTCAACTTTCTGTTTAGTAATAATAGCATAGTTGGATGCTGTTTTAGACTTTTAAAAAGCAATATACTTGGTGATTGGAGCAACTGGCATAAAGTCTATTCAAGAGAAGCAGAAGAATAAAGAGTGTCTATTGATTGCCTAAAAACACAGATAGCAAATATAGCCAAACAGAGACATCCCGATTTCCAGTTTATTGTCTTTTTCTTCTTCAAACAATGCCTTTCACATGGTGGTAAAGAAAGGAAGAAAAATAATGCTTATTGTGTATGTCTACTAAGAGTTATGTTCTGGCCAGAAGATTGTTTTAAATCCTTCAAATAACTAACATGAAGTATGATATAACCCTGATTTTAGAGGAGAGACTTTATGTTGAGAGGGGTTAAGTGAATTGCCTGACATTGCTACTGACATGACTGTCCAGACCTCCAAGGCACACTGTTGCTTCCTTTCACAGAGAATCATTAAGAACTTTTCTGTTCTCTTTGTTTAAAGTAATGATTGTTAAAATTATATTTTTCAATTGATCCTAACTAGATTATGTCAGTGAAATCATGAACTATATCTTAATTTCTTCTGCAGTGCCTAAGATTACCAATGCCATATTTTGCACATGCTATATATACTTTAGACTTATTTATTTTTAAAAAAAGTTTATTGCATTTTTTGCAATACCAGTTAGTTCCCTTAGACTTCTTTAAATTATTTCTGTTATAAGCAATCAATTTATCTGCATTTGGGAAACACTGGTTTATCACATAAAGACTAAATCATAATATTTGGGCTTTCAACCGGAAGAATAATTCTATGTGAATTGGCATAATGTATTAAATAAATGATTTGAAATGTAAGGCAATCTCCTTTATTCATTTCCAGAAGGTGTTTCTTCATCACTCAGAGACAATGAATAAAACTTGTCCTGGATCAGGATACAAAAAGGGGGCTAAATGAATCAAAACATTCTAAGTTTCTGGTTTAAAACTGCTTCTGTTATAAAGGCATAACCATTTCTTATGGCTCCTTATCTATTTTCCTACTGGTATGACCTTCATGACACAGTTGCCACAGAACAGTGTACTGGAAACATCATAGGCCTTGAAGACAGACAGTTGTGAAATCAGATGTGCTAATAAACTTCAGTTATCCCAACTGTAAAATCTGGATTATAAGTACTTGATCCACAGATCTGATGTTAGGTTTAACACAAGAACTGTTGTCATAAGACATTTTTTTGAAAATTTTTCATTTCTTTTAGGACTTCCAGGTACATTGTCTTGAGCTTTATGTACTTGCATTTTAATCCTTACTTAACCACTGCTATTTGCAAAGTACAATATTCCTATAAGAAAACCATAGCACAGTCATAAAACTTAGTAATGTAAAGAGAACTTTCCTTTCATTGAGCCAAATTTCTACTAATGATCATTCAAGTTTCTACTACATAGATCTCCAAGTTGGTAAGCAGAAAACAGCTATAAAAGCTGGACATAGTGAAAAAGCAGCTACATAAAGGCACTGAAGTGTGAACAAAAGAAGGTAAATATTGATGTGGAGTTTAAGTATGCTGAAGAAGACAGAAAGAAATGAAGGGTGCAAGAATTGTAAATATCTGGATAGATATAAAATAATTATTTTGTGATTTTGCTCTTAATTTCTACATTATTCATACATTTTTTAAAGCTAAATGTGTAGCATTATTTTTTATGGTTCCAATGCATGTAAATATAATACATATAAATGCTATTTAAAAAAGGAAAAAGAAAGATGGTGGACTTGTGGCTGCAAGATTTCAATATTTTATATGTAGTAGTACAATATTAGTAGTAATATAATTAAAAATTTATGGATTTATTTTGTAATTTTCTGAACACTACCAAAAAAGAATAATAGTTAAAGTAAAACAGAGTTCCAAAAATATTCAAATAATCCGAAAAGTAAATAAAAGTAAAGATAAACAAGAACAGGTAAACCAAATAGAAAACAAAATGGTATACTCAAGCCCAACTGTATTAGTACTTATATTAATGTGCAATTAATTGGAAGGGTTTGTCAGAGTGGATAAGGCAAAAAGCAAGATCTAGTTATGTGTTGTCTATAAGATAGGCACTTTAAATATAAATAAAAATAAAAGTTAAACGAAAATTGAGGTAAGATATCTACATAAATGGTAAGCAGAAGTATGGAATGGTTAAATGAATGAACGACGAAATATATTCTAAACATATTCTTAGGGGGGAAGGGAAAGAGGAAGAGAGGGAGCAAAACATCCATGTGCGAGAGAAACATCGATTGGTTGTCTCTTGCACATGACTCAACCAGGAACCAGCCCACAAACCAGGCATGTGCCCTGACCTGAAATTGAACCAGCAACCTTTCACTTTGCCTGACGACATTCACCCAACTGTGCCATGGTGGTCAGGGCAAAAGTTTCTTTCCTAAGAAAAAGAATGTATTGTTAAAGATAATTCAAATGGCTTATGATTATAAAACGGTCAATTATGAGAAAGGCAAAATAATCACAAAACTGTTTTTGCCTAATAACTGAGCTTCATGATACATTAAACAAATATTGATAAAATTTATAAAGTCTTTAAAAAGAATACTTAAATAGGCCAAAGCACAGTATTGTGAATTTGTAATTTAAAAAACTTCAAAAAGAAAACTCCAGTCCCAGATTACCTCACTGGTAAATTCTACCAAATGTTTAATTAAGAATCAACACCATTCAAAAGAACATATATACCCCTATGTTCATAGCAGCGCTATGTACAATAGCTAAGTGTTGGATACAACCTAAGTGCCCATCAGTGGATGAGTGGATCAAAAAACCGTGGTACATTTACACAATGGAATACAATGCAGCAGAGAGAAAGAAGGAAGTCATACCGTTTGCAACAGAACGGATGGAAGTGGAGACTGTTATGCTAAGTGAAATAATCCAGATGGTGAAAGGTAAGTATCATATGACCGCACTTATAACTGGAATCTAATGAACAAAATAAACTAACCAGAAAAATATAACCAGAGACATGGAAACAAGAAACAGACAGATAGCTATAGGAGAGGAGGATAATAGCTACAGGAGGAGAGGAGGGGGAAATGGTAAAAGCCAGGGGAAGGGACTATAGTAGTCCCTCTCTATATTGCGGTTCACTTGTTGAGGCCTCACTGTATGGTGGGATTTTTAAAAATATTATATTTAATTATTTATCATGGATTTTTTGCTATACCGCAGGATTTTGCGGTACTGTATACGTATGTTGTTAAAGTTACATAGGTTTAAGAGTGTAGAACATGTTTAAGAATATAAGTAGTGTTTATAAAAGTGTGGAAAAGGTTCATAAGGGAGTGGGAAAGGTTAATAAGAGACTGGGAACGGGTTATAAGTGTGTGGGAAGGGTTTATAGAGCCTTAAAATATATATTAGTACTAAAATAACTGTAAGGTTCCTGCTTCGTGGATTTTCACCTATCGCGGGGACATCTAGAACATAATACCCATGATAAGTGAGGGAATGCTGTAGTCAAAGAACATGTATGAATAATGCACAGACATGGACAATGGAGAGGGGATTGACTGTGGGCTACAGGGGTGAGCTGGGTGGAGGGGGGGCAAAAGGGAAAAATTTCGGGTCAACTGTAATTGAATAAACAATAAAAAAGAAAATTAAAAAAAAAATCAACACAAAACTTTAGAAATTCTTCCCTAAAATAGAACAGAAAATAACACCTCCCAACTATTATATGAGGCAACTATAAACATACGGGCAAAAATTCTCAGTAAAATACTAACAAACAAAATCCAGCAATATACAAAGGGAGTTTCACACCATGACCAAGTAAGACTCATTCCAGAAATGTAAACTTAGTTTAACAGAATCCACAAAATTCAGTTGATGTAATACATCATATTAATGGGAAAAAGAACAAACTGCATGATCTTGTCAACAAATGGGGGGTGGTGGGAAGCATTTGACAAAATTATATACCTTTTCTAAATTAAAAAAAAAAGGAAGTAGCAATAGAATTGAACCCTCCTCAGCATGATAAAGACATGTATGAAAATCCATAGCTAATATACTACTTAGTGCTGAAATACTCTTTGCTTTCCCAAAATATAAGAAAGTTGTTTTCAACATTTCTTTCAACATTGTTTTAGAGGTTATAGCCAGTACAACGAGGCAAGAAATAATAAATAAAAAGCATCTAAAACTAAAAATGTCTCTTTGCAGGAAGCAAAATTTATATATAAACTAGCCCAAATCAGCAATTTTCAATCTTTATCATCTCATTGCACACATAAATTAATTACTAAAATTCTGCAGCCACCGAAAAATATATTTTCTCATGATCTGAGTAAAAAAAAAAAAAAAGGTATAATTTTGATTCATTCACATCAAATGATTATTGTTCTGTTGGCTGTTGTCATTTTGTTAATTTGACAATCTAAGAGAAAAGAGGTCAGCGCCTCTGACTAAATAGTCAGGTATTGCACATTTTAAAAATTATTGTGGCACACCATTGTGCTGCAGCTTACTGGTTGAAAATTGCTGGCCTACAGCATTCATTGAAAAACTATTAGAACTAATAAATGAGTTCAGCAAGGTTGCAGGATACAAACTCAATATATAAAAACTAACTGTATAATATAAACATAAATAAAAAGTATCTTATGTCCTTAGATAAGACAACTGAATATTATATAACGTTCAATTCTCCCTAAATTTAATACACCAATAAAATTCTCTTTTCCTGGAAATGAACAAGTTGATAACAAATTATATTTGGAAAAATAAATATACAAGGGACACTTTCATATGAAATGCTGGTAATAAGGTGAGCCTAGTTCTATCAATTATGAAAATACACCACAGAGCCACTAATGTGTAATAGATTATCCTTTAATTCCAAACTGACATTTCCCCAAAATTGATAATACAAATAAATAAATGTCTCATCCCAACATTTTCAAAAGCCCTTAAGTAGTCCCAGAGTTAGAAAATATTGCTCAGATGTTCTATTTAGATTTTTTTTAAACAAAACTGTTGCATGTAAGAGATCAATAATAGGATCTAGCCAGAAGGTAACCTGTACCCAGAAATTTTGGGATGGTTAATTTTTGTTTGTAAAAAGAAAAAGAACAGGGGAAAATAAGGGAAAATGAAAACCTCCATATATAAAATAGACCCTGGGTTTTGGAAACTTCACATAGATTTTTAGTTTTCGTACTCAGGATTTAGCCCCCATTATCACACCTTATGGTTGTATCCAATAAAACGTTTTGTGCTGCTGAAATTTGCATTTTCAACTAAATTCTGTAAAAAAAATTATTCATAAAGCAGTGCCAAAGAGGATTTTAAGTTAAACTGACATGCAACTAAGTGTACTGATTACTCTTTTCTGCCACTCCTTGTACATCATAATGACAGAAAGTTACCAAATGACAAGTCATTCTTTTTATTAATTATTTAAAAATAAATTGTTTTGCAGAAAATATAGACATTTCTTCATGGCATTAAAGCCCTTTCCTCTCATATTAAAAGAGCCCTTCCATCTCTTGAAATTGAAGATTTCGCTTCTGATAAAAACAGACAATATTTAAAGAAATCAAACATTTACAGTGAACTCTAACATCTTGTAGCATTATTACAGATATCTGGTGCTGAGCAGGAAACAGTACATTAGATAATTACTTCATATTCTATACAATGTTTCCTTTTTCCTATTTTTGAGGCAGAATTTTATAAAATTCTAGATTCGATGCACAAACATTTAAATTTTAAATGATTAATTTTTAATAAGATTTTACCCCTGAATGGAAAATTTGAAACACAAATCAAAGACATTTGCACAAGCCAAATCCATCATGGATAATATAGTATTTGAAGTTCAGATGTTCCCTGGTGAATAATGTGAAAAATAGCACATTAACATTAAATATTTTAAAATATATAAGTGGCAATTCATTATTATTTCACTGATATTGGAGGGATTTACACATAATCTGATATTAATTTGGTTCCATCTCTCATAAAGTACATCATTAAAAAATCTGTTTTCAGCATTTTTGTATCTTTATTCAAATTATAATAATCTTCAACTCATAGTTTAAATTGAAATTGGTTAATTGTAGTACCACACAATCATTTGTATTTTATAAGAATTCCTAGGCACAACGAAATCATGGGTAGTTTCCACAAAAATCAAATATAAATTTAAGAGAGGTGATATATAGATCAATTCTTTAATTTTTTTTCATGGGTTTAGGGAGTTTTAGTATCTCTTTTTATTTTGGGGGGCTTCTTGTTTGGCTTTTCAAGATATTTAATTTCCCCCTTTCCTTTTTTATTTACCTTTACCATGTGTTGGTTAATTTTATGTCAATTTGGCTAGGCTCCAGTACCATTATTCAATCAGCAACAAATGTAGGTGTTGCTGTAAAGATATTTTGTTGTGTGGTTATCATGCATAGTTAGTTGACAGTGAAGGACCCTGTCTGGATGATGTAAATAGGCCTTACCCAATCAATTGTAAGGTCTCAAGGGTGTAACTGTAGTTCACTAGAGGAAGAAATTCTGCCTCAATACTGAAACATCAGCTCCCACCCAAGAGTTTTCGGTCTGCTGGTCTACCTTACAGATTTCAGACTTACAGCCTCCATAGCCACATACCACAGTTCACTGAAATAGATTTCTTCAACCACTGAATATCAAATGTTGCCTACCTTCCTACTTGCTAACCTTCCTGTTGAAGCAATGTATTCCTAAGACCAAATCTTAAGTCTGTCAAAGTCAAATTTTCAAAATATTAAAACTGTAATTAGGTAATAAATACACAGTAATTCCCAAGTCAATGTTTATCTTACTACATTAGTGAGGAAACTACTAGGTTAGTAGGATAACAATGACTTTGCAAAGTGGGACATGAGAAATTGATAGATATATATTCAAAAAAGCAAACATACAAACAAGTAAAATGCTGGAAAATGTTGAATAATGTGATGCAAAAATGCCAATTATATGTCCTATCAACTTTATATAACCTTTCTTTTGCATTAGACATGTAAGGGGCAAGGTAACTGGTGACTCTCAAACCAGTAGAAAATAATTAGCAGCAAAGAACAAATTTAATTAGAGGGTCTCTGAGACAGAGTTAACAGTATTAGTATATTTACAAATCAGGAAGGGGGCAGTCCACTGCTCAGCACAAATGCTTTTGAGAACAAAGGCGAAAGATATTCATCACCAAACTCCGGGAAATGGAACAATGTAGCTAGACAGCCCAGTAAACAAGTCAGGGAAATTTCAAAGGAGAGCTGGAGGCAGACCTATAACCAGATTACCCTCAGTTAATTTAGTTAATCGTGTTAGATTGTAACTCCGAAGTATCCAGTATAGAAAAAAGAAGAAGGAGGGGGAGGAAGGGGTTTACTCGCCTTAGGATAAAAGCAGGCTGCTCCATGTATTGGTGTGCACCTTTGATTTGGCTTTTTGGCTGTGCCCAGAGCTGCAGATCTGTGAACACACAACTGCCTCGGTTACTGCTAAAGTCCTGTGTCCTGGTGTTTTTACTGTGAGCGATTCTCACAGAAATTATTTACATCTTATGAGTGTCTTACAAGTTAGGACCTAATTCTACAAAGTTATTAATATCTAGATTTTAATTAATAATGGTAAAAACAAAAAATTACATTTTCTCAGATGACCCATCAGCTAGTGTACTGCATAATGTTTTAGTTATAATATCATCTTTCTGCCATATTGCCAAGTTTGGGGTAATTTCTTAATGCCCCCATACACTCAGAAGCCCCTTTCCTTCGGAGGTGCTTGGATCAACCAAGTCTCAGGATATTCCCGGTAATTTGCACTTGGCATAGGATTTTTACTGGTGTTAATTTTTCCTGTGCTCCAATGATCTTGAGCTCTCCAATCTTTTCTCAGAACACAAAGGAGATATAAGCTTGGTGTTTATCTCTCTATTGACAAGAATTTGGAGTCCATGGTATTGTTTCCTGATGATACTAAAGGTGTAAGTTATGTGTGGTTTTTTCACTCTCCTTGTTTATCTTTTCTGTTCTTTTGAAGATGTGGGGAAAGATTTTGATTTCTGCAGCTGCCATTATTCTAGGGCAACTCAAGATGCCAGACTGTGTTATATGTTTTTCTAAATATATTAAGTAAGTTTAACTGAGGTGGAATACATGGATTTTTGTCTTCACTACCCTTAGTCTGTCTTTCCCCGACAAAGTCTTCTTAAGCTCTCTACTTTCTCTAGTGGATAGAATCAGATAGTTTTCAAGAAAGATGTTATGTATCTAAGAACATTTACATCAATGTGTTTGTTTCCTATGGCTAGGCCATTGGCTTTTAATTCTTTACATTTTAAATATAGACATAAAGCCAGTGACCTGTGTTAAAATAATTTCATGGGTCAGTGAGTAAATAAATTTGAACCATGTGAACTTTCCTGTATCACATCAAGCAACAACCTAGTCATAAGTCTGATCTAGAAGGTAAGATTAAAACAATCCATTTAAGATGTCTAGAAAAGAGATTGTTGTCTTCACTCACCTCCCCTTCTTCTTGTGCCCCGCTAAAAATGTACTCATTCAGTGTGATAAAAATATTTAGGACTATTCTGGCTATGTTAAGTCTGCTAAGGGATATTTTAGGAATCTCTGTGATAGAGAAAAATTTTTCTAGATATGAAAGAATCATGAAATTCTATCAGAAACTGATTTAGTAGTTTTCTTTGTTTGCTTTTTATTAGTTCTTTCCCTCATGCCTCTCTGAGGTTTGATGTCCACATATGCTTTAAATGCAGATTTTTATACTGTACCCATAAATTTGGCTTAAGTCCATGTGAGGTCTTTTCTTGTTTTCACTATGTTCTGTCATCCATCAGTATGGAAGAATGAATGAAGATCGTGAGCAAACAGCACCCTTTCCTCCACTTCTGCATAGATTGATGAGTCTGCATTTGTATTATCTTGTCTCATGGGGTGAAATTCAGAATTCCTGACACGTATCATTCAAATGGGAATAAGTGGAGAGGTGAGGGCGGAAGAGAGTGACACCGCATGTTCAATACCAACAGTCACATGGAAAGTATAAGAAAGAGGCAGAAGGTGTAAACTGAATGGTGTCGGCTTTTTGACTGCTGAGAATCCACTTGTGTATGAACATGATTTCAGGTATGCTTGAAGTACACATGTAATAATTCACATAAAAACAACTACTGCATGAGTCCACTTTTGTAAGGTATATAAAATATACTCATAGAGAGTTGAATGGTGGTTGCTGGGAGCTTGAGGGAGGGAGAAATGAGAATTTTCTGTTCAATAAATTCAAAGTTTCAGCTATACTGATGAATAATTTCTAGAGATCTGCCACATAACATTTTGCCTACGGTTGACAATACTGTATTACACACAAAACTTTTTAAAAGAATATTCGTCATGTTAGTGTTTTTATCACAAAAGAAACTACTGAAAAAAATACCATCTAGAGATGGCAAAGTAGATTAATAAGAATAACAAATAAACATTTATTTAAATTATTTAAGTATATTTATTTACTTATATTTGACCTCAGCTGGATATCACCATATGTTTAACAAATCATTAATAAAAAAAGAGATTAAGTATTAAGTACAGCATTAGGTGAATACATAGCAGACTCAGCACTGACATTAGCAAACTAATTTTCTTATTCTAAGATTACAGAAAGATGCAAGCTATCCTTTACTAAGACAGATAACAGTTCAAAGGAAAAAATAAGCTTGTTTCCAATCATTTCACTGTGATAAACTATATCTAAAAAACTAATATTGACCGACAGAAGAGTGCATTATGTTATATACTAGAGAGGAAGAAAGAAGTCTCACATATAAAAGGCAAATATCTATATGAGATATCTTTTTTATGAAAAGTTAGTTTTTGCAACCTTTGTTTATGAAGAATAAAAAGAACAGAGATTTTAACTAATTCCTAAAGTTCTACATTTATTCTCTTTGCACTTGAATTTTAAACACACAGAAATGCTGTTATGTTGTTCAAGACATGAGCACATTTAATTTAGCCCTATAGCCCACTTCAATGGGAGCTAAAGCACTGACAGCTTTCAGTTATGTCTACACTAGTTATCCTTGGTGGTGTGAGAAATGCTCACAATAAAGCACTGGGACACAGGGTTTCAGCAGTAACCGAGGCAGTTTATTCACAGATCTGCAGGTCAGGGCACAACCAGATCAAAGGTGGACGCTGAAAAAATGGAGCTGGCTGTTTTTATCCTAACTCGAGAAAAGCCGCCCCCGCCCCCCTCCTTCTCCTCCTTCTCCTTCCCCATTTTTTCCATGCTGGAGACTCCAGAGTTACAATATAACGTGATTATATAAATTAACTGAAGGTGAAAATTAACTCAGGACGATCTGGTTATAGGTCTGTTTCCAGCTCTCCTTTGAAATTTCCCAAACTTGTTTGCTGGGGCTGTCTGGCTACATTTTCACATTTTCCCTGAGTTTGGTGATGACTATCGCTCCCTCTTTTGATCTCGGGATGTCCCTTTTCTGATTTGTAAATATGCTAATACTGTCATCTACATTCTCCCATTTTCCCTGAGTCTGGTGATAACTATCTCTCCCCCTTCAGGTTGCCCCTTTTCTGATTTGTAAATATGCTAATACTGTTAACTCTGGCTCAGAGACCCTCTAATTACATTTGCCCTTTGTTGCTAATGAATTTCGACTGGCTTGGGAGTCACTATTTCCTTCCCCTTACAGTGGGAACCTATCCTTTCTTCCCGACCTTTCTATTTCCTTCTTGTGTTCACTCTCGCTTGCTCTTTCAGATATTCTGCCTAAAACATTTTGAAGTTAGAGTTTCAGAAACAGTGTTAGGTATACACATGCAGAATATTTATAATGTGAATTATGATATATTCATTCATATTTTGTCTCCTTTCAAAAATAATAGTACCTAAAAGACTAATTAAACTTTGGATCTATTTAGCTTCCTTCTTAATCAATTTAAAAAATTTAAGTACGTAATTATATAAGATTAGATATTGTAGAAGATAGACAAATATCAAATTTGTTATAACACTGGAGAGATAAGAATATGTCATTGTTCATTATTCTAGTATGGTGTGTATTATTTCATTCACTGACCAACATCTTTTGTTACACATTTGCTTGAATGGTTTGCATATAGGTATGTGAAGACAGCAATGAAAAGGGCAGGCCCAATAAGAACAAAGCAAGCAGTCTACTGTGTGAGCAAGTTCTCACTTAAAGTTGTCAATGGGTTCTGTGACTTTAGGCAAAATGATGTATAACAAAACCAATTTTACCATAGGCTAATTAATATAAATAAGAATTAAGTTCCTACAGCATCTCATCAATGTTATATTGAAACAACATTGAATGACATGATCTTATCTGAGGACCTGTTGTATGTGATTCAATAATTCTTTACATAGAATATCCAGAATACAACACTTTCTCACAAGAAAACAATCAAAGATACTTTCAACCAGTCACCTAATTTAAAAACATGAAAGAGAAGCTAATAGCCTAGAATTAATCTGAAGAATATCTAAATAGTAGAGATAAAAGTTTTCGGGAAACATGCAGGAAAAATATAAGGTTTCCTACAAAATAACAAAAGTCATGCTCTACCCAGAATCACTAAGTATAAAAACATGGAACAATGGAAGAAGATTTTAGGGGAAAATGTTAAAAATCAAGAATAATATACTATTATACATGCATTTTTTTTATGTTCTTGAAAGAGGACATACTTTGGTATATAATAATTCAAGCAGTTAAAAAGTTTTCTGCTTTTCCTAAAATTGAACACATACACACACATGTATATACATATATAAAATAGAATTTAGTCAATGAAGTTTGAGAGAGAAATGAAATATATAAAGTTAAGATTATAGATATTTATTGTAACAGTAGAAAGAGTGAACATTGCAACTGGATAACCAAAACTTTGCTCTTAAATAAATGTTATAAATATGGATACAAATGTAAATATAAAAGATAAGTATTTGCAAAGATATGTAAAGGAAATCCCAGTAATCGCTGAGATAACTGAATCATCAAGCTATGTGTATTGCCCCTGCTGAGAGGTATGCTGCCCTATATGCTTTGATGTTTTCCTTCACAGGGAATTTGTGTTTGATCACAAGCTCTACCAACTCTGGGAGAGGGACTTTAAAGTAAACATGTATCTACTTGAGATTTGGAGGACCTCCCAGGTAGGTCCCAAATTTATAGTAGGCTTAAATTTATGTAAAGCTTTTATCAGTTCTCAGGTGAGATATTTCTCCTACCACCTACCGCTGAGCTGGCCCTTCTGATACTTTTTTAAGGTAGTATCTCCAAGCTAACTCTGGGAATTTTCCTTTCTGAGTCTGAATTGGCAATATTCCTCTGAGACACAGACTTCTGAGTTCGCTTACATCTACGGATACCTGCGTTCATTCACTTTTTGGCATGTAGCAATTTCCTTTACTTTCTTTATAACTCAGAGATGTCAGAACAGGGAGGCAGCTAGAATGCACACCTGGACTTTTGGTATATGCTAATCAACCTGGCCTTGGACTTAGCAGTTCCCAGAGGAAATGCTAATGGACTTAGCTGTTCCCAAAGGATATGCTGATAGACTGAACCTGTTCCCAGAAGAAATGGTAATGGACCTAGCCCAATATGTTAACTAAGCTGGTGTGGGAGGGGGAAAGCAATGAGATGTGAATGACCTACTGAATATGTTGATAAGCAAACTCACCCTTACAGAAAGGTGTATAAAAAAAGGTGCCGGCAGAAGTGCTGGTGGTGATTCCTATGGGCCCACGAGGAGGACTGGGAGCCACCTCTCCCCCGCTTCCCTTGCTCCTACAGGCGTTGAGTCAGTCCAGGAATGGTCTCTCCCCTTAATCCCCTTCCCCCTTTCTTTGGTCCCTCAATAAACCAGTTATTTGCTCCTACAGTGGTCTCTGGGCGATTTCTCAGAGCGATGCTGCCCTAACAAGGGACATCTTTAAAAATACACTTTTAATATTATGTACAGAATTAAAATCGCTTTACAACTAACTCCTTTTGCTTTATAAATTTGATAAATACAATTTTAGCTTCCTTTTGGGGGGAAGTGTAAAATAAAATTAGATTTGGTGTTTGTGTCAATCTTGTAAATCTTGCATTATTTTCTCATTTGTATCATTTTACTGTGATAAATTTTATCTATGGTATGATTCCTCCAAACATGATTGAAATATAGTGACATATCTAGACAAAAGAAAGCCAGCTGGTGTTTGAGGCCTGTGATATAAAAAGGATTAGCCTATCGTATTCTCTCCTTTTGAATCATTAAAAAGAAAAGAAAAAAATAAAAAAACTCAAGAGTTTAGGCAATAGTTGTTAGAAGCAAAAGCTAAAAGTTATGACTGTTGTTTAAACTACAGTCCCCTTAAGAGAATAAACTAAAAACCAGTTAAAGAAGCTAACTGTTATCAGGTATGCACAGTATAACTGGAAATCAAGGTTCATGACATTTGAGGTACCTAGATTTTTCTTACATATAAAACAACTTTCTAAACTCAATCTCTAAAAAAGCACCATCCTATGAAAATAAACAATTATAATCCTGTGCCAGGATTCACTTATAATAGTGGTTCAAAAGGGTTAATTCATTTTACTTCTCAGCAACATTAAGAGATTGGGGGGTACTACAATCATCATCCCTCTAAAGATAAGTTAATAACCTCAAGGCCAGGCAGGCAGTTAGCAAATGGTGACTCCATAAATCTAACCTTTGCAATCTCTTTTGAAAGCCTGAGCTCTTAACCATTGCTATACTGACATCAGAATTACCATTCCTATTTTTGCATTTCAAAGAGATTCTCTTATCAGTTCATATGTGTATTTATAGTTAACATTCCTTTGCTTGTGCTAGTTACAGGGTAGTTTTGTTTTTCACAAACAAGCCTGCTTTAAGACATACATATGTGTTTCCATAACAACCTGAACCTTCCCCCAGCAAAATGTTTATTACATGGTATTATACTTTGCTACTTTGCTCCTCTGTAGCCACCAGAAGATCTATGGGGCACCAAGGCCTTATCTAGGTCAGGGTCTACCATCATATCCAAGTACCTGGCAAAATGTTTGGCATATAGTACGCCTTTCTAAAAATGGTTGAAAGAAAGAAAAAAAAATGAATGTTATTGACACAATGAAGAATACATGAAAGAGAAATAGAAGGAAATAAATAATTCAGTTTACTACATATATGCCAGGCTATATCACACATTTTATTAATAATTTGATTCAACAACCATTTATTGAACTTCTACTATGAACCAAGCATTATGCTTATCGAAGGATGTATTATCTGGAACAAGACAGATCCCTGTCCTACCTCCAGTAAACTCATATTCTAGCAATGGAGAGATAATTAAAGAAATATTACATTAAATAATGCCAAGTGTCTGATAAGCAAAATTTAGGGTCTTGTAAAGGGCACTAAAAGGAATTTGAGGGCCAAGAGAAAGATCACCAGAGAAAGAGAATTTCAACTGTAACCTAAAATATAGGGTGAGGCAAAAGTAGGTTCATAGTTGTTCGTGTGAAAAATATTATAATAATTAATAATAACACAAGAATAAACTCCTGTGTTTTGTGCACTCATAACTGTACACCTACTTTGGCCCCATCCTGTATAAGTAGGTTTTAGCTGATGGAAGTGGAGAGAAAACTGTTCAAGGTAAAAAAAAAAAAAAAAGAACGTGTAAAAAAGCTCATGGGTGTGTTTATGAAATCAGATTATTAATTTAACCAATATGTATTCTCTATGGATAATAAAGATCCACACAATATCTTCTCCATTCCTTACCACTCACTACCTCCAGAACTGTGACCTCTATGTATGGTCACAGAACCCAACAGAGAGCAGAATCCCAGGAGAAATTACTGTTCTCACAGCATTACCTACACCACGGGAGTCAGCAATAGCCTAGAGCAAATTCCACCCAGAGAAATGCTTTCACAAAGATTATGTGAGCATTAAAATTACATTCCAATAGCACCTCTCCTTTCCCATCCATCTCAATCACTTAATGCCATTACTCCCATCCAACGGACACAGAAGAGGAGGATGGGAAGGCTTACAGCCTTCATGTTTTAATCCTACGTGGGCTCCAAATCCCTTTTTGAGAAAGAAAAAGCAGCCCCGAGAGCTTTCATTTGGAAGTAGGCATGAAACCCAGAGCTAGGTGAGGCATTCTCCCTTTAAACACGCACTTTTACATAACATATCACAGGAAGCCACTCTGTGAGCAAGATTCATGCAGACTTCTCTATAACATTCACTGAGCACAGAGGAAAACAATAAACTGGGCAAACTGCAAAAGTGACTAATCATTTCTGTCTCCCCTCTCATCTAGTGAATGATGTTTCTTTATCAGTCATGGCTTTAACTCCACTATTACTCCCCTCCCCCAGTTAAAAAAATAATAAGGTACCCAATTACAGAATTAGCCTACTTCCTGAGAGCACTCAGTTCAGAGAAAATCACTGCTTTCTTCAACCCTTGCAAAAAAAAAAAAAAAATATCCAAAACAAGCCATGATCCTTTAACAAGGTCAACTTACACTTACACTTTTTTACAGAGAAGCAATCTTTGTTGTATCTTTGGCTAATCATTTTATTTATTTACTAAGCATTTAATGAACTTTGGTGGCCCCTCATAACATGGAAAGAATGTTTATTTTATTTGACATATGGCTCCTTAAGCCAAATATCAAAAATCCTGAGTTTATTTTTTTTCTATAACCTCATTTGCAGAACCCAATAAAAGAATATGCAGACATGTTTCTGTAAGAAGTTTTTGGTTTTTTACTCAATTATCAGGGAAGAATTAATAAGGGGCTTCCAAACTTAATTATAGGCAAAAGTCCAAGGGAGATAATTTTCTTCAAATATTAGATATCTTTATAATGAATAACAAAATTAAACAAATTGGAATATAGTATATGTGTGGAAGCAGTAGCTGGAGTTAAGCCTGAAAAAAATAACCAAAAATTCTCATGAGAGGCCTTGCAAACTATGTTATGGTGTTTACACATTATTATACAGACAATGCAAAACAACTGAGCAATAATGAGCTGAGGAAAGACACGATGAGGCTTGCATTTTTAAAACATCTCTTTGGAGCTAGCATTCCTAATGGAATGTTGGAAAGATGAAGGAGATTAGGAGACAGCTGAGTCACGTAGTTGAGAAAAGCTTGTGCTTGTGCAGGGACAGAGGAGACGGAAGGGAGAGGACTGACAGAGGCTGAGCTGAAATGCTAGGCCTACATGAGTGTTTCAATGGGGGGAGTACAGAGGAATAAAGGACCATGTCAAAAGTATGCATCAAGGACAGGGAAGATGATGCTAAGATCTGCTTTGAGGAAGATAAAGAGAGGCAGACAAGGAGACAAGGAGGAATTCATTTTTGGACATGGTAAGGGAAGTATCTAAGGCTTTGTGAGAAGGGTGTGTCTAAGAGTAAGTTGAATATATCTGGGTCCAAAGCTCAGCAGAGAAGTTTGAAATGAGGTAGGGATTTGAGAACCAGCAGTACATAGATGCTAACTGAACTAGTAGGAGTGAATGTGGTTGCCTAGGGAAAGAGTTTAGAGACATCCTGAACTATAATGCTACAGGACCCAGAAAAGAAATATACATGTATAAACTCAGTCCCCACAGAAACACATAGGGAGTAAGAGAGAAACACGGAGTGCATGCCATGACAATAGATCGTAACACACACATACATGCACACACGCACACAACATGGGAGAAGACCAAAAAAAGTGCCGAGAAAAAAGAACAGCAGATTTTTTAGGGCACAGCTCTGAAGAATGTTGACATTTTCACCACAGATAGAGAAAAAGGAACATGGAACTTGGGCAGGAGGTATAGGGAGAGAAAGAAAATAACCACAAAACAATGGAGATAATATCATATTTCAAGGAAGAAGAAATGTCAGTAATGCCTAAGGCTGAAGTGCTGTTAAGTAAGTTATGGTTCTCAAAGTTAAATCAACTTTGGTGATGACAATGTGGATAGGGCTGACCCTGACAAGATTTGGAAACCAGGATTCGGAGTAGGATGGTTAGAGTATGGCATTCAGTGGATTGAGGAACAGGGATAAAGGATTTAAGGGCAGCAAATGCAGACAACCCCCTCAAAGTAATTTTAAATAATAACACAGAATTTTTGAACAATACTTATAGTACATATTTGAATAATATAATTTCATCTTTATCATTATAAATATGCTCATCTTACAATATTAATTTAATTATCACCTTTATATATGATACCTTTTGTTCATGGGAGATTATTTTGGGTTATTTTCTGGTCATACAGCATTTTCTTTTTGAGACTTATGTTAACTGGATGGAGGTTGTATCTGTCCAAATCAGTTTTGCACTTGCTTTTGCCAAGCGCTGAAGGCTCTTTCTGCCTTAAGGCTACCTTATGTGTTATTTATTCAGTGCAGAATTTCCTGAGCAACTTGGTGATACATATTCACATCACAAACATATTGAGGGCATAACTGTGACTCTGAAATTTCAAGGAGCTCAAGATAAGAACACACATCCATTACCGCTGGCTCTTCCAGGATTCTTTTTTCCCCCTAACCTACCCTTTATTGAATGCATATCCAGCTTTACGCAGAGGACTCAATTACAGTGCCTCATCTGCATCACTTTGCAGTTGGTTGGTTGAGATTTATCTTATTTTTTCTGAACTCATCTATGCACTTATAGATGTAATGGTTCAGTATTTTTAAACTATTTTTAATAAGAGGGTTTGGGGTTATGAAGTTTATAGAAGAGATTAAATTCTCATGATTCAATTGTTAAAAGTTGTCTTCTCTCTCAGCTAATACTTGCAACTTATAGCAACTATGTGGCAAGATCAGTGTGGGTACACCTTTGCTTACAGAGACCCCTTCAGTGAATTGTGCTTCTTTACCCATTTGTGGTTTTGTGTTCCTTTCCAATGTCTACAGATGAAGCTCTTAGATTCTCTAGAATGGAGACAGATGAGAAGAAATGGAAGGTACAAAATTTTTCTGATGTTGAGGCCTGCCATGAAATGGCTGACCATCCATAAACTTTAGGCTGAAAACTAAAAAGAATTTGTTTCCAGAACTCACTATGTGGTAGTATAAGTCCTTTCTCCTGTCCAGGTACTAAAACTCAATCCACCAGTGAAGTTTTCCATCAGCCCCACGGTCAATAAGGTTAAGCCAATCTCCCAGAACCACAAGCAGACTTTGGAAAAGTACAGTTTCTCTCCAGATGACTCACAGACCGAGTTACAGACTTTATTTTAGGGAGGAAGCTGCCATTTTTATAGAACCTAAATAAGTTTTAATATAAAAAAATTAAGTGATAGATTTATTCTTTGGCTTTCATACACAGATGCTATTAAAGTTGATGCCCTCTGTAGAGTAAGGTGTCATCTACAAATTGAAATAAAGAATTGATCATCTAAGACAGACATTAAATGATATGCTTAAATATGACCATATACTACTGTGTTAATTATATTGGAAATGACAATAAAGAACAAGTTAGATATTACTGCAGGCAACTGAGAATGCTGATGCCATGATGCCAAGTTATCTTGTAATACAGAAATGCTATAATCAAGAATTTAAAAATTATTGTCCAAGAACAAGTTGGTTGGGGAATACTCCAGAAATCCCTTTTGAACCAAGGTGGCTTGCCAGTTCTGTCTGTTATATGGAAACTGAGATGAGAACTCAAAGCAGGCTTAGCACCCATAGACATGTGGTGTAGTTTAAACGGCCCCGTATCGACCATTCATCACCGTCCATATTTTGGTCAGCCATTTTTCCACTGAAACCATTGAATAGGCCATGTTAGAACATTCTGTTTAAATTAGATCCAGACAGTACTGTTTACCACCATTAAGGTAGAATTCTAATTGTCAAATGTTAACAAGTATAAAAATATTTTTCTCAAATCAAAATTAGGAGAATTATGAGGACTCTCCATTTCATGAACGTGGGCCATTTCTTTTCTTTTTTCTTCCTCTCTTTCTTTTCCTCCTGCTTGTGGGAATGTAAACTGGCACAACCACTACGGAAAACAATATGGAGAGGTTCCTCCTTTCTCATTTAAATGCTTTATGCATATGCCCCCAAAAACCTAGAGTCCACAACTTGAAAAATTGATTTAATGTAGAAAGTACCTCCTTAAAATATCATTACTAAAGATCAGAGTTCTAGAGAGCACATAAAATATTATTTTTCTTTGGTCTTCTAATTTTTGCAATCAATGTACAAAAATGAAAATATTTTTATGTTTTTAAGTTGTAAGTATAGTAAATCAATTTTAGTCCATAGTTATTGTTTTATATATCTAAAGATAATTTTCAGCAACTGGTCCAAAAATAGGGTGATTCAATGGAGTATTGTTTTTTGTGTACTTGAAAAATTTTTTCATCTCCACCTAATCATGTTACAAAATTATTTTGAGAAAGATTTGTTTTGCTTATTTTAAATCAAGATATAGTTCAGAAAAACTGTAACAATGCCTTTCAGATAAGTAAAATAACAATGCATTCTTGTGCTGCCATCTCTGTTTAGCATCAATAAAGATACAGGCTCAGCAGTATAAAAGTGATTGTCTCTTTAAGAGCTAAATTTTATTTGTGCACAGCATTAGCAGTAGCCCCAAGGCAACAATGAATGCTTTCAAAGTATTGCTTGGGAATTTGTCAGTTATTCTCATTGACATTAATGGGAGTTCTATAGGCAGTTCTACTCCCATAACTTTGAAATGAGTAAGTGAGACTTTCTGTTAGAAGAGTGCTTTTTACAATCTTTCTACAGATTCATGAAAAAATGCTTTATACTATGGATGTGTCAAAAAAAGTTGAAATAATGGTGCAATCTGGTGAATATTGTCAACTATAAATTTAAGTATTCACATTAATCAAACTGGTCATTTCAGTTTTTAAATGTGGACTTTTTATTGTCCTTCCCCTCCATTTTTCAGCTATTTTGAAGGATAATACATTTGAAGTCTGTATGAATTAATATATTTCTAAAAGAACTGATCTACTTGCACCATGTAACTGAAATGCAATATCAAATTGTTTGTTTTTATAGTGTTGAGTCTTGATATTAGTCATCCACTGATTTATTTATAATGCCCAGCACTATAGCAGACTCTCAGAATATAATGATGGGTACAAACTCATTGAGCTTACTATTACTATTAATAATGGTAATAAATACAACACAAGCACTCGTACATTCACAATATGAAAAGCACCACAAAGAAACTGGGTATAGTAAGGAAAATAATAGGGAAGTCCAAGAAAGCTCTGGAAAGAATGGTCCTTGAGCTGAGTGTTAAAATGAGTAGGTGTTGCTATGGTAATAAAAGGATAAGAAAGAAACATTTCAAAAGAGGGTATATAATATGAAGTAAGTCTTCTGCTACAATAGTAGGAGTTGCAGAAAATACATGGGATTAAAAGAAAGCCATTGTGGCCGGTGTGTGCAAGGGTGGGAAGTCATAGCACATGCAGAGGCTGGAAAGCTAGCAGAGACAGGACTGTAGAGATTCTAGCAAATGATGTAAGGAGCTTAATTCTTAGGACACCGTCATTGTTACCATTTGTTTCATAACATAACTTAGTGAGAAATGTTTATTTTTTTCACTCTTTTTGGTGATGAGGTATTTGGGAGAAGTTGATCTGGGTGGTTCTACATCAGGATCCCTCCTATGCTGCAGACAGGACATCAGCAGGGGCTGGAGGCATCTAAGTCTTGATTAGAACTAGAGGAGCTGCTCTCAGTGGGGTTCACATGACTGTTGGCAGGAGGCCTCACTTCCCTGCCACACAGACCTTTCTATAAGCTGCCTGTGTGTCCTCATAACATGACAGCTGACTCCCCCACCCAGTAAGTGATCCAAGAGAGTAAACAGGAAGCTGTAGTGACATTTATGATCTTGTCCCCAAAGTTGCACATCATCATTTGCACTTTATTTTACCTTTAAAAGTGATTCAGTAAGTCCAGCCCACACTCAGAAAAAAATAGGCTCCACCTCTAAAAAGAAAAGAGTATCAAATAGTTTGTGGGCATGTTTTAAAATACTAGCATAAATACATCGACGTGTCTAAGAAGGAGAATGATATGATTAAGTTTGCATTTGGAAGAAGGTTAATCCTGCTACTTTGAAGATGACATATGAGAGACAGAGAAGATGGCATATAATAGATATTAACCTACTGCTATAGCCCACATACATGTGAGAGTAGTTTGGATTAAAGTGGTGTTAGAGAATATATACATGATATTTTGGAGGAAAATTGGTAAGAACAGTTATGAAGGAAAACAGAGGAGTTACCATGAATGGATCCTAGATTTATGGCTTGTTTTAATTCATAGTTAGTGATGCCATTATCTGTAATGGACAGCACCAGAAAATAACCCACTTAAGGTCAACATTAGAAAATTATGGGGTGGGAAGACCATGAATTCAGATGGCTGTGATGTATTAATATTTGATGTGCAATTTAAAGAATCAGTTATATGAGAGGAAGCCCAAAGAAAAGATTGGTAATGTATAAATATGAAAAGTAAGTTTAGAAATATAAACCTGTGAGTCTGCACAGGTAACAATTAAGGCTACAATTTGCATGAAATCATTTAAGATTAGAGAATTGAGATTAGCAGAAAGGGACTAGAACTGAGCATGAACAGTATATATTTAACAAAGTTACAACAAAACAGATTATTCACTCATTTACCTACTTCTTATTAAGCAAATACTAAGCAATTACTACACACTAAGCACTGTGCTACTGCTCATGTTTATAGCAAAAGAGAGCATAGGGATGTTCTGTTCCTTCTTCTTCAGTTTATAATTTAATGGAATGTAGAGATAAAACTTGCAAATGTAAATATACTGTAAAACGTGTTAAAATTGAGGTGAGTAGAGTCTGCCATCAGAGAACATAGATGAGGTACTTAATTATACCTTAGGTCCCAAGAAAAAAATTCTAGAGGATACGAGAGAAACTGTAGTTAGTATGAGATCTAGAAGTGTGGAGACAGAAATCATGCTAGGCATTGTAGTGGGGACCTGCTTCGAGGCGTACCCTTTATTTTTCTGGGAATCAGCAACGATTCCTTGCTATATTATGGGTCTCATGAAGGCTGACAGTCATTTTGTATTCTGACTCTGCAAACCACATGAAAAGGTATGGGAACTGAAGCTATCAATGCAGAATACTTCCCCAGGCCCCTCAATCTAGATTGAAAACTAGAAGGGAAGTACCTCTCTGGTGGAAATGAAAGGGGACATGGGAGCAACTGGAGTCAATGTCTTGCTGTGTGGAAAAGTGAAACTTCTTGTAAAGGCAGAAAAGTAAGCATCAAGAGAAAGGAATGGAGAAGAAGCACTTGGCTGAGAGAAGAAGGTATGGTTAATATAGGTTTATGTTAACACTCATCACTTAGAAATTGAAAAATTACTGAGACTTTAGGTAATATTGGAAGAGACGTTTGACATAATTGAATATTGTCAATGCTAATAATTCAAGTAATAAAATGGCTGAGATTATATGAAAATAATCTAAATCTATCTATGTAGGTATGTACATATACTAAATTTAGCAAAAGAGAGAGCAGTCATGACAGAGGAAATAATATTTAGTGTGTTGCAAGGAAACAGGAAGCATTTTCAATAACTGGCTGTGATTCCAAGGAGAGAAGCAAGCCAAGAGTAGTGGGAATCACAAAGGCTAGGGTGTGGGTTGTTTGATTTAGAAGAGAGCATTTGAGTATGTGTAAATACTGATTATTATAACTCAGTAGGTGAAGCAGCAGAAGATTCAGGGGAGTTCAGGGATAATAGCTAAGGGAAAAAGGATTTGTCTTTATAAGGAAGAGAGAAACTGACTTCCATTGTTGTTAACTGCAGGGAAGAAGGAATCTTTGAATTGAGTTAATTCACAGGTTTGTCAGAGAAAAGTTTTACTGTCAACATAACAAATAAGCAAACTTTCGATCCTTCATCTTTTCAGCCTAAAACAAATCTTTATTGCGGGCTTGTTTAAAATTAGAACTTATTACTTGGTGCTCTTCTCTGATTTCTAACTGATCTCATGCTTTCCTATTAGTTGGTTCTATCTTCTGCTAATGCTGGTGTATAAAACTTCATAATTCTAATTCCACATACAGATATATCCTTAATCTTTGCTTTTTTTATGTGCTGGCTTTCTTCTAGTTGCATATACAGATAGTTTTATACTGTCTTGCTCTTGACATTATTTACAAAAACTATTATGGGCATACAATATTCATACACACACACACACACACACACACACACACACACAGAAACTTGTGAAAATTGAAAAAAAAAATCTTAATTAAAAAAATACCTAGCTACTTATTTATATAAGTGAAATGTTTCATAACCTCTCAGAAATGGAAAAATTTTTTTCCTACTCTCCCTAGAATTGGCAAAATTTTTGTTGCAATTCTGTTTTCCTTGCTGCAAGTTAATAACATTTGATAAGTGCTTCAGATGAGTTTGTCTATAAAATTTTGTTTTTAGCCAATTTCATGATTGAAAGGTCAGACAGACGCTATCTGATATTATCTATAAAGCTTGGATGGGAGGTAATTTTCTGTGAAGAGTTGGTATTTAAAAAAAATGTAGGGTATTTGAAATAATGACTGTGAAAGTGTACGAACCAGGGAAATTGAAAGATACTGTACAGTAGCACTGAGACTCATTTGATATTAAAGACCATAAATGTGTACTATAGTAATAACTATGTTCTATTTTACTACCCAAGTTTTCAAAACATTGCATTATGCAACCCTTAATATATGGAAACTTTAAAAGTACATATATTGGATTGGCCAATAAGTCCGTTTATTTTTTTCCATAAAAAAAAAGACACATTTTTCATTTTAACTGATAACTTTATTGATTTGGATATTCTGAGTTCGTTGGATATCTCCTGCTATTGGCTTCTAGTGGGAGGCCAGGAGTGCTGCTAAACATCTTCCAATGTATAAGACAGCTCCACAGAAAAGAATCATTTGGCCAGTCACAGCACCTTCTCCATATACTGAACAATTTTTTTTGCATTTCAGTTACATTTTTACCTTTCTTGAAATCATAAAGCATAATACACCAAAAATGTGGCATATTTTCTTCCATCGTCAATATCAAAATGGCTGCACAAAAATTCACCAATTTTCATAAGTGTTTTTTTAATGCACCCTGATATGACAACTGTTACAATACAATCTAACAAAATTGTTTTAAATGAAGTTAAAGACAACTAAGCAATACTAGAGCCATCATATGAAAAAAACTAAATGAACTTTTTGGCCAACCCAATACATTGTGAGTTGCTTTTATGTCTAAATTAAAACATTCCGACCTGGATAGCAATACATTTTCACTTGTTCTTTTTGGATGAAGGATACTATATGTCTACTTGCTTCCCAATGATGGGTTCTTATTTGAACCTAAAGAATAAGACTGTTAGCACTCAAATCTCGCCCATTTAGATAAAATAGTTTTTTTTTTGTTTTTTTTTTTTTTAACTCTTCATTCTTTGCTTGTCCCTTCATTTAAACTATGATTCAAATTATTGTTAGGTAACTTAAATGACAAAATTAAATTAACTTGTTTTCCGTGAGCTTTCTCTTCTTTTTTTCCTTTCCTTTTTAAGAGCTGTGCCATTTTTTTTTCGTTCCACTGTCATGAACATGTTTTATGAGCTCTATCCTGAAGACACTAGAAAAATAAAGTGTCAGATAAAATTAGAATAAACTTTTTGAAGATATGTCAGATATATTAAAGACTGATGTAAAATAAGTAAAATATTTCAAGATGAAAACTATGAGAATGTGAATGAATTATGAGAAAAAAATAAATCTTAAAGTAAAATTTTTTCTGAAGTCAGCATGTAGATACATTTATATATCAGAAACATCAACAACAAAGCCATGGTCTAACTTGTGATTCTGTTTTGTTCTTATAGACTAAAACATTTGTTCCTCTTATTGTTACTATATTCTCAGTCCTATGGAAACTGAAGTTTACCACATGAACTTCATGCAATAGTATGAGAGAACCAGACTGTTGTTTAAATGAACAGAGGAATCTTCCACTTACCAAATCTGTGAGTTCTGAGGAGCTGCTGAATTTCTCTCTCTCCCTCAGTATCTTCATCTGCAAATAAGAGCACAGCAGTCTCCTCTTGTCCATAAGGGATATGTTTCAATTCTGCCTCTGGAGACCTCTGTCCAAATTTATTGCACATATCATTCAATTCCCTTTGGAGAAAGCTGCTCACTAAGCTATAGATCCATTATACAATCATACAGGAAATATTTTTCTCCATTTTATAAGTAAAAATGTGATAGAACTTTACCAAAAACGTTGGTAAAATCAGGATGCATGAAGGCCATGAAAACCTGGCCAGGCTAAATACTTGGAGTCTACATCTCCTGTTTCATTTACACTAATAAGCAATGCAGAAGATGCGTGGAAGACCACGGGTAGAGATCGAACAAGCGGATGAGGACCCCTGGTGCTTTTCTGATAGAGAAATCTCAGAAGATTGGTAGTCTCATATGGTTCCAGATATACAACTTTTGCTGCATGACAGTTTCATAAGAACTTGATTTCTGTTTTGCACATACTGCCCTGCTCCAGGGCTCATATGAGAGCTCTGTACAACAGGCCTAACCATGGCCTTTCATAACTTGAACCATGCTCTTCAAGATTATTAATAACAAAAAAAAGAAACAGAATCATCAAACACACTACTTTGCCTTAATGATCCTTGTATCTGCTTCCTAACTCCCAATGCCTGTGGCACTGGAACCACTCAATAAACTTGTACTGTGTGACCAAATAAATTAATGAGTTCTGGACACTCAGATTTTTTTTCTTTTTTTTTACTTAATCCATCATTGCCATGCTTTTTATCTATACTTGTTCATACATAATATCTGTAATAGCTTATTTTATAAATTTACCGGAGAGAACTTCTTTTTAATCCAGCCTTTTTTCTGTACTAAAAATAATTTTTGTCCTATTGTATAAAGATTTTAATAATATTGACCTCAAATCTGAGGCAGCAAGACCCTTTTCACATCCTAAATTCTTCCAGTCCCATAAATAAGGGCAATAGCTGCTAGATTCAGACAGTACTAATTAACTTAGAAATACTGATTTATTCCACCTCTGTTTGCTGAACCATGTTATTAGTTATAAGTCTTTATAAAAACAGCTTTATATGTGTAGGCTATTTTTAATTTATATATAATTGACACAGAACATTATATTAGTTTCAATGAGCATTTACTTTTGCATGCATTATATTTTATAATTTTCTTTATACTTCAGTAAATTTATAATGTCTTATGATTTTTAGCAACAGTATAATAATAAAATCTGAGGGCCTATAATGCACCATACCCTGGGTAAGATCACATTCATACATTACCTGATTTGTTTTGTACAATTCTCAAAAATGTGTGGTATGATTACTATTTTTTAAATTATATTGCCTAATTTTTTAGCAAAAAATCTATATATGAGCATATAAATACAGAATACTGAATGAATATGTAATTAAATTTAATTTCAATCAAAATTGCATCTATTTAGATTAATCACGAAAATGAAGATATTTATAAAACAGTTCAAATTTACTGTTGTGCCAATTATTCATTCAGCTGTACGGACCAAAACCTTTAAGTGGAAATACAATACTCCACAATGAGCTTACTCTATTTTCATTTCAAACATAGTAACTTTCATTAAATTGTATTTTCCAAAGAGCCAAGTATTTACATGAGTCTTCTTTGTAGGTAATGCGTGTGCTAGCTCTAACAAAGAGAAATCCAGGTGTCATTGGATCTCATTCATTGCTTCCCAGAATTTGATCAGTATCTGTCCCACAAAAGGAGATCAAGGCCTTGATAAACTTTCTCAGTCAGTGTAGGTCCTCAAAGAAAGAGGGAAAAAAATCTATTCACTTTTGAAAGAAAACCTGTTATCTGAGTTCTGATCTGGCTCAACAGGGCGTTAAGAGCAAGTTTCAAGCAGCAACCTGGCAGCTATTTGATAAATGCCATATTATTGGACTGACCATTTTTTTTCTCTTCTGTCATACCTATATTTGTAACCTGCACTGCACGGTGACTGATGATGCCACAAATGAACAATGAGCAGAGAACAGAGAGAGAGAGAGAGAGATGAAAGGCACTGTGTTGGAAAAGGGAGGAGAACAGTCCCTCATCATTCTATCAGAGCTTCTGCTTTGTGAGCTAAGGATCGCTGTCAGTCAAGAGAAGCAGAGCAAAGGGGACACAAAAAAGTCATTAAAATAAAGTGTTCAGAATGTTACAGGGATTCATAATCAGCAAGAGGTGAAGAGTTTTCCTGTCACAGCTACTAAAATACTTGTCTCACTGATAAAGATTTTGCCAGATGATACATATGCAAACTCTTCTGTGCTTTTAAAGTGTGTTAATGTCATAAGTAATAAGTGCAAACCTCACAGTTTCTGATGAGAAAAATTATTTGCTAGATTGTTTCAACAAAACTAGGGGATTTTCTAAAATTCTCTTTTATCATACTGCCTGAACCTAATGAATAAAACACTATGTGGTGTAGTTTCTTGGAGAATACTTTAAAATACATTTTAAAGAGTTCAAAATGTTCTGCTATTTTACACAGAAATGAAAGATTAACCAAAGTTTGGGATCTATGAAAATTACTCTCAAATAGAAACACCCATATAACTCCAAATAATCTGGGGAATTTTATTTGAAATTCAAATATTTCTATATTTTTTGTGGTACTACTTTTATTCTGAGAATATAGATCACTCATCCTGAAATCTGCAGTAATTGTATGGGGTTGTTAGGGTGAAAAGTTGAATCAGAGATTCTTTTTAAAGAATCTAATATTTGCTTTCTGCTCTGCAAGCCTCTAAAAACTCTGTTTCACATGTAACTGCCACAAAAGAGTTTGGAGTTGGGATAGATATTAAAGTTAGAACACGTGGACAGAGCTATCAACCTTTTAATAAAAACATGGGCCAATCTTGACTATATTACTAAACATAGATTAAGAATTCCCTTTGGATTCTCAACTCTTTGAAGATATGAACTGTTTTTTACTTTGTTTATTCCATATAGTTGTATGCTGTATATAAGAAAATAGCAGGGTGGAGCCCTGAAATAATTCACTCAGTGATGAGCAAAAATTAATCATATAACTCCATGAGTGACAAAAATTTGTCAATGCAACTAGCATAGTTCCTAGAACATGGTAAGTGTCTGATATGTGTAGAGACTTTCCTATTTTTTCTACCTACTTTAAACTTCAAATATCATTAGGGCTAAACCTCTTACGATGCATCTGCTAATCTATCTGCATTTCTCATGAACAACTGGATCCTCTGAGAGATAACGTCTTTAACCTTTTCAACATTATTTTTCATGGTTTGAAGGAGATATGTGGAATAGCTATTTTACAATGAGTATATACTTAAATAGGTGTCTTAATGAAAAAAAAAAGTCTTCCACTCATAGATGTTCCAGCAAAGCTCATTTAAATGTTAACTGGTATTTTAAGTTAAAGACTTTTCTCTTTATTTCTTTTCTCTATTTGTTATTTTATATTATACCAAGAAGAGAGACTATTTACCATGCTTAGTTCCAAGGCTCTCAGAAATATCAGCAAGCCTGTAAATTCCACAGAGTTAAGACCATATAAATCATACTCTGAAGTCTTCTGTGTCTAGTCTCTCTTATTTAGTAACAAGATCTAGTTTGGGGCAGGAGAACACAGAAAGAAGATAAACCTGGCTGCTGAGATGTCTCTGAAGACTCCACTCCCTTAAGTCTTCTGGAAATGCCCTCCAGCTTGTTTAACATGGGCTCTGTTCTCACACATGTTAATAAAGTCAAAACCAATACTTAATGCATGGTTTCGGATTTACTAAGGGTTGTTAGCTGAATCTAAGAGAGATTTTCTTTCTCATTCAGGAAATAAGCCATAGTCATGTTGTGTTAAAACTTACAACAAACACAATATTTTTTGGCCAAGTATATGAAGACGCTATTTGAATATACAGAACATCACTGGAATCTTAATTTATTACTATGTAGTACCTCAGTTTAACTAACTAGCTATTGATTAGAAACAAAGAATATAAATAACATTAGTTATAATAGTGGAATGGGAATAAAATGTAAATAATCTAGGCTATATCTAGATACCTATCATTCTTTCAACAAAAACTACCATCCCTGAGAGAACTTTCTGAGTTTTTGGAGGCTCAACTTGCTAAAGGTTTGTTCTGAGGGGAGATGGCAGATTCAAAAGAAGAAATGCACGCCAACTAATAGGTAGGGAGAGATCACATCTGTATCACTCCTTTGGATATTAGATCAAGAAGGAAGAAAAATAAGTCTGACTTTAGTATAGCTAGGTTACAGGAATTCTGAAAATTAAATGTAATAATTATAAAAATATCATCTTTAAGTAAGAACAACTTTATAATCCTATCTGCAAATGGGACACAGTAAATAATATAGTGAATTCTTAATGAACACTTACTATGTGGCAGGCCTTCTGATAAAGCAATATGACTCTTGTTATAGATTGAGAGAAAAGGCACCACTTCTCTTTTAGCTCATCCTCAGGTCACAACTAGCCCATGATTCATTGTAGTCATTAATTCATTGAAAAAAATTTTTTTCCTGATTTTTTACCACTCTTTTCTCACCATATAGAACATTGTGTCTGGTTAAGAACAGGTGCTCAAAAAATACCGGAAATGTCATCTACAATACTATAAAGCTATTAGAGAAACAAATTACAAAAAGTAAAGATATGAATGTAATTCTGAGAATTATATCTTATAACATCTCTATTTTGCAGTCAATTTTAGGAACCACTTATAAAATGTTTGTTATGACTGATACATTAAAATGATGAAGCTGTTCTACTCATCCTCATTTCGTAATCTGCAACCTAATCTCAGAAAGCTAAGTTGCCCAAGGAAACGCAGCAAATGAATTTTACAATAAAATTTTGATCCCAGGAAATATAGCGATGCTGCTCTCCACAACAGATTGGCTATGAATTTGTGAACTTAAAGTAAATATTCTGATTTATAAATATGTATTGACTATGAACTTATGAACTTATAGTTAATACAGTGATTTATAAATGTTTTATCATTAATCAATTATTATTGTGCATTTTATTCTGTGAAATATCTTTCTAAAAACACTTTGGCCATGAATTTTCTTTTTATCCTCACACAAGGACATTTTTTTTTTCATTGCTTCAGAAGAGAAAGGAAGAGAGAGAGAGAAACATCGATGTGAGAGAGTCCACTGGTTGCCTGCTGTATGTGCCTAGACCGGGGAGCAAACCCACAACCTAGGTATGTCCCCTGACCAGGAACTGAACCAGCATCCTTTCGGTGATGGGATGACACTTCAAGCAACAGAGCCACACCAGCCACGGCATTGGTTAGGATTACTTGATCCTTAAGGAAAGACTTAGGACGTAAGATCGTAAAAAAAAGTGTCCAAAGCAATAAACTGTTTTCTGTTTTTAAATTAAATGCATTTTAAATTAAAGCATATTGGATGTGCTTTTAATTTTTATAAAGC
The DNA here is from genome assembly GCF_987537825.1 of Furipterus horrens. Taxonomy (NCBI): domain Eukaryota; kingdom Metazoa; phylum Chordata; class Mammalia; order Chiroptera; family Furipteridae; genus Furipterus; species Furipterus horrens. The sequence continues at coordinate 27,402,487 of NW_028327180.1, forward strand.
TGTTTCAAAGTCAAGCTTCTGTGTATAATAAATGCAACAAAATCAAATTAAAACAGAAGAAAAAGAGATTACTAGTTATACAAAATTTTTAATCAAAATATTGTTAATTATTCTCAGACTGGATATCTGTACCTATGAAGAATGACAGTGGCAGAGACCACGAATATATAAGAAAGAAGTATGTCAAATCAAGTTCTTCTACTTCTTATGTTTTATTATAACCTATTCTTCTTATAATATTCAGAGTGGAGAAACATAAACAAACATAGTAAAATATAATTAATTTTGGGATATGGGGCTGCTATCAGTTTTTACAGCTTTAACAATCATTCATACTGATGCATAACAAAGTAAACCAGGTTAATCGACTGGTGACTCAGAACTCTGTCCTTAAGCACACAAAAACTGCCACAAATACTGGTTTTAAAACTTCTTAGTAGGAGGTTTCAAGAGCCCTAAGGTAACAGTGGCATAATGTAGAACAGAGAGTGCAATGTTTGAGGAAGGGGAATTTGTGGATAGGGCCAAAAGACAACAATAAAAGATTTAACAGAAACAGTAACATGGAGAATATAAATCAGGTCTCCAGATGGAGGGTTTTTTCTAGTTTTAAATGATTTTGTTTGCTTTGTTTAAATCACGTTGTTTTGTTTCAAAAAAGTAAGATTATCTAGACCTATTAAATAACAATATTTCTATTTATAAATAGCTTCTGTTTAGTAACACTGCATATATAGCTTGCCTGCCAGTGCTATCGATAGATTGCAAAGCAATCTAAATCTAAAAACAAGAACAATAAAAGAACAGCAGCTCATTTACATAAAATCTCTGAATTGTTCATGTCAATTTTATTTAGCCTTTTAGCAAATGCTTTTCATCAATCTCAGGTATAGAATCCATTTCTATTGGCTACAATAGCTCTCTAACAGCTGAAGATACAGCATGAGTCCAAAGACTAATAGCAACTTTAAAACAAATCACTTTTATTTCATGCAATAAGGCAAAGCCATTTTACTAATGGATCATGAAGAGGGTAAGCACTCCACGCAAATGTTAGTCTAAATTAAGTATAGTGAACACCATTAGTTCTTTAGACTTTACTACTAATGCCTATATAAGCTTTTCAACAGATTGGGGTATCAGATAGTTCTTTTTTTTAATGTTCAAAATGGACATTTTAAGTGGCTTAGTTTAACTTGTGGAACCCATAATGTTTGTTTCCAAAAAGCCATAGTTCATATTAAAGATCTCTTTGTTTATATTTCCCTTGTCTTCTGTATCTTCTAGATATATTTTTGAATAGATCATTGAATTTAGAAGTTATTATTGATTACAAAATAAAAACCCAGATGACACACATGTATACCCCAAAACCAATTCCAGAAGCCCAGACAATGCTTCATGGAGTATAATTAACGTTCCTTGAAGTTGCTTATGTATGCAGACACAAAATGCACTTAGTAATGTAATTACAGCTTTTACAACAGTCTAGTTAAACAGCACATCCATCATAGATATTGTCTGCTTTGCTGAGAATTATATAAATCAATTCGAAGCAGAGCAGGCAGTAAGTTGCTTCTGCCTTCCCACCTGCTGCTACTAAGTGTAAACAAGCAACAGCCAAAGGGAGAGAAAAATCTTTCACACCAAAAAGTGATAAATGATATGATTTCCTGTTCAGTACTTCTTGGCTCAGACCAATACTATACGTGCATTATAATTATTACGCATTATTTCTTCCAAACTAAACATGTATCCTGCAATATGAATCAATACCATTGTTTTACCATTAAGTCAAAGGAGGAAGATGGTTTTCCCAAGATGATAAAGTAGCAAGTATGCTGAATGGCTGTGCATAAATAAAAAAAATCTTAAAATCAAATTATTACTGCCATCAAATCCATGGTTTGTGGCACAGTTTTTCTACATTTATTAAAAGACATAGAAAGAGTTTAAGTCACATTTTTATCAATGTGGTGTTTACTTTGCTTTTTGGTATGCTCTGAAACTTTGGTAATTTCATGTGGGAAAGAAAATTTGATACACAGATTAAGTTAATAGGGCATATTAAATAGAAATAATAAGATAAAATCAAAAGGTAAAACAAAAACATCACGATATTAAAAATCATTTTTTCAATTACCGTATCTTAATAAGTAGACAATGAGTTCAGCATTCTAATTCAGTGATGATTTACTGACTTAAAAAGTCATTAATGTGACCATAACTTTTTTAAAATCACCTTGAACCATAGTTACTCTTTAAGAGGTTATCTATATTTATGGTTCAAGCTACTTTTATTAATCTACAGTATTTACCCGAGAAATAGTTAGCACCTATAATATGCCAGTCATTATTCCAAGCACTAGGGATAGAGCAATGAATGAAAGAGACAAAATTTCCTGTTCAAATAGAACTTACGTTCTAGTCTGGGAAACAAGAAAAATTCTATCTGTCATCTATCTTAGTAGATTAGGAAGTAGTAAATGGCACAAAACTTAAATGAAGCAGAAAAGATAGATAATAGAGTGTTGATGAGGAATGCAATGCAATTTCAGAAAGTGGTCAGGAAAAACTCTATTGAGATAATAATATTTACGCAAAGACTGGAAGACAGTGAGCATGTGATTCATCATCATAGTAGAGAAAAGAAGTTTTCAGCAGGGTAAACAGCAAGTTATACTTGTTCTTTGCAATTTCTGGGATAGGGAAGAACACTCAACATGAGTATAGGCAGGGAAAATTAGAGTAAGGTCAGACTTGGTAAAGGAGTTACAGAGGGCATTGACGATATAGAGCTTTGTAAGCTAGAGAAAGGTTTTAAGGAGATCAGAGGCATAATCTGACTTACATTTTACAGAATGACACTAAATTGTTCGTTTATAGATTGAAGGATATGGCAAAAAGGGAGATTTGCCACAAGAAAGTAAACTGAGATAATTTAGAGAAATAATGCAAGTGAGAAGTGATCATGGTTTGAACCAGGGTTGTGGGTTGGAAGTATGAGAAGCGACAAGATTCTAGATAATACTTTTATAATAGAGCCATTAAGATTTGCTGATGGACCGGATGTAAATGTGAGAGAAAGAGAGCAGTCAAGGAAGACACTAAGGATTTTGGCCTAAGGAATTAGTGTAAGGGAGTTGCCAATTATAGCAGAGCAAGACTCGTGGAAGAGCAGACTTGGAGAGAAAAACCAGGAGTATGGTACTGAACATTTGAAGTTTAGATAGCTGTTAGATATCTAGATGGATATAAACATTTGGGTACATGAACCTAGAAAGGAATACTAAGTGTGTGTGTGCATGTGTGTGTGCCCACACGCCTGTGTGTGAGTAGTTGTCAGCATGCAGCATCTTGATGATATTTCAGGGCATCTGACAAAATAAGATTATAAAGACAATGACAGAGAAGACACATCGAAAAGAGAGAGTAATGGGGAAAAATCAACAAAAATGACTAACAAATACTAGTTATAGCAGTAAAAGGGAAACCACGATATGGTGTCCTGAAAAACAAGTGCATTAAGTGTCTATTGCTGTATGATAAGCTGTTCTAAAACTTATTGGTTTAAAAATATTCACTTATTCATGATTCTGTGGACTGACAAGTAGGGCTTGACTCTGCAGCAGCGGTCTGTGTATCTGCCCCATGTAAACTCACCTGGGCTCACTTTCATGTCTGCACCTTTAACTGGGAATGCTGATGTGGCTGAGGCCTCTGCTCCAAAGATCTCTCATCCGGTGGGAAGCTAGCTTGGGGCTTATTGCCATGGCAGAAACGTTCCCATACAGAGGGTGCAAATTCTGCAATGTTTCTTGAGGCTTAGGCATAGTACTCACACAACATCACTTCTACCGCATGCCACTAGTCAAAGTGACTAACAAGCCCAGTACAGATTAAAGATAGTAAAAATTAAAATTAACTCTTTTGCAAAGACCTGCAAAGAATTTGTGATGATTCTCTGCAATCAGTCCCATCAAGGGAAGAAGATACTTCAGTAAAACCAAATGGGAATCTGTCTACTGTTATGTCATATAATATAAAGGCTAAAATTGGACTTCACGTTAATAAACTTAAGGACTCAGCCAAATTCTCAATGATTAGAATAGCACCATGTGGAATATAAGAAGATCATGTTTAATTATTTGCTGTGTGGCAATTATACATATCACATAAGAACTTTCAGTTTGGAGAATTCTATGCACTACCAAGGTCTTTTAATGATATAAGAAGAAAGCAGTAGTGACATTATTAATATTTTTATAAGATTCTAGTTATCAGCCTTCACAAGTTCCTTTGTTAATTCAACCAGATAGCAACTTGCTATCTTTTTAAGTGGAAGAACGCACCGAAAACTGTATTTTTAAGCAAGTCAAGGGCAATGCCATGACAACTAATGTCCTGTTCTCTAAAATGGAAAGCTTAACAGTAACTTAAAAAAAATAGATGTTTAATTCACTACTTATGTATTAAAAAGGAGGGCTTAAATTTTGAAATTGAAAGCAATGTAAAATATTTGAGTATATAAAATTGCATTATATTTTTCTATTTAAAAAACATAAGTGCATATGATCTGAAGAATAGCAAGAAGTTCACTTACAATAATACTAAATAATTATTTTTTCTCCTTTAAGCAAAAGAGAGAAAAACCACTTTAAACAATATTTTCCACTGAGTGCAATTTAATATATGATAATGAAAGACTCTTAGATAGCAGTTGCTACAAGAAATAAGGGGGTGAAATCTTACTTTTAGCAAACTATGTCCTTCCTTACATGTCAGATAACTAAAGCAAGTAACGTTATGAGATAGAATTAAGGACCAAAAGATAACTTATGATTAACTTGTGAAAAGCAGTGTGAACGTATCCACTTGTTTTAAATTATATACTTAATATTTTAATTACATAGCGAATGTTGATTCAAGTCAAACATGCAAATTAAACAATGCAGCACAGACAAAAATACCCTCGGTTTGGAGGAATGAGTGAGGCGAGCACCTAACTTCAGTGTGAACCTCAGCATGCATCCCACCTCAGAAACCCCGCTGTCCAGCTGATTCCCAGGCCCATGTCTCCGGGCCTGCCGCAGCATCATGCTGAGCCTGGTGATCCAAGGATCCAGGCCCACCCCTGTGGCCCCAGGCTGGCACCTGCAGATTCAGCCTCCAGGTAGACACCTGTGGACTGTAGCTTTAGGTCTAACCCAGCACCAGCTCAGCTCCTACAACCCTAGGCTCCAGTTTGCCCCGTGTGAGGCTGAACCCCGCTACCTTAGATCCCTGTCTGCCCTGGTTGACCCAAGATACAGACATACTGTCATGGATCCATGCTTTCGGTTTGCTCCCGTTGACCCTGGCACCAGTCCCCACAGACCAAAGAACCAAGCCTGATCTCAATGGCCCCATGCACCAAAGCACATCTCAGTGGACCACAGCACCATGCTTGTTCCCACAGATCCAGGCTCCAGGGTGGAATGGATGCCTCAGCTCAAGTAAAGAAAACACACCCTTCCTCCACATCCTAAATTTTTAAAATATTTCATGTTACATTTTTATTCTATTTAGGCCCTCAACAGATTAAATGGTGCCCACCCACATGGGTGAGGGTGACCTTTATTCAGTCTTTACTCAGTCTACTCATTTAAATGCTAATTTCTTCCCGAAACTCTCACAGACATGCCCAGAAATAAAGTTTTGCCACCAATCTGGGCTTCCCTTAGCTTCGTCAAGTTGACACATAAAACTAACCGTTACAGTACCTAACATTGCAGTCACATAGCTACTCTTTGCTGAAAAGGACAAAAAGTACCACAGACTGGCCAGTCCCTAAGAGTCTCTGACATTGGAGTGGGTCTTAGAAAATTCTGAGGCAGTTGCTCTGACAACTGAGACCCAAACAGGGCTTGATTCAAAATCAGAACATCCTACCTGCATAGCCAATGGTAGTCACTGGAAGGAGAAGCACTTCAAAGATACTTCAAAGTGTGAGGACACCTGAGGTATCAAAATAATAATCACTGGTTATAGATAAATAAAATTTTTCATAAAATATAAATTTTTTCTTCCTCTGCTTGAATGGTTTAATTTTTAATATTTGAAATTTGGCTCTTTATTACACAATATTGGATTTTTCTTTTTCTTTCAGATTTAAGTAAAAACCAAATAGTTTCAAATAAAATATATTTTTTAAATGACAGCAAATGTTCCTCACAGCAATAATGTCAGTCCTCATGTAATAATAAAATGTTAAAATATTTACACCTCAGAAAAGAATATCTATTTTCTTATATGTGTGTCTTTAATTTTTTACCAGTGTCTTCAAATTATGGTTGCATTTAGTCTGATAATAACACATGTGGAAAATCTAGAAAATGAAGCACTCAAGGGGAATTTAAGGAGTTTAAACAGAAATAAAAGCTATGGCTTTAGTATTTAAACAGGGTACAACCATGACGCAGGCAAACAAATAATATGGTATTTTGCTTTATGATCATTAGTCTCCATTTTTCAAATACTAGAAATAAGTTACATACTTTTTATCTATGTATTAATATTTACTGAAGACTATCCCAGAGTTTGGGCATACAGTGATGAATAAAGACATAATCATTAAACCAATGGCATTTATCTTCTAAAGGAACAGGGAGACATTAAATCAACCATTTTTTATGTCCTGTACTAATAATAGTCATGGTACATACAACACACTATGAGCTACAGAAAAGGGAGTGGAATGGGCCACTAACCTATAGCATACTCAAGGACAGAAAAAGTATATTAAGGATCCATTACAAAGCCTTTCAAAGGAGGTGTTCAAATGCTTTTTCTGAAGAGTATTGCATTGAAACTCTAGAATCAAAGGCCTCTTAGGACTAAGTTAACATTTGGGTTAATTCAAACTATACTGGAAGATTTCTAGACAGTCAAAAGAGAACGATGTATGCAAAGACAAGGGAATATGATATATAAAAAGAATTAAAAATGATTTTGCATATCAAAGACATAGATGTTTGAGTATGAGGAATGGGATGCTGAGATTCCCAAGATACAGATAATGAAGATTTTTCTGTCATTTCAAAGTCCTTGAATTTTTCACATAAGTAACAAGGAAATAATGAAAGCTTTGAACCAGGAGGCCGTTTAGAGAAAGGCCACACTGAAGGGAAGAGACATTTTTTTATTGTTCTTCTATTCCAGTTGTCACAAACCCCCCGCTCCGCTGCTCTCCCCTGCCCCACCCACACTCCAGTGCCCCCACACCACCCCAGCCCACTCCCACAGTCAATCCCCACCCTGCGGTCCATGGGCCACTTATACCTGTTCCTTGACTAGACCCTTCCCCATGTGCCCCCCTTACCTCCTCATGGGGCTTATCTCAATAGCACCACTAAGACCTAATGATTTTTTAAAAAATCTCATGTTAATTTTACAGGATTTAAAAGCAGATAATCAGAACCTAAAAGATACCATTTTCCCCTGGAGAAAAATACATAAAAAGTGAAACTGCAGTCTACGTAATGAATTTATTTCAGATAATACTCAAGCACAAGTCTAAAATGTATAAAGAAAGGATGGACAGTGACAATTAGAGCACCTAAAAATACTGGATCCTGCTTTTACTAAGTAAGACTATCAATCACTGTTATACGCTTGCAAAGAAATGTAACAATGCTGGCACTGCTGAAATATTCTAAGAGAAAATATTAATATTATTATAATGTGACATTGAAACACTTCAGATTGTGTATATCTATATCTATCTATCTATATCCATTATTTTATTGCAAGAGAACTATATGCACTATGGCTAACAAAAGCAACTTTTATTTTCCTTATGTAATTTATTCCTTTGTTGTCATGTTATTTTACCAACTAAAGAGCTTCCTTTAAAACGTTTCCCAAAGGTTTCCAGCAAGCTGAATCTGTTTCTGACAAACTCCCAGGGCCTACTTATTTTTCCAAGTTAAGTAAAAATAATGCTTGGCTTTTAAATCTAAGTATTTGTTATAATAAACTCACAAAATGTAGAATACCTATCCTTTGATAATTATGACAATTTCCAAAGGAAGAGTAGTAAACCGATGATTATAATGCAATGTAATGAGATCAAAAAAGGAGACAAATTGGTGTATATTAGGAGTAAATGATCAAGAGAATGCTGGGGGCATCAGTTATATACTTACTGCTGTAAGTTCATCACAATGTTAAAGTTAACCCTTTGAGTGCCAATGTCGCTGACAAATTTTCCCAAAAGTACCAGCATCGCTCCCAACGACTCTTTCTTCGATGGCTATAAATGTAAATAACAATGGAATAATTTGTATTTTATGTTTTGTTCTTTTTTTTTTTCTACCTCAGGTTATATATTGATATAATTTTTTCTCAAGTTGATCTAAATTTTGAATTATGCATGGCACTCAAAAGGTTAAGCACACATTAGACAATTTATAATTTTTTATGACTTGTATGAAGTTATATTTGTAATTGTTTGGCCAGAGATTTGATCTGTGTACTTATGACTAGTAATACAATATAAAAGCAAATGAAAATTTATTTTCATTAAGCATTTGAGAACTACAAAATTGTTTCAATGCCTTCCGTGGTTCACTATGAAAAATAATGTGTTTGAGACAGTAAGAATTAGACAAATGTTTCTAATGGTTGTTTCTCAGAAGCAAATAAACTCATAATAATTAAGTCTTTATTTCTAATGTAATATTCTTGGGCGCCATGTACCAAAAGGAACCTCTTTAGATGAAGAAATAAGCATTACTGGGACTGGACTAAAGGGGTACGCATACTATTTGCTTGGAGGCTTGGGTGGACCTAACTCCATTCCCTAGCTTTCCACTCTCATTGAACAAGCAACCAAAAGGCCAGGATATGAAGGGAGGCATTAATATCACATCTATCCATCACCAGGCACTTACTTTCTCAGAGAGATTTGGTGTTGTAAGGTTACCCAGCCATGGGACCTAAGGTATCAGATGAAAAGTAAAGACAGTCAGTACTTCATCATCTTTCGTCCTCTGCACTCAGGTAAATACGTCTATTTCCTATCTACAAAAATGATGTTCAGAGTTTTCACTTCAGTTGGGTCATGTACATTTGATAAGCAATGCTGGATTTTAACCTGCCCTGCGATCCCCCAACTCTCCCATTCCTGTGTTGATGTTTTCTATTTAATTCAGGGACCAAATGGGATATGAGAGTTCTGCATGCATGGCTGGCATCCTGTCAGTCCCTTAGGGGAAAAGGCATTGTCAAAGGAAAATTCTCATCATTTTGATGACAAGTCATGAAATTGATGAGCCCTAAACAGCAGATTTGTGGAGTCAGGGAACCAATGCATTTATGAAGTAAAAACCAATATGCCCAAATCCAGAGGTGTAGTGTCAAAACATAAAGAGTAACAAGGAGTACATGTTAAACTGCAGTGTTAAACAGCAAAACTATGACTTTTATAAAAAGAATAAATAAATAAATTTATTGATTGCATTTACATCTAAGGAGGGAGTTTTAAGTGTATGAGTGTCATTATTTTTGGTTAACCATTATCTACTTTTAAACATAACTGTCTATTGAACAAACTATTTCTCAGTAGTCAATAAAGTATGCTATTACTAACTTGATTTTTACAACAGAAAAAACATATACATGAAATACATAAAGATATAAAATAAGGGACAGGTCTTTTTTATAGTAATATGATTATATAAGGATTTCTATATTAGAGAAAATGTGTATCTTCATTTCCTAAGATGTTTTCGTACTTGTGAGATGCATACAATGTATCACTCTGTGAATGTCACTGTACCTCTAGGCATTTCTACCTTTTTTTCTTCATTTGAACTCCTTCCATTTTATGAATGACCAGACTGCTATTAATCTGAGCAAAATTCCCATAGAGTTGGTTATACAAGCATTACAGTAAATGTGTAGTGGCTTCTGGCCATATGGTTATGAACAGAACGTATAAATCTTTACACATATGAGGCATACCACAAATAGCAATACAATAATACATCACAATATTTAATTTTCTTCCTGGATAAATTGTTTAAACATAACAGTACCCCAGAGATAAGAACTGAATATTGGGTAAACACATCAAGATCAGCATAGGCTGCAGTAAAGTTAATCAAAATATTGACAATATTTATTATTTAGCATGTCACTTTTCTACAATGCTAAATGCTTAGCTTTAAAATTCTACAGAAACTTATAAACAAATTCTCTGTGCAATGGAATTGAATGCAAAATATAATTATAAAAACTATTCATATTAAATAAAATAATGCTGCTCTTTTCCAAACCCTCCAAAGCCTTCCTTTGTCATTAAGAGTAGCATCCACACTCCTCTTAATAACCTATAAGGCCCTGCATCACCTGTCAGACCTCAACTCTCTCAGCTACTCACTTGGCTCCAGCCAGAGAGGCTTCCTTACTGCGCTTTGCAAACACACAGCAGCCTGCCCCACCCTAAGGGTCTCTGCACTTGGTGCTCTCTTCTGAAAGCATTCTTTGTACAAATATCCCCTCTTCTCCCTCTCTTACCCTTTCTCTTCCTTTCTCTCACACACATGCACACACAGACACACTCCTCCTCCATCCTCAGGCTATTATTTAAATTTTATCTCAGAGAGATATTCCCTAGCCATCTTTTTAAGAAAACTGTATCATCACCCTGACATTCCCTAAGCCCCTCCCCCTTCTTTTTGTTCCTAGCACTTATCACTATATAATATATTACATAACTTTATTTATATATTTACTAATTTCAGGTCGTTTTCTTTTCCCCTGCTAGAATTGGAACTGCATGAGGAAAGGTTTCATTCCTTACTCACTGCTTGCATCCCTAACGCTTAGATGAGTGCCTGGTGGATAATCAGTGCTTAATAAACATTTGTTAAGTGATTAAATATTAACAAGTTGAAATAAGCTTATCATTTTTTCATGCTCTTGAAAACTACGCTGCATTAAAAAATATATCAAAGAGATTCTACTTAACGACTCAGGAATATATCTAACAGCAATGGAAAATAATGTGACTTTATCAAAAAATAAAGAAAAGATATTTAAAGATATATTGACAGTGAAAAGATGCTCCACTCAAAGTGCTAAGCAGAAACAGCACAAGTAGAATGAAAAAGAAATCAGAATGTGCCTTTGAGAAGCATAGAGTATACAAACGTTATTGGCTAGAAGAGAAGAATAATATAATTTGAATATAGAAGAAAATAAATTTGAATAACAACATAGAAAAGGCAGAGAAAAACCTAATTGCTGTACTTGTCAAAGAAAATGGTACGTCTAAGGGATATAACAAAACCCATAAGGTCAATGTAGACAAAAAAATTATTTTAATTCTGTAGATAGAACAGATGTGACAAAACAAAGGACAGAGCAGAGAGAATAATATCTGATTGGACTAAAGATATCAATTAAATGACATAGGTGGTGATGGGTGTATCTTGATAAACCTTAAAAGTTTATTTTAAAAACTAAAATGTATATTTAAAACTAATACAGTAACTAAAGTTCTTCTTATTGTGGTATGTGTGTACATCAGATAAAAATGCAGGAAGACTAAGTTAAAAGTAAAATTTTACTTATGATGTGATTCAAGACAAATTACAAAATCTTGCTGAGCCTTCCTCTCTCTTTAAAAAGAGGAAAAGAAACACGCCTTTCAGGGTTGTTATAAGATTAAATGATAATGTATTAAAAAGCTTGTAGCACAGGCTAAAAGCGTATTTTTCCCCTACAATTAGCATCAGAAACTCTGAAGAATGTAGAATAACAGAATGATAAATTATGTTGTGAATATAAAAATCAGCTTAGAGGTGCATCCATGAGTGGCTCAAACTCTTCCTTATGCCTTTAATAATTGCCTGTTGTTAAAGGAGCTGATCCTGGTCTGCTTCTGACCCTTGCTTCTACCCTTTATCCTGTTTATTGTCATTCTGTCCAGTCATGACTTACTGAGTATATTATGTTTGGTACTATTCAAGTACCAACTGAGATACTCTTTGAGAAAACAGTAAACTCAGAAATACTCAGATTAAATCTAGTTACTTCAATTGCAGTGATTTTACTTTTGACAAGATTTTCCTTTGAAGGCACAGGACTGAATATTTTCAAGTCTTTTCTGAAAGGAAGAATCACATTCACAATATTCAACTGTGTTGAATAATGTTTTTTCTTACTCTCCTCCTTGTTCTCATCTCTGTACCATTCTTTCCCAGTGGAAGCCTATCCCTGAGGACTACATTATCCAGAGTCCCTTGCCCGTTGGCTTCCAGTTAAGTTGAACAGATCAGAGAGTGCAAGGAGAGAGACAGAGTATTTTTTTCTTCCATCTACCTGTACACAATTTGTTGGTGGCTTCCTTGCTCTCCTTAAGGCCAGAACTCCTAAAAGGCAGCCCTTCTTCCACAGCTAGAGCCCTGGAAGTGGCAATGGATTTCTACTCCCTTCTTACACCCAACCAAAGTATTCTAAATAGCCTCTCTGTTAAACTCTATCACCCCTTTGAGGATGCGTTCTGTTTATTGGGAGGTGGATGGGGGGGTGGGGATCTAGAGTACATACTTCTAACTCTTTTAAATGGCATTCTTAGTAGGATATAATTCTAGAGATAAAGTTATAGCTACTGAAGAGATCAAACACTGTTGGATAAGCAAAAAACATAGCAATTAGGTTTCTGTTTACTTTGCTAGTTCACTGTCAAATGTTGATGAGTATTAGAGGACTGAGGATTAATTTCATATCAATGCAAATATATTATTTTTCAGTCTTCGTCGTCGGCAGCCGTCCGTCTCGAGAGACGATGGTGCAGCTTCTTAAGAGTCTATCTGCACCGCCGAGAATGGCTGTGCAGTCCGACTCGGGAGTGACACGGTATCTGTCTCCTCCCGTGTTGAATCGACATCTTGCGATGACGCTGGAGTGTCCTCTCCAGTGAAGCTGAAGCTACAGAGCCTGGGCAGGGTGATATGGAGGGTCTGCTGTTGCCCATGCAGCAGACCCCCCCTCTCTTCGCAGCTGAAGGGTCCAAGGGAAAGACGGAGTCAATACAGCTTGGCTTCAGGTGCGCCGCAGGAGTTGCCGGTGTTGACTACAACGTCAAACCGCCTTAGGGACTCCGGCTCCGGATTTTCTGTCGGGGTTTACTCCCTTAGCCTTTCCCCTGAAGAGGTATGCCGCAAGGCAGCGGAGGTTTTTTGGAGTCAAGAGTTTTCCTTCTCTGGTGTGCCCTGACTGGAAGATCGAACCAGCGACACTTAGCTCGCAGGCCGACGCTCAATCCACTGAGCCAAACCAGCCAGCATATAGGATCAGGGCTGCAAAAATGAAGGCAGTAAAACGGCCAGAGCAATAATACAGAGGAAACAGGAAGCCTTCTTTGAGAATTGTGGTGTTGAGGTAAAGCTGGCCCTGGTTACTACTGGAAGGATTTGAGGGGATTTTATATAGGAAAGGGAGATAAATTGTGCTGCACATTGAAATAGGGAGAAAGATCAAAGGCTGACAAGAGATAGGGTTAAGTCATGGAAAAAAGGAGATAAAGAATACACTCAACAAAGTCCTGGGGAAGAAATGGGGACATTATTTATTTTTTTTTGGAGACAGGAGACGGATACTAGGTAAAGCAGGGGTTGTATGCAGAATATGGAAATGAGAAATCAAAGAAGAGAGTTAGAAACCAAGGACATTAGAACTGGTGCTTGGTTTGGTGAGTAGAAGGAACTAACAGTAGAAGGAAGAGCTGGTGATGAAGCAGAGAGAAGAGAAAGTTACTGGCATCTCACAAATTGCCCTTAACAGCACGAGTGTGGTGTGCCTTACAGAAGCCCTCAGCTTCCCAGACATCCAGAATAGATTATTTCCTAACAAGGCCAGTCTGCCAAAGCTATGGGCATACTGTTTTAAGAAACAAGGACATAGTGACTCCCAAACCAGTACAAAATCAGCAATAACAACGGGCAAATGTACTTAAAAGGGTCTCAGAGGGGAGGTGACAGCACTGGCATATCTACAAACCACAGAAGGGGCATTTAGATAACCGTGTTAGATTGTAACTCCGGAGTAACCAGTAATGGAGAAACCGGGAAGAAGGAGCGGGGAGGGGGAGCTAACCGCGTTAGGGCGGGGAAGCTAATCGCTTTAATCGCTCTCACTTTAGAACGAGGAAGTTAATCATTTTAGGGTGGCAATTTTAGGGTGGGGAAGATAATCACTTTCAGGGCAATTTCAATATTATTTTTACTATTCAATAATATCTGCTTTTGAAGTCACAGCTTAGAATTTAAACTGTCACCAGCACTGTCATTTTAAAGCCTCCAGGCTCATCCTAAAAGTGAATAATATTTTATCTAAGGCCATAAAATCTTCACCTGTATCCTCCTGTATCCATTTTTTTTACATGTTCACAACATTGAAATTTGATGGCAGAATGTCTTATTAGTAAAATGCCATGACCTAATTCTGGTGACACAGCCCTCATATTAAAGTGAAGGTCGGCACATCAGTAATATAAATGAAACAATTTTAAAGGTTGAATGTAATAACCAGAGCAAATACTAAATTAATATGTTATTTAAACAAAAATATGAATACTTTGTCTTGTCTCCATCATGAATGTGCTCTTTTTAAAAAATCTTTCTCTATTTTTTTATTTTAATGCTACAAAATGGGCATTAAGCTGTTTATTAGGGAAGTTGTTTTGCTTTTCACAGTTTTATGAAACAACTTAATATTTATTCATGCAAAAATGTGCTATATTCAGAAAAAAGTTTTAAATTGGTGTTTAAGAGTCCACGTTTGTCAATTAATATACTAGTTTTTTTTTTTTTTTTTTCTTTAACCCTTGAACACCAATGATCTGTTGAGCCAAGTCCTTTTAAGCTTTGGATTTCCTGTGAATCGTTTTACATAAATGTACTAAACACAAAAACCCAAATTTTCCTCAAATTATGGATATATCATAATTGTATAGTCATAATTTTCTGATATCTTCCACTTATATTTACTATCAAGGTGTTTGTCTAAATAAAAAGTAGCATCTTTATGCAAAGGAATCTGTGTTCTACACTGAAAGAGCAGTAAGTAATTTGAGCACACACATTTGAATTTTCCACATCCTGTGTTTTCTTTTCCATGCTAAAGACTTCTAATTTTACTTAATTTTCTGTAAACTTCTGTCTCATTATTATTATATTACCTTTTTTTTTCTAAAACACTCCCCCCCCCACCCCACCCCCGGGTGAAGCAACAAAATTTAGGTATTCTGATTTCAAATGTATTCTGTATGGTTTCTGCTATTTTGTTCACACAAGGCCAAACATTTTTGAGAGATTTTAAGAGACTATATTTTATTTAAAACCAATATTTTTGGTGATGAAACTCAGCACATGTTAATGTGTGAAGAAAAAGTCACTAAGGGAAAACTAAACTCATATTATGAAAGGAATCGGGAATCACTGCCACTTCGCAACTGCAGAGCATAGTAATAATTTATTTGCCTGACTCTTCTTTTCTTCACGATTTTCTTGTCTCAAAAAATATCAGAAAAATATGTTGATTCCAGAGATGGAAGGCAATGAGGTGAAAAAATTTTAAGATTATGTTTCACTATAATTTTAAAAAGTCAAGGATGATGTTAGTGGTCAAAATGAATGTCTTAGAAAGAATTCAGTTTCCATGATTTACATACTGATGAATGATAAAAATATATATATACTTGACAGATACTTCTGAGATATAGGTAAAGACATAAATTTTTAAAAGGCAATGCAGCTTTGAAAACGGAATATAATACTTAGATGTATGGTTTATTACTTTTTCTCATTTCCCAAACAGTCTAATGTGAACCTTTTGTAGTTTTAATATGTTTAATCAATGCCTAATTATGAATGTAGTTACTTCTTATGTTAATTTAATGAGATATTTCTCTGATACACAGCCTTTATTCTTATCCCATTATTTTAACAACTGTTTCACTAATAATAGAATACCAAAAATTTATTAGATAAATTACAATTATTGCTACAGAAAGGAATGTGATCTGGGGTTTCTTCTACCCCTCCCATCCCCCTGGCCCTACTCCAGACCCTGCCTGATGTGCTTTCCTCCTTGCTGATCTTGATGTGCAGCCTTTGCTTTAGTAAACAACAGCCGTATGATTTTTAAGAAGTATACACTTGTATTCTAAATCTAAGTTATCTTTGTTCAGCTGAAATAAGTACAATAAGTGTAGTAATTTAATATTGAAAAAATCTTCATTACAGCACAGGAGTTAATATATTCACTTGTTACTGACTCTGAAATATTTAAATGAAAAATTTAATACAGAAACACACATACATGTGTGTTTAATTATTGAATCTCGATCCAATAATTAAAAATATCCGGGCTCTATGTAAGTTACCGATGGCAGCACCTTGGGTCATTTAGAAAGTGTCTGTAACTGAGAGAAAAGTGAAAAATTTATGAAGTGACTTAGCTGTTGCATTGGCACAATCCAATAAATATCTGTAAATTTTGCTGTGATATTCTTATACTGTTCAAATATTTGTTTTTCTCTAAATATATTTTGTTTTAGTTTGTGAGATTCCCACCCCAAATCACTGGGAAGAGAAGGATTGACATACAAGCCAGGAAGATAAAGCAACATTTCTGTTTAGTGGTATATAATGTTGCCTTGTGTACTGTGAGGTCTCCATTTGTCTAGTTAAGCATTCTGACTTGTAAGCCCTCACAGGCCACGCTTGGCACCATCTATTCTGAAGAATATGAGGCCAGAGTCGCAAATCACTGCTTGCCAGAACAGCCAAAAAGGCTCCTTTTGGCAGGAGCCTTAGCAGCATTTGATGCAGCCCTCCAGGAATTATTTTTACCCCTAATGACAGCTCAGGTTCCAGAGGCTAAGATCCACATGGCGGGGGGCTGTAGTCCACAATGGCTCAGTAGCTCCATACCATGCAGGGGCCAGTGATCTCTTGTAATAATACATGGGCCTATGTTTTCAATGCACCATAAGAGCAAGCTAATTCAACAGTTACTTTCTTCAGAAACACCCAAAGCTAAGGCTTCCAACTGAGTATGTGTAATTTCTTCTTATTTGGCTGCAATATGCCAATCAGTGGTTATGTGTTTTATAAGCAACATCCCTTAGGAGGAGTTGTTTCTTACTAGATTTCCAAAAGAACAGAGCTACAGAGGCAAACTGACTGGCAGATAGTCATACAGCAAGAGGTTTACTTACCCTTTCAAACCAATGTTTAGGCACTATTTGCTCTAATAAACTTTTGGTTGCTGTTACTACTAAAGAGATTCGAGGCAAAAATTCCTTTAAAGCTCTTACATTTGGTATAGAACACATCAACATTTCACTCTTTGCTTACCTCCAGTTTTGCGTGACAAACTGGAGAAAGTGATTTTTAACAGTTCAAGTATATTAAGTGGTGAGAAACAGATAAAATCATAGATGCCTGCAAAAGGAGAAAGTGAAGATCAGGATTATAAGACTGTATAAAAACAAATAAAACATGATTACAAAATAGAATATAATCATGCCAATGTATCATCAGTAATTTACAACACAATTATGGAATTCACAAAGAGCATACTGATGTCATGAAATGTAACTATGTAGAAATGGAATAATATCAGAAATAAGCATAACATCAATAGGTATAACATCGAGGTATTAAATTTAAATGAAAAAGTAACACATCAAAACAAAAATCCTTCAACTATACCCTACTTAGAAGTGTCTTTTGCAAGCCTTCTGTAACAGAAATCAACAAAAAAACCTGAGCCTACAGAAATAAGAGAATAGAATAGTGCTTACCAGGAGCTGGAAGGTAGGAAAAATGGGGAGATGCTGGAAAAAGAAATCAAACTTCCAGTTGTAAGATGAATAAATTCTGAAGATCTAATGTACAGCATGGTTATTATAGTTATTTATATTATATTGTAAAATTGAAAGATGCTATGAGAGTAAATATTACATATTCTCACTGCAAAAATGAAATGGTAATTATGTGAGGTGATGGAGATGTTACCTAAACCTACTGTGGTAATCATTTTGCAATATATGTGTATCAAATCATCACATTGTAAATCTACACTTACACGTTGTTATATGTCAATTATGTCTCAATACAGTTGATTATAAACCCTTATTTTTATTAATTCCACTTACAGCCACAGGCAGTAACGTATCTAGATCTATCCTCATGACAGGTCTGATAAATCCTCTTCCTAATAGCAATTATCGTGGTAGCTTTTTTAAAAATGTAGAATGAACTTTAGGAATGCTATAAATGACATTAAAATAAAGATATATAAAATGAAAAAGACTTACATTTTCCTGTGTTTGCAAAAATATTAATTTAATAAATCTTATTGATGATTTTAGGTGACGTACACTACATACATTCCTAAAAATAAAAGATGTATAAGTCAGATTTCAGGAAGGCTTGATAGAGCTGAAGAATCAAGGCATCCTGGGAGGTCAAGAAATTACACTATTTTAGATTGACCTCTTGTTTGCTAAGCTATAAACTTAGACCAGAATATGTCTCATAAGCCTGATTTTGATAAAAGCAAGATAATAAAGGAAGATCTATTCTGAAATAAGCAAAAGTTTATTTCTATGAGTTTCATTTGGAGGAATGGTAGTGATGAATCAATTTACCCAATATGTATTTCATTTTTAAAGCACTGACTCAGACTTGTCAGTGAAATGACTTCTTGGCAACTACTAAAAAGTAGACATAATCTAATTGAGTACCTTAGCAATACCTTAAATAATTATAATCAGTGTTACTGACACTTTCTAACTTGTTTTCCTTTCATAATGCCATTTTGACCAGACTTAATGTATATTGTCAATGTTTTCTTAAACCTTTTTGATATTAAGACTATTTTAAAACATATATAATTGACAAGGTGTAGTATATTTCTTTTTCTTACAATACATGCGCTTAAGTCTGTCCCAATCTTTTCAAAATTCAAATATTTGTTAAACAGTGCATACTGGCAGATTTCTTCTTGTTCTCAGGTTAGAAAGGTCATTTTAAAAGAATAGTCTTATGTGGGAGATACCTTCAGAGATTTTCATTCTCTGGAATGATTGTTCTGGGGTTCATTTTAGATGAGTTTGAATTTGGTCCATTAATATCATATATTAGCAGATTATTTTCATTGGATGATGTATTTTTGGAGCAAATACACGACTATTATATATATTCTTGCATTAAGTAGTACATTAACTTAATTTTTCTACTCTTTATAGCTTTGGGAATTTAAATGAAATGGGGTATTAAACATCATATTCAACTTTTTTGTTACAATTACATAACTATTGGATAATATATTTAAAATTGACACTAATGCCTGGTATACACCAAACATTCAATAAATACCAGCTATTATTATTAGGGAAATAAATGCAAATAAGATTACCATTTTTTATCTGTGAGGCTCATTTATTAAAAGACTACATCCAATGATGCATAACATGATTTATACACTTAAGTGTATTTGATTCTACCTCATCACAGCACAGTTTAATTGAAGTAAACAATAACTGTCTAGTTTACTGGAAATCATTGACCCAGCACAGTAAGTGATGGAAAACTCTGTACACTAAAATCTATTTCTAAAACCTTCCCCTAAGCTTCGAAAAATCAAAACTCATACATTTTCACATCTTACTAATTCAGACAAATCAAATATACCCACCACAGTCTCCAGTGTAACATCATATCAAGGGAAAGGCTTCCAATCAAAAGTGATAGAAACATTGCTACATTCCATTCTGTCAACTGTTGCCTCTTGACATTCAAATTCCCTTCAGTTTCTTCAAAAATAAGTCTGCATTTCTCCTGGTCCAGGTAATTTATTGCATATTACTTTATCCAGTATGAAATGATACTTTAGGTCAAGTTACTATGTATTATGCTTGAAAATCTAATTTTTACTTTTAGAATATAAAGTATTCTTATTTTTAAATATTGCATAGTATGAACACCAAGTTTCCTAATATTTCACATTTTCCATCTGTTTTATAGTGAAGGCATTTGTTTATGTATTTAAAATGCCATGAAATTTTTATAACTATGCTGATATACATCTACACAGAACTTTTGGAATAGTATTACTTACTTGTAACATTGCAACCTTAATAATTAAACCATAAAACATCTTTGAGATTTGTTGAAAGGTTTCAATTTTTATAGATGTAACATAATCACAAATTACAAGATATAAAGACTTAATAATGGGCATGCATTAAGAACTGATAAATCAGAAAAGCGCAAGACTGAACTTTTCATTCCTTTTGTATTGTGAAATATTTTTCTGATTCCTAGAGCACATTAGTTAAGAGCAGGGTCTCTGAAAACACACTGTGTGACTAATCCTGTTCCCCCATTTAGCTTTGTGATCTCGCACAAGTTGTTTAATCTCTGAGCCTCAGTTTTCTAATCTGTAAAATGCAGTAACAATTGTATTAACTTACAAATTAGGATTATAAGAATAAATATATGCCCAATTACAAGAATAAATATGTGCACAATTAACAATAAAACCCATGCACAATGCCTAGAAGAGTACAGTATCTGTCTCAAAATGGATTTTCAGTAGGTATTATATGATTATATCTTTAAGCAGCAGTAAATGTGCAAATAAAATAAATTCTTATACTTATAATTTTATGTTTAAAAAATGAGAGAGGAGAAAAATCATGCTTAGGAAATGAGTTTCATAGCCACCTAGATCTGGTTTTGAATTCAAGTTTACCACTTACAAGCTGTGTGACTTTGACTCTGGTTATTGTACTCAACTCAACATTAAAATGGATAGAAATTATCCTCTAAAGAACCTGAATACACATGTTCCAAAGAAGATATACAAATAGCCAAGAGTACTTGAAAAGTGCTTAACACCACTACTGGTCAGGGAAATACAAATCAGCCCAACATACAGATATGAGAATTGATCAGTGAGAAGTCTTAAGAGGATTACTATACTTACATGTTCCATAAAAAATATTAAATGAGAGAAGTAAGATAAATTATGGGTCAAAGTTTTTAAGATCCAGAACATAGCATTACTATATGAAAAACAGACAGGAGAGGACACTCAGGACCAAAAGCAAGGGGGCGGGGGTGGGGGATGGCAGGGGAAGAAGTTCAAACCCAGGTTTAGCTCTTAAGGCTACATGAAAGAACAGAATCTGAAGACTTAGCTGCATCATTAGTTTAATGATGCATTTTAGGGAAAAATACAGAATCTGTAAAGTTCAGTGCTTTAAATACCTCCTCTGGAGTGAGTAAAATTTGAAGATTTAATTTCACTCCTCCCGGTTATAATGACAGAAGTCGTGCATTTCAGGCAATGGGTGATCCTTAATTCTGTTAACATTTTTTTCTAAGGCATTGTATTTAGCTTTTAGATAGATTGAAAGATCAGAGTAAATTGAAACCTGATTGCTTTAATAAAACCACTTTCTAAATCTGTGGCAACATGAGCAATTTCTACTTTGCTATCAGGCTATAGTATTTAGGGAAAAAAATACATGTTTCAACATAGAAAATTTAATAATACCTTACACTTGAATATGGTATGTTCTTTCAATCATGGAGAAAAGTTAAATATTCACTAAACTAATCTCAGCAGGATTTGTAGAATTTAAAAAGAGCCATTAAAGTTTCTAAGGAGAAAGTATTTAACACAGTGTTAAATTAATGCAGTATTTTAAAAATATATAAATTAGTATATTCAGTCATTACCACAAAAAATATCTCCGTAAATAAAAGGCAAATTTTCAATCTTCACTCAATTAATACTATGATCTTTATATTTGATGCTTTTAGAAATCTTTCCCCAAATGGTTCCAACAGAGAAGGGGTAAGCAAAATGGCATGTAAGAAACAAGGACTAAAGCTCAGTGACTGGCTGTCATGTTAAGAAAAATTATATTAAAGGTTCCATAGTATTCACCTTTGGGGCGTGGTGAAATTTTTGTGGTTATACATAAGTATGTAATTTCTTTTATTTTTTAAATTTCTGTTTGGAATATCGGGTTTATAGAAAAGTTGCAAAGATAGTACAGAGTTCCTGTGTACCACTATATCCAGCTTCCCCTAATATTAGTCTTTTATATATGTATATATATGTTTTATATATTATATTGATCACAACTAAGAAATTAGCGTTGGTAAGATACTATTAACTAAAAAATAGCCTTTATCTGATTTCATCAGTTTTCCTACTAATGCCCTTTTTTCAGTCCAGGACCTATTCCAGTATAAATACCTAATGCTTTTAATCATCATGTCTCCAAATCTGTAACTGCTTCTCAGTTCCTCTTTGCTATCAGAACACTGGCAGATTTGAAGAGTAATGGTTAGATTTTTGTAGAATGTATGTCTATTTAGACTCTTCTGATGTTCCTTATGAGACTATATATGGGTTCTGAGAAATAATAAAATGCAGGTGTAGTGCCCTCCTGGTCTCATTATATAAAGGGTCTGTGATAATGGTCTGTGTCACTGGTGGTGTTATTCCTGATCATTTGACTAACACTAAACCCAGCTTACCCTCAAGAAGAGGGAAATAAATTCTAATCCTAAGCCACACAATACCTGTATATATCATTTAGAACTCTTCTGTAAGAAAGGTGTGTCTCTTATCCCCCATTTATTTGTGTATTCAACCACTTATCAATATCAGTGTGGACCTAAGATTTTATTATTTATTCTTTAGGTTGAAGTCCTTTATAGCAATTATTTATTTTTTTGCTTAAATTGTTCTATTTTTGGTAACTGGAATTTATTTGAATTGACTTCTATACCCTTTTGATATGTTTTATCCTTTTAATTTTGGGGTTGGTTTTTGTTGTTGTTGTTTGTTTCTTTGAGCACTTCCTTATTTTCTGGGACTAAAATAAACTTTTGGTATTATTTTCTATAGTTCTTGCCCCAACCTTAAGATCAACCATTTTTCTCTAAGAGCCCACAGACCTTTACGGGGAAACATTATTTATAAATCAAGATCTGGACTACTGGGATGTGAGTGGTTCTAGGCCTGCTCAGTGGACAGAGCAAAAAAATATGTATGAGGTCTGTGCAGACGGTATACAGCAATGTAATATGAAAAACAGAGACATTGTACATAGACAATGATGCCGCAGTCCCCTTCCAAGTAGGCACCTTGGGACCTCACACAGTTCTCCCAATTGCCATCAGCTGCCCCATTATATTTTCCTGAATCTCATCAATGGTCTGAAATCTCTTCCCTTTCAAAGACGATTTTAGTTTTGAGATAAGTCAGAAGTTGCAGGGCACCAAATCTGGGCCCTAAGGGGCCAAGTAACCTGGGCAATTTGATGTTTCACCAAAAACTCTGTAATAGATGTGATGCATAAGCAGGTGCTTTGTCACGATGAGGCTGCCAATCACCAGTTGTCCACAGCTGCAGTCTTCTGAATCATCCAAATAGTTTCCTTAAGAAAGTTCAAGCTTAATGCAAAATCTGATGTAGATTCCCTGCTCTACTTCCTCAGTCATTTTGAATAGATAGCTACACAGTACACATGCTCACTCACCAGTGTCTACCACCCCTGCTGACTAGTACAGTGAAGTCGTCATTGTTCACACATGTGCATTCCAATTCACTCTCCTTGGCTGCCAGATTACATTGATGACACACAAAACATTTTCATTATATTAATAATGGCTGAATGTTTTCCAGATAGACCTTGTATGTATACTAACTCCAGTATATACATGTATCTATATTAATTTTTGTATCTATTTATCCAACCTCTGCTTCCACTGTCACATTAGCTTTCCCCCCTTTAATTTTCTTGTCTACCCTCTTATGAGTTTTTGTGATTATATTCAAGGTTCATCCAGATAGTTCAGAACAATCAGCTCAAAATTCTTAACTTAATCACATTTGCAAGTTTCCTTTTGCCACATAAGGTAACATTCACAGTTCTAGAGATCAGGATATGGACATCTGAGGGGGGTGGGATGGAGTAAGAACATTATTCAGCCTGTCAAACATCCTTCAATTATCTAGTGAAATATACAGTAATATATTTATTCACAAGAAAGCAGGGGTCGGTAAAAGCAGTTTTACAGTTATACTTAATACAAGAATAAACTCTGTTTCACATACTCACAACTGTAACCTACTTTTGCCCACCCTTTTATATGAATAAGGATTTAATCGGAGTATTATTCATTAGTGAATAATTGAAAATAGCTTGAAACATTGATCAATGAAAAACTAGATGTATTATACTAAAACTGCAATAGGCTCCTATTTACTCTGTACTGAGAAATGCCACACTAAGTTACTGAATGAAAAAATAAATATATTAATAAAGGCAATGTATTCCAAGACTCATTTTTTTTTTTGGAAAAATGTATGTGTAGAGCGCTGCTGTTTGTTCCCGCCAGGCCATCCGTACCCAGCCCGACGCCGCCATGCCCAAGTGCCCCAAGTGTGACAAGGAGGTGTACTTCACTGAGCGGGTGACATCCCTGGGGAAGGACTGGCACCGGCCATGTCTGAAGTGTGAGAAGTGTGGAAAGACGCTGACTTCAGGGAGCCATGCCGAGCATGAAGGCAAGCCTTACTGCAACCATCCCTGCTACGCTGCCATGTTCGGGCCCAAAGGCTTTGGGCGAGGTGGAGCTGAGAGTCACACCTTTAAGTAGACCCAGATCGAGGAGACTCCATCCCTGGCTGCCGCTGGACCAGTGGCCCTCCAGGCTGATACCCAGCCTTAACTCCAGACACCCGGGGCTCCCCTGTAGCCCCCCCCATGCCCTCAATAAACGTGACGCTGGGAAGGCAAAAAAAAAAAAAAAAAAAAAAAAAAAAAGTATGTGTATATAGAAAAATGTGAAAAAATATAAAATGCAAAACTATTAAGATCAGTTACTCCTAGGGGAACAAATCTGAAGTGTAGAGAGTAGGAAGACAGTGGGAAGAAATTGTCAGTGTAGGGGACTTTCATGTTTGACTTTGTACTCCTGAATTGCTTGGCTTTTCAAAATTACACATGCTTATTTTGCAATTGAAAATATTGTCATCTGCCTTCTAAGGAAAATACTGACAGAACCATAACTGCTGTTCATAAAACAATTTTCTTATTTATAATGGAGGGAAATGGTATTTACATTTCTATCAATCATCATTTTAAAAGAACAAACTGAAACAAACCATTTCAATTTTTTCTCTTAATAGCTTAAAAGCACCGCTCAATTTCTTAATGTTGTACAATATGTGGTACCTAATATTGTGTAATATTCCTGAATGTGTTCAACACTTGTACATACAAACATGCTACTTTTTGTTTTTCAGAAGAATAGAGCATGAAAGAACAAGAAGTAAAGTGCTCTGCAGTCAGTGGGTCACCAGAGGGGTTTCTACAGCGCCCAAGTCCTTGGTACATAACGAGAAATGTCAGCCCAGTGAGTCTCAGGTGCAGTCTTTGCCCTTGTCTTGTTTTCATTTTCCACAAATAAAGTATTTATCAAACCTGCTGTCAGGCCTCACTAATTAAATTACAATAATATGATTTGGAATTTGATGGGCAATCCTTCAAAACAGCCTCAAGCCCATTCAGCAACTTTCTCGGGACATCCCTTCTTTGGGGTTGATGATGCTCTGCCTCAAGGCACACAGGTGTGAACAGAATTTAAGCCCTCACCCACCTCCTCATTCATGAATTTGTGTTCATCTTGGTGGGCACAACTGGCACAATTGTATACACATATAGCACTAGTTGTCATGCATCACACAGAAACAAGAAGTCAAAATAAATCACTACCATGAGCCCACATTTACTCTGCAAACTCCTATTTCCATCCTTCCTCCATTTGTATAGAATACTATGAAAATATATAAAAATATGCATATGAGAAAGCAAATTCATGGTCCTCCCCTTACAAGGGGGTGGGGGGGGGGACATCGATCAATTGCCTCTAGCTCAGACCCTGCCACTATCCAGGCATGTGCCAAAACCAGGAATCAAACCTGTGACCTATCAGTTCATAGGATGATGCTCACACCAACTGAGCCACACCAGCCAGGGCAACATCTCTCTTTCTTTGATAGAACACCTAAGCTTGTTAAATAATAATTAAATTTCAAAATAACTTACTAAACTTAAAAAACATCGTAATACAATACAAAATTTAAATCAGAATTAGTTAAGCTGAATTTACTTTTGAAAATGTAATTAAATCATTTATTTTTAGAAAAATAAATACAACTCTATATTCAACTTCCTTCAGTTGCCAAATTACTAATAACACTGTACTTATATTTCATCTAAAACAATATATTTAAGAATGATATTAATTGCTTAATGCTATAAAATATTTTTCAGCCACTCTTTGCAATCACTATGAATGCAATTCTAATTCATGAGTACCCTAGAACCACATATTAAAATGTAAAAAGAAACAAGAAATTAGACTGGCAGCATTACTGAAAAAGAATAATTCTTTGTGTAAGAATCTAATATATCCAAGCTCTCTGGGAGGACAAGTTTGACAGGTTAATGAATTTGTCTTTTCACTTACCTAAGAGCTTCTACCAATCAAATATCTACTGCACTACAAACCTATGTCTGTCTTTGACACAGGAGCAGGAAGATCTACACACCCTCATAGTAGTCAGACACCATCACCTTCTGGGTCAAGAACATAGGGAGAGAAATGTGGAAAAGTTTCCCTGTGCCTCACCTATGAGTACCTGGGGTTATGGTTATATTGGGTCAGCACAAATCTCTGTATCCTGAGTGACAGAGGTGACTGCATATTCTTTATTAAATGTATTTGTTTGCATTTGTAATAGGTGGAGTCTGTTGTCCCCTACCAGGAATCATGATGTTTTTATAAGTCCCCTGCTTTGCCTCTCCCTAGCAATAGCGTACTTTGTAAATGCCTACAGATCCTTCAGAGCTCATTCAAATTTTAATTTCTGAGGAGGTCACTTTGTTCAGCACACCAGTCATCGTATTTTCAGATGACCACTGAAACAGGTAACCCAATATCTCAGTAGCTTTACACAGTAGAACTTATTTTTCAGTCTCCCAAGTTCTAATTCAAGTTAGACCTCCTTCCTTGTGAATCACCATCTGAAGCCATGGCTCCATGGTCACTTGAGAAGAGGAAGAAAGGGATGAAGGAGCCATGTTGATGCTTGTTTACTGCATCCTAGAAGTGACTCACATTACTTCCACTCTCAATCTAGTGGCCACAAATAGTCTCATTCCTAACTCTACCGTATTCAGCAATTCAGGCAATCTGTCTTTTTGTGACCAAGTATCCCGTTGTTCTTCCCATCCCAAACAATAGTCCTTTCCTTGTTTGAGAGAAACCACTCAAAGTCCTCTCCTTTCAATGCATTCATATGAACATCTAGGATTTATAAATGATGCACTGTAGTGTATCTATCACTTCTGGTATTTTCTTCTTTTGGTCAAAAAGGTATGAAAAAGGAAGGTATTTTCCCTTCCCCACAAGATAGGCTCGAAATAAAATGGTGACACATGGACTGGAAAGCTGCAATAATCACTTTATTTGGGAAGGAAAAATGTGAAAAATACAGCAAACGCTGGTCCTTAGTAATTCTAAAATCCCACTGGACTGGTATTGGAAAGACCCCCTACCCTTGGAATGTGAGGGTATTGTTTAATTAGGATCCATCTGTTCTCTAATTAGCCCCTTTATCTTCCTTATCTGCTTCTTTTGTGGCTTTATATAAAGTGGGTTTGGGGCAATATGTCCTCCTTGAGTGTTGTTCAGCTTTCCCTCTAAAAATATAAATGCTTAAATAATGTTTTTAGGCTAATAAAGTCAAAGATATATATTAAACTCATAATGTAATTTCTTTAGTAATATAGCTCACTTAAGAATTTTATAAGCTTTTGTCTCTTGCTTCCAGTCACTTCCATGTGCCATTAAATGCACTTTAGTTCCTTTCCCAAGAAAAAAGTCTCAAAGTATGAATCCTTTGCTTCCTTGCCAACATGATTACTTACCTATCTTAGCCCAATGCAGGTTTTTGTTTGTTAGTTAGTTAGTTTCTTTGAGTATATTAGGTTTGCACAAGAAGGGCAAACACTTAATCAGATCTTTGTTCCAAGCAACTTAATCCAACGGAGAGATTTCAGTATCTGCCACACCTTAATCTGATTTTTCTTTTGAGGTACTCAAATTCCAAGGAGCTACAGTAGTCCCTCTCTATATCGTGGTTCACTTATTGCGGCCTCACTATATCATGGGATTTTTAAAAATATTATATTTAATTATTTATCGCGGAGTTTTTGCTATATCGTGGGATTTTGCGGTACTGTATAGGTATGTTGTTAAAGTTATGTAGGTTTAACAGTGTAGAATATGTTTAAGAACATAAGTAGTGTTTATAAAAGTGTGGAAAGGTTAATAAGGGACTGGGAACAGTTTATAAGTGTGTGGGAAGGAGTTATAAAGCCTTAAAATATATATATATATATAAATACTAAAATAAATGTAAGGTTCCTACTTACATTTATTATTTTAGTATAGGTAGGATTTTCACCTATCGCAGGGGGGTCTAGAACATAAAACCCATGATAAGTGAGGGAATACTGTAGTTTTATTGACTGTTTTAATCTCTTCTATTACTCTTTGAGTCTAAAAGTAAAAAATAAAAGTTTATTTCTTCCTGAATTTTTTCCTTCTTGTAATAACACACCAAGTTAATTCTCACAATTGCTTCTAAAGATATTTCAATTGATAATTTCTTTAAGTTTTGCTTCTTCATCCTCTATCCTCCAATATTTTTTATTTATTATCAACAAAATCTATTTTTGAAAAGCAGTGCACCATTTAAGACAGCAATTTCTAACTTAGGCTAGGTAAAGCCAAATTTGTTTTGCGTGGTCATCTTCTTACCCATATACATGGCCTCTAAGGTTACTATAGTAGAGAAAAATGAAGCAGGCATACCATTTCAACACCAAAAGAACTCATATCATATCTTCTTACTGTCCATTGACTGAATTCATCATCTGATCCAAAAATAATTGCAAGAGATACTGGAAAATATAAAGGGGCTTGTTGTAAAACAGTACATATGCACACCACTATCCATACCACTCTCTACATTATAATTTCATATGTCAGTATTCTTTTAGCAGGATTTATTTTCTTTCTAACACATGATGACCTAATCTCAGTTTTAGCATCCCTACTCTGCTGCTCCAAGTCTCCAACAAATCATGCTCAGAAGCCAAGTGTCAATTTCTGGTTGCATCCCTTAAAGTTTCCATGGGCAACTAAGTTAGTACTTTCTTCTCAAGAATAAATGTATAGTTGCAGATAAAAATCTTAGCCTTGGAGATTTAAGGTCCACTAGTAAAATACCCATCTGATAACCAAGCCAAGCTCACAAAAGAACAAGAAAACAAATGAACAAATCTACACAGAAAAAGCTCCCAAATAGCCTTCTTTACCTGTGAATTTAGAGGTGGGATGGGGGTAAATGTAGCTGCAAAATGTTTTTTAAAGATATGGTTTGAGTTTTTTCAATTTAAAAATATTTTAATATATTTATATAAGTACTGAACACATAAGTTTACATAAACACATGTATTTTAAATGTTGTGCTTTTTAAAAATGTTTTCCGTAACTTTTTATTCATCATTTCCATACACCAGTTTTCCCTTCATACCCATATAAAAACCCAATGTATTTTTACACCATCCTCCTATAACTATACACATGCATACCTGTGTATATGCATGTATTAATCCACATAATAGGGTTTTTGTTATTATATTACAAAAGAAAAAGATATGATTACAGAATTATATGATATGTATCTATCTGCCTATATTTATCGCTTCCCCCCCCCCCCCCCCACAGGGTTTCATGGATCAAAGTTCTTTGAAAACTGCTGGTCTAGAATATTCTTTTTAATGGCTGCATGGAATAAAAATCCTGGCAATAAATATGTGCTTATGATCATTATGCTTTTATTTCTGTGAGAAAGATTCGCAGTAGAGTTGCTGAGTCAAAGAGTTTATGTATTTTTAATTTTAACAGATATTACCAAATTGCTTTTCAAACAGGAAATTGTGCCAATGTACCTATTGCTTTCCAAATAGTATATTGTAACACTATACATATCCATTAGTAATTTGTGAAATTACTCTTTTTACCATATCCAGAAAACTAGATCTAGTATTTAATTATGGTGGCTTTATAGTATATGCTAATATTTAGTAGAACAAATGCAACTGTTTGTGTTCCATACTAACTTCCAGCTATATCTAAAAAACAAAAAACTATTGCAAACTGTTAATTTTGTATAATTGCTGATTATTTGGGAGAAATTGGCATATTTTTCTATAAAATCTTCTTATCCAAGTATATGGCACACTTTTCCATTTTGTTGACATTTTCCATTATTTCTCACAGACAAACTATTGATTTGTGTGTTTATGGCTTTTGTCAACTTTCAGCTTAGTAAAACACCATCAGGAAAAAGCTGTTGAGCAAGCAAAGCTTACTTTGTTGGCTTTACTGAAATAAGAAAGAAAAATGCTTTGGCAGATTTTAACAGAATCTCAAAAAGGAAAAGTAGAGAATGATGTGGGTTTTAGGTTCTATCTAGGTGATGAATTTTAATACAAGCCTCACAAAATTGGAAATAACTTAGGGTTGGGCTGTGTGTTAAGACATAATAGATTTAGACTATGGACATAGTGAGACCAAGTCTTGAACCAAGATTTGATCAACAGGCTGTATTTTAGTCTTAATAATTCAGGTGTTTCAGTTAATTTACATTTTATGTTCAGGGCACAAGTATTTCTTAGAGCAAAACTAAAATACCTTTCACTTTTCTCAGTCCTAATGAAATGATAAGAAAGTATCCTGGTACCTGTGTTTTTATCACAAGGAGGAAATTAAAATTAATTTCACCTCCCCAGTGTATCATCATAAAGACCATAATGACAGATGACTTCAGAAAAAGCTCCCTCTCAGGCTCCCCATTTGTCCAGTAATTGGCCCAATCACAAAAAACCCTCTGCCCCAAGCACTGAACAATCCCACTTCTTCTGAAATGTCCGTTTGCAGTCAACCAACGACTGACTGCCAAATGTAACTGAAGACTAAATTAGAAATCTCCCCCTTTCTAAAAATCCTACCTTAATAGAACATTTGACAATCAGACATACTTTCAGCATTTCTCCTCTTTTTATCTATAAAATGCACTGTTTTTGTAACACCTTTAGATTCTGCTGAAACAAAAGTGACCAATTCATGTATAAACATCTTTGTTAATCATGTTTGTACTTAGTTTTCTCTTTGAGAGTTCACAGCATTAATAACCAAAACCTACAAGCACATGTCTATCAACTGCAGACTGGAAAAATAATGGAAAAATAAATCAGTGTTCATCCATGTTGTTTCCCAACCTCAGGAGCTTCCTGAGTATAATCCAAAGCCAGTCCCCCTTATGGGAGGGAAAGGAGAAACCCAAGAAAGATGTAGACCTCTCCAGAGTGTCAGGTGGCAGGTTAAATAAGCAAGAGAACTTACATAGATGTCTTGACCTGGATGGCTACAAGATGAGTAGATCTCTGCACCTGCCTGCCAGAATCTTAAAGTTGATAAAGAGGCCTTTGCTGGACTCAGTCACATATACCATCCAGCTGGTCTCAAAACCACATCACTATCTCAAGGCTGTGTCCTTTCAGCAGAGCACACATTCAAGGAGAGGGAAGGGGGTAAGGAGCCTGCAATTTCATGAGTCCAGTTTGAAAGTCAACTTGCATTCATGTCTTCTCAATGACCTCCTCCAACAATACAATGAACAAATGGCCAAATAAAATAAAATTCATCCAATGGAACAATATACAGCAATGAGAATGCATAGAAGGGTATGGATGGAAATCACAAACATAATGCCCAGCAAAAAAAGCCAAATAATACAAAACAATATACACTTAGGATTGTGGTTACCTTGCTAAGGGATGGTGATTAAGAGATAGCAAGGAGCAGGGAGCTTCGAGTAATATATTTCTTGGTCTAGGTGCTATTGGGGCAATGTGTTAATTTTGTGAAAATTCAATTATCTATAATTAACAATGTACATATATGTCCATTTATAAATATGTATGGAATTCTAACAAAAGAAGTATTTTAAAGTGTTATTTAGTCTTATTGCTATAGGTTAAATACTTTTATATACCTCCTGGATACATTAATATAACTTACTTTAGAAAATGTTTTAAGCAGTATTAATTTACTCACAGAAAGAGAAACTTAAATTTACAAGAAATTATCAAAATTATTGATGAGTATGTTAATTATCAAGGGTAGAATTAAAAAAAAAAATACTAGTCTGGGTTCACCATTTAAACCCTACCATTAAAATGTTATGTTTCAGAAGACGAGGTCTGGTAAAATAGAAATGTTCTTCAATCTACTAACATATTTTATGTGGCTTGTATGTCACCTAACATAACACCTTTCAATTTCAATGTTGAACAAGAGCAACACATCAAAATTTCAGGTTGGTTCAACAATAGGTTACATAAACAAAAATTCAATGAAGGTGACACTCACATAGTTCTTAGCATTTGTCTGCTGTTCACAGGTCTATGTCACATCAGAATAGTATTGTCTGGAAGAACCTGGTAAAGAAGTCTGAACTATCTTTCTATGAAGCCCTGATTATCTTATCCCCAACACAACCAGTCACTAACATACATTTGTAGATCACTTAGTTTATAACATCCTGCCTGTATAGTTAATTTTCAAGGTTCCCTGAATTGCTTATACAGATTTCTACTCAGATTTTACTTACTATGTATAGTTCCTGGGCATAATAAATTAAATTAAAATTAAAATTAAATTAAATTAACTCTAGCAAAACTGCATTTTTTAAACTTTAAAAGTTATTATTATAAAACTATTATTGAAAAAGCCATATCAAATGTAACATCTTGCTCCATTATAAGAAGAAAAAATAATCAATAAATCAAGCCAAATTCAAATGTCATTAGCATCAATAAATGTTATTTTGATTATACCCATCCATGATTTCTCATCCACTTGGCTGTTATTAAGAATTTTATATTTGAATATCATTATTTTAAAGTGCTACTATTATACCCTATTGTGAGACCAAATATCTGAGTAAATTGATACAATTACTTACTCTTTTGAAAAAAAGGAGTAATTTTCTGGACCTCAGCATTGTTTGAAAATATGTTGAGAGTAGGATACTAGTTGATTGCATTAAAGAATGCGGATCAAAGAACATCTTGCTCATAAAACTGCTCAAAAAACTTCCCTAAAAAATCCTTGAGAGAAATCCATTCAAGCATATGATCAATATATAGAAAGTTAAGTAACAATTTTGTCCTATAATAATCAAAACTTTGGAAATCAAAGCTACATTAAAAACTAGGAAACTAAACCTAACCACTTAAAAGACTAGTTATCCAAGAGTTTAGGGGAAGAGTTGAGAACATTCTTCACTTGTACGAAGAAAGGCCATATCATTCAAGTCACACTAAAGGACATGAAACTGATAGCCATCCAAGGAACACAAAAGCTTAGCATGGGGCAATCCTTCAGACCAGGCTCAAAAATACGAGTATATATCGAATTAGTTTGTAACTATAACCAAAGGAGAGGCGCCACATCAAAGTTCTGGTGAGCTTTATTAACTCAAGGCCTTGACACAACTGGGAAGGCTCAAGAAGGGCTTTGAGGAGAAGCCTTGAACTTCTCTGAGAGCATAACGTTATCTTTTATTCATTTTTTCATGGAAAAAAAAAAATGCTGTCTCCAAAACTGGAGAGACATACAGGCGATACAGATAATTACAACTTACGTGAGCAGAAATATCTAGAAGAACCAGTACCTATAGGGAAAACCTAAACTGTAAATAATGAATTACTGGATGCTCAGTGTAGCCAACACGGAGAGTTAAAAACTCCAGGGACCCCAGTCTTGGGGAGAGCCACACCCTGCCACCCCCCTTTTCTTTTTCTTTTTTGAGTTTTACCTCTAGAAACTCTACTACGTTCTCACAATGAGGTTGGAGAAAAATCCCCTCGTGCTTCCAGGCGAGAGAGGAGAAAAACAGCCATTTTGAAATATGCGCAGAGTAGTTTGTTCCTCTTAACAAGCCCTGCCCTGAACACAAACCAAGCTTCTGGGGTCTGACCAGTGCCGAACTGACCCGGGGAAAGGGAAACACCGGCTCCATCGCACCCCAGCGTTCCCATGGGGGAAGGGGATAACGAGCGGAGACTCACAAGTGGAAACTTCAAGCACCAGCCCGGGGTAGGAACACCTGAACTGTATTGTACTAGTTGCTGGAGGCTCAGTGTAGACAAGTCGGAGAGTTAAAAACTCCAGAAGGACCCAGTCACAGGGAGGCTCCCACAATATTGGGGGATTTACCTCTAGGGCCTCAACTAGGTTCCCACATGCAATATCTGAAAAAAATCCCTTCATACTTCAGAGGGAGAGGGGTTGGCGGATCATTTTGAAATACATCAGAACGTTCCACTCTTCTTAACAAGGCCTGCCCTCGGGGAAACTAGTTCACCGAAACCTAACCTACTGGGTATTATCAGAGCATAACGGAAGAAGAAAAAGAAAGCAACAAAAGAAATATTTGAAACAATACTGAGAACTTAATTTTCAAATCACAGAAAACCCAAAAAACAAACAAACAAAAAAAACCAACAAGGAATCCTGACACAAGCCAAAGCAAAAAATAATAAAAGACACCTTACCTATTGTTGGAATAACTTCTAGGCCCAACTTGGAGCAGCTTTGTCTGTGGTGCCGCGACAGGAAGCGGAAACCGAAAACTCCTGAAATCTCCGCTTGACCGGAAACGCAGTCTGTGCAGCCAGCCAGTCCCCAAACGCTGCGCCAAACGGGCTCTACGCTGACTTCCGGTGCTTGCTCACCTCAAAGGAGATTGACTATGAGGCCCCAGCCAATCAGATTGGTTTTTTTCGGCTCCTTTTTTATCTTTCTTTTTTATTCTATAAAAGCTTCCTGCCTTCTGCCTGTCTCATTTGACAGCTCTCTAAAAGAATTGCTTCATGAAGGGTTAAATAATGTTTGTGTCAACTACATTGTTTTCTTTTATCATTTTTTAACACATTTTGGTGAGGAGGAATGGGATCCGAATTTGGTTGCTAACAGCCTATGGAAGCAGGAGAGGCACAGGTGAAACATCACCCAGTTAATTCTGT
Organism: Furipterus horrens; assembly: GCF_987537825.1. Taxonomy (NCBI): domain Eukaryota; kingdom Metazoa; phylum Chordata; class Mammalia; order Chiroptera; family Furipteridae; genus Furipterus; species Furipterus horrens. Next base: position 27,437,810 of record NW_028327180.1, read on the forward strand.
TGAGTTCACTGTTTCTCCTTGGTCGTGGGTAAGCCACTCTCATTTTCAGTTTAACTCTTGTGTGCAGCTCTCCAATCCAGACAAACGTAATTTAAAAATAAAGAAGTATTGTTCCCAGAAAGGTCTAGGGCCCATCAAGTTTCTAGAGTTTGTTCAAGTTCCCAGAAAGGTTCTAGGGTCTCAGGTATGTTCCAGGATTTATAAAAATTCCTAGAAAGTTTCCGGGGCCCTGGAAAGGTTCCAGGGTTTGTTAAAGTTCCCAGAAAGTTTCTGGTGTTTCAGGACAGTTATAGTCAGTCTGAAGCAGAGGGCAGCCGTTAAGAGCTCACAAACCCTACAGCGAAGTCCACAGCATAAATCTCTGGCTGATGTAGAAAATATATTCAAACAAGAAACTTGGACTGTTTGACCATTAAAATCAAAACTTAAGTAGGCACAACCTGGACTGTGAAAAGCCATTACGGCATCTGCCACTAAAAAAAAAAAAAAAATCTTGTGAAAGAAATAATAGACTTGTTGCTAATAGGGATTTCATCTTGACAACGAAAACTGCAAAATAGGTAAGCACAGTTTCAAGCACTTCAATCTGTGAGAGAATCCTCCACTGAACTCTTAAGACTTCCATGCTTGGATAAGCTGGTCCAGGAATTTTTTCATACAAGAAGGTACTCTGTAAACACCACAAAAATCCCAATCCAGTGGCACATCTATCTTAGGTATTAATTTGGTTCTGAAACCCAAGAGTTAGTTCAAGAAGGAAGATTCTCAAGATCAAAGAATTGGGCATGGCACATCTACCTATTTTATGACTAAGAACCAAGGTACTGGAAGTTGTAAACATCTACAAAAATGGCAAACCTCACTAAGACAACCCAGAATAACAGTGGTCATTATGGTGAATGTTATAATTAGACAAGATTGTTCAATGAGTCTTTCAATGAAGCTATTGTGGAATCTTGAAGCCTTTGGAGGTTTCTGTGTGCCAGTTAAAACAGGTTTCCCATTTGTTTGTGTGAGGTGTTTTCTCATTGTTTAGATTGGTGATGTTGAGCATCTTTAGATGTACCTGATGGCTGGCCATCTGTTTGTCTTTGGAAAATGTTTATTCAGATTCTTTGCCCATTTTTTAATTGGGTTGCTTGTTTTTCTTATGTTGAGTTGTACGAGTCCTTTATATATTTTGGATATTAGATGTTGGCAAGTATTTACTCCTATTCAGTAGGTTGTTTTTTATTTTCTGATGGTTACCTTTGCTGTGCAGATTTTGTTTTTTTGCTTGCTTTGAGATTGATGTAGTCAGTCCCAATTGTTTATATTTGCTGTTGCTACCTCTGCTTTTGGAGTTAGACTGGATCTTCTCCTTACCGTACTGGCATCCTGATCATGGACTCTGGCCTTCAAAACTGTGAGAAATGCATTTATTTTGTTTGTAATCTACCCAGGCTGAGGTATTCTGTTAAAGCAGCCCAGAACTAAGACTCTTCCCCTCGCTCTACTTCCTTAAAAAGAGTTTGTGTGTGTGTTTGTTTATGCAAAATCAAACCTATGCCTTTTTTACATTTTATAAAAATGAGCCTTAGCAGAGATAATCAAACACTTTTTTCTCTTCTCTGTCTTTTTGCTCCAGATTTGTCTTATTGTCATGAAAGTGATAGTCATTCATCCACTCAACAATATTAATCAAGCATTTGTTACGTGCTGTTAACCACGGTAGGCACTAAAGATCTATACTGATTAGGTGGCTGATAGATGTGGGGAAAGTGGCAAAATTGGCATTTGAGCTTTCAGTGGTTCTGGGTTTCAGTTACCATTAAGGCCAGTGTTTTCCATATTGTCAAGTGTACCAGGTCAGGAGACTATATTAAAGTAGTTGGTACTAAAGTTTGCCTTTGCCCTATCTTGATCTCTGTTTTCCTTGGTAATCTTGAATGGAGATTACAAATATCCTAGATTTGCTAAGCAAATAGAGTCACACACATTTATTTTCAGTAACTTCCATGTAAACACAAATCTGATTAATCCATAGGTCAAGAATAAGGTACCATCCAAAGAATGTTTTTGTTAGTTTTTTTGTTTTGTCTTTAATGGTGACAATATCAGAAAAATGCCCTGGATCCTAGCTAAAACACCACTGAGAGGATTAGTTCTCACCAATAGATAAATATATTCATTCTGAAATAGCTGAAATAGCATTTTCAAACCAGTGCAAAAAATAAAACTAGCTATAGCCCCCAAAAGTTCATGTTTCACCATTCCTTGTTAAATATTTAAAATACTATTTAATAAATTCTTCAAATCAAAGAAAGTAGTGGATTTCTAGCTTCTGTTTCATTTTGGGTCTTGCATTATTAAAAAGATGTATAGTCAACAAGAAGCTAGTAAAGCCTAGAATATGAAGAACTTTGCCACAGTTTTGTGATATGATCATTTTAATTGACTATCTAGTCCCAGCTTCTAGGACCTCAATATGTACATTAACTTTAATTCTCTGTCAAAACTTATTTTAAAAAGGAAATGAAATAATTGTTAAATGAATAAACGTATGTAAACACATGAAAGGGAAATGAAAATGCAATTAGCTATGGTCACACAGCTTGAAATGAACACATTTTTTCATCAATTATTGTGCTCTAGAGCTCTAGCAGAGAAAATAGATTCCCTTTCTAGTGAAGAATTTCCCTAATTTAACTTGGGTTGTTTTGTTTTGTTTTTTGAAGTTGTATTGGGGTTTTGATAAGAACAATAGCTTACAACACTAAAGGGTTCATTACCAAGGAGAGATACATGCAGTTTACTAAATAGGCAAGAGTTTGTGATTTGGATTGCAGGATTTTTTTTTTTTTTCCTATTAAAATGCTCTGGGCATTTACTATGCTTTTCTAGATGAAACATTTTTAACTAGGCTCCTGGATATTATTACTACTAGCTTATTCAGAGACATGAAGCTCATAGCAAACAAATAGAGTTAAGCTTATGTTTATAGAAATTGAAAAGCTCCATAGGAAAAAAGAAATAGGTTGAATTGCATGACACAACTTGCTTTTCTGAAGATAAGAGTCTTACCTTGGCTTAGATTTAGAAGATCTGACTGTCCTTTTTTATGCAATCAAAAACATGGAAGATAAAAAGATCTGTTTCTTTCTCATGTCCTTAATTTATTGAAATTGTATGATATAGAACAAAATAATTTAAAATATTAGTATGCCTGGATGTAATCAGCAATTTTTCAATTAAACTTCCTGTGAAAAGTAGCTGATTTACCTCTACCACTGACTACACAAAATGTTTAAATTTATTTTTCTGTGTCCTATCATAGACTTGTGGTACTAAATAATTGTCAAAGCTAAGCAAATATTAGTTGATATCTATATGGGTACCTAACTATCCCTATCCATGTAAATCTCACTTACCTAACATTTTTAAGATGCATTAAATATTCTCCCTAGGTATTAACACTGCTGGAGCAATCTAATTCTAAGTTTATCATCATTATAATGCCATTAAACATTTAGTACTCTTTCACTGAGGTTCACAAAATAACTCAATGATTTTGCATTGGTCTCTTTTGCTCATTTTTTCATAATTTCACTTCTATTATAATATTTTTATTTTATGTAAAATGAATACTTTGCTAAAAAATTATCATCTGTTAAAAATTAAGAACATTTCCAAAACATCTTGCTATTTTCTGCCCCTCTGTTAACTTTTGTGAGGGGAAGTTACCAACAGACAAGACCCTTGGCTTGTGTCTTATTTGCAGGAAGGGCTGGATTGATTAAAGTAAGAGGAAATAACCTTTAGTTGATTTAAGTAATATGTGAGTTGTCAACCTCCTGCAAAATTTTAAGCATCAATGCTTATGACAGCCTCAGGAGGTCTGGAGTTTAAAAAGAAAAGAGTTCAGCAATTACTTAAAATCTTTTCTATCTTTGATATGCCCTGAAGTCTTACTTAATGTTTTTTTAGATGACTCTTGATGTGATTTTCCAAAGCAGGATTGAAATGTCTTCATGATGCTAATCTAAGAAGTATTCATGGTTTTTAAATGATTGTAAACAATTCAATTTGTTTCCCTTGAATAAGTCCTTAAAATTACTTAAGTGTGAAGACTTTGCAGAGGAATTTTAAAAAATAATATGATTATTGCCCTTATAGTAAAGCTGACAGAGAATATGTTCTCAATGATAGATGATAGATAAATAGAAAGAAATATAGGTATATAGAAGGAGAGTAATAGCTATATGTAGACATATGGGGAGCTTAGGTCTATAGAAAATTGTATAAAGCCCCATAGGAATAAAGAGATATGTTGAATTGCATGACACAACTTGTTTTTTTGGAGATAAGAATCTTATGTTGGCCTAAATGTAGAAGATCTGACTGTCCTTTTTATGAAATCAGGAAGTGCAGAAGGTGAAAAGATCTGTTTGCAGCCATCTAAAAGTATATGACTAAAAGCTCACAGTATTATATAACATGAAAATTTCAAGTTGAAGAAGAAAGTTATGTATTCCATTCTAAATCATAAAATACACTGACATATACGTCGTCGTCGTCGGCAGCCGTCCGTCTCGAGAGACAATGGTGTAGCTTCTTAAGAGTCTATCTGCACCGCCGAGAATGGTTGTGCAGTCCGACTCGGGAGTGACACGGTATCTGTCTCCTCCCGTGTTGAATCGACATCTTGCGATGACGCTGGAGTGTCCTCTCCAGTGGAGCTGAAGCTACAGAGCCTGGGCAGGGTGATATGGAGGGTCTGCTGTTGCCCATGCAGCAGACCCCCCCCTCTCTTCGCAGCTGAAGGGTCCAAGGGAAAGACGGAGTCGATACAGCTTGGCTTCAGGTGCGCCGCAGGAGTTGCCGGTGTTGACTACAACGTCAAACCGCCTTAGGGACTCCGGCTCCGGATTTTCTGTCGGGGTTTACTCCCTTAGCCTTTCCCCTGAAGAGGTATGCCGCAAGGCAGCGGAGGTTTTTTGGAGTCAGAGTTTTCCTTCTCTGATGTGCCCTGACTGGAAGATCGAACCAGTGACACTTAGCTCGCAGGCCGACGCTCAATCCATTGAGCCAAACCAGCCAGGGGCACTGACATATACACAATCATATAAATATCTTATAAAATGGTGGATACTGATACAGACCAAATTTTTAAGAGTGAATAGTCCTAAAGATGGCTGAGGAGGCATCATAAGCTTTCCTTTTTAACATATATTTCTCTATAGTTTGAAGATATTTACATTAAGTATTTATAAAGTTGCAATAATGAAACTCTGAGTAGGACCTGAACTAAACCACTCTTGCTATACCTGTCATTGCATTTAGACAAATCGAAGAGTGAATCTTTCTTGCCACCATAGACACAGTGTCTCTGGACACATTTGAAAATCTCTCTCAGTTTTCTGTATTTTCTAGACTCATTAAGATCCCATTTTTAAGAGTCAATAACTTCAAATAGAATGTTTAAAAAATAAAATTTCATCATCCCTAAGGAGTGTTCTGAGTTTGCATTTAATGACTCTAAAAATGTATTTCTCCCATGTCTCTATCATTAATTTGTCAAATAGAGGCAAATTAAACAGAATCATCCAATTGAAGACAACATCAAGAAAGAATAAATAAGTTGGTTAGTACTACATAAAGACATTAAATAGTCCTTTTCATACTTTCAAAGCATATCTTTAAGTATCCCTGACTGCGGACATACCAAATATACAATTGAACACACTTAGATTAAATACACAGTTTCTCTCTTTTAAAGCAATAATAGCTGCATCAAAATCAGCAGGATACTATATCACAGGACCAGATAAAGGACAAATCCAGCCAGGTATCAAGCACAATAAAAAGAAAAAGGATTTGTTGCTGCAGCAAGGCTTGGTTCCTGAAAATAATGACTTGTAAACTGAGCTGCAAATAGTGCCTCTTCCACACACACACAAAAAAAAGTCTATAAGGTCAACGTGTCCTTCTGGGCAACCCAGAAAAAAGATAAGGGGAAAATTGGTTTGAAAGAAAATGTGACTTTTTAAGTACAACGATTACCTTTAAAATACTTGAATATAAAGCTGTAATGTGATTAATAAAACTGCTAGAAAAATCTCATATTAACTATCTTCACATCTTTCCATTAATAGTAAGTAAAGAAGTGCCATCATAATATGCAGAACTGATTTTAGTTCATCTTTAAAGTTATTTTACCCCAGTTAAGTTCTCCTGTAAGAGAAATAGTCCTAATACCCATGGTGGATATTGAATTCGACATAAATTGTGTAGCACAGAGATGCCAGGCTCAATAAATACTTGTTGAATGGAAAACAATATTATGTATGTATTAGGTTTTGTTTGTTTGTTTGTTTTTTGTTAGATACAAGCTGAAGACCCTTTTTTCTGTATTATTCCAAAGCACCTTGTACAATAAAGGTGATGTTATAATGGCAGTGACCGTGCTCAGGAATACCTGAGTGCTTACATCCCCTAGAAATGCTGTGTTCACAATTCACCCTTAAAATTGCCAGCAGTTGAAGGACATTTCTTGGTCCCAAATTAGACAATTTCTCAGAGGTTGCTGGTATTCATTATTTGTTACCGTGGCTGTTCAAAGATTCAACCTCCTTGTTTCATTGTTTTTTTAAAGATTTTATTTATTTATTTTTAAAGAGAGGGGAAGGCAGGGGAAAGAGAGAGAGAGAGAAACATTGACATATGAAAGAAACATTGATTGGTTACTTCTTGCACACCCCCACAGCTGGGGATCTGGCCCACAACCCAGGCATGTTTCCTGACTGGGTATTGAACTGGCAACACTTTGCTTTGCAGGATGCCACCCAGTCAACTGAGCCACACCAGTCAGGGCAACCTACTTGTTTTAATTTAAGACTGTGAAAAACCATCCCAGCTCCTGAGGCTTCAGTTTTTTAAAAATAGATTTGATTGTTTATAACAGTTTGAGGAACCAAGGAAAATGTATTGGGAAGTACGGAGTTCCCATATATCCCCTGCCCCACACATGCACGGCCTCCTTCTTTATCAACATCTCCTATCAGAGTGGTACATTGGTTACAGTTGATGAACACATTATCCAAATTCCATAGTATGTACTAGGATTTGGTCTCAGTGTTGTATATTCTGAGTTTGGACGTGTATCCACTAATATAGTATCAGACAAAGAACTTTCACTGCCCTAAAAATCCTCTGTGCTCCTTTTCTTCATCCCTCCCAATACCTTGGCAACACCACTGTTCCTTTTATTGTCTCCATAGTTTTGCATTTTCCGGCATGTTGTATAGTTAGAATCACACGGTCTATAACCTTTACAGATTGGCATCTTTCACTTGGTAATATGCATTTGTTTCCTCCATATGATTTCATGGTTTGATAGCTCATTTCTTTTTAACACTGAATAATCTTCCATTGTTTGGATGTACCAGAGTTTATTCACTCACAAACTCACAACTGAAGAACTCTTGATTGCTTCCAAAATTTAGCAATTATAAATATAGCTCCTATAAATATCCATGAGCAGATTTTTGCATAGGCATAAGTTTTCAACTCCTTTGGGTAAATACCACAGAGTCTGATTGCTGGATGTATGATAAAAATGTGTTTAGGTTTGTAGCAAACTGCCAAACTGTCTTCTAGAGTGGCTAGACCACTTTGCACCAACAATAAATTAGTTCTGGTTACTCTGGAACTGCTTTAGCATTTGGTGTTGTCACTGTTTCATATTTTGGCCATACTAATAATTTTTTGAGTCCTGGTTATGACTCCCTCCATAAGACAGCCCCCTACCCCCACCTTGGGTTTTAACTCTCCAGATATTATTAGGTACCCAGCAATGCATCAGCTACAGTTTGAGTGTTCCTTCCCATCCAGGCTCTAGCAGCAGGCTTCTGCTTTTGGGCTTCTGTTCCATTTAAATTGTGATCCATTCTATTCACTTTTATTTCCCATTTTTGTGATAGCATTTTTTTCTATTACCTCAATTTTTTGAAAGATCCAAGAAGAGTTGTTGATTTTCTGTTTATTGAGCTTTCTTCAGGAGCAATGGCTTCCTATCCCTTTACATGTAAGACTAGAAATTAAAGTTCTTCATATTTCTTAAATTAAAAAAATATGTATTTCAACAGCATTGGCTTCCTGCGTCCTCTTTTCTGATTCTGCTCCAGCTCCATCTAGCCTTGGTTGTTTCTCATGTGTATGAGTAAGTTAATACATTCACTATACATTTAAAAATTTTATGGAAATAATTATATTGTGTGTTAAATGCAAATTTCAGTCTACAATATCTTTTACAGATTTGTTCATATTAATTCATATGGCTTATTTTTTATTTTGTTTTCTTCTATATAAGTCATTCAAGAGTTCTGAAGGTCCTGAGGCTTTACACTACTTGCAAGCTTATATGTCAGCCTCACAAAGATTAATAGTAGCTTTAGACATAAGACTATTGGGTCAGAAACAAAGGCTATTGTTATTCTTAGTGGTAGCAAAGGTCATAATCTCAATCCCATTCTCTTGTGCCTGTTTCCTAAGCCCCAGTACTCACAAGACAATTTAAACATGTCCAGGTAAATCCTGCATGTGCAGTTGGTTGTGTTACAGGAGAAGATCAGAGAGTATACGTGACCTTTTCTCTGGAGGGCTAGCTACACCATCTCTATCTTCTCAGACAGTCCAATCACAAAAATCCTTAAAAAATTAATATTAATCAAAGTCAGTGTCTTTTCTTAGAAACATGCAGCAATATGAAAAACTCATGGAGTAGTACCTCCCCATAGTCATCATTTGTATAATAAATTTTATTCCTTAAAGCTATTGTTTTTATGAACAATTTATTTTATTATATTTTATATAGAATGCTGCAATGAACAATCAGGTACAAACTTTGAACAACTTTGCTCATAATTCCTTTCTACATGGGTCCACATCTTCAATATAGTCTTGGCTAATCTGTTTGATTTTTGTTGATACACAACAGTCCTAATGTATTATTTTATTCTATATTTCTTTATATATATTGAACTTATATTCATCACTGTATTGGTCTCATATGTATTATTGTGTCAGTGGATATTTTCAATTACCATCTTTCTGTGCAACTAATTTTTAACAGTGCATATTTTTGAAAATGATGAATTAAATAATTTCACGTTGAGATTTTTGCTATTAAAGTCTATCTGGGTGGAAGGTACATGTGTGTGTGTGTGTGTGTGTGTGTGTGTGTGATCTATATCTATGGATTGGTGCTACATTACCCATAGAGAGAAGTTACACTTTTAAGGGCTTTCATTTGAGGTTCGATAGAAAAGAAAGGCTAAACCCTTTCACTAAGTAGCCATTTATAGAACTTAGTTTCAATCAAGGAGAAAGAAAAGAAATAAAGCAAAACACTAGAACAACAGAGAGCCATTATTTCTTTTACCTCAGATTCCCAAACACATTGGCGAAGATGAAAACAACTTTCCTGCTGGTGCTATTATCTGTGATAGCAAATACTTTCCGTCTCACAATGAGGGTCCAGAAGGACAATCTGTTTCACAGGTGACAGAGGAAATAAAAAAATGGGATGGTGAAGAAATTCAGCATAAGAACAAAAAACATCTAGATGGGCCAGACAATCACTGTCAACAAAAGGACTAAAGGAATGAATTTCGTTGTTTGTTCCAACTTCGCCAGTCCTTTCTCTATATACTTAGACTTCCTATAGAAATAAGACATTCACACAAAATGATCCTCTTCTAAGCCATACAGAAACAAACCAGGTATAAAAACAAACAAACAAAAGAAAAAGAATAAAGATTTTAATTTAAAGTTGTGATAATGAGAAACCAAATAAAATTCCTTTTCTTTTGCTTGTATGATTACTTGGAAAGACAGTAATTTTGCTAAACATACTTTTCTTCTGATAGCTCTTAGTAAATGTCCTTGTACTTAATGTTCTATTCCAAGCTTTGAGTAATGAAATTTCATAGAATAAAAAATTCTGGGGAGAGCTAAGTGCTGTTTTACATTGAAATATTGTTTTTTTCTGAGCAGTCTCTTTTTTAAGCATAAAGGTTATAAATTTTAAGAGAAAGTTCATAGCTTAGTGCAAACCACGCAAACAATTTTAAACAATTCCTGTGGTTCCACTATCCAGAGAAAAGACACTATTAATATTTCCGATCAGTGTATGTATATGTGTGTGTGTGTAGATATATACATAGATTCTCTCTCTATATAGTATTCTACTATATCAGATATCTACTTGGAGACATTCATATTGCTATAATTTTTCAAAACTAATTTTAAATTATTATGAAACCACAATTTTAAATATAAATCTTAAATTACGTGCTCAACTTCATCCTGAAAATACCAACAACTGGAATTATTTGTATGTATAGATATAAATAAATTTATAATTTTTGATGGAGCACATCAAAGGACAGAATTTTCCAATTTATTTTATGTTACAGTGAAGAAATTAATGAGTGGGATTATCAAGCATAATGAATATAGGCATCTTGGATATTTGGTAATAGTCAAATATAATCATTTAAATATTTTAATATATTTTTAGTTATAAATTTAAGAAATTATTTTAAGTTACATGTTCTCATGTGGGGTTTTAATATCATTTTCATAAATAGTAAGAAAGAGGAACAAGAAAGTGTTAGACTAAAAGGCTCCTTTTTAAATTTCTTCTTAACATTTAAAGAAGGGAAGCATGAATTCTCATAATGTTTTAGACTATGTAAACAGCTGAATTGAAGACCTTAATCTCGTCGGCAGCTGTCTGTCTCGAGAGACGATGGTGTAGCTTCTTAAGAGTCTATCTGCACCGCCGAGAATGGCTGTGCAGTCCAACTTGGGAGTGACACGGTATCTGTCTCCTCCCGTGTTGAATCGACATCTTGCGATGACGCTGGAGTGTCCTCTCCAGTGGAGCTGAAGCTACAGAGCCTGGGCAGGGTGATATGGAGGGTCTGCTGTTGCCCATGCAGCAGACCCCCCCTCTCTTCGCAGCTGAAGGGTCCAAGGGAAAGACGGAGTCGATACAGCTTGGCTTCAGGTGCGCCGCAGGAGTTGCCAGTGTTGACTACAACGTCAAACCGCCTTAGGGACTCCGGCTCCGGATTTTCTGTCGGGGTTTACTCCCTTAGCCTTTCCCCTGAAGAGGTATGCCACAAGGCAGCGGAGGTTTTTTGGTGTCAGAGTTTTCCTTCTCTGATGTGCCCTGACTGGAAGATCGAACCAGCTCGCAGGCCGACGCTCAATCCACTGAGCCAAACCAGCCAGGAAAAGACCTTAATCTAAACTTCAAATTATACTTTGAATTACCTAGAATACTTACATCATTAACATAATTGATCTCCTTTATTTTTTGATTAAGAGGATTTGCTTTAAGTACTTTCTTATGGTTCCACAGAAATCCTAATTCTATTTCAGAAAATGCCGATGATTTTCAGAGACAGGCCTGGGCTTTGACCATTGGTACCATGACTCATTATTCTGTAACCTCTGACCCACTAATTATCACCAGTAATTCTCAACTTTTACGTCTAAAAAACAGGTGTTAAGTTAACCTTCAAAGACATGTGTGACATGTGCTTAACATATGACACACTGTTCATTGAATATGGTTTCCCTAAAATTTTATTATGGATAAGTTACTTCATTTGATTCTTAAAACACTCTAGTGAGATAGGTAGGCCTACTCTTATTACAATTAAAATTTTATTATAGGGATGAGTAAATGGAGGCTCACAAGTAAAATGACTTACCCAAGGGATCAAAGCTATTGGACAAAAAGCCACACTTTAAATTTGGCTATATAATCTCAGATCCTATATTGTTTTTACTATAACATACTGCAAAAGCTATCATTGGAAGGCATGTTTTAATTTTGGTGGTTGATAAATTGATGAATATCAAGTCAAATTATTATGTTGGAGACATGCTGAGAATGAAGTTTCCCCATAGTTAATCACAGGTGCTATTTGTACCAGGTTCTTGATACATGGAGAGGCTCCAGGAACAGAGGTTTTTACACAAACCACCATGTGGAACCGCTTTAAATGATTAAATTATTTTTCTTTCCTGCTGTCTCACTCTCCAATTAGTTTCACTGAATATGTGCCCCTTTCCTATTTAGAGCAATCTGTCTCTGACCATTGGGCCAGAATAGGTAGCAGGAAAAGCTAGTTCTATTTTAGCTTTAAAAAATCCTTATTTCTGAGTCCTTGCTCTCAATTAGTTTTGAGTTTCCGGGATTGAGTAAATTTAAGCCTAACAAATGTCCATGTATAACAATAAATTAGTGTTGCATTTTACCAGTGATAAATCTGATTTTTTAAATGACCAGATGGTTAAAGAGAAACATGAGATAAATAAAGCATGTGCAGCTGGCACGAGGCATTGATAACATGCTCAATACAAAGCCAAACAGGGGTCACATTTTAAAAAGTCTAATGCTTATATTTTTTAATCATGCTGTAAAATTAAAGTAAAAGATCACAGACATTTAGATTTGAATATCAAGGCACACAGCTGAGAGATTATCAAATCGAGAGATGTCTGCTCAAAATAGGTGTTTGCTTGGGTTTATCACTGTGGAAAATGCCAAAGGGGTAATCTTTTTTAAAGCCAGATATTTTCAGAAGGCACCTTTCATGATCACTGCAGAGGAATGAGACTTAACATTGTAGGAAACCAGTGAGTGTGAAGTCAAGTCTTTGATGTGAGATAGCTGCACAGACATCTCACCTAAAATTTGTTTTATTTCTTGTCATCTAAAAGTGGAAATTATACATACTATCACATATGCATAGTTAGTTATGAACTTTTGACCTCACTGATATTTACAAATAATAGATTCTAACATATTTTTACTGTTTCTTCATAGTCTCACTGTTCCCTATAAACAATTTAAATTCAAAATCCCTCTTATATGCCCTTGAAACCCTTTTGCCTTAGATTCTCTGTCTCATATGTACCAGCCAAAACTGTGTTTAAATTTTAATCTCCTCTCAGCCCACGACTACACTTATGCAACCTAATATAATTGGGGGGGGGGAGCACACAAACATGTTGACTATCTCATATTAAATTCAGGACTGCTAACCTCAAATCAACCATTGCTACTTTTCAATATTTACTGTAAATCACTAGCCCACTCCCTCTCCCAATGATGATTTCAAGTGTCTGTCTTCTCAAACGTCTGAGACCTTCAGCCCCATCCTCACTCTTAGGAATTTGGCATTCAATTCTCTGAGAAAACACAAAGAGCCACAATCTCCTATCAGTTTACCAGCTTATCTTCACATCTACCAAACCCTGCGTCCATGTGACCTACTCCAATTCCATGACTATTTATTAAAACCTCATATCTCCTTCTAGCCAATGTCGCTTTTTGCTTTTCTTCCCTAAAGAGTTGTTGTTACTCACTGGCTCCAATGACTTTTTTTCTGAATTAATCTTGAAACTACCGCAGTCGGATATTGCCACTGAACTGACTTGCACACTCACCAATAACCTCCACGTTGATAAATAAAATGGCCATCCTCAACTTACTTGAACCTTCACTTACACTCATGTAATTGACTATTTCCTCGAAATTTTTTTCACCTTGATTCCAAGAAATCTACTCTTCTGACCCCACTACAAGATCTCTCATTCTCTAGCTGAATTACTTGTGGCTTTTCTTATCCTCTGATCTGCTAAACTCTGAATTGCTTTCCTTAAAGCTCAGTTTTCAGAGCTCTGTCCTTCTATATTTTCCCTTCTATGGTCTTCGAATCCTACTTCAAAATGTTAAAAGCCATTGATATGCTAACAACTTGTCAAATTTTATTTCCACAGAACTCCAGGCAAGCATATTTAGTTTTATCTCAAAGTAGCCACCTACCTGTCTAATTGATATCGGTCTAACACATTAAAAAAATAAACTCCTTATCTTTCTACCCCAAATCTATACTTCCTTGAAGACTTCACTGTTTTAGTTCATGACTAAACATAATTTTCCAGTTGCTCTGGTCAAAAGTCTGAGACTCATCCTTGATTAATTTTTATATGAGTTGTTTAACAACATGTCCAGATTTACTCTTACTTCGGTTTCTTTGACCTTGCTATGCTCATTGCTTAGAATGCTATTCAACTAGAGATCTATATTCCCTCTCCTCCTTCAATATTGTACTTATGTATTGCAGCATCATCGAGGCTTTTCCTGGCCACCATATTTGAAATTGCAACCATCCCCACACTCCTTATCTCCCTCTTTCATGTTATTTTTCTCCATTATATTTGTTAGTCCAGATGTAAATGTACTTTACTTTTCATACTACAGTCAGTCTCCTTCTTCATTAGAATGTAAGAAGATAACATACTAGTACAGACATATTTTTCTGTTTCATTTATTAATCATCTTATCAGGTGTCTGGAGCAGTACTTGACACATAATAGGTGCCCAAAATAATTATTGGAGTAATGATAATATACATGAAAGCACTTTGAAAATCATAGAGCTATATAAAACGTTGATACTATTATCATGTTAATTAATTTAGTCAAACATTTTTTTCTCTTTGATATATGATTTTATAAATGTCAATATTTATTAGTAAATGCCTTTCCTGTGTTTCAGGAACTAAAATAACTGTGACTGTAATCCTTTAATTCAGATAAAAGTGAAAAAGGATCATATTCTCAAAAACATATGAAAAAATACAATGTTATGGTTCATTTATATTTTTAAAAAGCATTTCTGTGTCCAGCTTATGTCATTAGCATAATGCCTTCCAGGTCAATTTATGTTACTACATTATTTTCTTTTTTTCTGAGACTGAATAATATTCTATTGTGTATACATACCATATTTCTTTATTCATTCATCTGTCAAGGTTGTTTCCAAACCTAGACTATTGTGAATAATGTTCCAAAGAACATGGGAGTGCAGATATCTCTTTAAGATCCTGACTTCAGTTCCTTTGGATATATACTCAAAACCATGGTTTCTGGATCAGATTGTGGTTCTACATCTAATTTTTGAGAAGTCTCCACAAAGGAGGCAATAATATGATACATAATTCACGGAAAGCCTTTAAAGGAACCAATACCACATGATGGCTAAGAATTACAAAGATAGCTCTCAAAAATTTGTCCAATAATGTTTAAATGGAGATATTGCATCCTGAAATTCTATGCTAAATTATAGAACCAAAGAGAACCTACTCTCTTAGATCTCTGTTTCATGTGTTATTCATTAAGCCATGATTTACTTTTTGTTTCTCTCCATTTTTTAAAAATTGATAAGTGATATTTTTACTAAATTAATTTTAAAATACATACACTCAATTCAGGGCTAATCCAGAAATAGCTGAACAGAAAAATCAAGAGCTGAGGCAAACAGTAAAGGTGCATAGTGATGTTATTGGATTCTAGAGGCATTTGGGATCTGGCATTAAGCTTTTAGCAAGTTAAAAATACTTTAGCTGTACCTTTGTGAAGAAATAGAGGTATGAATTGGAAAATGTTCACACAGATAATATGCCTCTCACATTATCTATCTGGGCATAAAAGCTGAGTGACAAGATTTATTTTATTATACTATAAAAATTGCTGGTTTTGGTCATGATAATAGAAGATAATTGACACTAGTGTCTTAATACTAAATTAAAAGAACTTTCCTTTATTTTAATTTTGTGTTAACAAACTCTTAGAATGCCTTTTTCCTACAGCACATAGATAGTAGATTGTATCTCAGAAGGTTTTTCTAAATACCAAAATAAATATTAAATAATGTCAATATCATTATGCAAAATCAGAATAATGTGAAGATTTAAGTATGATAACATAGTACTTATAAAAGCTTTTACTAAGCCAACTTTCATTCTTACACCATAAAAACAAAATCAATTCCGCTTAAGATAACATAAGTGATGCTGTAATTGAGGCAATCTGTATAATACAGCTTGTGCAATGACAGGAGGAAATGCAAGCCATTTTCATTTTGTTAGAAAATGGCTCAAGGGCAAAGACATTCTAGCCCTTGGAGACTTGCAATAACCTACAATGAGGACAACAGTCATCATACAAGAAATATAACAGATGGCAGCATGGCTGTCTCACTCAGATGTAGGTTACAAAGCAGATGAGTATAGGGCTTTACTAATCAGAATATATGGGGTAGCTGGCTCTTAGACCAGGAAGTAAATCTGAAAGTACTATAACATTGAGAAAATATAAAAACTATTTTCAGTCTTCTTCTTTAATATATATACTACTCTACTTGGAATTAGAGTTCATAGCATATAACTCAAAATCACCCCTAGAGCTTAAAGTCATTAAAGAAAGAGAATATATATTGTCAATGCTATAAAATTACAATTATATAGTATTTAATATATATTTATTAATAAAATTGAATTTAAGCACATTAGAAAATAGGGTAGATTCAAAAATAGAAATCAATTTTCAATATCAAAAAGCTTGAAGAGATCACTTTTTACAGCTTACCAAAAGGTATAAAAATTGGATGAAATATAAAAACAGCTAAGCAACGATTACAGCTAAGACATGGGGTGAGTAAGATCAAGATATGGTAGGAAATGGAAAATTATTTAGTGAGACCCACATTTACTCCACTTCTTTCCTCTCATGCATTTGCCATTACTTTTCTCAGGCCCTAGAAGCTCAGCTAAAACTGTGGCACAAAGCTTGTAGTAGACTTTATGAAATGAAGGAAAAAAAATGAAATTTAGGACCACCCAGAGTTAGACAAAATGATGAGCAGAATCATTGGAAAAGTGAACTGGACATTTTGATATAGTTCACCCTCAAGGCATTTGGTGAATCTTAAGTTGCTCTGGTCAAAAGGAAAAAGAAACAAGAGTGGAAACATACAACTTAGAAATTAAACTTGTACCCTGTTTGGCCATCTCAGAGACCCAAGAACACACACACACAGACACAGACACATGGTGTTTAGAACATTTCAGGAAAGAGGGTGGGCTAGTCACCAGAGTGACATAATCAATAGGGGAGAAATAATAGATAGATGTAGATAGATAGATAGATAGATAGATAGATAGATGTAAAGAGACATATCACTTATAACTGGAATCTAATGAACAAAATAAACTAACAAGAAAAATAGAACCAGAGACATGGAAACATGGAACAGACTGATAGCTGTAGGAGGGGAGGATGGAGGTGGGGAAGAGTGGAAGGAAAGGGAAGGGGTTAGTTAAAGGACATGTATAAATGACTCATGGACAGGGACAATAGAGAGAGGATTGACTGTGGGCAAGAGGGGTGGGCTGGGTGGATGGGGGGGCAAAAGGGGAAAAATTGGGACAATTATAATAAAATAAATAATACAAAAAAAATGTAGAAAAAAGAAGAGACATATTGAAAGGTACCGGCTCCCTGCTATTATGGAGGCTGAGAAGTCTCAGGATCTGCTCTCTGCAAGGTGGAGACCCAGATAAGCCTGTGACTTAATGGGAAACCTTGAGAACCAGAGAGCCAATGGTATATATTCCAGTCTGGGTCTGCAGGTCTGAGAACCAGAGAAACTGAGGGCAGAGGACTGATGTTCCACTCAACAGTCTATGTGGGAATACTACACACCAATAGAAAGAAATGAAGTGATCAAGCAACAACATGAATGAAGCTCAAAATCATTAAGTTGAAACATAGATACCAGATACAATGAAAACTTCTGGTGTGATTCCATATGAAAGTCTAGGAAAGACAAAGCAATCTTTAGTGAGAAAAAGCAGACTATCCAGTACTTGTCTGAGGATAAATGTGCGTATAGGTGACTGGGAAAGTCTGTATAAGAAATCCGAGCATTAATAGATTTTGTGTATTGATTTTTCTTGTGGTTACACAGGCATCTAATTTTTCAAATATCATCTAAATCTACACTTAAATACAGTTCATTTTGTTAAATGTAATTTATACCTCAATAAAACTGACAATGAAAATGTGTATATATATCACCCAGTACATAATAAGCTGTCTCCTTGAATGTTATAGTGTGTGTATCCAATGTGTAAAATCTCTGGGGCAAGGAGAAAGACTTCTAGGCAGGTAAAAAATGAGAATAATCATAATTTAAAATGACAGCAGGTAGGTAAACAAAAGTATATGGGAAGGTTTTCTGCCTAGTATTATTGATGCTGTTAGTTTTATGCATATCAACAATGTCATTCCAAAGACTGAAAATGAGAGAAATTGAAGTATTTGAAAATAGATAATTTTGATTCAACCAGAAAAAAAAAAAAAAAGAATTGTACTTCATTCAGTTAGTGGAATTGGAAAAAAAAAAGTTTCTCTATTGAGTAGAAAACATAGCATCTTTGCTTATAAACCCCAAATGATTTTTTATTGGTCCAACTTCTGGTGAGATGAAGACTCAGGCTCTAATAACAGTATGATATTGTAGAACCTGTCAGCTCAGTGTTCACAGTTAAAGGGTGTCACTAATTCCTCACCTGAAATCATCAAAGGATCCGGCACAAGTCTTGTGGTTGGAACTGCAATACAATGCAGATACTTCAGAACACCCAGCATCAGCCTTCATGGTTGGGAAGGTCTTCTCCCCTAGCGTGATCAGGGGGTGAATTCCTAGCCTCATTTTAGAACCTATAGATTGCTTTATGCTCTCCACCATAGCTGGTTTATGGGAGCATTTCAGGGGATGAATGTCCCTTCTGGGAAGCCAGTCTGCAAGGGATCAATCTTGGACACATTGTTACCTCTTGCTGTTCAGTCTCACAGCCTCCATGGCAATATCGCTGCTTCTTCAAATAATTCAAATGGGATTTTTAATAGCAAGAACATATGTTAACAGAGTACAATGACAATTTTAAAGTATATTATAACATGTTATATATAAGTACAAAATAATATTGAATAAATTTCATATGATAAATCTATTATTTATATCGGTAGATATTAACTTTAAATACCACAGAGTCTCATGGACATAACAATATATTTATCAGAAGTTTGGTGTTTTATTCCATTCAAACAAGCCGAAGGTAAGTGGCAGTAACAATGGGAAATGGGTGTTGGCCAAGTCTGGGTTTCCAAGATCTAATGCTCAGTAGGAAATCTTTAATTTGAGTTCCAGAGTAGAGATGAAGAAGCATTAAGAAAGCATTGAAGTCTATGAGCACATAGAGAGACTAAATCCTAGGTGAAGTTTTGGCAACAGGCCAAAATACAGAAGGGAGTTTTTCAAATTAAGTCTGGAATTAACCATTCCCACTGAACAGCTGTTTTCTGATTTGGTGAGAAAGACGTTTGCCTCTCTCCAGTTTGAGACTTGATGTTGATGTTTGAGAGTACCACCTCCACCTGCCGCAGTTCAACTATTATACTACAATCCAATGAGGTGCCCAAGTCACCACAAATCTTGGTTCAGAATATCTCATAGTATGCATGCAAATGTGGTGGGAAGAAAGAAATAAAGTAAAAATAATAATAATACTTCTTTGATTTCTCATGTCCGGGAAATGTATTGACCTTTAGTTTTTTTTTAGGTAATTCCTTGACTCTGACATAAAAAAGAAAGAAAAGTAAACAAACAAACCCGAAAACCAACATGGGGAAGTCAAGCACAGAAAGAAAACAGGGTAGAGAATAGTGTACTTTCTTTAATCCCACGGACCTTAAACTTTCATAGAATATGATTAAAAATGTGCAGTTCTTACCCATTTTTGATTTGAAACAAAAGTATATTCCCCTCTTCCCTCACTTTTTTAGAAACTTTACCATGTATCTGAGGTCTGTCCCTGGATCCACTGACTTTTCCCACCCATTCTAACCTCATTTCCAACTCCTTGTCCATTCACAGCACTAGTTTCTCTGGACTCAGCTGAAAAGTCTCAGCTCTGTAAGCCTGACCTCAGTCCTGACTCTGATTGTCTGGTCTTTGCAGACTTTTTGGTGTTCCAACTGCTTCAACCTGTGGTTGCTCTTCCAGATGTATGATGATTCATATGTGCTTTTTTTAAAATGATAGAAAAACATAGAAATGTCCTTGGTCCTTCAATTTCAGAAAACGTTGTAAACGCGTTAAAATAACTAGTATGTCTTTTATGGACATACACTCTAAAGAACTCGATGTGTTCTTATTTTATATGTTTCAAAGGTATCAGTTTGGAAAGCATAGGTCATTGATGTGTTGCTATGTTTCTTCATTTTTTACAAAACACCCTAGTGATTTCTGATGCCAGTTTTCCTCCTATCTCAGTAAATTTATGGCAGATTTAGCCATCTTCTTTGGTAGCAAGGATTTCAATACACAAACAAAACGGAAGGTCAATGACCGGCAGAGGATGTGGAAGAAGGATCACTCACAGTGAATGCTTATAAAATAATGTCAATAAGAGATATAGCACCATTATTTTAAATTAAATTTGCAATATTCTTCAGTTATTGCCCTCAAGGCTGCAGTCTTGTTTGCTTTTTATTACCTAGACTGAATGATTATTTTCTTGTACAAATGACAGGAATACATTTAAGTTCACTTGAATGTTTTCATGTTTATAAAAGAAACAAATATTTCAATATTTTAGTTCTGCTCAGTAAATAAAGTAAATATAACCCTAAATTTAGACAGATATCTTTAATTATTTACCATTCTTTAGATGGTGTAAAACTATATTATTTTTCAAAATAAAAATACATCCTTAATTTTGCAAGCTTGTTAGGTATTATTTGCAGACCTAAAATATTCCTAAAAGGTAGTGACCCTGGTCTTCACTGTTGTCATTGGTTCTGTTTATGTTCAGATATTCTTGGTAGAAAAGAGCTGTGACTTAAAAGTAGTTTCACCTAATTGTGTTAAATTCATTACTTTTTGAATGAAGAGTCACATTAAAAAAAGAAAGAAAGAAAGACATTCCTGGAAATAATGACTGAACCAAATAGCCTATACACTGCATACATTTTTTTTTCAATGATACAATTTCATTTTTCTCCATGTAGAAACCTGAAAAAATACACATTGAAATTTTTGTTTTTCTGTTTAGACTGATCTGAGATAAAATTTATGTTTTTTATCAACAAATGACAATTTTTGACTTTTGAGATATTATTCCAAGTTAATAAAGATTAGAATAACTTATTCCCTTAAAACTTATAACATAATATAGTATAAATATAATGAATTAAGAATTAGGCAGATAGAAAAATGTGGATTTAAATTCTACCTCACTACTACTTTTGTGACTTACCTTTGTCATAAATGTGTAAAATGTAGAAAATAATAGCTAATATAGTTTGGTTATGAGGTAAAATAAGATAGTATATGTTGAAATAACTCACAATTTTTGCACATAGTAAAAATGCAATAATTGGTGATTTATATTCTTTATCATCATTAGTTTCACACTGTATTTTTCCCCATCAATATTTTCTCTCTCATTCTCTCTCTGCCATCCTCACTCCTATACACACATACACACACACACAAAGAACATACACATACACACAAAGAACATAAAAAATTAAAAGGTTTTAGAGACATAGAAGGTACACACAATAACTTAAAGAAACAGTCCAATCTGATTCAACTATGACTTAAGTATACATATAGTAAGCACATATATAAACTTACAGATAGCATGAAAAATCATAATTGATTATGAACACTATGTAGATGGAAACAATAATACTTAGAATTTAATCAAGAAACCCTGTGGTCTGTCTGGCCTACCTTACACTGAATATTTTTTCAAGGTACTTAAATGCTTAAACCACCAATAATTTTGCTTGGGAAGATACCTGTGTTGTCCAAGCTGATTATAAAGGGGTATTATTTATTTATTTTATTGAAATGAATGAGATTAGGAATAAATTTGGTTAGAATATATATAAAATGCATTTATAACCAGCATTATATATTGATATTTATATATTACATATGTACAAAATATTTTCAAACCTTAAAAATTCACACTATATCTCTTCAAGATGGCAAAAGGGAATCAAATTTCTTTTTGATGAAGGCTGTCATCCATTTGTCATTCAAGCTCCTTCCCACCAGCCTCGAGGAACAATATATATAAATCTAAGTTAAGAAAAAATGAATTAAATGGCTGTTAATAAAAATATCAGCTGCCAATTACATGCCTCATATATCTGAAAATAGATGACATGCCTTATGTATAAACAGCAAGTGCTTGGAAGCAGACAGTTGAATCAGCAAGTAAGAGTCCATTGTTATAAGAATGCTATCTTCCCTGGGGATTTTGAAAGACTGATATGGTTGTAGTCAAGATGGACACAGTCTAAAGTATGTGAAATTGGGTAAGTGCTATCAAAAAGAAAGGTCCACAGTCTCAAATGCTTAGAAAATATAAAGGATCTGAGTAGTATCAGTTTTACAATGGAAATATTGATCCTAGTCATAATATAATTATTTTAGTACCATGTTTATGGGGACAGCAGTAATGTGATGAGGAATAATTTGAGGATAATAAAATGCACTGGTAGTCTGTCTCTCTAACTAGCCACACCGCTTAGTAGTGTGAGCATCACCTGCCTAGGACTGCTAACATATGTATAGGTTACCTTTATAAATCACTAAGATGGGCAAGGTACTGTTATCAGAAAGTATTCCCTAGTTGAAAAATCATATGAAGACAGATATGTGTCCCTAGCTAGAACTATTTACAATATTAAGTGAGATCCACTTATTCTGACAGACCAGGAGTACAGAAGTGAGGCAGGATGCACCCACAGGACAGAATTGATGGGAAGCATTGGACTGCAGCTTTGGCAGAGGTTCCGAAGCCTGTAATGTCTTTCTGGCTATCAAGGCCTCTATGTCAGAAATATGTTCACATAAGTGGATAAAAATAACAATCAAGTTCCATATGTAATTTTTACCTCTGAATTCAAAGAATTATCCTTGCTCCATCCTCATGTGTTCATGACCTAATTGCTGCTGGGACCATTAATTTTCCTTTTTTCATCAGTAACAAAAAACACTAAGCACCAAATAATAGTTCTCAGATTCATTTTCTCTTTCTTTCTCAAATATTAGATAAGGAGAAAAGACTCCAGTTCTGCCTCCATGCTTGTCATAAACCTGTCTGACACACAAACAAATATGAATCTTGACTGGTGCACTTAAATTCTAAACCTATGTGGAGATCTTGATACAGGCATCTAACATACTAGTCTCTGTAATCTATTTATTTGTGGCCTTAAATAAGTCTCCTATTGTAGTAAAATTGCCTGTGGTCCATTATGCATTGTTGGGATTAACGCAAAGGCAATCAGTTCACAATAGAAACATTCCTTCCTCTGAAGAGTAATAAACAATGACTTGCTTGACTCTCATCAAAGCCACACTCTATATTACACTTTATAAAACACATACACATACACACCTGAATAAGTTCTCAAATGCATCTTCATTATGGCCTTTCCAGATTGAATTTTCATTTGAATGCAATAGACAGAAAAGGGAATTTTTATCAGATGAAATGTTAAACATTCTAGACTCTCTAAAGTGGAATAGTCTCAGATTTACACATATTTTTTGCATCTTCACCTCTCTATGTAATAATAATTTCATTTCATAATTATGTTATTTGAAGAATCATATACTTAATATTAATTTGAGCCAAAAGACACTGAAATGAAAATATGGGGAAGTAGATTTTATTTTTCCCTTCCCTTTTTTCTGCCTTTCTTTCAAAGTATGTATTGACTACTAATTATGGACACAGTTCTTCAACTCTGTAATGGAAATATGAAAGTAATCAAAATCAGTTTTACTCCTGCCTTCACAGAGCTTAGATTCTTATGGCTCAAATTAATTAATTAATTCTATTAATGAGATATTTTATATCTCAAACTTCAAAGTCTGATATGTATTTTACACTTGTAGCCCATCCCAATTTGATTCACTTTTTGGAAATACTTAATCTATATTTAGAGTTTCTGAAAATTATAGTTGAAATATAAAACTGACGTACCAAAATCTGTTCCAAACATACTTAAGTTTTTCCATAATGGAATCTAATTCAAAAGGAGGTTTTTTATTAGTTATATACATACTAACGAAACTGCTTCATCTTTTTGAGAAGAAATTATTAGACTTTGAAGCTGTCCTTTATTTTTAAATTTCAATAAATCTGGAGTTTTGATCTAATGTAGTTGGAGGACCATTAAGTAATAGAAATATTCTTTTCATTTGTAGCTGAAATTACTTTTTAAAGTAAAGGATTAAAAATATCTGTGCCCCAAACTTAATTATTTAGTTTGCAAAATGACAGCATTTCTTCATAAATTTGGAAGCTCTTTGAGACATATGTTAATTGGGTGTTGTCTCTTGTATGACTCACTTACAGTTAAAGAACAGCATTTTCAAATTTTCAAATATTGAATCAGTTACTCTTTGATGTTGTTGAAAGGTTTCCTTTTACAAAGATTTCATTTATTTACTTTTAGAGAGAGGGGAAAGAATGGAGAAAGAGAGAGACAGAAACATTGGTTGCCTCTGGAGACCATTTAGAGACCTGGACCAATCCAGGCTTGTGCCTTGACAGAGAATCAATCCAATTGGTGGCCTTTTGGTTCATAGGCCTGCACTCAGTCCACTGAGCCCCACCAGCCAGGGCTAAAGGTTTCATTTTCTATGGATAATTATTTCGTGACTTAACTGAAGCTCTTTTGATCTCTGGGAAAAAAATTGATTTTCCATCATATTTGTTCACAAAACTACATAACAAATAATTAATTTCCACTGCATATTCTTTTGCTTTTGTATAAAAACCAAGCCACGTTTAACTGGCTAAAGTTACAAGCTGATGGCCTATTTAGAAAGTCTAAAAATTTTAGTTGTTAATTCTGAATTTAGACTAGTTTGTTGATAATTTTTTTGTGTTGAGACAAAAATCCTTGTCAATTCCTTATCCATGTACTGAAAATATTTAAAAATATTTTCCCTTTTGTCAACCTTAACATGAGTTTTACGTAACACACAGCTTTTCTATTTTGCTCTGCTCCACCAGATTATAATTGTCTTCAATCATGAAATGGACAAAGCACAATCTCTCCACCTTTCTGGTAACAAGTACTAGCTTCTGCATCCCCGCTTGAATTTTGAGTCATGATTATTTGTAAAATTTATAGTGTAGCTTCCTATACTTCAACATGCAAGCTGAATTCACATGTTTACATATGAGTACTGCTAGAAATGCCCAGGCTCTGTAGCTTCAGTGTCATCGCAAGATGTCGATTCAACACGGGAGGAGACAGATACCATGTCACTCCCGAGTCGGACTGCACAGCCATTCTCAGCGGTGCAGATGGACTCTTAAGAAGCTACACCATCGTCTCTCGAGACGGACGGCTGCCGACGACTGCTAGAAATGACATGTGTCCCAATCACCCATTACAAAGCAACAGTATCTTGTGCAATGCAAGTTTAAAGTGACACGTAGTCCAAGAAAACACTAAAGTTATGTTTAGCATAAAAATGTTTTACTCTGCTTATTAAAAATTAAATTAATGGAAATTAAAAATTCATTTCTTCCCTGGATGCACCAGACAGTGTGGCTATTGAGCTCTTGAAGTGAGGCCATTGATTCCTAGAAGTAGTAACTAGTATTTCATAATCTTTGTCTGCGATAGCTTTTCAGATAAACCTAAAAGAAATGGTACCCTCTTATTTCAGAGCTTTGCTACTTATTAATAATCTTCCACTTGACAGCTCTAAGCATTAAGTGCTTTTGCTTTACTTATATTCATAGAAGTTTCTGAAATGTGAAAGTAGAAGTATGGTTTTATTTAAAATATAGAGAAAGTAATGATAAATTGTGAGATCCTATTACACTAAGTGTGTGAATACATGATCTGATATCTATTTTAATGCTTAACATCTGGACCATATAGTCCTTTGGGAGTGATGACAACTGTGACTACCTACAGCTTAAACTAGACCGTAAAGCTCTGCAGAAAAGATCCCCTTCTTTCAGCATTTAGGACTTCATCAGATCCTTCAGCCATGTTTTCATAATAAATGGGAAAAAATATTTCTAATATATCACTGACTTGAAACTACATTTCCCAGGTGACCTAAGGCTGTTCTAAAGATATAGTTTCTTATGACATAAATTGAATCATCACAATTTTACTGACATCAGATCCAATGGGAACAAAACCTGCAAAAAGATTGTCAAATATTTCAATTTGTCATCCTGTCATCCAAGATCCTTTTCCTCCCAGGCCCAAAATAACTATGTGCAGTGGGATCTCAAACTGGAACAAATGTTGAACAGGAATCTCAGTACACACCAAAACACTTTGCCATGAGTAACAAAATGTTATTGCCCTGAAGCAGGTAAACTTATTAAAAGAGAAATATATGATACCAAAGAGCAAAAAGTAGTCTTTATATTAAGATAACATCTTTCATCTGGAAATGTTAGAAGGTGCTTTTTTCAAGCTGTGCAATTTAAATTACTTCCCTA
This sequence comes from Furipterus horrens, assembly GCF_987537825.1. Taxonomy (NCBI): domain Eukaryota; kingdom Metazoa; phylum Chordata; class Mammalia; order Chiroptera; family Furipteridae; genus Furipterus; species Furipterus horrens. The sequence continues at coordinate 27,464,293 of NW_028327180.1, forward strand.
GATTGAAATACAAAGACATACTGATTAATTTCCCAGTAGCTGAAGTATATATTTATTTCAGAACATGTAACTTTTAAAAAAATTTTATATTTTTACATCATTTAACTCCCCACCTCCATCCTGTGTCAAGCTTTACATTCCATAGGCCATACTTCCTCCTGTGTGATTTCTTGTGTGAAGTTCATGTGAGTCACTATTGGTAACATATGGCTATCCATCTATCACATGTTTTAAGATTTTCTGTTTATAAAGAACAGGAAGGACACATGGGAAGCAATAATATAGACGATGGGTATGTGGCCTGACACCAAGGAGAAAGCAGAACTCATGGGAACAGAGCTGGAGATTAGACAGATCTAGATCCTAGGTAGCAGGTGTGCATATTGTCACTAAAACTCCATGATTGACATGAATTCCTCATTGTCATTGAGTCGTTTAGAGCTTCTCCTCTTAACTGTCTCTAATCTTCATTGAGTCTGTCTACTCATAAGTTTGGTCATCATCACCACCTCCTATCATCAGCTTACACTGTAGTTTTTAAATTCTTTTAATTCCAAAAATTAAAGAGAAAGAAAATATGCTTGTCTCAGTGCATTTTTTTTTTTAATACAAGGCCACCATTTAAAAAATTTTTGGCCTTGTCTTAATTTCACCGTCCTGACCATCCCCTCCATTTATTCTCCACATACACATAGATTGCAATCTCTACATCACAAATTTGGTCTTGTCACTTCTTAAATAAAATTTGTTCAATGTTTTCTCCAGAGTATTTGTGATAATATCCAAGCTGCCTAATATATAATGTTGGTGTCTCTTGCTCTGGCCTAATTTCCATTACCACTTCTGTCCTTACACTTACCACGCACGTTCTGCTCATCAGCTACACTGTCCTGCCTCATTCTCTATTCTTTTCTCTGGATTTTGGGCCTTAATGCCTTCTTCTTCCTTACCTAAAATGCCTGCCCTACTCTTTGTACCCTATTAAATCTTATCTATTTTTGTTAATTATTTTTAATTGTTAAGCAAACATTTTTTGAGCACTGTCATTATATTTGTTACCTGATGAAGCTATAAATTCCAATTTCCACAGGCATAAAAACAAAACAAAACATATGCATATATACTTATGTACAGACACACTTCCATGTGTCCAGATAAGGCCACCAAATAAGGCGTTAACCCAAATTTTCAATTCAATCTGGCCTATCAACCAAGAAAATAGAGTGCATTAGAATAAAAAAATAGAATTGAAAATATTGACCATCTAGAAAATACAAGTTTCAATTTAATTCTAATTTATTTTATGAGTAAAGAATTAGAATAGCTCATTTTGTATGATTGTAGTAATGATAGCAAACATCCATATTCCTTAAGTTTAATTTTTGTGGAGCATTTTCCCCAAATTTAAGCAATTTCTTTTTTCATACTATAAGTATTACCTATTCTTGAGTGTTTTGTTAATATGCCATGCATATTACATGAATCTCTACTCTTCCATTTCTTGAGGATAGGCTTGTTTCTCAGTGCTACAATAAATCATTGTTGAAGAAACAAAAACAAATATGTTTCTGTATGTCTGCCTACGTAGTCTTTATCAAATCTAAATAAACATGTTGCAGAGGATCAACATGCTGATTTATTGCATGTATAATATTTTATTGCTCTTGTCTGCATCCTAGAGTTAGTGTGGGATAGTTGACATATTTTTTACAACACATCTTTATTCTAATTTTTTCCATCAACAATTATCCCCTTCCTTCTATGTACAATGCGTTTTATTATTTGCTAGAGGGAAAAGGTTAAAAATTTCAGTCACTTTCTTTAAAGACTTCAAAGACTAATGGGAGAAACAAAATCAAAACAACACTAAATTTGTGGTTACAATGTAGAAATAGATAATGCATCATTCTTTGAAGGGTTATGCTGTGATAACAAAGGACAGTAACTTCTCAGTGGCTTCAGCACTAGTGTTGATCGCAGACCAGTAACAGTCCTGCTCCACATCATCTTTATTCAGGTACAAAAGCTGATGGAGCAGCCTTTACTGGATTATGGCCCCACGGTGTAGAAAATAAAATAAAATAAACATGGAGTACACATGCTGACTCAAGCCTCATGACACTTCTGCATGCATCTCATTAGGCAAAGCAAGTCATAGTTTCATCTGAGTAAACAAGCTGGGCATGCATCATCCTCCCACAGGGTCAGGCTTTCTAAGGAATGGCATTGAATATTGATGGACTGAATCCAACCCTGATTTGTACAGAGACTTAAAGAAAGAGTTGGGATTATGTAGGTAGAGAAAGAACAAGACTACGTCAGATATTATACCAGGGCACAGAGGAAAATGAAAGCATGGTATTTTGGTAACAGGAACTGTGCATGGACAGGCATATGGCTGGATGGTTTGGAGGAGCCATCCCAAAGCACTTGGAAGTGATTGAAAAGCATTACATGATTCCAAACAGAGAGGAAAATCAGATATACACTTTGGAAGAGTATGTTACAGCTTTTTGAAGAAGACTTTGGTAGAAGTTAGAACTAGGCGAGCCTGGAAGAACTGTGGTCTTTTATGGAAAAATTACAGATTTTGCGGGACAGAGCCATGGATGATACTATGTGGAGAGAGGAGAGGAGGGCCCACAAGAAAGGTCCTGACTTCTTGTGCTGCTTCAGTTCTTACTCACTGCCTTGTGAGCAAGTCCAAGTAATTTACCTTTTATACATACATTTCCTATTTCAGGATATTGAGGAAATTATTCAATTGGGCCAAATTGATACTTTGGGAAAAAGGTCATTGTGACTTTTGTTTTCATAGCAAGTTATTATCATTGCTATTTCTGTGACATATTATTATTATTAATTGTCTTATATAATCATTGTGTCATTTTAATCTGTGATGAAAATGAGAGGCTGTGATCTTGAAAAATGACAAGAAAAGAAGTTGCCAAAGGAATCTGAATTTTCTTTCTGCTGAATCTTGGATATAAAGGTTAGAGAAATGTCATTTCCATTCATACATTTAAAAGTATTTTTTACAAAATAAAAAAGTATTGATTTTAGGAAGCTCTAACAGAACTTAATAACACTTAATCACAGAGAGTCTGTAAATTAAAAGTAGAAGAGGGTTGTCATTTCTATTCTCAGTCTTATCCAGTGTTCTTTGTCTCAAACCTCAACATACTTGGGTGCTTTGATTTTTCTAAGTCAATTTAACAAATGGGAGCTGCCATTAATGACTTCCAAAACTTGTGGAGATAAGGTGGTCTTAAGTACATAAATAGCTTCTTCAATGTCTACATTTTAATCCAGAGATTTATAAAAAGCTAGAAGGTGGCCCCTGTATTAGATAGAAGTCTTGTACATTTGTGGTAAATTAGGTAATAGCTACCCAATAAGTTTTCCTTTCCACCCTCATACACTAAAAAAATGCCTGTGAAATATATTTTAAGGGATTGTATTCTCACATATATCAAGGTGCTTTATAAAATCTATAGCAAAATCAGCATCAGAGACCAGTCACAGAAATGCATCAACAGGCATAGGGGACGTGATCTTTGCAAGAATGCTATTTTAACTAATTTAAATAACTTTTTAATAAAAGTTTTATAGCATAAGTGATACAACCAATAAAAGGTAAAAAAGTAAAAATACTTGTATTATTTTGGTAGCTATAAAAGAGAGTGTTTAAAATATATTTCCCATTTTTTAAAAGGACTGGTTAATCTTTCCCTGGCTACAAGCTGAGGGTAGCTTGGCTTGGCTAATAGAGCTCATCACTAATGTGGAAAGAGAGAGTGGCATAAAAGGAATGAGCAAAACTGAAAGCCAAAGAAAGCGGAAAACTAAATCTTGTAAATCAAAATGCTAGTCTGGTTGAGGCAATGGACGAGGACCATGCACATCAGCATGATGAGAAATAAAGTCAGAGGGTTGCAGGCATGAGGGATTACAAGGGAAAACTTATCTTCCATGTGGCTGGGGCTGTGCTACATGAAAGTGCTCAAAAAGATCATGATAAAAGAGCGCTGGCTGTTCTTCAGTAAACACACTCAGAAACAATCAATTGTTCTGCTTATACAACAAGTACAGAAGTATAGTTTCACTTTATAGGCATTCATGTAAGAATACAAACTAATAATACAGTATTTTACTTTAAAACCCAATCATTTATTAAGTTTTAGAAAGGACTTAATGTAGAACTCAATTATATCACATCATATGCTTTTATGCTTAAGCAGGTGGTAAAGCTCGGACTGTAAGCTCACTGTCAAAAAAGAAACTTCCTTCTACATTAGAAATTAATGTGCTTGTAAGGCAGCAGCAATTTGTTTATAATCTGTTCATGCAAGAAAGACATCATTATGGGCTCCATCAGCACCAGCACAACTTTGATAGAACCCACAGCATAATTAATTTTTAACATGTTAAAATTGATACACAACTTCCCAAGTATAATTATATTCTATAGTTTGCTCTTTATGGATGCCGTGCAGGGAGAAATGGGACCTCAAAATGTTTCAGCATTGTCTGACTAAATAAAAGTCGATGTTTGGTTATCTCCTTTCTTTTTAATATTAATAGCTGTTAGAAATGTGTGTATACTGTGTATCTGTGTCTATGTATACACGCATATGTGCCCATGCACGCTTTAGAAATTGACTCACATTTTCTGATGCTTTGCAAAAAAAGCAAAGTAGAAACGAGAGAATAACGGTAAATGAAAGGGAAGTATGCCAATCTTCAGTTGTTTCTGAGAGAGCTGGAACTTGAAGAAAAAGATTGAAGTAGATTATTTAGCAGTTGTATGAGAGCGTATGACATAGAAAACTCAATTATTTTGCTGCCAGTTCTAACTATGCATGTGGAGGCCTTAACATTGTACACCACCCTAAACCAGGTTAAGCTTTAGGCATTTTGTCTATCTGATGAACAGAAAGGCAAAAGCATTGTTCAAGTTGCTGAAGCTTCTGAAATCAAGGTCTCACCTGGCCAGCAACTCTGAACTATTCATCACTGCTGCTATGTGGTATTGGCAAGAAAGGGGTAGTGATCATTTAAAGAATAAATGTCACAATTTCAATTTTGCTGAACTGTGTCTAGTATCACAAAATAACCATCAGGCTAACAATGCATGATTGACTCAAAACATGCTGGAGAAAGGTGATTTTTTCCCCTTGAGAGGATAGCTAGGGCAATATTTTGGTTCAAGCTGGGGAGAAAAAGGCCCACTAAACATGTTAATCACATAAGTTTGACTCCATTTTGTTACCTGTTAAGTACCGCACAGGTGCTTCTGCTAACTCTGAAGGGCATGATTTCTGACTCAGGCCATAACCTATACTTCCTTTTGTTGCTTATCTCTGGCCTCCAGGGACTCAGCTACTTTCTCTTTCTCTTCAAGAGATGTTAATATTCACCCAATGTCTTGGAGTTTCTCTTCTAGAAAGACTTGCTATTTAATGGCATGTACTCTGCATAGAGCTCCATTTAAAACAGCCATTTGTTTGAAGATATATGTGTGGAAGGGAAAATCCACAGGCCCCAAATGGCATCACTTGTGCTAAGTCCCTGACAGCTCACTTAGATTTAAAACCTCACCTAATTGCTGTTTTAACCTTTCCTAGAAATGCAATCTTTTAACCTTTCCTAGAAATACAGTCTTTAATCAACCAGTATGGAATTTTCAGGTCAAGCATCGGCAAGGTGATCTGTCACATGAGGCCTCTATGTCGTCCCCCATAGAAAGAAGAGACACTGCATGATGAAACCCTGGTCATTCCTTTCTTCCCAAAAGATGTCCTGGCCTAAAAATAAGCCTTTATTTTCTTTTGTTCGTAGCTCCCTCGCCAACCCTTCTTCCTGTAAAAACTTGCCATTTTGTGCAATGCTCCACAGCTCTTGTAGTTGCTGGATGGGATGCTGTCTGATTCACAAATCACTTGATAAAGCCAATTAAACCTTCAAATCTACTCTGTTGAATTTTGTTTAACATATGCTATTGGGGTACAAAGGCTACAAGAATCACGAAAATTCAATACAATTTCAATATATTAATTGTATCTATTAATATTAAACTCTTCTCAGCTGGGCACTGGCAAGTATAAAACGGACTGATCTGTATTTTTCTCTCCAGAAGTCAGAGAAACAAAAGATTTGCATTATAAATCTGGGAGTACCCAAATCCATAATAATGCATGCATAAATACTACCTGAGGAAGGACCTTTCATACTGGTTAGTAGAGACGCTGCAATTTTAACAGGGTGCTACTAAAATAGCAGACAATATTCTAAAAACTTAATTTTCATTTTGGACTCTATTGTCTTTTTCTCCCTTCAAGATGAAGAATTAAAATAGACTGTAATATTAATAAGCACTGAACAGCTTTCTCTTACAGTATAACCTAGACGAGTTTGTAAAAGAATAGCCCTTTGAATGGATCCCCATTCAAGTTCTGAGCTAAAAATTAGCCTGCCTGAGGCACTGTGTGGGCAGAGTGAGGCTGTTTATGCTGATAAGACGTGACAGTGTCTTTCCCAGCATTAAAGAGGCTCAAGTTGTATCCACCTGGGGAGAAATACAACTGAGCTGCTGTATCAATTGTATTTTGATCTTGCAAGATTCTGGCACAACTGTTCCATAATCACACTCGAGAGTAAGTTATTATCCAGAAAATACTGGTCATGAAGCCACTTCCTATTTGGGATCATTACAAACACAACTAGCAGCTATTGACAGTAGTTTTGTACCCACTCAACCTTATTCAGGAATTTGCCCAAGATTCCTTGACATCCTATGGTTTGCAGTCTTCTTAATAAATAGGATTAAAACATAAGAGAATTCCTCAAAACAGATGAGATCTATCTTATAAGGCAATTATAGAATTGGATGGTAAGTGAATGGCTGGGCTCCTTTACTAGTTAAGAGGTGTTTATTCTCACCTTCCTAGAAGTATGAGGGCAAACTAAAAATGCCTGCATGAGCAAGGAATCCTTAGAGTGTTGAGAGCTAAATTAATAAATGCTTGGGGTATGTAGTAATTAGAATAGAGCATGCTTAACCTCATTAACTTTCTTCTGTTCCTCCTCAATGTAAATTGCCAGGATGCAGGTTTATTTTAACTAATAATCCTTCCAAAAAGCCTCCATTAAAAAAAAAAGTTAGACACGAAGACATACATATGCCAACAGGAAAATAAATGCTTATTTTAATGATCACAAATTTTAGAAAGTAAACTGAAATTGATGTAATAAGCACTCCTTGCTCCTATATTATGAAGCTGTTACCAAATATATATTTTAGTTAATAAACTATTAGTCCCAGTAGTCCTTGATTCACATGACTGACTGAACCAACCTGGAGACAAGATTATTTAGTTTTGTGGCCAGATACAACATATATACAATTTATTATGGTGTCATAATATTTTATAAAAAGAACGAGACTTATATTCTTTACTTGTTTATTTCTCCACAAAGATATCTTATAGTAAAGAGCATTTTCTACCATCTTTTATTTGTCTTTTTCCAGATGGTCAAATTATTTCAGGAAAATGTACCTGTTGTTTGGAATGAAATGAGCACCTGGAACACATTATTCTCAGAGAGAAAAATGCTAAATGTTTAAATGTCATATCAGGAAAAAGTGTATCTGGCCAAATAAAATGAAGAAACAGTTTACCAGTAATGGTCTATTTTCATACTAATATCTATCTATATCTATCTATATGAAAATAAAAATGTTCAAATTTAGACAAATGTAGAATGATTCATGTCACAGATTCAGACTCTGTGAGGCTATCTGAGAATGTCACAGTCCCATATCCATACTTTTTCCTCATTGTTCCATCAGTACTTTTGCCTCCACAAGCAAAAGCTAAATTATTTTTTAAAGTATAGGTAATGCTGTCTGCAGATTTTGTTTTTTAATCTAATAAATTCAAAATGGACACATTGCCACAATGTCTGTTTTGAAAATGTTTGTTCTTAAATAGAAAGTACATTTTAAGACATATTAAAAGCAAGTTAAAAGCAAGTTAAAATTGGACTGCATTGATTTGAGTTCATGATACCCAAGTTTGTGATGTAGTTTCCATATTGATGCTCCATTGTCCTTCAGAAGTCACCCAATTTCTCTGGACTAGAGGCTTCCTAATAGAGAAAACAAGAATAACAATTTCCACATTCACATCTTCAAAAACAATGTGATGGATCTAAAAATATTAGAAATATTAGGAAGTATATTGATTTGACTTTTCCTCAATATTCTTTAGTGCTCTTTACATGTCAAACACTGTTCTTAGTGCTTTTAAAAATATTAAAACTTGTAATCCTTCCCCATGACCTATGAGGTGAGAATTAACACCATACCTATTTAACTAATGAGAAAACTGAGCAACGGAAATGTTAAGTAACTTGGCTCAAGTCACACAGCTATGAATAGCAGGGCCAGAATTCAATATTCCAGACCTCATGATCGGGCTTTTAGTATCCATGATTTTTGCCACCCTGCACGGGCACTTTGTGTGTGTGTGTGTGTGTATGTGTGTGTGTGTGTGTGTGTATATTTACTTTTAGTAGCTAACTTTATTGAACTAGGTATTTTACTAGGCTTCTTCCTGCAGCTCCATAATAGCTTAATGAAGTAAATTCTAACATTATTATTTCACAAGTGAAGAAACTGCACTATAGCAAAGTTAATAGTTGCCCAATGTCACAAAGCAGTACCAGATTGAGCTCAGGAATTCTGAATCCAGAAGCTGCTTTTCCTATACCACTATGCAAAGGTATTTCATTAATTAACTGAATAAATTTATCAATGCTCTGCTTCACTTTAAAAGAGTTTCAGATGCTTTTAAAACATGTTGTAGGTTGTATAAGCATAAAGCATTAGTTTGTATAGTTGTTGCAGATTAAAAGGTGGAAGTAGCATGACATGGTGAAATGACCAGTGGAAATGAGAAACATGGGCTAAAGTCATAGCTCTGTCACTGCCTGTAAAGTAGATGACACCTGCCCTGTCAGCTCCACACATCACTTGAGCTCACTGTCTGTTGGCCAGAGCTGGTCAAATGGACCTAACTTGACAGTGAAGGGAAAGAAAAAAGAGAAAAGTGGGTATAGTGAACACAGCAATTTCTATGTTAGTTCATGTCTGATATAAGAAACACAATACTAACCTTCTCCTAGCTTATTGACTTAACGTATTTAGTATTTACTATATGGAGCACATACACAAATACTAGCCAATATGGTGGTAGAAAAAGACCTATTCAAACATAAAAAAAATACTTAGGAAAGCCAACCAGCTGGGATATTGGGGTTAGAAATTTATTTTTAACATCTTATTTTGTTATGCTATGTTCTATAATAATAATAATATTTGCCTTTACTGTATTTGGTATTTACCATGTTCCAGGCATCATGCATGAATTCATTTGTATTCTCACAGTGACCTTATGATGTAAGCATTACCACCCCTATTTAGTATATAAATATACTACAAACTAAATCATTTTTTAGGATGAATGTGGATAAAGCTTTAAAAAGAGGTTTTGTTTTCAGTATATATTCAAAAGTTCAGTACAATGTCAATTGTAAACTAATTTGAAAGACTTAGAAGAAAAAATTAGCATTTCATGGGTACCTTCTATATAGCAGACATGATATTCCTGTTTTAAATGTCTTCATATAACCTTCACACCAATCCTCTAGGATAAGTACATTAAGCTACATTTGAATGATGAGAAAGGTGAGACATATAGACTGCAAACTCAGGTATGCATATGCATGTATTTATGTGTTTAAAGATTGAGATGGCGATTTACCATTGCAAATACAATGAAAATTCCACAAGGATGTCTTTGAAAGAGCTAAATATGGATGTGGCAGGGTGTACAGGTCGATGAAATTTTAATTTTTTTATCTACGATGTTTCATTGTATCATTTTAAATCATGTTTTGTCATGTAGTGATTTATATTAATTTTACTTGCTTATATTTTTGTTGAGCCATGTGGTAAATAAGTAAGAGAGACATTAGCTATTTTGGAGATGGCAGAAATTCATACATAATTGAGGAAATAGTGGTTATTCAAAAAGACTATTCCAAATTGTCTTGCCCAAGGAGGGATGACAAATGTATTGCATATAGCTAATGTTTAAGATTCCTCTTCATTTTTTGACTTAACCACTGATAAAAATTTCTTAAAGTTATAATTAATAAAATGTTTTTATTATGGAAGTAAAAAGCTAATATTATTTCATAAATTAAAATGCCTTTTTTCATTATATTAAACTCAATAGCTGCTACTAGGTTTAAAATAAAGTTGAAAAGCATAAACTACAGGGAGCTCATATTATCACTTATTTACATATTTTAACCACTGTAGATATTCTCAATTTTTGTGTTTTTATACTTCATCTGAAAAATCTAATATATGTTCCAATACACTTCATTCATCATGAACAAGAGAGAAGTAAATGTGAATTTATCTAGCCATTTTCTTTAAAATCAAAGACAAAATTCATCTAATTGTATGCATTTGTACACACACATGCTATAATTTATCAGACAAACAGACTCATTTATGATGATGACTCTGTTTTGTTTGTTGTGCTTTCTCCACTTTTTCCCTCCAACTATGAGGGATCCTGCAAAGTAGACTAAGTATAGGGCCCTGAACCACCTACTGCATGCAGCCACGGTATCATTCATTTCATATAAAACATATCAAGACTTCTGGTCAAGATGGAGGTGCAGGTAGACAAACTTCACTGCCCTGCCCAACGGCAAAAAGAATTATAACTAAATCTCCAAACACATAACACTCAGAACTGTCAGAAAATCTAACTTTATGGAAGTCCAACAACCAAGGATTTAAAGAAGCCACAATCATCCAGATGTGTGGGAGGAGCAGAGCTGCAGAGATAGGGCAGATAGGCAGAGGTGAGGAGATGCAGTGTGCCATGGAGAGGTGGTGGAATGGGCAGGCAGTCCCACCTTCATGTGTGGTGGATAAATATTGGGAGGGATACCTTGGGAGTGAGCCATCCCAGCCCCAGGCCGGGTCACACAGCCCGCGGTTCCAGCACCAGGAAGATAAATGCCCATAACCTCTAGTGGTAAAAACCAGTGGGACTAGGGTGGTAGAAGAAACTGACAGATTTTCAGGAAACTTTGCTTAAAGGGCCAGGAAGTCTTAACACATATGCAAATCCACTCACACTGGGATTCAACACCAGGTCAACAGCTGGAAGGGCAGCAGTCACATCCAGGGAGAAGGTAAAGTGATTGGAAATACAGAAAGTGCCAGGTGAACCCCCAGAAGCCAGGCAGCAGCAGTCCCCTCTCCAAACCCTCCTCACACACAAAGCCACAAAGTGGAGAAGTGAGTTGCCTCACCCTGGTGAACACCTAAGGTACTTTCCCACACAATTACAGGTGCCTTTTCTACACAGGTCATGCTACTAAGACAGGGAGTCAAAGCAGCTCTACCCAATACACAGAAACAAACACGGGAGGCTGCCAGATTGAGGAGACAAAGAAATATGGCCCAAATGAAAGAATAGAACAAAACCCCAGGAAAAAAAAAAAGTAAACTAAACAAACGGAGATACCTAACCTATCAGATGCAGAGTCAAAAACACTAGTGATCAAAATGCTCAAAAAACTCACTGAGTACAGCAACAATATAAAGGAAGAAATAGTTTACACTAAGAGATAAAAAATCTACATGGAACCAACAGCGAAGGAAAGAAAGCCATGATTTAAATCAATGATTTGGAACATAAGAAATAAACAGTCAACCAAAACAAGAAGAAGAAACAAGAATTCATAAAAATGAAGATGGTATAAGAAGCCTCTGGGACATCGCCAAATGTGCCAACATCCAAGTCATAGGGCTGTCAGAAGGAGAAGAGGAACAAGAAATTAAAAGCTTATTTCAAAAAACAATGGGGAAAAAAAAAAACTTCCCTAATTTGGCAAAGGAAATAAGACATATAGGTATAGGAAGCACAGAGAGAGAGTCCCAAACAAGTTGGAGCCAAAGAGAACCACACCAAGATACATAATAATTAAAAAGCCAAATGTTAAAGATAAACAGAGAATCTTAAAAGCAGCAAGAAAAAAGAAGAGTTACCTGCAAAGGAGTTCCCATAAGACTATCAGCTGATTTCTCAAAAAAAAAAAAAAAGAAAGAAAAAGACTTTGCAGGCAAGAAGGGACTGACAAGAAATATTCAAAGTGATGAACAGCAAGGACCTACAACCAAGATTGCTCTATCCAGCAAAGCTGTTATTTAGAATGGAAGGGCAGATAAAGTGCTTCCCAGGCAAGATAAAGGTAAAAGTTTATCATCACCAAGCTGAAGAAAAAGATCAAAACTATAAACGTTAAAAAGGCAACAAATTCACAGCCATCAACAATTGAACCTAAAAACAAACAAACAAAAACTAAGCCAACAACCAGAACAGGAACAGAACCATAGGATAGAGATCATTTGGAAGGTTATCAGCTGGGAGAGGGAAGAGAGAAAATGAGGGAAAAGGTGCAGAGATTAAAAAGCATAATTGGTAGGTACAAAATAGGGGGATGTTAAGAACAGTAAAGGAAATGGAGAAGCCAAAGAACTTACATGCACGACCCATGGACATGAACTAAGTGTGTGTGGGGGGATTGCTGGAGGGAAGGGGAATATTGGGCAGAGGGGGCAAAGGGGAAAAAATTGGGACAACTGTAATAACATAATCAATAAAATATACTTAAAATATATCAAATGCTTGTTTCAATGCAAATCATTATGTATGAAACTCTCTAAACCCACTAAGTAACTTAGGAGCAGGCCATATGGATCAATGTTTATTTTGTGAGTTAGCTTTTACCTCTTCTTTAGCTTCAAGTGGAATTAAAATATGTAAATATCTATACAGAGAATGAAGTACTCAGTATCCATTTTATTAATTAATTAGGAAATTCTAATGATTTCGCTAGCTTGGCTTGATTGACTTTATTCTATTAGAAGATTGGCAGAAATAAAGTTTGACTTAGGCCATGTGTTCTTTCAATCAATATTAAAATGCATGTTTGTTTTTAATTTAGCTTGTTTCCCCAATAACATTAAGTAGCCTATTAAATCATCATGCCAGATATGCACAGCAAAAAACATTCATAAATTTTCACATTAGATTTTTGACATGTCAGGAACATTTGGTATTTTTTTGTTTCTACTCTTTTCCTCTATGAGTTTAAATTTTAACTTTTTGAGATTCCAAATGTCATGTAGTTTTTAATTTGCATGTGAGCTCCCTATAATAACACTAGTGAAATAAGGCTTAATATATAATGCATGATATCATTTCATGCCTATGCATCAGAATTCTACTTGAAAAACAACAAAATGTTAGGGTGGTTTGATTCTTTTCCACCAAAAATGTTCCTTTAAAATTCTGAGTTTGTTTAAGAACTCCTCTTAAGGGTTCGAAACACATTGTTTTTTTATTCAAATTAAATCTAGAAAAGAGCTTTCCTTGATTCTTTTTCAGTGGTAATGCAATTATATTATGTTATGAGCTAGAGATAAATGTATGGTATTGCCTGTCTTCTACATGAGAATAATAGCTGCTTAATTATTTTGTTCTCCAGTAAATCTATAGTGCCTAGAACAGAACCTAGGTTTTAGTAGGTATTCAATATTGATATTTTGGAATAACTAAGAACTGTATTTAATCATAATCTATAAAATGAACAAGAGATATAATACATATCACATATATAATTTTATACTCATATATAATTATATACATATACTTTATATAAAGTTTAATAATGTAAATATTTTCAATTTATACTTACTGTTGAATTAGTTGATTTCTTGAGTGCTTGAAAGAGTCATTAAAAAAATAACTTCAAGCCCACTATATTTGCTATTTTAACTTTATTTGCTAAATTTCCATATAAAATTTGATCATTTATCTCTTTCCAATCAATCTATGTTATATTTTGTGACTACTATACATTTGTTAAATAAAGTTATTCTATCACTCTTCAAAATGCTATTGCTATAGAAATTTAGCTAAGTATGTTAAATATAATACCACAAAAGTAGACTTTAAATTACCACCCTCAACAAATAAAATGATCTACTTGCAACACTATAACAAATGAAAAAATTAAATCAAACTAACAGACAAAATATATATTTTAACCCAGGCAGAAAAACAATATCCAAGATGACAAGAGCTCTGAATTCAAAATTTAAAACTTTCAAATGCTTTCCGAGCTAGTTTGTAATATATTCATTTTAAAAATCAAGGAATAGATTAAAAATGCTTCATGCTACTATTTATACCCCAGAAAATCATTAAGGAACAGTTTAATTTGGTTACAAGATTCTTTATTTTGTAAACTATACATAAACAGTAAAAAAGGAAATGCATTATACTTTAAATATTACATAAAGTCAACATTAAAGTTTCTTTTTTTTAGTATGTATTAATCAAGTGGAAAGAATCCACCAATTTTACTTTCAATGAATTGTCTATTGGGAAACCAACTGACCCACTGCTTAAATTATAACAGCAATGTGAAATATTCAACATGTTTTTTCATTGTTATATGGGCACAAAACCATAGGTCTGATATACTTAAAGGTGATGGTGTGCCGAAAGGTCTATACAATTAATTAACATGCTAACTTAAATATAGTAATTAAAGTATTTTTTGTTACAGTTAAATACTAAATGCTAGTATACACACTAATCATAAACAAGCCCACGTGGCAATTATGTAACAATAGAAGAAAGAAAGAAACACATTCCATTTCTTCATTCCAGCAGCAGTACCTTTATTGGAATTAATTTGTTAATTAGGTGTGCTTATATATTGCCTAATATCCTATACTGGTATGCATGCTAAAACCTTCCTATTTCTATTTTGCAAGGCACCATACAGTAACCATACAGTACGCTCTCTAAGTTTCAACACTAATAAAAAAATGGTATAATTTTTGGATTAAATGCCAATTTTCTTTTAAAATAGAAAATAAAATAAGAACTAAGATTTTTATATCTGCTGTTGGGCATGTGACAAACTACATGTGAAAATATAATTTAAATAAATCTTTCCTTTTGTCTTCATACTTTAAATTCTGCACCCTAAGTTGCTGATCAGAAAGATAAAGAAACCTAGAAAGGTAAAGAAATCATGCTGTTTAAGAATATAAAAGAATATCTACATGAGACTGCTATCCAAATCTTAAAAATTTAGAAGGAACAACTAAGTTTTTAACTTTCAGAATCCATGGTTTTCCATACTTGCCATTTCAAAAAACATCCTATCATATCCAGAAAAACTACATAATTAAAAACATCATTATTAATGTAAACATGATGTAGGACTTAAATTTTTTTACCCTGTGTGGCATCCCCTCACTCATTTCTAGGTTTGGGAAAAATGCTACTTTGGAATTACAATTAAGGTCATGCATATTTTCATAAAATCCTGGGGACCCAGGTCACCAATAAGTTATTATAAATTTAACTTAGAGTATCTCTCAGTAACATCACACATATGACCTCAAACTCGGGTTGTTTTATTTGTGGGAGATTTATATAGTTTGTTCTTATGAAAATGTTTATATCAGTAGCTCTTCATAATTTTCTTCCATCTGGCTAGATTCCATATGTGTTTTCTTTTACTCTAAGGCATATAAAAACTCAAAGTAAATAATTCATTTAAACATAACATTCTATGACTTTAGCTGCAATATTTGAAATAATTATATAAAATATATGTAAGTTTTAGAATCATTTTGTTTGGGAGCAAAAAGGTAATTCTCAATAGGCTTTCACTTTGTAAATAATAGAAATATTAAATTTATTGATCTCAGCTCTTATCAAATGTAGCCATCATGATCATCACCACCATCATCATCATCCCCTTGATCTTCATCATCATCTTCAATTTCATCTTCATCATTCATAATATCATCTTCATCATCCTCATCATCAGTCCATTCATGGAAATCTCCACTTGCAAAATCTCCAGAGATCTCAAAATCAATATCTTAGGAAAAATGTAAACATTAATGTTATTTGACTGTAGTGAAATAATTTCTGAAGAATATAAAATTCTGATGAAAATTAAGAAAATTAACTATTTTCATTTGCTCTTTAGCTTACTTAACAAGGTGAGGAAGAATCCATTCTCTATTATTTATTAAAATGCATGTGCTAAAAAGTGGAATTGTTATTGAGGTCTGATGGGTAAGATTTCCAGTTCAGTAATGTTGATCTCAGCCCAGATTTTCAGAGTCTATGTCAAACTTTGAATATGACAAAGAAGTAAAAATTTCTTCTACTATTATAATAAACAAAATAATTGGCCCACAAAGATCTTCAATCCCTAATCACTACACCTGCAAATATGTGACTTTATATGGTAAAGAGACTTTGCAGATGTGATTAAGTTGAGGACCTTACAATAGGTAGACTATCCTAGATTATTCTGTTGGGCCCACATCATCATTTATGTCTTTAAAATTAAGGACCTTGCCTAGATAAAGTTAAAGGGAGATCTGACTACAGAAGAATGTTCAGAGAGATGCAATGTTGCTAGGTTTGAAATTGGAGGAAAGAGTCCCCATGCTACAGAATCTGACCAGCCTCTAGAGGCAGGAAACAGATCCTTCTCTAAAGCCTCCAGAAGAAATGCAGCCTTGAAAATACCTTGGTGCTCATCACAAGGAGACACATGCTAGACTTCTGACATATAGAACCATAAAATAATAAATTTGTGTGGTTTAAGACACTGAGGCTGTGGAAATTTGTTATAATAGCAAATAATAGTAATAGAAAACTAAGAGTATTTTAAAAAATATTTAGAAATATATATTACTATACATGGAGGTAATAAAACAAACTTAATATGTATTTATTTTTTAACTTCTCTAATGTAAGTGTTTATTTTCTATCCTTTATAATATTTAAGTCTTATAATTACTTGGTAGCTAATTACAATATGCCCTATTAATGTAATCCAATATTTATAATCTGACTGATTTCATAATACAACACACTGAAATTCACCTTATGTGAATAAAATGTTTTTCATTCTTCTACTTCATGTATAATTTCACCATGCTAAGAAACTTAGAGTCATGTTCCCAAAACAATTTCTCTGTTCAGTTATTGAATTAATCTCTATATAATTTTATTTACAACATACATTAAAATTACTTATCTATCACTAGCATCCATGATAACCAAAGTAATTAATAATGCAACTAGTTTAAACTACATATTGCAAAGACATGGACTATACAGGTTTAAATTATGTTAGGTAGCTACTGAGTACTACTTTATCCTACTTAAGTCTAGCATTAGTGGCCAGAAAACCAAAACCAAGCTATTAAAAATCTTATGGAATAAATAAATCCAGAACAGGCATGTTAGCATTAAATGAGATTACTTTTATACTGTTTACCATTTATATATTTCTAAATAACTACAAGTCTAGCAAACAACCTAAGTCTATCAGTTTAAAATTTACATAAAGGAGAAAACTCAACATTCTCTAAAATATAGGGCAGACCAAATCTTTTTCCATTTTTGGTCATGTATATTATTTGAAAAACAATTCATTAATTCTTAGTCTGTATGAGTGTGCTTGTATTTCTTTGTGTGTGTAGTTAAGTGGCTTTTCTAGTGATAACTCTCCAGAGCATGAACAAAAATACTGATTTGAAACTTTCATCCTGGAAAAATATTTAATGAAACAAAAAAGATGCCACATTTAAAACTTTAATATCCATGTATGTTATGCTCAATGTAATTATAATGTTTTTAGCTTGATACATAAAAATACATGCTCATAAAAAGAATTCAGATATTAATTATAATGACCCTTCAAACAATTAAACTATATTTTTATCACCCAAACATAAGGAAATAGTTTATGGACCTTTAGTTTAAAAAGGTTAGTTTTTACCTCATTGGTGAGACTACTGACTCACCAAGTCAACTTCTCCAAAGGTATACTGAAAAAAGGGTGCCACACCCTTGGGTCAGCTGACTTGAATAGAGTGGATGACAAAGGTTCGACTTCCCACAGGAGGTATCTAACAACCTTTCTGCGTTAGAAGTAGTAAAAGGAACCTAGCTTGTAATAATTATCCCTTAAAATGTCTAAATGATATAATTCCACTTATTAATTATATAAATTGTTCATATACTAGAAGTCTTTTCATTACTCCTTCAAAATATTCTATAGTCTTTGCATAGAGTGCATCCTCATTAAATGCTTGAACAAATAAATGAGATTCTTACATACTTATACTAGGCTTGAGATGTTACTAAGGAAGCACGCATTTGCTTACCACAACCCGCAACACCATCTGTTCTGGATCCCATGACTTCGTTTCCGTATCTGTCGACACACCAGCACTGCCCAACACTGCCATGGCACTGCGCCGGCTTGTAGTAACCATCTTCATCACATAGGGGTATGTACTGTCCTGTGAAATATGCACACACGTTATGAATAAGTTGTGCTCCTTTTTGAGAGTGAGCAATCATGCACTAATTCACTCAAGACAAACACATATGGAGTTCCCACTCCAGTCTATGAATCTGGCCCTTGTCATAATAAATGTCTTGCCTTTCTTTTGTTAAGCAAATTTACTCTGTAAAGGGTACTGTTTTGAGAGGTATAATAGAGAATTAAAATCTGATTAATGGCATTCATATTAAGTCATCCAGTCCTCGTAGAATGGCATACCAGACCCTCTACTGTCTCATCACTGCCACATCCTATTCTCATTCACATATTTTAAGCTCTTCCTACATCAAGCTGTTTTCCACAAATTCAATACTGCTTCATCTCTGCATACATCCTGTTCTCACCTGGAATCCCTCTCCTTTCTTATCTGTTGCAATTTAAAACTTGACTTAATATGAAACCCTCTCTTAAGCCAGAGGAGTTCTGATATACTTTTTCGCGCGCGCGCGCGCGTGTGTGTGTGTGTGTTTAGTCTTTCAATGAGGTGGACAGAGTATCACCAAAATCTGAAAACCACTTCTGTGGATTAAAGGCCAGCAAAAATGAGAAAAATTTTCAACACTCTTACTCTACCTCATGAAAAAAATACCATTATTTCACACAGTGGACATAAAAAAAGTTAGGAGGTATAATTAATGTGACCATTTAATTTAAACATTAGGCAAATGTACTTCAAAAATGGAAGAGAACACTATTAAAAGTTATGCTAGAAATTCAGATATAAAGGAAAACAACTTGCAAATTGGAACAAATGACACCCTACATGAATATAACAACTGATCAATTTTCAGACAAGTAGCATTATCCTATCTAAATAAAAATTTTTTTAAATATATATTTTATTGATTTTATTTATTTGTTTTTAGAAAGAGGGGAAAGGCAGGAGAGAGACAGAGAGAAACATGAACAAGTGGTTGCATCTCATGTGCCCCCAACTGGGGACATGGCCCGCAACCCAGGCACATGCCCTGACTGGGAATCAAACCTCAGACCCTTTGGTTCACAGGCCAGTGCTCAATCAACTGAGCCACAGCAGCCAGGGCTAAATTAGAAAAAAATATTTAAGACATTCAATACTCTATAATAATGATTTTAACTTGCATTTTTATTATGTAAGAAGAATAAAAGTGACTCTTCCCAAATGGGATGTAAATGGCTTTTCTTTTTTTGAAATTTCAAATAATCAAAGCCTGAATTACAATAAACTTTTGTCACTAACAAATCTTTATCATGTCTAAAATAAATCTTAGTTGAATTTCAGTGGCTTTTCCTATTGTTCATGGTTAAACTATAATTTGTGCAAACAAACCAATGTATGAATGTATTATTTTCTTTTTTTTAAATTAATTAATTAATTTATTTTTTTTTGGTTGTATTATTTTCTTTTATGAGCTGTAGCATGTATGCATTTTATAAGTTAAGAGAAATATGACATATAGCTTTCATTACAAAAATGAACCTTTTAATTTTGAACCAAGAATTTTCTATATAAAATATTTTATCTTCTAAACATACAATATTGTAATTACAAAATAGCATATCATACTATAACACAGATTAATCAGATTCAAAAACATTATAAAATTCTCTGCAACTAAATACACAAGAGCATCATTACACATTTTAAATATTGCATATGTGGTGTTCTGAACTGGTTCCTAAAACAGAAAAAGGACAGTAGTGGAAAAACTCCTAAATCCCAAATAAAGTCTGAGGCTTAATGAATAGGATTATAGCAATGTTAATTTCTTAAGTTTGACAAATATATAATGGTTATTTGATACATAGTAAGATGGTAACTTTAGGTGAGGCTAGTTACAGGATATATGAAAATTATATACTGTTTTTATAAGTTTTTTAAATCTAAAATTACTCCAAAAAGAATTTATTTAAAATGGTATATTTATAAGAATAAACACAAAATTACACATAAAAGTTTAATAATATAGCTTTGAGTAGGTGAAATTTGGAATTACTTATCATCTATTGATCTAACAATTTAATACATCATTAACTTACTAAAAGTTAGTAAAAGGTGCTAATAAAAATACTAGAAGGTGTGTTTCAGTTTTCTTGAGGTATTCAGGGCATGCCTCTCTCTCTCTCTCTCTCTCTCTCTCTCTCTCTCTCTCTCTATATATATATATATATATATATATGTGTGTGTGTGTGTGAGTGTGTGTGTGTGTGTGTGTGTGACTGATTCTTGAGTTGTTAACCATAGAGTTAGAATTAAAATGTTTGTTGATGCTTTAACTTTATCATTGTTTAAATCTCTTTCTTTTTTACTTAATAACTCTCAAGAATGAACATTATATTAGGGTAATAAAACAGACATAATATCTTTCAATATGTAAGATAATAAAAGTAAGTTTAATGGCTTTCAAAAACTTCATAAATTTTGGTACTGGAATTTAGTATAGTCCACCTTTGTTGGATTAATATTGATTTTATGTTGCTGTTTCCCTGGGGCTATTTATGTAAGCAATAAAGACTTCAGAAGAATGATCTATTACTCACCTAGGAGCTTCTTTATCCCTTGCCGCTTCTGAATATTGCTGAGCTCCGTCTGGCAAGGTGGGTCTGCAATGACATTAAAAGTGTTACTTCGAGGGTTATAATTAAACCATAAAGTGTAATTTCTATGGTGTCAAACTTCAGTTCATCTTTACATGGCTTTGGAAAACATGTATCACATATAGTTATTTTACTTTTGGAGGCACATACATATAAATATTCGTGTGTCTATCTAAAATGATATACATACATCAAATAACTTATGTTTTCCCCTTACTTAATGCATTTAAAAAAGTGATCTGTGAAAAAGGTAATCCTTCTTTCAAGTTATATCAGATACACCTTTATAAAATTTGGTACTGAAAAATCTTGTCAGGCTTTGGACTCTTTTATTTCACTCAGATGCTTAAAGTACACAGAGGTGAGCAAAAAGAGGTAAGAACTCCGTGCCAAAGTGTGCTTGCATATAGTACATAGACTACAAGAATGTGTAAATAATGAAGACCAGTAATTTGAGCACTTACGAGATTGTACCTAGGTGCACTGTGCCATTGTGACATCCTTTTGAGTTAATAAAGCTATTGTAATAATCATAAATTGCATGTCTTTTTCCATATGAACAACTGTAAACCTACTTTGCCAATCCTTGTATATGCAATTTGGAAATAGGACATAATAAACAATAATTTATCATAAGCCATATTAAAAAAAATAAAGCAATAAACCAATTTGGAAATAAGTATTTGCCTTTTTCAAACTCAACCTCTGAAAGGAGAGCATTTTTTAGCAGTACTAAATTCTAAATAGACATAATACAGTTTGATTGATATTATTATTATACATAATTGCATATATTTTTACATATAATATATATTTTTA
This sequence comes from Furipterus horrens, assembly GCF_987537825.1. Classification (NCBI taxonomy): domain Eukaryota; kingdom Metazoa; phylum Chordata; class Mammalia; order Chiroptera; family Furipteridae; genus Furipterus; species Furipterus horrens. The sequence goes on from NW_028327180.1 coordinate 27,486,247, forward strand.
CTTAAAAACAGTTCAGTGCAATCATAAACGTTTGAAACAGCAAAACAATAAATTAGTGCCTATCTTCCTGCCCTACAACTGTTTAGGAACAAGGCAAGGTATAATTAATTCATATGATTTCAAAATTCTTTGGTATACTAATCTCATAACATTCAATTATTACATTTGCATGTAAATAAAACGAATTGAGGAAATGAGACCAAGTGTTTAATATATATTTTCTGGTTTAATATGTAAGAGCAAAGATGTTTTTCTTTGGAGATTCTAAACTGTGAAGAAAAAGTAATTTGTTCGAAAAGACTAAGTAATTACTGATTGTTCTACTTCATTTTGAAATTGGTCCAGTTCACTGATTTGTTTTTCCTAATAATCATGTGGGGCTTTTATATTAAACATTAAAAAACAGAAATCAGGTTGCATTAGGGAGCTATAGAATAGATAAATTTTACTGCCCTCCAAATATGACATTTAGAACCAAGAGGAAAGATCTTAGCTGAAGTTTCAATATTATATTGATAGCAATTCTTCTAATTACTAACAGCTACTTATTGTAAAAAAAAAAAAGAAAGAAAGAAAAAAAATAAAAAGGTATATTGCTTATATGTTCACTACTGGATTGCCTAAAGATCCAGGTGTATTTGAGTCTGACTTAAAATCTTGAACTCATTGAATAAACCTGATTACTAGTCCTACAAATTCTGTATAGGAAAATATTTTAAGATTTCAGGAGAAATCATGACAAATTAGGCTGTTCAACTACATATAATATTTGATTTTGAATTTTTTTTATTATTTAAAAGGTATTTTAATTCTGTCTGGCCCTGAAGACACAAGTGCTTGAGATTACACCTATCATTTAAACTCACTTGCAAAGAACTGCACTAGATAAAGGATAGTATCCCAACTAGTTGCATAAAGGATTAAACATAATTAGACTATGAATAGTTAGCTTAGAATATACACACAAATTTATATCACAAGATTTATTCTCTCTACATTCTTCACTACCTAGTAGTATATTAACTTTATGGGAAATTCTGATTTTATGTGCATAAAATTTTATGAGAATCATGCATTAAAATTGTATGTTTTAATTTAACAATTAAATTTACAAGTAATTTTTCCAAACATTAGTTAAGAGAAACAACAAAGGAAGAATGGATATTTTTTTACTATTTAAATCTCAAAATGTTGTTTTTGAAAATAATATTGTTCATTATTTTGCATTCTCTATTTAAAAACTCACACTTCTGTATTGGGGCCATTCACATATGACACATAACAGAAATTTCAATACAATGATAACAATGCAGTTTTATCTTCCCACACAAATTTGAACCAAATACAATGTCACTGGGAAAATCAATAAGGAAATATTTATTTCTTTATATATATATAAAATTCCTTGTTATCCAATAAAAAATTCTTGTTTACTATGAAGTTAAAACTTAGCTTTTTACATTACATTTATTATAGTAAACTTAAGAATTTCTTGTTTACTGGATAAACAGCAAACCATTCTTTTATAAAGTAAAACATTTGAATAATGTTTTTAAATGAATGGTTATTCTTTATTATACAATCACTTACTGGGCTAATTCAATGTCAGTTGCCTGACAGAGCTTTTCTAACATTTTCTGGCATATTAAAGCGATGAACATAATTAGCCAAACTCTCCTGAGCTTTTGGGAAGTTGTATAAATACTTTTACCACCTTGGATACTCTTAAATTAAATTATTTCTACTATGTATTGAATGATCTCAGAGAATGTCTTCATGAAACTATAAAAAATTTAATACTTTGGGAAAAAGTGCTCAATAAATGAAAAGTATACAAAGCAAAGAAAAATTTTTTGTGGGAGAGATCTTTAATCAGTTCTACAAATATTACTGTAAAATTCAGAGATTTTTTTAAAGATGAAGGTATTTATTTCTAATGAAACATTTGGGGGTAGTCAGAACATTTTTGTGTTCATTTTTAAACACTTAAATATGCTATCATAACATTCAAGAAAAAACTAAAATATCATAACAAAAGACCACACGTCTTACTATGGCAGTTTACCAGGATTTACTTTTTAATTCTTTAACTCATTTCAATGTATAACAGTTAGAACTAGAACGCAGTTTTTAGGACGTTCAATCCCCTAGAAGTACTGTGCAACGAGTGTGTATCTGTGTGTGTATGTGAGAGTTAGAATATTTTAATAAAGCACATTTAACTTTAAACCTTGCTTAAACTGGTTTATAAATGATTTAGCTATTCTACAAATCTAATGTCGACTTCCTGTTATTCCATTTGTTGATAATCATTTCATCCCTAAATAGCAAATTATTACTAATTTATGAAAAAGTAATTGAGATAGTAAAATGTCCTACATAATGTGTTAGTTTCCCATATGAAAAACTGAGAATCATTAATATAGTTTAAAGTTGCTTGTTCATTCTAATAGCTATCAAAAAATTTTCAAATGCGGTGACGGGAGCAGGTGTATCACATTAGACTAATTCCCAGTTTGTTTCTGTAAAATTATCATCAAGTTACATATGTCAGAGTTTCTTTACTTTCTCCCAAATTTTATCATAATGTGATTTGTTTGGATCTATTTCCTTTACATACTTAATTATAATTATCATTTAATTGAGTATATAAGCATGACTCCAATTTTGCGATAAAGAAAAATGAATGAAGAACTATCATCATTCCAACTGTTCAGGTTATTTCACTTCTTCCAGAGGTATCAAGACACTTCCTTTACTAGTGGTCTTTTATGAAGCTAAGTGATTTTGAAACTTTGAAAGACTAAGTCATTTTGAAATCAGGTAAGTAAAAATAACTTTATTGTAAATGCAGTAGTCCATTCAGCTCATTTAATAAGATCACAAAATAGAGTATTAAAACTCTGTAGTACAGCAATAAAAAAACATTTATTTTACAACATGGGCAACATACATAGTGAATTAACTTTAATGATTACTTTCAATATTGATGTTCTCATATCTTTCTGTGCTTCTTGATGGTTCATAATGGAAACTATAATGAAGTACATTAATTAAAAATATTAATTACTCTTTTTCATCTTAGTTAGCCTCTTTTGCATCCCTAGCAGAATTATATTGCTCAACATGGTTCTTATTTGTTCTTTTATTAAACACTCTAATTAGAAAAGCTCCTACTCAACTGAATAGGAGATAGTGTACACTTATTTACTCATGAAGGAATAGATAAAATTCGACATGCAGGTCAATGATCTGCATTGCTAGGTGTCTCATCCTTTACCTTGCTGTCTCTGGAAGCAGTAGCACCATTCATTGTTAGATATCAAACTGTCCTTGTATGTGTCACAAGAATTGAAGAACGCCTTTGTACACTGTTCATTCTTATCAAGGTAAATGCTCCCGAGCTCTGATTGGTCCAATAGCAGGTCATAGTTTGTATCAAGTCTGTTAAACATCCATCCAAGTGAATCCTTGCAAATTGGCAAAATACTGGTATCAAATCCTAAAGGCAAAGGCAGAAAATGATTAGTTATATCTGAAAGTTGCTATCAGCAGTTATCAAAATAAAGTAATATAATAATAATAGTAGTTTGTTCAGGGCACAATGCAAGAATAATTGCAAATATAGATATAGTTATTTAGTATTTAATTTCTGAACCCTATTTAGCACTTTTAGGATAAAAATTAAAAATTAAAGATTAAAAATTAAATGGGTGCTGACTCCAGGAGAATTATAGACTTGAGAAATTCAAAATTTCACCACCTTTCTGGAATGTATTGATGTTTTCAGAACATATTTACTGCTTCTTATCAGTGAATCACCATGCTAGGCAATGGAGATAAGGTAAAGGGTCTTTATGATATTTTTATAAAAGCGTAGAGAAAGAAATTCAGTGATTTATTTTGATTGTTTACATTTTTCTTTGTAAAATTGTCTGTAGAATCAAAACAGAATTCTCTCATTCAAAGCAATGGCAAACATAAGCTGCTCATTTCCTGTTTAATTTCCAGGCCCTGACCTTGATTCTGGAAATATAGGGTAGAAAAATGTACATAAGGACCCTAATATCTTGGACCTTACTTTTAAAACAACATGGGTCAGAGTACTGGTTGAAACTGTTTCTACCAGAAAGCACCTTATCTTCAGGGATTACATGAAGAAAGCAACCTATAGAAAACAATATACTAAATTCTGCATAACCAAAGAGAGTTCTTGGTATGAGAGTCTTGTATGCATCTAAACCATGCTCTCCCTCTCATCTCCTGGGAAATGGAGGAGCCTAATGGTGATATACCAACCTTTATGAATAAAAGCTATAGGAAGAAGAGAGTAGAGCTATTACCTTTTAGTGACCATTCAGAGTTAGTGAAGAGAGGCTACCTTCTCCCTTCACATACCTATTTAGAATGGAAGACTCAACTGGTTTGTCTTCCAAAGCTTAGCTTGGAGAACTCTAAAAAAATCCTAGTAAAGTCTACAGTGTCTGCAAAAAGGAGAGATGGGCATCTGCTTTCTAGGTGAATATCTGCTTATCTACATTTTACTAGTCCTGTTACTGCCAAAATGGGAAAGATTGCTGGAGTACAGCGACATTGACCAAAGGCAAAGACTACTCTGGGATTCAATCAAAGCCTGAAGATTCACTCTGTGTTGGGGTAGAGGAGATATAAGGGAATTCCCAGAGGAAGTGAGCAGAAGGCCAGCAGCTAGTGCTTCACCAACCAGTGTTTCCTGTTAAGAGACAAGTAGCAGAGAATCAGTGAAGAGATAATAGAGCCTTAAATTCAAGCCAACACTCTGGACTGTACTCAAAACGGTGAAGAATAACTGAATGTTAAAAGCAGAGAGTGGCATGATCTGACTTTTGACTTAAATGGAAAACACTCTCTGTCACGTGTATAATGTGGGGGCAAGTGTGGAAGCTGAGAAGCCTTAGGGAATAACTGGAATAGCACAAGTGAAAGACTTATGGGTTTGTTATATCACATATTCACAAGCGTTTGATTTTACTATGACTGATCATCAATCTTTAAAATCTAAACTTTAAAATTATCTTTGCCCAGATTTTATGATGTACCTTGTAAACATCCTTGTTAGTTTCAACAGATTCCTCCCTCTTATTGTTGTAAATTATAATGTGAAAGAAAAGTATCTAACCTTTCAATATTTTTTGTAGCTCTTTGAGGAGAACTTATCTTACAACCCAGACATTAACAAAAAAAAATATTTCTGAAAATAGAACATGCACATATATTTAACAAATGTCAAACAAGACAGAACTAAGGGTTTACCCTTTATGTTAAAGCGATATTAAATTCCCATAGAGTACATGTCTGCTGAGTGATCAATTTGATGAAATGTAATAATATTTTAGATTGAGAATGTCAAGGTATATGATTTAAATTCAAGTTACTCTCCTCTGTTCTATTACTACCTTACTAGGTTAAGTTATTCACTGCATCTAAGCTTTAATTTCTATATTTAGATAACATGAAGATTTTTTAAAAATGATCCATGTTGCCTTGAAGATAAAAAATACAATGAGTTTATGTAATTTGAATGATATATAAAATTGTGTTACAAGCGTCATTAGGATGATAAGTAATAGAAAATAAAAGTCTAGATAATAAAAAGACTAGAAATAACATATTTTGATATTTTAAGTAAAATGCATACTTTCAATATGATCCTGTTGATACTACAAATTTACAATAAAATTAATTGGGAAAAAAAAGGTTTTCCTTTTCTTATCTTGAACTTTTAGAGCACATAGATACTGTTTGTTGACTTTGAGAGTTCTTGGATAATGCTATTATATAAGCAATATATATAATACAATACAAATATGAAGGAAATTAAAATTGCAGAAGTAATTAAAGTTGCTAATGAGTTGCTCTTAATAATGGAAGATAATGGATGATTACTGTGGATTTACTAGATAGGCCCCATCTAATCACATAAATCTTAAAAGTGAAGAACTTTTCCAAGCTGTAGTCAGACAGAAATAAGACAAAAAATTTAATTGAAGACAGAAGGAGGAGACCAAAAGCCTAGAAATATGGGTGGTATCTGGAAACTAAGAATACCTCTTTGTTTATAACCAGCAAGGTACAGGGGTCTCAGACCTATAACTGTAAGGTCCTGAATTTTATCAACAACCCAACTGATCCAAGAAATAGACCCTTTTCTTGAGACTCCAGAAAGGCTTAGAGTCTGCAGACTCTAAGCTTCAGTGTGGTGAAACTTGTGTTGGAATATTGATTGACCTACCGACCTGTAAAATAATACATGTGTGTTGCTTCAGCTACTAAACTTTGTAGTGATCTATTACATCAGTGCTATAACACTAATACAGTTTATTTCATATATTTATTTTATTCTTTTGTGTTTGCCCTAAGGTTTATATTACACACTATGAACTTATCACACATTATTTTCAAATAATATTAACCTACTTCACATATCCTATAGGAAACTTATCCTAGTATACTTAGACTCTTCCACGCTTTCTGCTATTAGCATTGCCCATTTTAATTTTACATACGTCGTAAACCCTGCAGTGCTTTGTTATAATGTTTTCTCTAAGCAGCTTACTAGTTTTTCAAGTGATTAAAAAGGAGAAAAATTTTTTTACTTTAAAGAAAAACGTGTTCTTTATGCATAATACATCTAACACAATGGGTTGTTTTTTTCTCACCAAACAGTTTTTCAATTCCCTGTGGACAAGGAGGTGTTCTACAATTTAATTCAATATTGACACTATGTACTGGGAGTTAGTGCAAATCCCAGAAGACTGCCCTTACTTCAGACACCAATCACAAACAGTGGGTTCCCAGAGAACCAACACTTGAACTGTATTTCCTGTGATAAGTGATATTTCTCTTTGGCTGACCATAGCTCTTAGTCCTTGGATATCTGGTGATCCAATTTTACTGCTGAGGTTTACTCACTATCCAAATGCTCCTCTTGGACAGAATTTACACTGGTTCTTATTCATATGGCTCAAATCTAGTCCACAGTAACTATTCATGTATTTCTTTCCCAGACACACAATTCCAAAGCAGCAGTAAGTTTCCTTTGCTTTGACACCAAACAAGTAAGCAGCTCATGACTATCCCTGCCTTTTAGATTTCCCTGGTGAAATTCAAGCCATAATCCACTTGTCTGGTTGGGAATACACATAAAACTCTGAGCTCGGGAATACACATAAAACTCTGAGCTCTTCTGTTGAAATCCCTCCCTCAATTTAAAATGAAGGAAAAAGCACCCTCCCCTCTTCTTAGAGGAGTCATAAAATCATGGCAGAGCTCTTTCCAAAGAAAACCTCTTCATAAAAACTGTTGACATCTTGGCTGCCTTTATTGTTTTAGATCCTCCTTTGCCCATACTTTAAGGGCAAATGACTTCCATCTACAAAATTCCTTCACACTAGTACCTAGAACAATGTTGGTTTGAATAACCGGGGATCAGGAATTTGGAAGAGCCATCTTTAGAATTCTGCCCACCACACTATCCCTAAAAACGGGATATTTGAGCAGAAATACAGAGGTAGAGCTATGAGTAACCAGAGGATATGGGGTGTGGCAGTCCAGGTAAAAGAAATAGCAAGTATAGGAAATCTAAGATTTGTGCAGAGCTATCAAAAACAGTCGTTAGAATAGAAAAAAATAGCCCTCAACATTCTGAGTGCTATGCTATTGCAGGAAATAAGTTTATTCACTTCTAGAATGTAAGCACATAACTGTTCACTTCTTAATCCTATGAAATAGTAAGCCTATTTTAACAAATGTATTTGCTTAATCAGCAGATATATTAGCATAACTGAGATTAACAAAGAGGTGTAAAGTCATTCAAATGAGAGGAAAAAACTCAGTAAACGTAGATTTCAAAGTACATCCGAAATGGTTGAAAGATTGTCCTTAATCATGAAGATTTGATATTTTAAATATCACTCTTACTCTCCCTCCACACTAAAAAAAAGATACTGTCATATCTGGTGAGAAAGAGGAATAAATAGAAATAGGTAATGAAAAATAAAGTACTGTTCTAGACAATATTAGGTTCAATACATTCCTCTAGGCATTGTAGATTCAAAGATAAATAAGACAAAAATCCTGTCTTCAACTTGTCATTTAAATGGTTATTTTATATTCTGCTGCCAGTAATGGCTGAGCAACATTCACTACCCATAAATCTTTAAACTCTGCACATAATTTTTTTAAAAAGGAAGAAACATAAGAGTGAATAAGAAGCAGGCACTTTTCTGGTAGAAAAGTCCACATTTTGAAGAAGGGAGTTACATGGAGTGAGTTTCCATTTTTCACAGCGTTTTAGCCTGGTGACAGATAGAGTTGACATAGCAAAAGGCAGTAGGAACACTGGTGAATAAAGAATGCAGCCATTCTAGCCTGGACAGTCAGAAAATTGTGTACAACCACTGAAGAATGAGTGAGAAATCTAGGAAGGAAAGGAGCCAGAAAGCCAAATATTCTGACCTAGGTTTTGATGACCAATCAGCCCACACATGCACATTGTAGACTTCAGGTCACCTCCACTAGAGCTCACAGATCTGAAGTGATTAGAGCTGGCACCCAAGAAATACAGTTTTTCTTTTGAGCCCAACAAAATTAATCATGTGCTAAAACAAAAACCTCTCTTTGGACTAAAGTAACATGACAAAGCACCCCACAATTTAATATCCATAACATCTGGGACACCATCCATCACTACAAGACATATGAAGCACCAGAAAAGTGGGACATATTCTTAAGAGACAATCCAATAAAAACAAATCTGAGATGACCCAGTTGTTGGAAATAGCACACAACTAAAACAACTAAAATAGTTATCTTACTGAAGGAAAAAAAATGCTTGTAATAATTGCAATGATAAGAACTCAAAGGAGATAAAAATTACAAGAAAGAACTAAATAAAAATTTAAGAACAAAATAACAAAACAGTCTGTACTTTTTAAAAGTCACTAGAGGGATCCAGCATCAGAAATGAGTTTGCAGAAGAAAAAATAAGCTTGAATATAGATCAACTGCAATGGGTTAAGTGAAGAAAAGCAAAATAGGAAATGAACCCAGCCTCAGTGAACTGCTAGCTGATATCAAAGAGTACAGACACAGATAAAACCGTCAAAGAGAAGGAAAAGGTAGTGCAGAAAAATAACTTGAGAAAATTATGGTAGAAATTTTCTTCATATATCTAAATTTACTAATTAAAGGTATTCGACAATGCTGAAGCAAAATATCCAAAAGGACATTCCTAAGAAGTAAAGATAAACACCAAACTTGAAATCAGCAGGAAGAGAATAACACACCACAGTTAAACAATAATTCAACTATAGCTTGGCATCTTATCAGAAATTTTAGAAGCCAGATGGGTTGAATAATATCTTTAAATGATGAGAAAGAAAAATAAATAAAAAATCTACATCCAGTGAAAAGATTCCTCAGGAATAAAGGTAAGGACCCCCTGCTCTTACCTAGGGAGAAGAAAGTTAAAACAAGTATTACTTCCCACACTAAAAAAATAAGAAAACTTACTTTGAGTAATTTACAAAACTACAACTTTTTTTGGACCCACCAAGGACTTTGCTTCCCAGGGCAATGAAATAATCAAGAATCTAAAAAAAAAAAAAATCTAAAAAAAGCCTCAAAGGAGAGACTAGATATGAGCATTACCTAAGACAGCCATAGAACACTATTAAGCTAACAAGGAGAATTCAGCTAAATTCTTCAATAAACTGATAAAAGTTAAGGCCAGCAGTTAATAATCCTTGTAAATTGCAAAAGGGAGAGGACTTTATTCCACAGATCTCAGCAAGCGCTCTCACAGAAGATGTGGGGCAGGGTGAGAGACCCGAGAAAGACGCCTGAGAAGGACCAGGTGCTGTGAGAAAGGTATAAGAGGTCCACTTACACCCTTCTTTCCTGTACCCCTTAAGGAACCAATCTGCAGTTTCTGGGGAGAGCAGAATGTCTGGTGACCTTGTGGACGTAGGTGGTGATAAATTGCTCCTTGAACAAAGGGAAAGGAAAAGGATAAGAAGAAAAGACAAAAAAACTGTCCCAGGGTAAGAAATATTTCAAGAGTTCATGGAGAATTCTCCAAAATTAGTGTAATAGGGCAAACCATAGAAATAAACACTAAGCAAAAATGCAAACCAAGTAAAGAAAGAAACAAACAAAATCTAGACATATCGTAGTCAAGCTGCTCAAAACCAATGATAAGGAAAACTCTCAAGAAAGTAGAGGCAAATACATACTCCTACAGAGGGAAAAAAGGAGAGAATGGCAGTTAAAAAAGTGTAACACAGAGTAGAATGGAGGGATATACATAATATGCTAGCAAAAAATAGAGTTCTTAAACCAAAATTCTTTACCCAGAAAAAATACCTTCGTAAAAAAGAAAGAAAAATATCTTTTAAACAAATAAAAAATGAGAGAAAAATTACTTAAAGTAAATGTGAACTAATAGAAATGTTAAAAAGTACATTTCTCAGGAATAGTAAATATGACAGTCAACAAACTTGGATTGCTACCAAACAAATAAAAACCCCTGTGGAATTCTGACAGCAGCATAAAGGTACATATGAAATTGATAATTTCATTTCAAATCGTTTTAAAGGATAATTGAATATCTAATATAAAGTTATTAGCAATGTATTATGTGCTTGTAACATACGTAAAAGCAAAATGTAGGTCAAAATAGCACAAAGGATGAGATGAATCGAGAGTTGCGCTTCCTTCTAACAAATAAAGAATGGCAAAATGTAATTTGAAGGTAGATGGTGACAAATTAAATTTGTTTCTTATAAATCCTAGCACCACCATTAAAAATTTCAAAAGAAGATAAAAATAATAAACCAGGAGCAGAAACAAAGTCATAAAAATACATAATTTGTCTAAACTAAAGCATTACAAGGGAGAAAAATGGGCAAAGTAGTGTTGAAAAAATAGAAAACAACTAGCAAGAAGGTACATTGAAATTAAAGCACATCAATAATTATATTAAATGCAAATGATCTAAGCATATCAATTAAAATTTTAAAATTTCAATGTGGATAAAAGAGAAAGACTCAACTCTATAATGTCCTGAAGGGTAACCATTTTAAATAAAATGGCTTAGTGTAGCTTGGAATTAACAGATTGAAAAAAATATACCATGCAAACTATAATGGAAAGGCAGGCAGACTGACTAAATAATAATATAATTAACTTCAGATTAAGGAATGTTACCAAGGTAAAAAAGGGACATTACATAATGATAAATAGTTCAAAAAGAAGACATTAACAATCCTGAGTGTGTGTGTATTTAAAATGAAGCTTCAAAGTACATATGAGGAAAAAAAAACAAACGAATAGAATCAAACAGATAGACAAATTCCCAGTTATATCTGGAGACTTTAACACTACTCTCTAAGTAATTAATAAAACAAGTAGAAGGAAAACAGCAAGGCTATAGAACATCTGAAAAGTATCATCAATAAACTTGAAATGATTTTATATTTATAAAACACTCCAATAATTAACAACAGACTACATGTTCCTTTCAGGTGCATATGACACACACTCTGAGGCAAAAACAGACCTTAAGAAACCTGAAAGAACCGAAATCATACAAAGTATAGTAGCAGAACATAACAGCGTTACAATAGAAACAAGTAACAGAAGAAACTGTAAACACATATTAAAGAACTTAAACAGAAAATATAAACATAAAGAATAAATGTGGATTAAATAATTGCAAAAGTGTCATTTAAATTAATAAGGAAACATGATCAGTTGCAATAATCATACATTAATAAATTGTGGAAGGTTTAAAGATTTAAATGCAAAATATATATACATTAGAAGATTAGGTAAGTGAATAGTTTTGTGAGAGATTTTTCTTAAGGAATACAAACTAAGAACTGTGAAATCAAAATAGAAAAGATATAGTACAAAAATATTTGAAACACAATAAAAGAATAAAAGGTTTAAATAAATGTTACGTGAATATGTGTATGAGAATGAATAATGGAAAACCATATATACCAGACTGTTAACAATATTTTTTACCTCATATTATGTAATGCTTTTGAAATGATTTATTTCCTTTTTATTTATATTTTCTCCTTTGTTTTAGCCATTACTTCTTGAGGCTTTTAAGACACCTATGTTCCTCACATTACAGGTTGTGTATTACTTAACTGGCATTGGAGTAAAGTTCAATAGAGATAATGCTTATATTATAAATGACTGAAATCATATGAAATATATGTGTATAATGTAAAATTTATATTCTGTTTTATTTTCTGCACAGATTTAAATATATATTTATATATGTATATATATATTTGTTGTTATCTTCTTTGGGGGGAAATGCTTCACTTTTTACTAGGTTCTAATGGTTTAAATTATTGGTTAACTGTGTTCTGAACACACTATATGGTTATTATATTTTTAAAATAAAGCATTCATTTAGTTGAAAACAGAATATAACAAAATTGGCAATATTTCATATACCATGTGAGAATTAATCTATTTGTTAATGACTGCAAAAATGGCAATGTTAATAGTAATTTCCTCTATTTGGAATAATATAGTTCCTAAAGACTAGAGGTTCATCAAAAACTTGGTGTCTAAGGAATCCACTGGATGATTATCCAGGACTGAATAATGTATATTATTCACTTGCTAGTAATTTCCTCTATTTGGAATAATATAGTTCCTAAAGACTAGAGGTTCATCAAAAATTTGGTGTCTAAGGAATCCACTGGATGATTATCCAGGACTGAATAATGTATATTATTCACTTGCTACCTTTATTTTGTAAGTATAGTTTTAACTTATATAGGATTATAGTAATTTAGCTAAATATAAAATATATAATTTTTACAAAATTCTAATAACCAAATATTAAGAGAATAGCTTAGTAATACTAAAGTGTGTAATTAAATTTTTTATAGTTATCTTGTGTACCTCATAAAAGAAGAAAATGCCAGATGTCTCAACAATTAGAACTAAATAAGCAATGATCAGTCACTTCATTTTATTACTTGAAATAAGAAAAGAAAATGTATCTTCTAACTTCGTAAATCTTTGTTTTTAAAAGATGAAGTCCTCTGCTATACCTAGAAGGCTCCTAATTGCACTAAAATGCGGCATTGTCTTTAAGCCATCTGACTCCAGATTCAATCTTCCTCTCAATGTGAAGACAGCATGACATAAAGTGAGCAATATCTTGGGAAGAAATTAGAACGTATTCATTTGCCCTGGGGGTGTAAGTAATTCTATAATTTTCTCTAACTGAGGAGAGCATGTGGTGTGTAGGAAAGCAAAACTAAGACATTATCTTATTCTGAGCCAGACTGTTAATCTCAGGATTTTGCATATGATTGCGTGTGGTTGTGCTTTCCAAACAGACGAAAAGAAAATGAACACAATATGCCTTCCAAAGAACAGACAAGACATAAACTCAACTGCAACCGTATTTAAAAAAAAAAACCTATAGATAATATTTCTCTTCCTTAATTTTTGGAGATTTAAAATAATGAAACACAATATCAAGGTATACAGATTATAGTGGTACAACATGTACTTATTGCAAAAAAGCCTGAAGAAGTGTTTTCATGGTATAATAATAATAAAACCAGAGGCTAAATAGTTCTATATCTTTCACCTTCTTATCATAAAACATATTTAAGTGTGGTTTTTTTTCTTTGTTTTGTTTTGTTTTTGCCTAAGGCTGCTTTCCTATGGTCATTACTTTGTCAGTGATAGCTCTAAAATATATTTAAACAAAATATATCCAAGAAGCTGGATTTTTTAAATGTAAAGTAGAAGACTTATGTTGTTAAAAATTATGGAAACCTTTACCAGCTTGTTTAATTTCTTTAAAGATTATAACATTAGGTTTTTTTTTTTGGTCAACTGAATCCAATTAACTATGAAATATGTGCACTATCCAAGATTCAGATAAACAGTTAATTATTCTTGGGTAATGGCTATACAATTCTTTATGTAACAGCTGTGATAAAATTTGGTCAATTAAAAACACAGGTTAGTATGCTATTGTAGACTAAAATAAAGTAACTACTAAAAAAAGCCCCTGTAATTTTCACTATTCCTTAAAATACTTGAACAGTATAATAACTCATGTAAATTATGTAACAGCATTAATTTGTTAGTCAGTACATGAGGCTTGACCAAACTTTAGCCAGGATTTCCCCCTCCTCAGACTACAACACTTTGGTTTTCCTACAAGTCTGAGCATGAATGAGAGCACTGAGATGCAGAATATCCCTCCTTAACTGCTTGTTCAGAGAATCTACTGATCACAGAGAAATATCTCCTGTTAAAGTGCCCTGAGTTTGCTACACGCTCACTCCACCCACGTGCTCTGCACTCCCACAAAGGTACTGCTATCCCTGCTTACCTCTTCCTATGAAAGAAAAGTACTTTTCTGTTTGATTTGAGATTCTAGCAAGTCGTGAGCTGGAAGCATTCTCCCTATAGCAAGTCTTTTATTTATGTATTAAATACTGATATTTTTATTGAATTTATTGGGGTGACTTTGGTTAATAAAATCATACAGGTTTCAGGTGTACAATTCTGTAATACACCATCTGTGCACTGTATTGTGTGTTCAGCACTCAATGTCAAATCTCCTGTCACCATTTATCTCCCCTTTACTCTCGTTTACCGCCCCCACCTCCTTTTCCTCTGGCAGTCACCATACTGTTATCTGTGTCCATGAGTCTTTCATTTAAAGATTCAATTTACATAATTTAAATGAACTATGGCAAATTAGACTAGCTTACTATTGCTTATTTAATAAAAACAGTTATACCTTCAGAGTTATCAGCATGAAGTATAATAAAAGTATACACTTCTAGTCTATTTAGACATGTTTTTCCTAAACTTATATAGGTATACTGATTGAATAAGTTAGCATTATATCTACAACACTTAAAATGTTAAGAAATACAAATTTATTTTTAACAAATTAAATCTAAGATAAAATTTATTTCAACAGTAATTATGTCTTATAATAAACTTACTTGAAATTTAAATACAATTTCCAACATCTTTCAGTAACTTAAAATCTTATTTTAAATTAATTAATATGTATTTTATATATCCAGATAATTTCTAACAGTGATAAAACTTTTAAGTGGGTTTTTAAATTTATTTACTTTTTTCTCTAATTTTTATAGTTCAAGTTAATTTTATAGTTTATATTTTACGTTGTATATATTTGGGCTTATTAATAAACATGTTCATTTTTGCCACATTGAAAAGTTATAATTTATTTTAAGTGTGCGGCTATTAAAAAGTCTAAAGTGTATGTAAGTTTGAAATTGCAGAAAGTTCCTTGATAAGAAGAAAACAAATAAGGCGTTTTAGGAAAAGTAGATTATGGATGAATGTACCATCTTATGAATGATTTTATTAGGAGCATATTTGAAGATCGCAAGTGAGAGTGGATAGATCATGTCACAATAAACAAAGGAAACATATTTGGGACTTTCTCTGTCAGATATGATTATCACCCTTCTTTCTCTTGTCCTATTTTAGAGCAAATGCTTCCATCAACATTTGTTAGCTCCCTAAAATTAAGCACATTTCAATGTCTTTCTTTTACATGCATTAAACATGTAATAAGTATTTTTGAAAATATAATCATAAAAATGTTTCAAAAATGCAAATTCCATGAAAGTATTCATAACAAACTTCTTATTTCAATTTGCATTTCCTATTTCCTAAGAATTAAAAACACTTTGGGGGGGTTGTGAAGATGATAATGAATCATATAAGATTCATATAACTCTTATTTTTGCTTCTTTTTAATGAATTTGAATCTGAGTGTGTCATCGAAAATATCCTTTTAGTCTACTCTCATAATTGGATGAAAGCAGAAATATCTGCAGAGCAATCATAAAAAGGCTAACATTGGGGGTAAGGAGCACTGATTGTGCTCTTTAAAAATCTAAGTGTTCCAAAATTCTTACTTTTATTTCCTATGTTGTTCTATTCTTTACCACTTCTATCAAAACACTGCAAAAATATTCCTACTCGTTTAATTCAGCTTGGAAGCTAAAGGCTGTCTCAGAGGGATATTCCTTTTTCTACCAATCAGAGATATCACAAGTCATTTATTTGTTTGCAAAATATTATAGGTGTGCTTTGAAGTAATAACAATGTTCTGATTTTTGTTCAGCATCTAAGTGAAGTATAAACTTTGAAATATGTGGTTTGATGTAAGTGATTCATTGGACATAAAATCCAATATCAAAGACAATGGGACATTTCAAATCAAGAAATCTTACTGCTTCGCTCAGGCCTCAGCAATGCCTTTGTCTTCTTGTTTTGGCTTCCACTTTCATGAAGGGCCTTGAACCAGTCCCGCAACCTGTTTGCCACTTCCCTGAACTCCAGGTCACTACAGGCTAAAACCAAAGAGAAACAACACAAATCTTGAATAATAGCAGAAGGTTTTCAAATTATTCCAGTAACAGAAATGTAACAGGGACTAAAATTAAAAAAATGCAATACAATGACAAATTGTGCTTCAGCTTTTCAAACACTAAAAATAAATGTGTTCTAAACACAAAGTGTAATATAACATTTTATTTAACAAAGGAATATTA
Organism: Furipterus horrens; assembly: GCF_987537825.1. Lineage (NCBI taxonomy): Eukaryota > Metazoa > Chordata > Mammalia > Chiroptera > Furipteridae > Furipterus > Furipterus horrens. The sequence continues at coordinate 27,502,890 of NW_028327180.1, forward strand.
CAGGTAGAATTCTACTTTCACTCCTCATTAGAATATAAGAGCAACGAAAGGTTCCCAATTTTAACATTACATAAATTGAGTGTCAGATATTTATATACTGAACACTTTTGTCATGGTAAGGTGGTAGGTCATCTGGGGAAATAGAGGTTGAAGATCCAAAATGAATATTTACACATTTATTATTGGCCATATCTATTATAATATGTTATATATATTATGACTTATAAAGAATAGTGGAATATATTTCATACATACATTTATGTATGTACATATGTGTGTGCCTGTGTGAGACTAAAATATTGTATGTCAAACTCAGTTATTTGTTGCCAAAATAATTTGAAAATATAAGAAATACTTATTTACATTTTAAACACAGCACTGTTACTCTTGGCTTAACTCTTCTGCAAGTAGCATTTTCCTATACTGACAATCCTTTTTAATAGTATTTTTCTTGTTCATTTTGTTAAAATAATAATTTGCATAATGTTATAAATGTCACATTATACTTAATATATTCTACATACACTATATTACAATGTGTTACATATAAACATGCATAATATTTATAATATGTTATATATAAACTAATATGCATAACAAAAATATAGGATAATATAATGTAATATAATTTAAGACCATTTTTTAGTATTAAAGGGAATAAAATTCCAGGTTAATAGAATCCATCCAGGGTCCAGTAAGGTGGTTGACCCATAACTGTAAATCAATGTCACATTTCAGAACACTGGGAAGAGAAGTACTACAAGCTGCCGCGGAGGAAAGTAACAAAAGCGTCAATAAAAAGAATGAGGAATCACTCCTGGCTGCTGTGGCTCAGTGGATTGAGCGTTGGCCTGCGAGCCAAGTGTCGCTGGTTTGATTCCCAGTCAGGGGCACATAACTAGGTTGCACATCAGGTCCCCAGTTGGGGGTGCAAGTGAGAGGCAACCACACAGTGATATTTCTCTCCCTCTCTTTCTCCTTTCCCCTCTCTCTACAAATAAATAAACAAACAAACAAATAAATAAAATTAAAAAAAATGAGGAATCAGAATTTTCAATAGCAACATTAACAGGAAGAAAGGCAATTGAAAAATTACTTTGTATTTAAAATGAGAATCCCATATCAAGAAAAATCAGGTGGGAAAGTAAGCTAAAGAGGTTTTTAAATATACAAGATCCAAAAAACAAGCCATGCCAAGAAGTTACTAGAGAATGTGATACACCAGACAGAACCAAGAGAGATGACGGCTGAGACCCACGAAATAAACTTGAGAGAATTTAAAGGGATTTCTAGAAAGATAGTAAAGAGAAATCTTAGAATGCATTTTGTATGCCCAGTGTGAAGGCAGATAGTAGTAAGTCTGAAATTCCTTGGTCAAAAACAGAGCAATATACAGAATTCATGAGAAAACAATGAACTATATTGAGTCAAAGAAAACTTCACTTTTACTGATAAGATTTATAATGGCTGAGACTGAATGATTAAACCATAAAACTGGATGCTCTTAGTATGAATATTTACACTCCCACTGGGTATTTCTGCTTAAGCAACATTTAGATAAGAGTCTTTTGATCCCATACACATTTATGTAAAATAAAATAAAAACTAACATATTTATATATGCATTACATCTCTCTCTCTCTATATATACATATATATTTCTTAAACTAAAAAAATAAATATGATAAGATGAGTTAACTAATTATCTCCAGTTAGGGGAAATGGATGAATGAAGAAAAGTGGTATGAGAGAGTCTTGTTTTTACCATTTGTTGTCTTTTTAAAAAGTGTACGCCATATATTTGCATTGATATTCAAAAATAAATTAAAACATTTTAAATTTCTGTAAAAAATTAATTATAATATATCTAACCCTTGATCCAGAAATTCCCTATCTTAAAAAACAATCATACAGGTATATTACCCATACAAAAACTCATTTAATTTTGCAATATTATTTATTTGGCACTTTTATAACAGCAAGTGTATTAACAACTGTCCTACTGTCCTTTAGCTGTGGCTGAATGAGATTAATGAGGTACATACATCCAGTGAAGCTCTATGAGTCATTAAAATACTTAAGAAGCTTATTATGTACTTATATGTAACTAGACCCACAATGTAGTTTTGGTAAAATAGATAAATAAAGAAGGGGCAGAAAAGTGTGTTTAGTAAACTTTCATTTGTATAAAAAAAGAAGAAACATGCATTTGTAATGTGTTTTCTACTTTAAGCAAATTAACATTTAAAAATTAACTTTAGTTCTCTATTTCCTATATTCCTTATTTTTTCCCAAACCACACCCAACAAAAAGCAAAGTTTTATCTAATATCTGCTAAACATGATAAAAAGTTTGTTGAACAAATTAGCACAGATTTTTTCATTCATGATTGTATATTTCTAATGATATAGTACTTATATATTTCTAATGAAATATTTGTAGTTTAAGGAAATTATATTTAATAAAAATAGCATTTAGAAAAAGTACCCAAATATGAAACATTATACACCTTTACTGTGTGCCACATACACCTTAGCTTCAGTTTCTATATAAGGTGATGTGGGTGCTGTAATGGAATATTTTAGGAATTAAGAATCCTGTGATAATACTGATGATAATGATAATAGCAGCTAACACTACATACTGTCAGAAATACTTTATATACAGTATCATGTTTAATCCTTATAAAAAACTTCATAAAATCTATGCTAGTATTTTTCTATTAAAGTGTTAGGAAAGTGATGCAATGAGAGCTGTAGAAGTTGCCTGAGGTCAGACAGGCAAGAGTCAGAGCCAAGTTCTGTAACCAGGAAGACAGAATACAGAGTCCAAGGTCTTAATCCCTACAGCAAACCACCTCAGTAGCGACATGATCCAAATCAGAAAACACAAGTCAAGCACTGCTTCACTCACAGTCTATCAATTTCCATTTCAGTAAGTTTTGACTGTAGTGATGTGACCTGATCATCACTGAGGAGATGCAGAGATGTAGGCTAGCAAAACAGATTAAAAGTAATGTATTGATGTGTGAGAGAGAGAGAAACATCAATTTATTGTTCCACTTATTTATGCATTCACTGGTTGCTTCTTGTATGTGCCCTGACTGGGGTGGAATGCATAACCTTAGCATATCAGGATGATGCTCTACCCAACTGATCCAGACAATAGCACAACACCTGTATCAATATATCTTCTTGACTTTGAAGGATCATGTATCTTCAAGCCCAACTTTAATGCCAATTAAAAACAGAGCACACAAATTTCACAGAAATATCAGCTATTATATGTGCTACTACATATTCCAAAGCAGTAACAAGGACCTGTGATGAAGGTTTACTCAATAAGACTCACCTTTCCTTTCCTTTACTCTTTCCTTTTAGAGAGAGAGGGGCTACAATGGTGTGATTCATTGTTATAAATCATGAGTCAAACGTCCTTGTCATACAACAAAAAATACTGAGCATAAATAATACTGAAATATAATAATATTTATAGAATGCCATTTCTATTTCACTTTTGACCAAATCCTTTACTACAGACATGTTTTGATGGGCATATGACCAGTCGAATCTTACTCTGTGACTGTCTGGCAGTCATCAGTGATTTCTACTGTTCTTTTCTAGAATAAGTCATTTAATGTCTATTCATATTTTCCAACAGTTCTGCTACATGGTTTTATTCCTCTAGAAATAATACATCGTATTTATACAGCATGAAATGCTTTTAATGAGGTTTCACATTTGATTTTAATATTTAGCCTGGAAGATTAAGTAAATAATAATTATTTTTTATAGCTATGGAAAGTAGGACACTGAATATAAATGACTTCCCTAAATTTTATAGCCAGTAGTGAACTAGAACAGTACTTGGTACTCATCGATCTAATTGTATTTGTAGCCAGGAGTTTATAACAGAATAATACATTATAATGACATAATATATATGGTTTTAAATTAAATTTGAATAAAAGAAAAGCTAGATTTCAATGTGTAGTTCTTTAGTCATGTCAAATTATTAATCAGAGCATGGTGTTATGTAAAGCAAATGAAAGAAAAGGAAAGAGGTCGGGAATTTTAAAATTACATATGCATTGATATTTGTGTATATATACACACATACTCACATATTTGATAAGACAAAATATGAAATAGAATCAGTGGGGATAAAGCCAGGAAAAATCTAGAATTGAAACAAAATAATAGTGGGAGACTAGAGCAAAAGAACATAAAAGGAAGGGAAAGAGATCTGGAAGATCAGTCGAACAAATCTAATATCTGCTTTATGGAAGTTACTAAGAGAGAAAGAATAATTTGAAATGGATAAAATTATTTTTAAAATAAAGAATAAAAGAGGGACTACTCTCAAAAACTGAGAAGCACAGTATTCAGACTAGCTGTGAGGCGCATTTCAAGAAGAATTCAGCAAGGCCAGGGCCGGCTCCAGCAGAAACAAATTCAGTGGGTGGTGGTAAGAGTCTGATGATTCTATAAAATAGTCTCTGATTGACCAACTGTAAAAAGTTATCATAGTCAGAATAAAGGCTGTTGGGATATGAAATGGTAGATGCATTTACAATTGAGGCTAGACATATTCTTCTCTTCATCAGGACAGAAAAAAATATTCATTGTACAGATGTAACTATAGCATAAAATCTCACATCATTTTATTGTAAAAGTTTTTGATACACAAATTGACTCACGTCATAAAGAATTCACAGAAGACTTAAAAATGATTATGTAATATAATTTAAGTTTTACCAGTTTTGGCAACGAACAGTCCAACTCCAGGCACGAGGCCCAGGGAGGTGGAAGTAAAGACGTGTAGAGTGCAACGTGGCCATGCTAATGTCTTTATTATACAAATCGAGAAGGCACGAGATGTCTACAAAACTGGAAACAGATGGTTAAGTGTTTTTGTTTTTACTAATGATTTTGCTTTTTTAATTGCAACCAATAAAAAACTAAGAATAGCCATGTAATTATAATGAAAAGTGGAAGAGAAGTGAAATATGTTCTCATTTATCAAAGCAGAAAATCGAAAGGTAATGTTTGAAGTTGATGAATAGCTGTTTCACAAATGAGCTCATCACCAGATGGGGAAAAGTAGGAAGGCTTAAAAGATGATCAGCTCTGTGACCCTGGGGTGGAAATGAGAAGTGGGGCAGGAGGTTGATCATTGATTTTGATTATACTCTTTCATACCTTTTGGCTTTTTAACCCCAGTTTTGAAAAGTAGTGGAAGAGAGTCACTCCTCTCCCTGCACTCTCTCTTTCATAAGAACTGCTGGGCAATACTAAGTGCACATTGTGTGCACAGGACCTGAGGGATGACAATCAACATTTATTGATCATAGTCATTAAAACAAACATCGAGCCCTAACCAGTGTGGCTCAGTTGGTTGGCCATCGAACGGCAAAAAGAGGTTGCCAGTTCGATTCCCAGTCAGAACACATGCCTGGTCTGTGGTTTAGGTTCCCATCATGACGCCTATGAGAGGTAACTGATTGATGTTTCTCTTTCACATCAATGTTTCTCTTCCTTGCTTTCTCTTTCCCTTCCCCTCTCTCTAAAAATAAATAAATAAAATCTTTAAAAACCCAAACACTGAAGTATTAGCTTCCTTTATAACACCTATTAGAGAATGTGTTACCATATTTCACCTTATTGTTATTTGGTGGCAAATCTGATACTCCCAATTCAGAACAATTTCTATCATGCTACACTAGAATCTTTTTCCTATCAATAAACAATATATCAACGGCAGGGCTACACAAGGAAACTGTGTATTCACATTCCAGGTTCTTGACAGTATTCAAAGAGGATCACAAATAGTGAGAATTAATGGAGTGATTTGCAGACTATCTCAGTGCCTTCCACAAGCCCAAGACATTTTAATTTTGAGGATCCTACCTGTAGCATCCACTAAAAATAATATTTTTAGGTATCAAATATTTGAAAATATTTTTATAATTTTGCAAGTGAATGTTCTTTCAAAAATAACACATTTAATTTAAATTTGGTAATGACTTATCTGAAAGTATTGGGGAAAGCAGAAATTCTTGCCAAATCTGAAACTTTAAATGACACACTTACTGAAATTTATTTATGTGTTCTAAACATAAAATTTAAAAATCTACGTTGTCATATTTCATAACTCTTAAACATTTACTTTTGATTATTCATTTTTCTTTTCATTTTGTATTTTAGGGACAATAAATATTTCTCAAATCTCAAACACTTTCATAGACACTTACATTTTAAAAACATGTTAAAATGCTCCTGATATACTGTAATGAACTTTATTATTAAGATCATTTATTAAACAAAGAATACTGATGTCTATCATTATGAGGTATTCATTGAAACAGTGTTCAATAATAAGAAGCTCAGATCAAAATATAAACTTGCAGGCAGACAGGCTGCTTTGGGAGGGTTCAGACTGGTGGTGGAGTCCACACTGTCGTCGTCGTCGTCGTCGTCGTCGTCGTCGTCGGCAGCCGTCCGTCTCGAGAGACGATGGTGTAGCTTCTTAAGAGTCTATCTGCACCGCCGAGAATGGCTGTGCAGTCCGACTCGGGAGTGACACGGTATCTGTCTCCTCCCATGTTGAATCGACATCTTGCGATGACGCTGGAGTGTCCTCTCCAAGTGAAGCTGAAGCTACAGAGCTTGGGCAAGGTGATATGGAGGGTCTGCTGTTGCCCATGCAGCAGACCCCGAAACTGATATTACCTGGCAAATAAGTAATAAAAATGGAAGAAAGGAAGGAAAGGAGAGAGCGAGAGTGGGAAAAAGAGAGAGAGAGAAATGATCAACAAAGTCAGCGGGAGCTAACATGTCACACTGTGAAACAGAAAAGTAAAACAGTGCATAGTGATAGAAGCCCCTTTTCTTGTTTTATTATTTTGCACTTTTCATTCTAGCCTTAAAGCCAAAATATCTCAGGAATAACATAGATTTCCACATTTCTGAATGACTTTATCACAAAATTTTGTGTTAAAGTTTCTTTTTCAACCCACATTCAGGCAAATATAGCTTGAGGTATGTCCAGAAACTTTCCAGTCACGCACTATGAAAAACAGAGTTTTATTGAAGAAGATACAAGAAACATTGTACATTGGACAACGATACCTCAGGAGTCATGTCTGCTGCACGTTGTACAGAAACGGGTAAGCTGCCCTCCAAATTCTGACGAGTACCTGAGCACACATGCATACATCTTAAGAGAATAATTCCTTACGAAGGGTTATTTCAGTCTGAGTGTGCTGTGCGTTAAAGCCACACCGAAAATTTTAACTGATAAATTATGGAAGTGAAAGGATGAGTCTTCAGCATTGCTATAAATCATATGATTTTATTAGAACATGAACTACAATTTCTATAGCCATTAAAAATATTAATGTTCACAAGTATATGTAAAAATTTTTGATTTATAAATCATTTGCTTTTCAAGGACCAACCTCAGAAAGGAGGTGTTTTATTCTGAGAGGTATTTTGTTCAGACATTATAGGGCAGGTGTCAGATAGGTGCGTCTCCAAGCAGGCATCTGGATAGTAGTAATACATGATTCATTACCTGCTGTCAGTCAGTGACATTTTGGGTTATATAAAGGTCTCTATGACAAAGCAGGAGCAACTAGGGACAGGATCAAATGACAGAGTAGCATTCTATGCAAGCGGCTTAAAGATGACAAACCTTGTTGAAATATTCAATGTCCTACAAAATATAAATTCATTCCTGTCGTTAGGCAAGGAGGAGAATAAATATCAGGTGGTATCCACAGTTTATATTGTTATTATTTATTTTATTTTATTGAATTTATTGGGGTTATATTGGTTAATAAAATGATATAGGTTTCAGGGTAAATTGCTACATCATCTGTACATGTATTATATGTATATCACCTCAAATCAAGTCTCCTTTCATCACCATTTATCCCTCCTTTACCCTCTTATATCTCCCCCACCCTGCTTTCCCTCTGGTAATCATCATAGTTTTGTCTGTGTCAATAAGGGTTTGTTTTTTTTCCTTAATCTCCTCACCTTTTTCACCCAGCCCGACTACCCCCTCCATCTGAAAACTGTCAGTCTGTTTTCTGTATCTATGAGTCTGTTTCTATTTTGTTAGTTTATTTTGCTCCTTAGATTCTACATATGAATGAAATTATGTGGTATTTGTCTTTCTCTGACTGGCTTATTTCACTTAGCATAATACACTCCAGGTCCATCCAAGCTGTCACAAAAGGTAAGATTTCCTCCTTTTTCATGGCCAAGTCGTATTCCATTGTGTAAATGTACTATAGCTCTTTTATCCACTCATCTACTGATGGGTACATGGGCTGCTTCCAAATCTTGGCGATTGTAAATAATGCTGCAATGAACACAGGGGTGGCACATATTATTTCAAATTAATGTTTTCAGTGTATTTGGCTATCTTCTCAGAAGTGGAATCACTGGGTCCTAAAAGCAGATTCATTTTTAATTTTTTGAGATAACTTCATGTTGCTATCCACCGTGGCTGCACCAGTCTTCATTCCCACCAATAGTGGGAAAGGTTAATAAAGGACTGGGAATGGTTTATAAGTGTGTGGGAAGGGTTTATAAAGCCTTAAAAATATATAAATACTAAAATAAATGTAAGGTTCCTACTTTATGGATTTTCACCTATCGTGGGGGTGGGGTCTAGAACATAATACCCGCGATAAGTGAGGGAATACTGTATTACCTTATTTAACCTTGATTGCCTCTTTAAAGGCCCTGTCTCCAAACACAGTCACATTCTGAGGAACTTCTACATTCATGAATTTTGACGGTCCCAATTCAGACCATAACAGTAGGCATACACTGAGCTGAGAGTACATTATCCATGTCACAGAATGTAATTCAAATCACCTAAAAATCACATTGTAAATGTTAAAAAGCTTGCATTTCTTCTCAGATATGTTTTCAGGCATTTGCAAAATCTTTACATATTTCTGCATTTCAAATATTTCATATCCTTGACAATTGTCACTCACAGTTGTATACTGAAGAAAGTGATGAGAAAAGAATACACGCATTTCATTTGTTTCTAAATTGGTTTCTTGTCACTGCCAGCACCGATTAAACAGTCAATTCTACCACAACATTTTTCAAGACATGCCTCATGGATCACAATTCTATGAAGTGTTACATTTTGTTTTAATAAGAATTCCATAGTCTAGAATTTAATAAACACAGAGCTGAAAAAAATTAAATAAATTTATTTTCTGTATAAGTTATCATGAATTTTAATATGCTTTTAACCAGTACACTTCTCTAAAGTGAAGAACTATATAGCATTATCAAAACTGTATTTATATATTTATTTATTTTTGTTCCAATAGAACCATGTTGACTTCTGGGCAATAACGTTCTTTGGGGAGATATATATTCCAAAAAAAAAAAAGAAAATAGAACTATGCCTATAATATCTTTTTCATGATTGTTTAATCTTCTATATTGCATAATTATCTTGATAATAAATAGAAGTTCAAAAATTATTGGTTGGATAGATGGATAAATAGGTAAATCAAATGAAACCACATTTTCTTTGAAACTCTTTTTTCCCCTTTTTTTCTTTTTTGCTCAATTTTTCCATCCCCCGCCTCAGTCCCCCAACCCCAACTCCCCAGTAATGATCAGCCTGCTACCTCTATTTTGCTTGTCTTTTGTAGGTTTGATGAATTTTGAATACCCATAAAATATATTCATATATTTTGCCAACATAGCATTACATTACATTAGGTTTTTTTTTTTTTTACTACTGGATGGTAATTTTATGGTCACATATATATTTACAAATAGCAAAAATTATAGTCATCTCATTTGATAAATGAGGTAAAGTAATGAAGATCCATGTAAGTTTTACTCCATCTTATACACTGGCAGATTAATCTTTAGTGACAAAAAGCAGACATTAAAGGTCATAGAAGGTTAGATAGTAATAAAAAAATGCATATTTAATCATTCAAATTCCATTCAGAAACCTGCCAAGAACTGCTTTTACTCTTGCATAATACTAATAGAAGGCATACTTGCTATTACAATCAATTCTAGTAGCCATTAAGAGAATTACTGTAGGGTGAAAACGAAGTCATACATGCAAAGGTTGGTACATTTGGCGATCAACTGAAATAATAAAACTCGACTGGCATTTGCAAGAGCAACACATTTAATTTTGAAAAAAGTGGATGAATTTTTAAATTCATAATGCACTACAAATACATGTTTCCAAAAATGCTCTACAATAAATACTATTTAACCAGTTTAATAAAATTTCTTCCACATAGAATAAAAACTGTAACCTAATATTGCATTAATATATAATTGTATAAACACAATAAAATGTTATGAATTTATATGCTATAACTGAATTCAAAGGCAACTGAGAGTTGTAAAAAACCAATATTATTTTTAAAATATTAAATTATGGTTAAATTATGAAATGTTATTAAAATGTTAAATTATGTAATATTGTAAAGCCATAGGTATACTTTTTCTTATTACTTTACAAATATTTAAATATTATGTACATAAAAATATAGAAAATGCATGTCACATTTTAATTTGAATTCAAAAATTAGAAAATGTCTTTATTTTGGTGTCTTAAAATACTTGATAAGGCTTCAGTTTTTGTTGTGACTAATAAATAATTTAAGTCTTTTGACTATTGGCAAGATGTACTGCTACACATTTTATAGCCTCTTTTTGCGTAGTTTTCCGTAAGTGAATACTTTTGTTTTAACAAGGTCATCTCCTTGGAGATTGTTTTTTGTTAGGCAATTTACCTATACTTTAGAGGACTTGTCACCAGATGGGGGTGATGCTTTTACTTTGCATGTAAATGAGCTGAGTTACACAATGGTGAAGTTAAAAGGCTATTCACATGACTTCTCCCAAAAATATTTCTTATAAAATAAAATATCTTAAAAATCTTAAACAGTAGTGTTCTTAATTGTATCAAATATATGAATACATTATAACAGATATAAAAAATCAGTGAAATTTTAGGAAATATAATTGTTGGATCATTATTGTTTCTTATAATTAATTTGTCTTAAAGTATTTGTTACTATGATTAAGGTCCCCCTATTTGCAATAGTAACTTAAAAAGAAACATGACTGCTGGATTCTTGGGTTAAGATGGATCATGCTCTCTCAGCTTCACTGCTTGAGTGTCTTGTATGTTTTGGGTACATAGTGACTGTACCAGAAGTCATGCCAAGAGTTATGACATAAACATTTTCACTTTAAATGTAGAAAAAGTTTCTAGCTGAATAACTTTGAAGAACTTTGGCAATATGCTCTATTTTTAGAAATAGTGTTTCTATTTGTATGTATTTCTATTAGTTCAATTAAAATATTCAAAATATATCAAAGTGTGATATTTAAATGAATTTTTAAAATTTTGAGATATGCTCCCATTGGATCATAATTCATCACTGGGATAAATTAAACTTATTAAAAAATCTCAAAGTCTTTACATTTTCAAAATTCACATATACACATATATGCACACACAAGTACATATAGTGTAACACTATTATATTTTTTAATTTCATTTTTCATATGGTTTCATTAAAAATATTACTGGTTTGGGGAAATGTAGTGGTGGAGTTGTGTATACTTTAAATTAATAAATAAGAGCATTTTGGTTTCCTCTTTCTTTAATGAAACATAATGAATTTTCTATTCCAATCATTCCATTTCATGAGATAATTAATATAAATACTCTAGTTATCAAACCAGGAAAACACAGCTGCTTATTCTCACTGCTTCAGGTTAATGTTCCATACATACATTTTTCAATGGTTAATTTATCATAAACCTTCTACTGATTAAAATTAAATTACATTTTATAAAGTAAATCTGATTGCAGTGTTTCATCACAATGGCTAAAACCACTAACAGTCTCCAAGAAAGGACTAAAATGACTGTATAGGTAAGAATATGCAATACATATTACAGGAAAGTTTTTTAGAAAGTGTCTGCAAAAAATTCATACACAAAATGCCATAGTTATAATTTGAAGATAGAAATAGAACAGCTAGTAAATGGAAGATGTAATGAAAAGGCGGGTAGTGAGGAATGTGTATGAAATGACATCAAAGCTTGGCTTACTTCAAATTGAAGAACAATAACTCTGAAAATAATATTTACACAGCAATTAGAAATTTATTCTCAAATATTGATTCTTCAAAATAGCAATTCATTCCAGAGATGAATTAACATCAGCAGAGAGCATATCCAAAAATATGATTGGGATAAATTAGAATATTATGTGCTATTATATGTATTGTATTTACATATTATATTGTACATATATAAATACAATGTTATAATGTATAATTTTATTACATATCAATTATATTTTGAGGGAAATAAGAACATGCTTTCATATATTTTGATGGCACACACACACTTGTTGATACAAAAATGGTTGCTACTAAAAGTATGTAAAACTTTTCTTTATAAAATCTTTATTAAAAAATTTTTCCGTCAAAACTGCTAAGATACAGCTGATGCAGGGGGCACACTTCCTGTATTTGAGGTTTTGTTGCTATATTGTCAGACCATCACTAAACAGATAATGAGCTTAATCACAAAAAAAAACTAATCAGGGAAAAATGATCTATGACCAGAATTGTTTAATCACAAAAAAGCAAAAGTTAATGTATCTTGATACCAACTGTAGCATAGATATTGACTTTATTAGTAATGAGAAAGTGTGCATTTGGTATGGTTATGAAATTCTGAATAAGATCTGGTCTTCTAGAAAACACTTTTGCATATAGAATATAACCTAATAAGTAAATACACACAATTTTAAGTTTCTAATACAAGTTAAGCCTTATAATAGGCTTTCAATATAATTATTTCAATGAATCATCCATGAAAGTCCTTTTCTCCATCTTAACAATGAAGAAACTGAATCTCAGCATACTTACAGAGTTAACCCAAATCCACAGTTAGGTAAATTCCATAAGCATGTAGCCAATTCAGATATCATACAATTCATATTCATCTTACTGCTGTTCTGTTGCATTCTTACAATTATAAAAGATTTAAAAAGTCTTGCAAAATCTAATAGAAACTATTTAATAATTTCTCTATTAAGATAAAGTAGTTATCTAGAAAATAAACTTAAATAACTTCTGCTTTAATTGCACCTCATACTATTCTTTTCTCTGCTTTTTGGGAATGAAAATAATTCATTTCAAAATCATGTAATGCCATGTTCATATAAAAAGCTCATATTTTTCTAAAAATTATTGTCATTCTTCAATGTCTGTTATAGCTTTAAAACATGGATTGTCTTTGTTCAGAAATGCAATTTCAACTGTGTATATATATGCAGTTTTTAATATGGGTTTTTTTCTTTAGGCTGTCTCAAATTTCTGTACATATCCTGGGTATTTGGTGGTATAAACTTCACTATTCATTCTGTTAATTCATGCGAAAATGATTTTATGTGTGTGTACATTTTGGCCCTGTAGATTTTTAATTAATTTCTTTGCCATCAAGTAGCATTTTTATAAAGCATCCTGTATGTTTTGTAAGGCTGCAATTTTCTAGTTTGCCAAATATGTAATTTTTTTCCCCTCTCTCTTTCTGAGGCCAGACTTCCTCTGGAGCCACATAATATCAGTGTGTTGATTGGGAAGGAAATTATATACAAATCAAATACTTTATGTTAAGATGAATGCATAACTAACTTTAAATCATAGAAAGCCTATGTGGTCTGACAAGATGTTGAAAAAGCACACAATCTTTATTCCGTTCCCAAAACCAAACCTGGAGAAACTACAGAAATAAGAAATATATATGGATGAAAGTGATTAAGAAAAACACTATTCAAGATCTTGTAAAAGAGAAAGCTCTGTGTTGTCAGAAGAAAACATTAGCTCAGAGGGTGAGGTTCCATTGCTGGTAGGGAGTCAGATTCCCTTTTATTTCAATATTGCACTGTGTGAATCATTTCCTATCTATTCATCACCTATAACAGAAGGATAGTGTCAAGACTGTGAAGAATCTGAAATTTATCCTACTTACACAGTAGTTTTCCACAGTTTTATGGTTATTGGCAGAAGACCTAGACTCTGGGCCAGAAACAAAGATCTGTTTATTACACAGCAATAGCAGTAGCCAGAGCATGATCATTTTCTTGCTTTTTCTCTAATGCCTGATTCACACAGGACAGTGTGACAAGCACTCAGTGACATAACCAGGGCAGGTGATGCCTGTATATGCAATGTGTTGCATTACTGGAGAGGAATCCTGAGCTGAGAAAACCTGCATCTTTTGTAGTGGGCCACAAGCACACCTTCCTCTTTCCAGGATGGGAGCAGTAACTCATACCTTTGAAAGTTGTAGCCTACCCTGATTTTACTCCAAATGGAGATGCTCCCTCCTTCTTTGAATGTTGTTTACAGATATACTTGAAAAGGTTATCTAGAACAAGGTCAATCGGAGCCTCTGCTCACAAGATGTTATAAAGGTAAGGGACCATGTAGAATCGCACCCCAAATGGAAATAGCAGAAGTTCAGGGTCACAGGATAATATAAGAGTGGAACCAGAGTCCAACATGGGTGAAAAGCAGATGTATTTATAAGTATATAAATACATTATCCATTCTTGAGTGGTCCCTTATCGACAACTCCCCATCCATAATGAGGTTGTAACCATTAAATCTGGAAATAGGAGCTCTAAGAACTATTAGAAATGAAGGAATATAAAAAGAAAAATAGGAAATTCAAATCAAAGATATACCAGAGTACAATATTAACATCAAACAAAATAAAATACAACAACAACAAATAGCTTAAAGGACAGGAACTTTAAGAGGATCACTGGACGGAGGAAATAAAAGTTAACTGGCAAATTTGGCTGCTGAGGTGTTTTAAAAAGTAAAATCAGAAACTTCTTAGTGTCATATAAAATAATGGTGTATCATTGATTCAATGAAATATGATAATACAATGCACTTCCAATCAAAGTCACTCATTCATTCATTTGTTCATTCATTCAAATAACAGGAAAAGAGCAATAATTTCAAAAAAAGAGAATGGCTAAGCTAATTGTTTTGTTCTCCTGTTATTTCATTTTTGACTAGAATTATTCTGGAGAACATTATGAATATATAGTGAGGATAATTTACAAGCAATGGACCTACTGGTTCAAAAGGCATGTCTAATTTTCAACTGACTAGATGATTTTTTTTTCAATTTATATTTGAACCTGGATTATATGAGAATGTCTCTATCCCTGGGAACACTATATTTTAATAGGAATATGGTTTATGTCTCTGTGGCTTCATTTGTTAGATGAGTAACAACCTCTGTGTTTTAAGGAAAGCTAGATCATGAAGAAAACAAATGACTGGCCATAAAATCAAAAGATCTGGTCTTATGCCTCTAGTGATTGGACCATAGATGAGGCTAAGACCCAAACCAAAAACATCTTAAACATTTTTCTGGGCTTAAGTAAATAAAGTATAGCTTCATTTTATTTTGCTTGTCTATTTGTTTATCTAGAGCTTAAAGTAGTCAGAAAACTCTGTCCTTCTGATGTTTTCTTTTTCATTTAGTTTTTATTTTACTAACAATGGAGTTTTTCTGGAGTGTATATCCTGAAAATGAGAATTAACTTATCTGTTGTTAAAGAAATAATAGTGTCAAATTAAACTAATTTTAAATGTAGATTTTCTTAAATATTTAATCATTGATAAGTGATTTAATTACTTATATCCACGCTCTAAGACCACCTGCTGCCTTTTGAAAAGGGGATAATAAGAGATAATTAAGAGATTTGTGATGTTTACATACAATAGGGTACGTTTAGTGGCTGAGAACACTGTCTGATGTAGGTCGAGCACCCAAAGGATGGCCCCCATCAGAGCTGTTCTTTGAGTTAAACACAATGAACAGCATGAAATAAGCACTTATATTGTGCCATTTACTTGGATTCTCTGGTAGCAAGTTATACTTTATTTACCGTAAAACGTTATATATGCCAATTACTTCTTGTAAAACATGGCTGTCTTCAATTACCACTAAGCTCTACCACAGGAAAAATGAAAGGTTTCGGGTCAGTAGTCAGAAAAAAAAAATAGGAAAAGCAACCAAAAAAGAATTATTTTTAAATCAGAAGAATATATTAGGACTCCACATCATGGCCAGCTTTGGCTCTGGGCTACATTACTTGCTCTGAATAGAAGTAAATCCACTGAGTTTGCTGAAACCACCTACGTTTCCCACACATGACATTTTGTGCTTGCTGTGCACCTCACATCTGAGAGTGGGAATAATGGCCCTTATCCATACCTCACTCCTAATGGAAAAGAAATTCTATGATAAAACATAAATAATTCTAAGAACATATGGATAAATACTTTCCATCTATGACAGATTATCTTTTTTTGAGAAAAATATGCATAGTCCATAAATGTAAGACTTAAATTTCTTAAAACTCATTGAATTTAAACCATTATTAATTAAAACTAATGGCACTTTAGAAAATATATAAATGGTATATTCCCTAAAAGTCTAATTATTATTTTATTTTTTAAATCACAAGCTTAATTAATCTTAGCATAAAATTTATATAATGTCTTTGGGTTTTCAAAAAGTATTGGTTGTATGTCCTCAAGCATTTTTCTTACATTGTAAATACCATAAAACTAAAGTAGATACTGTGTGTATCCTTATAAATTGAAAAAAATGAGAATGATTAGTCATAATTTATGAATTTAGTGCCATATGACTTTTCCCCAGAAAATTTCATATGTAAATAATCTTAATTTGCCAAATATTTCAAAATCTTTGTATTCAATTAGTAAATCATATATATTTCCAAATGTAATTTAGGTTAAATTTGTACTTTTTGTATGACTATTTCCAGAGGAAAAAATATGTATTATCAGCAATGTGTAGAAATTAGAGAATATTGTGCAACTTATCATATTAAGTGGGCAACAATTTTTCTCAGTTATTGCTTTACACCAGGGATTCTCTAATAGTATCTTATTACTCGGCTCCCAAGGCACACAGATTATTTTTATCATAGAGTTTAATCATATTTCTAGGATAAAAAGCTTCATCCTTGACAATGTGATTGTGGGAAAGTGATTGTTTTGCATTGAGGTGGTGCAAAACAAACATTCAGATTATTGGATTACTTTTTCATTTTCATTTTAACGCACTAAAAACAAAAATACCTACAGAATAAAGGCTATCACATATATAGTAGCTCTTAATTAATGATGGATTTACAAATAATACATTTCAGTAAAGCAAGTACTACTTTGACCATGGATTTTCACTACTCAAGCAAATTTTCCTAAAAGGCTGGCATCCCCCCAAATAAATGTGTCTTGTTTTTAATAATAGTCAGAAAGTTCTGAAATGTAATGCTTCTACTATTGAGATGACTGATAATACATCTAGGTGTTTCCTTGCTAAATAATATTTTTATCTAAAATACTGAAAATCTTGTGAATGTGTTTACTTAAGACAATTTTAATGAACCAGTTTATACAATTTACTTATGTGGATGCAGGTGTAACTATTCTGTTTTTGAATGTAGCTGGTTTTTAAATAAAGAACTTTAAAGAAGTAGTGTACTCTCACCACACACACACACAGACACACACAGATTAATGATGTTGATATAGGTTATAGAGTATACATCAGATTAATATGGTTCAATATATTCAAGGTTGTTGTAATCTGAAGTTGAGTTTTTCCTATTTCAAGGTTAATGCTACACTATTCTAAAGCCACTTTTGTAAAGAATGATGGCATTCATAACAAGTCAATGGCAGATTACACCGGTACTCACTAACATTGTTTCCTTTTGTGAGCAGGGCTGAAATAGTGATGTGCTTAGGGCAAACAGACTATTTTAAATGCGCTTTTCTTTCTAACTTTAACTTTGGAATTTCTTTTTAATTTATCAATATTTTAAACTGAGTAAAGAGTATGATAGCATTTAGTTATTTAGTCATTTGTAAAAAGAAAAAAAAATAACGTCTAAAGTATCTAGACACTGGAATGATCCCACAATCTATTATCCTGAGTTGAGAAACATTTTCTATGCAAGGTCCCACACAGGGTTTCAAAAAGCTCCCTGTACAGACATCATTTTTTATTGCTGCAAATTCAGATTGTTTAAACAAACAGGACTTGTGTTATTGATTGTCTCATCTACATGCCTTAGAACTTTAAGAATCTAATTTCTCTTTCATGCGGTATCCTTTCGAATTTAAAAACACCTCTCTGAACCAGCAACGTTTCACTTTCTTCAGGTTAAAGGTCTTAATCCTTAAACCATTTTTCATTTTACACAGGATAATTCTCTATCACCACCTTTCTGTTCTATGGTTTACATCTCTCCATCTGAATGCTTCCATTAAACAAGTTTGCATTAATACCTTAAAAGTAACCCACATTATTGTCTCTGTCTAGCATTTTGAAAATTAAAATACATTAATTTTCTCATGAATTGCTTTCAAATCAGGTCACTCTCATTCTAAAATGATTTTTGTTTTGCAAGTCTAAATACGAGTCTTTATAAATGTTTGTTCATTTAAAAATTGTTGCTTCAAAGCTAATTCATGGCTTATTTTAACACATCTGAGTCTCACAGTAACATTCATGGAAGGATCCATTCTTCTCAAGCTTTTTTCATATTCAGATTTGATAAGAATGTTTTCTAGCTTATTGGAAAACTGAGATAAACAGGCTAGGACTAAGGGCAAATTAATATGTAAGAACAGTTAGAGAACTGACTCAAAAACAAAGTACAGTAGCCCCTTTCTATCGCGGTTCACTTATCGCGGCCTCACTGTATCGCGGGATTTAAAAAAAAATATTATATTTAATTATTTGTCACAGATTTTTCAGTATATTACGGGATTTTGTGGTACTATATACATATGTTGTTAAAATGTAGAATATGTTTAAGAACAAGTAGTGTTTATAAAAGTGTGGAAAAGGTTAATAAGGGACTGGGAAAGGTTAATAAGGGACTGGGAAAAGTTTATAAGTGTGTGGGTAGGATTTATAAAGCCCTGAAATATAAATAAATACTAAAAAATGTAAGGTTTCTACTTCGTGGATTTTCACCTATCGCGGCGGCGGGGGGTTCTGGAAGACAATACCAGCGATAAGTGAGGGAATACTGTAATCCTTTTGCAATTTCTTCTTTGGTTGGTACAGGCACCATTTAACGCTAGCTCAAATCTTGAAATCAGGTCATGTGAGTCCTTCAACTTTTCATTAATTTTCAAAATTGTTTTGGTTGTTCTAACTGCTTTGCCTTCTCACATATTTTAGACTCAGTTCATCAACTTCCACCAAGGAAATAAAAGCAAAGCAAAACAAAAAACAAACAAACAAACAAACAAAAAAACCAACCTGGAGGGAATTTGATTTTTATTCTGTGGAATCATATGAACAATTTGGAAGAGAAATAGCAGTTTAGCAAAGTGGTATATTCAGGCTCTCCAACATGATATATATCTTCATTTAATCTTTGATTCTACTCATGATGTTCTGTTGTTTTCACTTAATGCACTAAATTTTATCAAGATAAATGTTAACTTCATAAAGTGAGTTGAAATGCGTTCCTTCCTCTACCATTATCTGGACAATTTTGTGTATAATTTCTTCCTTAAATGTCTGTTAGCATTTGCCAGTGAAGTCATCTGTTCCTGCAATTTTCGTCGAAGGAAAGTTTTCAATTGTCTATTAATTTACCTTAAGATATATATTCCAAAGGGATGTATAAGGCAGCCCTATCCTCCTCACATGCCCTGAAGCAGTTCTTGTGGCCTCTCTTCTGTGTGGGGGGAGGGTCTTGCTTTTCTTTAGAATTCAGTTTATTTGATTGCCTTGCTACTACACCTATCAGATAAGCTAATGAATAATTATAAATTTTTTGGATTAGTAGGCTCCTTCTCTATGTTAAAGAGGCATTATTGAGGTGAGATTAGCTTTCTCTTGGTACTTTCTACATTCTAAGAAGTCTAAGTTCTATTTTCTCATGTGACCTAAGAGGCTATCCATTTCAGTATCTTTTATTCAAGTGTATTTCAGAAAGTACCTGCTCTGCTAGAAGGTATTAGAAATTAGACAACAAAAACAAAAACAAAAACACCTGATCAAACAAAAGAAAATTGGTTTAGGAAATGAACCTGCAGAATTCTATATTCAGCTTGAAAACATTTTTGATTAGAGGTTCTAAGTATTCTCTCATTCTTTCTCCCCATTTCCAATTTATCATTCTGTTAACTAGGAAAATTATATCTATTTCTATCAGTCAGCACTCCTACTATGCTCTTTGATTTCTCAAGAATAGTTCTATAAAAGCATATCTATTTTCTTTAATATCCCAATTTCTGGGTGAATTTGGATAATTTTATTCTTGCTAGAATAGATCTAAGATGTACCATTAAAATGACAAATCTAAATTTTCAATGTATAAACAGATTAATAAAATATTTTTTCTGTTAATTTTCTAATATATTTATATAGGTATTGTCACCAATAATGATATCATGTGTTTATAAAATTGTTTTCAAGAATAGTAAAGTCTTCCGAACTAATTAGATACCCTAATTTATATCTTGGAGCATAAGGAAGTAAAATTATAGATATTAAGAATCTTTATCCCTGTAACTTAAACTTCTATTAAATATTATTTATAATGTCCAAAAAATTCTTGTCTATTGTATTTTCAGCATTCTTGAAATCAAGAATGTTTATAATGTCAACAATGTCATCAGCAGTGTGTTGGAGAAATTCAAGGACAGTATTTAAGTAGAGGTTACCAAAGGAAACAAAACATATCCCTTGTATATTTTTTAAACAACCAAGGCTATTTTTTATGTTGGGTATTAAACTATTCAAAAAGGGCCAAATGGGAATATCCATTGTAAAACTAGGCCTTCATTTTTTATTTCTCTGTATAGAAACTTTCACTGTTCCCTTGCTGTCAAACTATTTCTTAAATAATTTGTTACTTATCTTGCATGTTGTTCTATTTCAGCTTTAGTGAGCTAGTTTTGTGGATTTTAAACATTGTTTATATTTTGTAGGCCCTTTTTATTCAACACCAGAGCAATTTCTTTATACAATGTAAATATTCTCGCAGAGAAGGAAGCTTCATTATTGAAAACTTTTAGATGGCTTCCAAAAAAGTGTATTGTTATGTTAACTCTATCAACTTGAACACAGTGACATTTTATTATAAATTTCATTCTTGTTTTCTTTTTGTTGTTGTTCTGTTTTTTTTTTTTTTCATATTATCTGTATCTAATAAAGAAAAATAGCTGGAAATTATTCACTATATCCTAAAGCAGGTACTTAAAGGTTTCTGAGGGGCTCAACAGTTTAGGGTCTCTAGTAACAATGAATTATATGTTTTAATATAATAAGAAACTTGAACACACTAAATTTGAAATCTTCAGGGATTTCAAGAACATGCACATGTTTATACTTGACAGGGGGCTGTGAAGTAAGAAATAGTCACTGAAATCATGCTCATTACCCATTGATCAACTAACCTCATCTTGTCTTGGATTTTGGAGAAAACAGACCAATTCCAGAAGAAATTAAGATAAACATAAGAAGAGAATCCTAGGTTTTCTAATTATGAATCATGTCTACTATATTTTTTATATCTTAAAATTATAATTCTCAGAAATATATTAATAAGCAAAGACTAGCCATCCATCCATATCTCATTTTAAGAAGGAGTGATATGCTGGAATTCCTCTACATGCAGCAAAACCAAAAAGTAGTACCAATAAAGTTTTGATGATTCATGTCGTACACATAGGAATTCCATGATCTCCTATTATCAAGCCAAACTTCGGAAATGTTTGTACCATCTGAATTCTATGAACGTTTTTCATAAAACTATTAAAATCAAAGCTGGGAGTCATCTGGTGTGCAACTAGAATTCAATCACATCCATGTTTTCTATGAATTATACACACTAGTTTTTAAAATTAATTTAGACTATTGATGGTATTGTTCTTATGGAACCATTTCATATTGTGGATAGAAATCAAAACTTCAATGTTCAAGCAATATTTTGCAATTACCACACTAATTTCAGTAGCCATTTCTTTGATCATTGACATTTAATTTTACATGTATGTATTTGCTTTGCTTATTTGGCTTATAATTTAAATCTGCAAGTCACAAACTTCTGAAATACAGAGTCGGGTTTTGATCAATTAGCTACTCAAGTGACTGCAGTACAGATGTGCTAGTTATTGACTCAGGAGAGGAGTCGGAGTGTGTATTTAACATTTGAGGAAAAGGGAAAAAATGTTGAAACACAGCATGCTATTTCCTTTCTGTCAGGGTGTGCAGCATTCTGAATTAGTTGGTCCTAAAGCCAAGGGAATTCTTTGTGTTACAGAATGATGTTTTGAATTGCTCTCAGACATAAAATACAAAAGAGAGAAACAGTCAATAAAAATCTTTCGCTGGGTGTACCAGGAAAGCACTCCAATTTAACTGCTTGGTGAGCTGCCAGATGCTTTGAAAGTTCCAGGCTGGAAACTTCCTGAAACAAGTACTTTACTTCAAAAACAACCAAATGATCAAAAGTAGCCCATCATTTGAACTCTGCGTAAGTCTCACTGAATATGGCTACACTTGCAGCTTTACGGGTCACAGCTTTAAACAGGAGGTGCTTGTGCCAGTGAGTACCAGAGTGATTCTGGGAGCCCGTGTGCTGGCCAGCATTTAAGGAGAGCATATGCCTAGTTCATGGTGTAAGCTTTCCTGCACGTATTACAGTACTTCCCTTTCTGTCCTTCTCTTGGTTCCAATCCAACATCTTACTCTTTCCATACTATTATATGGGTCATTTTGCTTATCATTTCTTGTTAGCCATTCTTTTTTAAAAGCTAAAGTAAAATTAAAATATATCTTTTATATCTAACAACAGCATGGATGTGATTAGACTTTATTTTCGAGGCTCACGAAATTCTCCAAGAGGCCAACATGTTATCAAGTTTAATTCAAATAAACAAATTAAAATTAGGAGTCATTGAGGGGTTATAATTTGATTGTGGCAATGAGGATGCACTTTCCAAAGTAAGTCAGAAAGACAGTATAAACAATATGTAGGGCTGCTATGAACTAGCATCCTCATCAGTAAAATTATGAATCTGTTCTGCCTGTTTCTATACATCCATTTATAAATTATGCATGTGTATGTACTTCTGTCAATTTGCATATTACAAATTAAGAAGATGTAAATTGCTTCCTTTAGTTAAAATATAAAATAAATAAAATGTTAAACCTGTTTTTTCTGTATTACAATGGATTGTTTTCTCCACCCTAGGCTATGTGTAACTCATGGAGAAACCACTAATAATATATACAATTGGAGGAAAGTCATTCAACAGTTGTTTTGTCAGAGAAAGCTTCAGGGAAAAAGCAGAAAATTTAAAGATATCCATAGACACAGGAATATAACTAAAAAGATATCTATTCCTTTGCTGGGTTTTTTCCCTTAAATTGTAATAAAAAACATAACATACTGTTTACTATCTTAACTGTTTCAAGGAATGTTAAGTACATTCACTTTGTTGTAAATCAGATAGCCAGAACTTTCTCATTCTGCAGAAGTAAAACTTTATACCCTTTAAACAATGCCCAATTCCACCCTTCCTGTCCACCGCCATTCAACTTTCAGTCTCCATGTAGCTGACTATTCTAGGCAGCTCATGTGAATTGATTGATACAGTATTTGTCTATTTGTGACTGACTTATTTCACTTAGCATAATGTTCAAGATTTAGCATGTGTCAGAATCCCCTCTTTTTAAGAGTATAAATAATATTCCATTATTTGTATAAACCACATTTTGTTTATCCATTCATCTGTCAATGGACACTTGGGTTGTTTCCACCTTTTGGCTATTGTAAATAAAGCTGCTGTAAATATAGGTATACAAATATATCTCTTTGAGACTCTATGTACGTTCAGTTCTTTCAGATACATAAGTAGAACTGGACTTGCTGGATCATATGGTAAGATTTTTTTGACTGAAGACATCCTATAAATATGAGGTGGTATTTCACTGTGGTTTATTTGCCATGTTCTAATCATTATTAATAGATTTAAATGGAGTTCTATGTGACAATGTTGCAATATAGGTGAGCATATGATTTTGAAGGACCTTGAATGGGAAGTTAAACAGCTTGGAATTTTTTCAGGAAAAGTAAAGTTAGAGATGTTACAGGAAAAAAATGGATGTAATGATGAAAACATTGGGTAAAACTGAATAAAGACACAAACATATTGTTAAAATTAGAATTAAATCTCATAGCAGATTTTAAAATATAACAATTATTTTTGAAAAAAGTTTTTGGCCTGGTTCTAAAATTCTGATTTAGTAGAAAAGCCTTTGGACTAGATGTAGGAAGATTTGGGTTCTAACCCCAATCTCACTTGATTATTTACTTTTTAGTTTTATAACTTGTTTTTGGTTTTTTCTTTTACAACATAAAAAGCTTAGATCATCTCCAAAGTACCAAATTATCAATAATAGTCTCAAATTCTATGATGCATGTAAACATTTATCCAGCTGGATGTTGAAATAGATTGCGAGTATTTATAAAAATTAAATCGTATATATTTATTTATTTATTCAGTGCACAACATAGTGACAGAAGAGGCAATAAAATAAAATTGGTAATATGTGCAACTGAAAGTGATATGGAATATAATTAAATAATTGTTTTACTGTAAAATTGCTACAAGGACATTTTCTAAATTATTCCCATTTATTTTATAACATACAGATAAAATTTAAATCTTAAGCAGTCGAAAATGTTTCCTCTCTCTTGAGCTCCTCTTATTTGATAAACTATGTTCTTAGAAAGTGATATATTTTTCAAAGCTGAAACAACTCTAAATCCACCCAAGACTATGTAGTTTGTAATGCAATGACACTATAAATCTTCAAATTTTCCCTGAGTAGTTTCCAAAGTATTTTATGAGATGGGGAATGCAACTAAATAGAAATTATACAGAATCCCAAGGTTTTTCACTGCAAGAATTAAGAGCAAAATTATCCAAGAATAAAGTATATTGTTTCACAAAATGTAAAGCAACCTTTAAAAAATATTAGGTTGATTCAAATAAAATTGTTCTTAATCAATGATTTGGACTTACAAAGACAATTTCATATAGCTCAACTCAATATATTTTATATTCCATAGTGGTATTCTAACCATGGGAGATACATTGAACATATACATAAGTAAACATTCTTCCCAAAACAACACAGAACTGTCCTATACGAGCGAAATTCTCAATACATTTGAGTTTGTTTCATGAAGATTCTTGGGATCAGAAGAGGTTTCTGATCGATCCTCATGTTCCCCAACAGAACCTTACCAGGGAAATCTGTACATAATAT
The DNA here is from genome assembly GCF_987537825.1 of Furipterus horrens. NCBI lineage: Eukaryota > Metazoa > Chordata > Mammalia > Chiroptera > Furipteridae > Furipterus > Furipterus horrens. The sequence continues at coordinate 27,528,359 of NW_028327180.1, forward strand.
ACCTAGAATAAATACATGAGTTGATTTGGAATACAAATAATATATTTTTGGCTAAACCATGAATTAACTAACAGATTATGTTTGGTACTATTTTCTAAGCTCTGTTCACTGAGCAGAATAATTAAGAAACACTTAAATTGTTCCAACAAACTGGATTCTATTAGGAGCAGTTATAAAAGATGTATGACCTCACCGTTAGCTTAAAATTCATTTCAAGATTTCTGTCAATAACATTTCTAGATTGTCAATTCTATTTAGAATTGGTAGAGGCTACCAAGTTTCAGATATAATAAATCCATGTTCCACTTGCAATTTTTTTAGTAAAGAAGATACCCCAAACTGAAGGTAGTTAATAAATTGTTGAAAGAACTATCAAAATACACAGATGATCACTGAGCACCTTTGAAAGGAGTGAATGAGCTTGCTCTTGACCGTCCAGTTACTCATATAGGACAGTTCTTTCTGCTGTCTCTCGCAGTACCATCGGCTCTGTGCTTCTTACACATCTTTATAAACTTTATCATTCACTGTGTGAAAAACAGTGTGATTTATTTAAAATTAGAAACACATTCATAAAATCAAAATAAATTACAGCTGAGTTCACATTAACCAGTGGTATACTAAAAAATTAGTCAAGAGCTAAGGGGCCACCTCCATCTCCACGCAACTGCATTGTTGCCCTGAGTAGCAGATCTTTATTGATAATACAGGGTTCGAGTTAGCTCTGATTGCTCTGAAATTGCAGCCCACATTTCCCAAGAAGTATAAACTGTGTTTCCTAATAAATCAGGCCAGTTACTCTTAATATGTCTTTAAAAATTCTTGCTTCAAGAGAAATACATTTTCTCAGTATTTTACGTACAAAGGAAAAAACAAAAATGTGATCCTTACTCTCTTAAGTCATTATTGCTACTCTTATTTAACCTTCCTTCATGCTTTTATGAAGCATCTACTGTGTGCCAGGAATTCTAATCCTAATAGCTTCCTAGGTGATGCTGATCCTGCTGCTCTAGAGAACCTTCTAGAAATAGGAGTTGCAAAGGCAAGTGGTCAAAGTAATAACTTTCCTTATTAAGTACATTCTGGAGAGGAAGACTTGTGAACAGATTAGAGGGGAGTACCTTGTCTGTTTTTATGTCAATGACAGTGAACTGAATTTAACTGACATGCATACCAAAGCAGCATTTCTCTGGGACAGCTCTATTTTTCCAATTCTACCTCTTCATGGCTAGATTCCTATGCCTGCTAAGCTAACCAAACACAAAGCACTAAATCATCTGAAAGCCGCATCTGGGGCACTTTCAAGGTTAAAACAAATCAATCGGATGCATTGATTTCTAGTGCTGACTCTAAAGTGGGTATATCATATCGTATAAAAGACTATCTTTTAAGGTTTTAAAATTTTAGTTTCTCTCCACTATGGTTTTTCAGCTCACCCATGCAGAAGGCAGGCACTCCACTCAGAAACTGGCAGGAATTTACTGGGTTCATCAGGGAATGTGGCCTCCAAACCACTGCGCCTAGTCTCAAGCCTGACTTCTAGCAAGGAGAAAAACTGCATCCACAGTTGTGGGAGCAGATGTCTATACCAGCTGAGTGGCACAGCTGGGGAGAGGGAGGAGGCTTGTGAACACAGACCTTTAGAAAGTGCAAGAGCCAGCTGGAAACTCCTGTTGCTCAAGTTTTAATATTTCATGTGTTTGGGGAAAACCTAGGCTTTATCTCCATTCATAACTGAGGTCTCAATATGCCTTGGACCAAAACTTGTCTAAAAAATAAGTATACATAGGAGTCTCAGAGTAATCCTCTTTCCTACAACTGAGGGAATAGTTAAGAGGAAATTGAAAAGTTGAATTTGAATTTCCTATCATGAGTAATTTCAAAAGACTAAAAAAAGGAATTTTCTGAAAGTGTCACAGCTAAAATTACCATTTTTCCTTCTATGGTGACTACTGGAGCTCCAAACATAAAGTCTTTCAAGCAGTCTATTCATATGCAGGGGAAGTCATGTAGAAGTTGTTGGCCATACATGCTAACCACAGTCCTTCAGGTAGTTGTTGCACATGGTTAGGCTCTAGCTCACTTACCAAATGAGAATGAATTATATTTTGTTGGAACTATATTCTCCTTGTCAATACTTCTTATAAATTACATTAAGACAGAATATATTTTCTTCAACCTACAGTCCATAGATAGAACAATTCTTTATCAAGCATATTTTGATTCTGGCATTCACAATCTAGGTTTATAACATAACTACGTAGCACATGAGATATATATGTTTATGTGTATTCCTGTAGCACCTAGCTCAGCACCTATGTATGGAACACACCTGATAGATTTCTTTCAATGGGTCATTCCTCCATTACACACACTGGCCACGTCTAAGTCATGTAATGCTAAATAGTAGTTAACACCTGGGAGACAAAGTCTAGAAGGGTCAAGAAAGAACATTCTGCTCAGAATTTTGGAGGTTCACTATCTTACCAAACTCCTTGTGAAACCTTATTGCTATACATTTGGTCAGATTCCTTGCTCTGTCTACATTCTTTATACTTCTATCTTAATATGTAACTTTTGGTCTATGCCAAATGCTAACTCTTTCATTTAACCCATCCTAATTTCTTCTAAACTGCCACAGAACATAATCTCTCTCTCTCTTTTTTTTTTTTTTTTGTATTTGTTTGTCTTTACCTCTCACCACGGCATTTAGGTACAGATTAAAAGGCCTGTAAATTCTTGTAGGAGAAAATATCTACACCTTTCTCAAAACTATATCTGCCAATATTACCTAGAATTCAATAACAGATTTTTAAGTGAGTATAAAATAGAGGTATATTTAAACTCTCCACAAATACTTTGTATCAATATAAAGTACAGTAGTCCCTCTCTCTATATCGCGGTTCACTTATCACGGCCTCAGTGTATCGCGGGAGTTTTAAAAACATTATATTTAATTATTTGTCGTGGATTTTTCACTATATCGTGGGATTTTGCGGTACTGTATATGTATGTTGTTAAAGTTATGTAGGTTTAAGAGTGTAGAATATGTTTAAGAACATATGTAGTGTTTATAAAAGTGTGGAAAGGGTTAATAAGGGAGTGGGAACGGTTTATAAGTGTGTGGGAAGGGTTTATAAAGCCTTAATATATATATAAATACTAAAATAAATGTAAGGTTCCTACTTTGTGGATTTTCACCTGTCATGGGGGGGGGGTCTAGAACGTAATACCTGCGATAAGTGTGGGAATACTGTACAAAATATGTGAAATGAATGGTCATCTACTTAAATTTCAAAAAGAATAATTCAGATATTTTATAGAAGACAGAACATGACTACCAGCGGATATATTGTATGAGCAAAAATTAATAATTTATTTTAAATAAAACAAGTATGAAATATATAAGTACACTGATTTCTTTCTGTTCACTAGTAGCCTCTTTTTATTGTGACCAGTAATTAATTTATGTATATATACCTTTGTATACACATCGTCGTCGTCGTCGGCAGCCGTCCATCTCGAGAGATGATGGTGTAGCTTCTTAAGAGTCTATCTGCACCGCCGAGAATGGCTGTGCAGTCCGACTCGGGAGTGACACGGTATCTGTCTCCTCCCGTGTTGAATCGACATCTTGCGATGACGCTGGAGTGTCCTCTCCAGTGAAGCTGAAGCTACAGAGCCTGGGCAGGGTGATATGGAGGGTCTGCTGTTGCCCATGCAGCAGACCCCCCCTCTCTTCGCAGCTGAAGGGTCCAAGGGAAAGACGGAGTCGATACAGCTTGGGTTCAGGTGCGCCGCAGGAGTTGCCGGTGTTGACTACAACGTCAAACCGCCTTAGGGACTCCGGCTCCGGATTTTCTGTCGGGGTTTACTCCCTTAGCCTTTCCCCTGAAGAGGTATGCCGCAAGGCAGCGGAGGTTTTTTGGAGTCAGAGTTTTCCTTCTCTGATGTGCCCTGACTGGAAGATCGAACCAGCGACACTTAGCTCGCAGGCTGATGCTCAATCCACTGAGCTAAACCAGCCAGGGCATTGTATACACATACACGCTATATATTTATATATATATACACACATATATACTGTATGCATATATATGTAAATATACATATAGAAGGTATTTTATAGGCATCCCTTATATATGTGTCTCTAACAGAGATTTATATCTTAACCACATCTATTCTGTGGGAGCAGTCACTTTCTATTAAGACAATTTGAGATACAATTGCACAACAACTACAAAGAAATTCACTTAAAATTTTACAAACAGTGTATACAACATATGATAAACAGGGACTATTTTAGTGCTTTTACAGTTTAATATCCTTAATCACATATATATGCTAGTAATATGAATTTTTTAAAAATTTATACCTCTTAGAACAACCTGAAATGCAACTGTTGCCTTTGAATTGGGTAATTTACTCATTGTGCCTTGGGAACATAGTAGAGCTATAATTTTCCTTTATTAAGAAAGATTAGAAGGGCAATGTTATAAGTGTAATTAGTGCCCAGGGGGTTTATGGTACTAAATAGGACACATCTTCAGAAACAGGGCACCAAATTTGAGAATGAAACTTTCCAAAGACATTCTAGTAAAAATCTACACAGACAACAATGCTGGAAGTATTTCATTTTTTAAATAAAGCATCTGCCAACAAAGAGTATGATGAAAATTGTATTAGCGACAAGAACAAAATATTTAGTAGCCTCTCTCAAGAACAGCAAAAACCATTTATTTAAACTAAGCAAGGTGAATGGAATTTACCTTATTAAAATGCTAGTGAAATATAACGATTCTAATAAAAGTGCAATCCATTCAACTACGTAGCAATGTGTGACAGGCTTTCTGTGTTCTCATAAGTCAGGTATAGCATTGGCATTCTTCACCTAAGCAATGTTAAGTCAAATAGAGAACACCTATGTGGAGTGAATCTCAAGGCCCCTCCATGGAAGATTATGCTTTGATTTTGAGCCTAAGTGCCCATCTGTAGACGAGTGGATCAAAAAACTGTGGTACATTTACACAATGGAATACTATGTAGCAGAAAGAAAGAAGGAACTCCTGCCATTTGCAGCAACATGGATGGAACTAGAGAGAATTATGCTTAGTGAAATAAGCTAGGCAACAAAAAACAATTACCATATGATGTCACCTAATACAGGAAACTAATGGACAACACAAACAAATGAGTAAAATTGAACCAGAGGCGTGTAAATAAGGAGCAGACTAACAATTACCAGAAGGGAGGGTGGCAGGGAGAGGAGGGGGGTAAGTAGAGGAAGGGTCTAGTCAATGAACTAGTATAAATGACCCATGAATATGGACAATGGGGTGGGGATTGACTGTGGGAGAAGGGGTGGGCTGGGTGGGGAGGGAGCAATGGGGGATAAAGTGGGACAACTGCAATAGCAAAACAATAAATAAATGAAATGTGAAAAAACAAGATTAGCTTTGAATAACACAATGACACTGATGCCTAATTGGCTATGACAGTGTTGTTCTCATTAAAATATTTTCTGTGTTAACTATTGTAATTCCAATCACTTCTTCCCTATGGCAGAAGTATTTTCAGTATGAAAAGTCCTAAAAACACTAAAAATGGAACTGTCTTTTGACCCAGTGATTCCACTGCTGGGAATATACCCTAAGAATCCCGAGTCACCCAATCAGAAGAACCTATGTACCCCTATGTTCATAGTAGCACTATTTACAATAGCCAAGTGCTGGAAACAGCCTAGGTGCCCATCAGTAAATGAGTGGATCAAAAAGCTATGATACATTTACACAATGGAGTACTACGCACCAGAAAGAAAGAAGGAACTCTTACCTTTTGCGACAGCATGGATGGAACTGGAGAATATTACGCTAAGTGAAATAAGCCAGGCAGCAAAAGACAAATACCACATGATCTCACTATAAGAAGAATCTAATGAACAAAATAGGACCACAGGCATGCAAACATGGAACAGACTGAAAGTGACCAGAAGGGAGGGGTAGGAGGATAATGGTGGAAAGAATGGGGCGGACTAGACAAAAAAACATGTATGACACATGGACATGGACAACAGGGTGAGAATTGACTGTGGGGGTGGGATTGGCAGAAGAGGCAAAGGGGGAAAAATTGGGGCAACTGTAATAGAAAAACAATTAAAAATAATTTGATAAAAATTTTTAAAAATTACAAATAAAAAATTTCTTTAATATTTACCCACATAAAAAGATTAAAATAAAAAATAAAATTTTAATTGGCACTGTTTAAATGGCAAAACCCCTCTATAAATGTTTTAAAATTATGCCCAAGTGGCCTTGAGCAGTAAGTTTGTTTAAGGATAAATGAAGTTAAATAAATTTCCTTTGGAGACTGGGATCACCATTGTCTTTCCATACTAGTTGTGTGGTGGCTGTCTCCAGCTTGTCGCTCTAATGTGTGGCACTTCCCAGTAGCACTGACCTTGAACCCCATGCTTGTCCCCTACAATATACTGAAGATTTTCAGAGGCTGGTGTAAATAAAGTTCTTTCTGCAGGATAAAAGCCTACTTCCCTTTGTGCTGACTTTCCTGATTGGAAATTTTTATTGTAATATGTATTGCAATAAAAACTTCAGGAAAGGCAGCACAAAATGGGGTGTTTTGGCAGCAGCTACAAGCCTTTTCAATATTTGTCTGGTATGGGATTCCCCTGGACACTCAACCTTCTTATTTGTCCAGGTTAGAAGAATTTGCTTTTACATCTGTGGATTTATTAGCTTCACTTTAGTACTTCCCAGATGATATGCTGTTCCCTTGCCCCTCTAAACATTTACACTATACGCCCTCGCTGACCTGGATGATGGCATTTGTTCAACGGACTGTGCTCAATAAAATTAAGTTTTCTCCTTGGCTCTGTTGGCTGTGTTTTTAGCACAGCAACTTAAACTCTGAAAATGTGTATAACTTCAGGAGTGCATGCAGCAAGTAGGTTGGAATTGGGTCAGGCTCCCTCAAAAGCCAAAAATAGAAGCTTAGAAAATGAGCACAGTGATTAAATTTAGAAAAAGCCGGTGGGAGGTAGACTTCCTACTTGAAGCACATGATGTGTCTTCTGTGGCTTGGGAGATTTCAAGGTAAAGTGAGGAGTCTTGGAAAGGGAAAAAAAAGGAAGGCAGTAAAACTATAAAAAATATCTGAATGTAGCAAATTAAATTGGAAAATAATATAAAGAGGATATACCTGTCAAGTTCATGGGCTGGTATTCAAGTGGTATAGTATTTAGAGAGTTAAGAGAAAACAGCTAATTTGTTTATAAAACAAGTTGGGTAATTAACTTTAACTCATATTATAAAATAATATATATTTTAGATATTTAAAATTTCTTTTTAAAATTCTATTTTATATTTGTTAGGTACATAAAAACTGGGCAAACCACTTAATCTTCCCAAGTGGACAATGAGTGTTTAAGATGCTTATATAAAGAGTATCTAAATCATTTTTTCCCTTATTTGTATGATGCTGAAGTCCTCATACCAAGTAAAACAAGTGAAAATGAATGTTTAACTAGATCTTTATTGATTAAAATTATTTTTCTTTTAAGACCTTTCAATAGCCATCTGCAATCTACTATACCAATGGACCCATTTATGTTATCATTTATAATTTATACATATAATAATTTTTTCATAATTAGTATTACTCCATTTTAGCACATTCCTGTGGGTAGAAATTGTACACCCAGCCTAAGTTTATTTTATAATTAGTTGTGTAGCATTAGTCAATTTATATAAATTATTTGGGTTTATTTCCTTTAATTAAAAGAATGAGTGTAATTTTTTATTTTCTACTTCATAAGATTGCAAAGTAGCAAATTATAAAATGCAGTAGTCTTATCTGTAAATAACTATAAAAATAATTGTTTAATTATTAAAATCCTTAAGATTTTCATTTTTTAACTGAATCAATAATTGTAGCTAAATTATTAATACAAAGGTAAAGTATTAGCAAAGATAAGAAAAGAGAAAATCAGTACACTTAGAAAAATTTTCAAATATTGCTGTATGTGAAGTGTTTTTCAAAGAATTAATAAATAATTTAATAAATATGCTACTTTTACAGAATTATATAGTTTATAGAGAAGTGCATGTTTTAATTATTTTACTTAAACAACTGAGAAACATAATAAATTCCTCTTCATCTGGGGGGAGAGGGTTATAAGTGAGCTAAATGGTAATGGAAAAAATACAATAAATATTAAATTTAAGAAAGAAAACTGTTTTGGAAATTCTGTCTGCTAAAGAACTTCAACTTCTTCATATGCCTGACTCCCCTGAATTATAGTCAAAGATTTCATCTTTGATAATCACCAGTTTGCACTGTATGCTTCTAACAATGCCCTGCATACCAGCACAAATGGAATAGGAACTTTTCTTGAATGTGTCCCATGCCTTTATTGCTTTCAGGGTTTCATTGTCTGTATCTCTTCTGCTTCTCTTATCTAGACTTACTTATTAAAATATTTCTTTATTTTTTAAATAAAAAATATATATAGAAGTATACAACATGATGATGGGATATGCCTATACATGTTAAATTACTACAGTCTACCTAAATAACATATCTCTTCACACGATTACCTTTTTTGGGTGTGAGGTGATACACCTGAAATCTATTCCCTTAGCAAATTTCTAATATTCATGCAGTGTGTTAGTGAAGAGTCACAGTGCTGTACATTAGCTCTCTAAACTCACTCAAACTACATAACTGCAACTTTGTACCCACTGACCGCCATCTCCTGTACCCTCCACCTCCATGTGCACAGTAACCACTGTTCACTCTCTGCTTCTACATAGTTAGCTTTTCAAGATTTCACATGTGAGAGATCAAGATCACACAGTTTTTTTCTTTATTGGGCTAAATCATTTAGCCTAATGTCTTTCCACTTCATCCATATCATCGCTAACAACAGGATCTTCTTTTTTAAGGCTGCATAATATTTGTGTGTGTGTGCGTGTGTGTGTGTGTGTGTGTGTGTGTGTGAGATCTTTTATTCATTCACCTGTCATAGACCCTTAGGTTGCTGCCATATCTTGGCTAGTGTGAATAATGCTGCAATGAGCATGAGAGCACAGGTATCTCACTGTGATACTGGTTTCAATTCCTTTGGGTATATATCCAGAGGAGGGATTGCTGGATCATATAGTAGTTCTATTTTCAGTTTTTTGAGAAACTTCGATGCTTTTCTATAAATGTTATCTCAATTTACTTTCCCACCAGTAGTATACAAGGGTTATCTTTTTTCAACATCCTTAAAAATACTTCTTAAAATCATTTTGATAATGTTCAAATCTTTTATAATTTCTCTTCCATTTCTCTGGCTATCTCTATTCAAAGCCAACATTTTAAGTTATGCACATGTGTGTGTTTAGATATATTCTGGGGTGAGGGTAAACTTATAAAGTTATATCATTCAAAATTAATTTAAAAATTAAGAAGTTAGATATATAAAACCAAATTAGCTACATAAAACCAATAATAAAAATAGTTTGGACCCTATTATACTCATATTTGAAACAAAAATAATGTCAATTGAAAGAACCTTCTGAATCTAGATATTCAAATGAATAACCTAATGGAGCACTTATGATATAGCACAGGTCAAAAGTTTACTGTGATCTTGAACCACTGCTATGTAGATCATTTAAGATATGTCTACGATAGACTCTTTTGAGTTTGGATTACTAAGTGCAAAATAAATACTAAGAGCCTTTTCAATGCTCTTCATCTTTGGTCCTAAAAGTCCCGTCTAAATTTAGGATTACAATTTATATGTATGAGTTTATATAGAGGTGGGCAAAAGTAGATTTACAGTTGTAATACAAATAAATAATACAATAATTAATAATAGGTAACAGCTTTGTGTTCTGCATACTCAAAACTGTAAACCTATTTTTGCCCAGCCTTTTGTATTGTATATTGGTTTAACATGATTTCCAATCCACTTGTTTATGACTTAAGTGAAACTGTTTTAATTCAGTTGTTTATGACAAAGACAAACAGTTTTTCATTAGTTGCTTTGATATGGGAATAAAGTAAGTTGTGTAAGGATGTTATCATCTCATCTGTTAATGTTTATAAGCACCCAGCAGTCCAGCTGCTTACTCCTCACTGGGGAAGAACACATGGAGAACCAACTACGACAAGGGGACATTTAGACTACAGACTGAGAGTCTGTGAGGACTATTTGAGAGTTTCAGTCTGGGGATGACACACTTTCAACCTATGTAGCTCTCTGAAGATCTTGAAATACTTGCTCCTGCCCTGGCCAAGGTGACTCTTCGGTTGGCAGGGCCACTAACCTATGTAATGATCCCTGCAGTGATAACCCTCACAACAGTCTATCCTGTCCACCAGCATTGTCACCTTCCTTTCTCTAGCAATGTCATCTAACAACAAGGGAGACTTTTTATTTGTTTGTTTTTGTGCTGATAGCTGAAGTCAGCTTGTGGTTGGTCAAGCCATCACTCCAACAAAACCAAACTTGTATAAAAAAGTACACATTTGTTACTTTTGGACTTTATTTCTTTATCTCCTCTTGCCTGGAATGAGTGTGTGTTTAAATCTGTCATATGTGTGGAATATGTTTTTTCTTTATTGACTTATTAAGAAAAATTATATCGTATGTTATTGGCTTGTGATTATAATTCCCACAGTGAACCTGTGCTCAATAAATTGTGGGTAAAGACAGAATCAGTCTTTGAGTATTAAGTTTGCCACCAAACACAAAACATAACAGAAGAATATACAAAACCTGTGGAAAATGGTCTGCTCATAGTCTATGTTCACACCTACAAATCTCATATTAACCTAACTATATAAAATACATATGGGGCTTTAAAAATCATCTAAATTGTCAATAGTCTGTGAATAATGTTGATTAACTATCCAAATGATCATTCTCTATTTCTTATCAAATAATGATTTCTTTTAATGGAAAGTATACACTAAAGGGACCTAGAAGCATTGGCCTTTGTCATCTTGATTTTATGAGTTAGAAAAGCACAAAACTATATAATTAATTTACTGACTGAAGACGGGTATGTTTATCTACTTATGTAAAGTCAAAATCTAGAATGTAAACTACCTATTTTTATTTGGGTTACTTAAATGTATCAGAGAAGGAAAACTCTGACTCCAAAAAACCTCCGCTGCCTTGCGGCATACCTCTTCAGGGGAAAGGCTAAGGGAGTAAACCCCGACAGAAAATCCGGAGCCGGAGTCCCTAAGGCGGTTTGACGTTGTAGTCAACACCGGCAACTCCTGCGGCGCACCTGAAACCAAGCTGTATTGACTCCGTCTTTCCCTTGGACCCTTCAGCTGCGAAGAGAGGGGGGGACTGCTGCATGGGCAACAGCAGACCCTCCATATTACCCTGCCCAGGCTCTGTAGCTTCAGCTTCACTGGAGAGGACACTCCAGCGTCATCGCAAGATGTCGATTCAACACGGGAGGAGACAGATACCGTGTCACTCCCGAGTCGGACTGCACAGCCATTCTCGGCGGTGCAGATAAACTCTTAAGAAGCTACACCATCATCTCTCGAGACGGACGGCTGCCGATGACGACTTAAATGTATGTATTTAGATCAATTTATGCACATTAAGAGAATAGAAGGGAACTTTGTTATCTCATAGTATATAAAGAACTGTATTCTTATTAGTTTTAATATATTTCAAGTCACTTGAAGAATTCATTGATCTTTTAATATAGTCAGAACTTACTTTGGTGTCAATTTGACCTCAAATGAAGGTAGTCAGGAGGATTCAAGAAATAGTTAATTTTTGGTGGTTTGCCTCACTTCTTCTAGAACAGAGATGCCATTAAATCAAATTCTGGCACTACACCATCTACTGAAGGCATGCTTCTAATGTAAATGACAGCTGAGAGATTAGAAACAACACTGAACTAAGTTTTACATTTCCCTTCTCTTTAGGCCTTTGGCACTGTATAGAAATGACACTCACAATTTTCTGTACTGCTTTTCCACAGGAGCTAGCAAAATTCTGTACTTGTTTTGCCCTGACAATCCATCATAGCAGGGTTAGTTTAAATTCTTTTTGACTCTCTTTCTATGCACAATTGGACACAAATAATCTTTATCCCCTGATAATATGACTTCAAGAAAAGTTTCCTTCTTGAGATATCAATATAAATATTGTACAGAGACCAAGAGCAACATGAAACATAATTATTGCTTATTCACGAGGGATCCTATTTGAAGATGCATTACCTTCTGTATATAAGGCATACTGAGTTCCTCTTTAGTTTGTGGGAGCTTGTAATAAATTAGTACCACATCAAACATACCTTTCATTCAAAAGTGAGTTTAAAATCAAGAAGTCTTATTGAAGGCTTTTGTAGTATTATAGGTATACACTTATAATGTCTACTCTTACTCAAATGTTTTTAATAGCCTCTAAATGAAAATAAGAAGATATGGATATTGAACACCAAGGTAGGATTTACTTCATAACTACAGTGATTTGCAGAGAAAAATGTATTCAATTATGTAAATAGGGAGTGGGGCTGAGGAATGCAAGAGATAATAAAGTCGTCGTCGTCGGCAGCCGTCCGTCTCGAGAGACGATGGTGTAGCTTCTTAAGAGTCTATCTGCACCGCCGAGAATGGCTGTGCAGTCCGACTCGGGAGTGACACGGTATCTGTCTCCTCCCGTGTTGAATCGACATCTTGCGATGACGCTGGAGTGTCCTCTCCAGTGAAGCTGAAGCTACAGAGCCTGGGCAGGGTGATATGGAGGGTCTGCTGTTGCCCATGCAGCAGACCCCCCCTCTCTTCGCAGCTGAAGGATCCAAGGGAAAGACGGAGTCAATACAGCTTGGCTTCAGGTGCGCCGCAGGAGTTGCCGGTGTTGACTACAATGTCAAACCGCCTTAGGGACTCTGGCTCCGGATTTTCTGTCGGGGTTTACTCCCTTAGCCTTTCCCCAGAAGAGGTATGCCGCAAGGCAGCGGAGGTTTTTTGGAGATAATAAAGTACTTCAGTTAAAACTATAATTACTCTTAATTGTAACGGAGCTGATTAATATATTCAAGCTCATGCCTGAACATTCTCATTTCAGGTTTGCAAGAGTGATTAGATTGGGAGATGGGGGTGGGGAGTCCAGAATAAATCTCTGAAATTGACTCTAGGTTGGGGTGAGGCAGCAAGGGTGAGGCTTCTGGAAGACAGCTTCTTCCACCAGTTGGTGTCTTTCTGCACATTGCCTAATATTTGAGTACTAGCTTACATTCATTTTGCAAATTACTTAATTTATTTTTGAATAATACAATCAACAAGTTTCTTTACTAAAAGCAATGCTATAAATAGCTTTTAAATTATAAATTTTATCTTAAGTATTGCTTAATGAGTAAAGGCACATATAAATGGCATAACTCAAGTTTTACAAGTTTCTACTGTAATAAAATATTCATCGCAGAACTATAATATGGAGTGTCAAGTATACCATGTTTAAGAAAATACATAGATTACATTAAATAAACCTCAATGTTCTAATCTGCATATGTTATTCATATTTTTTTAGAAAAAGATGAGAAAATAAATTCTTTGCATTAAGAAGCAATGATAATTATTGTTAAATTACACAATTCATATGGTTATAAAATATATGATAAGTGTGGAAATTAATGTTCTATAAAATAGTCTTTGACTTAAAAAAACATTCTGTACATTTCCTCCTTTATCTATTGCTGCCAAGAACTGAAACTAGCAGCCATGGAGATATTTTTAAAAGTGTAAACAATATCTTAAATATAAAAATAATACCATGTGAAACATAATACATAATCAATCAAAAGTCAAATTATATACCATAATACATATTAGGTTCATATATTTCACTAAGTTAACACACATCAAACAAAACAGACAAACAACAGATTTAACAATACTAGAGGTAATCAAAAGAAAACTTACTTTATTAAATTATTTTAATTATTAAAGTAATAAAGCTTACTTTATTAAATTATTTAGTAGGAAATTTTATACACACATGCACATACTATTTGGAAATCTTGAATTAAAAAGATTAGTACTAATTGACCAGTTCCACAGTGAACCAAACTATTTACCAGTTATGGTACTGCTAAACAGTTGTGCTCCCAAAGGAAAAAAATAAAAGAATGTAAAACACATTTCAGAAACAATAATTCATAGAAGGCATTGTTTTAGAGTTCTTATATATGGTGAGCATGTGGGAAAGAAGCATCCAGCTATTACAATTAAGATAAGTGGAAATCTATAGAAAAGCATTACTTGCTGTAATTATTGAGGCTAAAGGAAATACAACATCACTTACAATATAATTACTGCTAGGGACATGTATAAATGTAAGTTTTATTGTTTACATAATGACAACATTTATTGCAAAACATTTAAATAGAGAACCAATATAAAAATAGAAGTTTTCATCACTCACCTCTCTTAACATTTCTGCTTGTACTTGTTGACTTATCTGAAGGACACGGGCAACGGCCTTCACATCTGACTGAGATCTGTTTTCCTAAGACACATGCCTGATGTTCTAGTTTGCACTGTATAAGAAGAAGAAGAATAGTAATTCAAATATATTTAGTTATAACAGTAGAAAGTCAAGAAAGTGAGAACAGTACAGTTGTGATTCTATCACACATGCTATGGGAAAAGATAAATGAATGGAATATAACAAAGAGCATTACATCTGAATTCAAATCTTAACAGCACCACTTCTTAAATGTGACATTTGGGGCTAGTTTCTTAAACGTGCTCAGTACCAATTTTTCAATATGAACAATAGGAATAACACTTAATCCACTGAGTTTTAAGAATCAAATAGCATCAACAACCAAGAGGCAGGCTCTTCTCAGTAAATGTTAACAAAAACTGAATGAAATTAAAGGCAAATAATCAAAATTACCGTGGCACATAAAGATTTTTTTTAGCTTAGATTTGTTTTGGTTTGATTCCCTTTGTAAACATTACTCTTTGTTAGTATTTTAAGCCTGAACTTAAGATAATATTTTATAAATACACATTTGTCATGATTTTTAAAAATGTAAAACTACTCCATATTTTAAAGAGACAATAATTATCTTCCTTCCCTAAAAGAAATTGATCTTGCTAATACTAAAATAATGTGATTTCTTTAGTGGCTAACACCATAATTTAGTCAGTACAAATTATTTTAAAATTAAATAGAGCAGACTTTCTGGCTCCTATTGACAAATGCACCAGTGACTAATTTAATTCAGCTTAAGCTGATACCAAGAAGCACTGAATACACCCAATGACTAATCAGATTACTCACATCTGTACATTTTTCCCCTTGTTACACAACTCTCTCAACCAAAATTCTTAACTAGCCCTACAACAAATGATTAAAAATTATTGCACTTGGAATATATTTGTAGCACTTTAGTGGGCCTTTTCAGAAGAATAAGCTACTTCAAAGGTATCACTATTGTTCATTATTCAATATTTCAATAATTTAAAAAAATGACTTTGTCATGTAAAATCATGATAAATTTTAAATGTAAATAAACATTTCCTATAGTTAATCAAAAGTAGAAATAGTTAAGAAATTGTGAATGCTTTAATGAAAGCTAAATAAGTTATATAAAACTTGGAGACTTCAAATGTAATGTTCTTTCCTCTAACTTCTTTTAACTCAATATTTCAGAACCATGTCTGGTCATAAGAATATTCTGACTCATGACATAATTTATGAAAAGTTCAGGAGCAATTATAAGTGGTATATGAGGAGATAAAGTCAAAAGTCAATACTAATTATAGCTAATATAAAATTTTGAAATGTGAAAATGTTAGCTCCCTTCAAAGTTGTTATGCTATACTCATTTACATTTTTAATGTGTTTGATTTTTAGCAGTGTTATTTTTAGTCAAAGAAAATGAAAAGTCCAAAAATACATGAGTTACTGGTTTATTAAAACAGCAATTTTTTTTACTCAAAAGTTGATTAGTATCTGTTTGTAATGATATTAAGCAAATAACTTACAATAAAAAAGCACAATCTTTATTAAAATTTTGTTTCATTTTTATCAAGTTTTACCTTTTAACTAATTTTCTTTGATACAATTACAAATTAAAATTTTCAAAGCTGCCTTTAAGATTTGCATGATATGATGAAGTTATTGCTTTGCAAAAGAATTACTTCATAAACAAAACAATTTTTCTTTAGAATGATTCTATTGAACAATCTTTTTCTGTATGTGTTTCTGTAGAGAGCAACAAAATCAAATGTGCAACAACTATATATCATGTGTATAATTATATGAATTTAGCTTCTTGTAGTCAGAAAATCAGTTTTCTTTCCTTATGGATTCATTTTGAAAAAATTCTTTGTGAAGAATATTATTCAAAGAATATTAGGATTTAGTAGTATTTAAAAAAATTTAGCTACATCCACTGATTGCATTTCTAATTAATAATGTTCAATTTACTCAATTATCACAAAACTGAAATATTTATAATGGTATAAGTGAACTAAAATATCACATAAAGGGCATACTCATTAGTCTATAATTACCCCCCAAATTCAAATACTGTAGAGAAAGACATGATTGAAGTGTTCCTGGTTAAGAACCTGGAACTGAGAATATAAGTTAAAAGTTACTGTGAAAAGGAAGCTTGAAAAATAATTTTTTAATAATCAAAATTGTCAGCAAAAGATAAAGTCATTTGCTTTAATAACAGGATCTAAGGAGACAATATGACCTTACTAAATAAATTTAAACATTTGAATGATCAGTGGGATAGTATACTTATTTTTACTATCACTTCAATCTTATATATTCATTGAGTTTTCTTATTAAGACAAAATTCTTTAAATCATTTGAGCATTGTTTCAATCATCAGCAATGGATTCAATTAAAATAAAACCTACAAAATCATGTTGCTTGATGATTGATAAAATACATATATAAAATTAATAAAATCATTTACCTTGCTATTGATTTTGTATTTTCATTGTTTTTCTTAGTATATAATATATAGGCTTTGACAGATAAATCTTTCCAAAAAGGTGTCAGAGTGGTTAAAATAACTTTGAAATGGATGAAAATAGAAGAACATGACACTAAGTACTCCTAAAAATGAGGATGACATTGAGAAGAAATTATTCTTACAGATATAAATGGGATTGAATTATTTATAAAAGAATGGGAATAAGAAAAAAAAAGGATGCATTTTAAAAGAGTATACAAGGGAATGAAAGACTCAGGACAGAAGGTTAAATTTAGGTAACAAGAGAAAAGGCATTAAAGATCTCAATGTACTAAACAATTTTAACAATGATATCACAAACATCAAAATACCAAAGTGTGATAGCTTGTGCATACATTTCAATGTCTGCAGAGCTTACATATTTAAATTTTCATATTAACTGTCTTAGCAAACTAAAGCTTGGAGACATTCCTTGTTCATTATGTTTTAAGACATATTGAGAGCCTTTTTAAAATATGTACTATTCTTACAGCTACTATTCCCTTACTTACTATGGGTATTACATTCTAGACACCCCCATGAAGTAAGAACGTTACATTTATTTATTCTACACTCTTAAACCTACGTAATGTTAACAACATACATATACAGTACTGCAAAATCCCGTGATATAGCGAAAAATGCGCCATAAATAATTAAATATAATATATTTTTTAAAATCCCGTGATACAGTGAGGCCGCGATAAGTGAACCGCAATATAAAGAGGGACTACTGTATACACATTTGGGAAGGAAGACTCCTGGCAATGTTGGTTACAGGAAGGAGGTTGGTCCTACTAACTGGGATGGTTAAAACATATCACTAAAGGTGAGTTTATATAGGAAAGGTGAATACAAAAAATGAAAAACAATAAGGATATTGAGAGAGGAGATGCAAACTAGTTTACCATTTAGAAGTTAACAATTCATTAAATGTTGTAAATAAACAACTATCTTAGGAAAAGCAGGCACACAAAGATATATCTGTAACCATTTCCAAATGTACCATTTTCTGGCTGTGGTAAAGGGAGGCACTGAAGTCATCATCGTGTCTGGTTCTGTTGGGAAGGTGACACTGTATTCAATTGATAGGATTCAGGTAGGATTCACCATGTGGAAGGTAAGCCAATACGACCTTTCTTGTGAATCTTTTTGGACCAATTCAACACATGTTGTTGCTTCTACATTTGACTGTATAGTAGGTATTGATGTTCTATATGTTTGTACTTTCCTGTCTGATAAGTACCAGCGGGGGAGTCTTCCTCATTGTGGAAGAGCCAAGAGTCATATGTTAAATTTTCTAGTGGAAAACTTTACTTTGCCTTTTGCCACCAGGAGGTGCTTACACTGTCTAATGTCTAAAGTTCTGTCTACACAGATGACACCCTATTGGTTGGAAAGTCCAAAGCCTCTGTCACAATGACGCTGAATGAATGCAGGATTACTACACCTTTGCCAGCACAAATGGCTGATATATTCCTGACAAAATTTAGGAGCCCTCTTCTAAGTAACGTTTTTTTCAGACTATCTGGATGGATTTATAATGCTCAATCTGGCCAACAGTGAAGAAAAATGGCTATCTCTTGGGTCAACATCACTAAAATGTGGTCCTGGCACCTAAGTGGATTATTGAGGTATTGGAAAGAGTATGTTCTTCCTTTGGACATTTTACATGGTCCTTTATATCAGTTAAATCAACAGGCTGATTTGGAAGCCATCCAGCATGGTGCAGCATACTGCCCACCTTTGGGCTCCACAACCCCAATGAACCAATCTCAGCTATAAGTCTCTTGCGACACTTTTTCCGAGGATGCTGTTGCTATTCCAGTTCCATCAGTTGACTCTGGCCATATCACTATGTCCTTTGAAACTGATCTGTGCTATATGTTTGACTTTGCGGATTATCTGCAGTCAGATAACAGTGAAATTTTTATCACAAAATCTACTTGACAATGGGCTGACAGGCAAGGTATTCAGTGCCCCACTCACACTCCTTATTGTCCCCAAGCATCTGATATTGTAAGCGCTGGGAGGGTCTCTTCAAAAATCTACTGAAAAAGATTTCAGAGCCTACCCCCCTTGCCGTAGTCACTGAATTTCTCCACCTCCAGAAAGGGATCATGCCCTCTCATCTGGTCCCTAGAGAACTAACAGGATGAAAAGAGGTTGTAGGTACTTGTCTAAACATTCAGGACTTTTCTTTCCTTCCCCTAACAGTAACTGCAGGCTGGCCTGGTTGCTGCATTCTCCGACTGACAGCCTAGCCAACGGGGGCTTGGGGAATTCAAACTCAATTCTGGTTCAGCCACCTGGATTCTCTTGTCGAATTAACATGAAATTCTATCACACTACTCACTGAGTTTCTTGACAGCAGTCCATGTAGGCCAAAGTTGGGAACATAAGAAGTCTCTCTAGCATTTATAGTTACTTTGTTATAAGAATCCTTTTATAGAAACTGCACATAGTTTTTATGTTTAAACATCATTTTCTTATATTTCCTTTTCCTTTTTGAAAAACAAAAATCAGGCATTGCTATACATTAATATTTCCTTATCTGTATATGTGCATTTGAATATACTGATAATGAATTCAAATTATAAAACATTAAATGACTCTATATGTTATATTCCACATATAGGAAATATCCTGAGGAGAAAATAAATACAGGCAGGATTAAGGAGAAAAATAATTAGATTTTATTTTTACTCAATATTTTCTTTTTTTAGTATATTTTGTTGACTATGCTATTACAGTTGTCCCAATTTTTCCCCCATTGTTCCCCTCCACATGGTACTCCCTACCCTCCAGCAATCTCCCCTTAGTTCATGTCCATGGGTCATGCACTTAAGTTCTTTGGCTTCTCTAGCCTATGCTATTCTTAATTAACATCTCCCTATTTTGTTCCTACCAATTATGCCTCTTAATCTCTGCACCATTTCCCCCATTTTCTTCCTTCCCCCTCCCAGCAGCTAACCCTCCACATGATCCCCATACCTATGATTCTGTTTCTTTCTTGTTGTTCACTTAGTTAGTTTGTTTTTAGATTTAGTTGTTGATAGTTGTGAATTTGTTGCCTTTTTAATGCTCATGGTTTGGTCATCTTCTTTTTCTTAAGTCCCTTTAACATTTCATGTAATAATGGCTTGGTGATGAGGAACTCCTTTAGTCTTACCTTATCTGGGAAGCACTTTATTTGTCCTTCCATGCTGAATTATAGTTTTCCTGGACAGAGTAATCTTGATTGTAGGTCCTTGTTTTTCACCACTTTAAATACTTCTTGCCAGTCCATTCTTACCTGCAAAGTTTCTTTTGAGAAATCAGCTGACAGTCTCATGGGTACTCTTTTGTAGGAAACTTTTAGTTTTTCTCTTGCAACTTTTAAGATTCTCTCTTTATCTTTAACCTTTGGCATTTTAATTATGATGTGTCTTGGTTAGGTCCTCTTTGGGTCCAATTTTTTGGGGACTCTGTGCTTCTGGGATCTGTATGTCTATTTCTTTTGCCAAATTAGGGAAGTTTTCTTTTATTATTTTTTCAAATAAGTTTTCAATTTGTTGCTCCTCCTGTTCTCATTCTGGCACCCTAGGATTTGGATGTTGGCATGTTTGGAGATGTTCCAGAGGTTCCTAAGCCTATCTTCATTTTTTTGAAATCTTGTTTCTTTTCTCTGTTCTGGTTGACTGTTTATTTCTTCCTTATGTTCCAAAACATTGATTTAAATCCCAGCTTTCTTCCCTTCTCTGTTAGTTCCCTATAGATTTTTTATCTCTTAGTGTAACCTTTACTCCTTCCTTTATGTTTTTGCTGTACTCAATGAATTCTCAGAGCTCCTGATCACCAGTGTTTTGAACTCTGCATCTGACAGATATTCTATTTCTGTTTTGTTTAGTTCTTTTTCTGTTTTTTTATTTTTTCTGTTCATTCATTTGGGCCATATTTCTTTGTCGCCTCAATTTGGCAGCATCCCTGTGTATGTTTCTGTGTATTAGGTAGAGCTGCTTTGACTCCTTGTCTTAGTGTGGCCTATGTAGAAAAGGCACCTGTAAATTGTGTGGGTGGAGCCCTAGGTAATTGCAAGAGTGGGGCCACACAGTTAACCACTTTGTTGTTGTTGTGTGTGTGTGGCAGGGGGAGAATGTGGAAAGGGGAAAATGCCACTCCCTGGCTTTTGGAGGCATGCCCAGCACTTGCCCATCTCTAGTCACTTCATCCAGTTCCTGTATGTGAATGGCATTCTTCCTGCTGTTACTGTGGTGGTGAAATCCAGAGTGTGTGGATTTTCATACATTCTAAGTCTGTGCAGGCCCTTTGAGTGGTGAAGATCTGGCAATTTCTTCTGCCACCTCAACCCCTACTGGTTTTTACAGCCAGAAGTAATGAAGATTTATCTTCCCAGTGCTGGAACCCTGGGCTGTATGGTCTGGCCTGGAGCTGGGATCACTCACTCCCAAGGTATCCCTCTTGATTTTTATCTACCATATGTGAACGTGGGACTCTCTGTCTGCCAACGCCACTGCTTCCACCTCTCCATCCATCTCCATAACTCTGCCCCTCCTACACACCTGCATGAATGTGTCTACTTTAAATCCTTGGTTGTTGGACTTCCATACAGCTTGATTTTCTGAGAGTTCTGGGTGTTATTAGTTTTGAGATCTGGTTGTAATTTTTTCTATGATTATGTGAGGACGTCAAGCATGTCTACCTATGTCTCAATCTTGACTAGAAGGCAAGCCTATTTTTACTCAATATTTTCTTAGAAAACATTTAAACATTACACTAATTCAATAATTATTTATCATTTTTGAAAATCAACTAAAAATTTGTACTTCACATTTATTTGGTAATGATTTTTAACCCAAACATGTAATATTTTCAGAAGAGGAGCATATAAATTAGTTTCTCCTGAATTAGTATTTTTTGATTGATAAAAAAAGTACACTGAAATTTATCTCTCAGTCAACCTCCAAAGAAATAACTGATACAACATGCTGAACAATTAAGGCTAATAAGTAACTCCAAACTTCTTTTCTGTCAGATGAATTTTATGCTTACCACCACTCTACTTTTTGATCTTTAAAATCAGTTCAAAAATAACATAATAACTATACAATTTAACTAAATATGACTTAATATGTTCAAATATTAGAGCAAAATAAATGACTGGATTTCTATGAAACAAAGTTGCATGGTCTAGACTCAGTGAAGGTGAGCCATATAAAAAAGGTTTGTATCTAAATAAATGTGTGTGAAATGAATATTAAAAATAGGACTACAGTTCTATAAAAATTAAATAATATTCAGTCCCTTAGGCTGCTTTGCAAATGTATTTTAGCTTCATGTTACATTAAAAATGGAAAATTTAGAAATTCACATTTTTTCCAATAACTGAAGAAAATAGAGTATGTATTTTGTGCATCAATATGGCTCAAGGGGTTAAAAATATGGCATTTTTGAAGCCAAATCAATGTAAGCAGAGGAAAGCTTTTCTGAAAATTAGAACTCCCCTCAAATATAGGTGCTTATCTTGCAGAACATGATATCTTATCAGGGACTTGCATATTGTGTGGAAGTTTGTCCTAGATGTCCTATTGAGTTCTTTTCAAATCTGAGACTTGATGAGAAAGCTAACTCGTATTATTTCCTTTAATGCTCAGTGATATAAAAGAGCTTATCCCAATGATTCTGATAATATGTTGGAGTTGTCATCTTGATCAAGTTGGCATACCCAAGCCAAAAGCAAAACCTAGCTTTTGTTGAAAAGTAGTTCAAATAGAAACAGTGCACATCTATTTCTGTCTGTTGATCTTCCAACCTAAAATTACTTCAGCTCAGACAAAGTATTCAAAGAAGGCAGCTAGGACAGTTAAACACCAAATACTAATAGATGCAACACATCAAAATGGTGATGTGTAAGAAATTTTCTGTCTTTTAAAATATACATCTAGCTATTAGAATTAGTAACTATCATTAAGAGAAAGTAACAGAGTGCCTCAAATATGGGGGAAAAGTTAAAGAAAGATTAACAAGTAATAGTACGATGTTGAAACTTAAAAAGAAATTTTCTCAAACATTATTGTTCTTTTTCATATTTTTCAAAACTTCATATTTAAGATTTCCTAAGCAATAATTTGGAGTAGTGCAACAGTGCTTCTCAATCATGGGCACATGTAAAAATCACCTGAGGAGCTTTTAAAATTCATATTTCACCAACCAAAGTATCATCTCTGCACCCAGAGTTGGGAACTGCAGTATAAAACAGATAAGCTTTCCATTTGCCTTTCCTGAAAACACACACTCAGATATTTCTTATAAACAATGTTCATTCTGAAGGAATTAACCACTATTTAGTTCAATTGCCAAGCACTGCATGACTAAATATGATAGAATAGCATTAAAAATCATGCAATGTGTTGTCCCCAGGGAATTTATATTACACATGCCCCTCGGAGTTCCAAAACATTAATATTATTTATTGACTTCTCAGCAAATGTAGTATACAATTTACACAAGTCAGTGGCAAATATATCTATGGTCTAATGTAGATGTATCAGAGAACAATTCCTAGTTCTTATTTTCTTACTGAAGCTTGACAATACAATCAAAATAGACTTTGCCTTAAGTAAAGAAACAAAGACCTTCATCTTCTGTGTCAATTCCAGGAATGATTACCTTCCAAATAACCTTGAAAAGACTTACATTTTGTTTTTTTCTGGCATTCCTGAATTTGAAATAATTCAAAATAGATTGGTCCTTTTAAAAATAAGATTAAGACAATTTCTTTTAAAAATCAACTGTTTCTCTTAACAGAAAAAAATCAAATAATGTTACAAAAATACTTCTCATGAATATCACAAAAATCCCAATATTTTTTTCATGTGAATCTACTTTTTTCATAGTTCTTTATCTGTTCCTTTGTCTTTTTGTGTATGTTTTTTTATATACTCTGCTTATGATTTCTAGACAAGCTGGCAAATTCAAAGTTTGAACTCTAATAAAATAACTAGTCCACATTGGCCACATTGTGCAATGAGGTATAGTTTCTAAAACAATATCCTAGTATGTCATTTGACTAAAATCTTCATTTGGATACCTTCTGATAACCTTCTGTCTCAGCCCTGCTATACTTTGCAATGGTCTCACCTTCACTTAAGTTGTAGAGTGGAAATACATAATAATTTATGATTTCTGCTTTATAAATTGAGCTGAAGGTAATGAGGAAAGAGTATGGTTCTAAAATGGAATGTATAGGAATATTCTTTATAGTAATAAAAAAATTAATAAAACCAAAAACACTTGTACATATATAAATGCAGGGGTTCCAACATACAGAACGATCATAAGACCTGGAGAATAGGACTGGGCTTCCTTCCTGAATGTGGGGTCCCACACTCTGGACTGATATTATGTGCCTTCTGACTACTTTTTATCATATAAGGGTCACTCAACTGGGAAATTAGAAACTTCAAGCAAGGAGCTTCATGGACCACACTGAGCTTAGAATTTGGAAGTAGCCCAAGTGCCCATCAGTAGATGAGTGGATAAAAGAGCTTGGTACATTTACTCAATAGAATACTACTTGGCCATTAAAAAAAGAAGAAAAGAAAAAGAAAAAAATAAAAGAGGAAATCTTATTTTTTGCGACAGCATGTATAAACCTGGAGAGTATTAATGCCTATTAATGCTAAGTGAACTAATTTATATGTGGAATTTAATGAACAAAATAAACTAACAAGGTTGATTGAGCCACAAGCCAAAGAAGGATCCTGTGACCCCTGCACCCATCTTCTGTCTTCTGTTTTTATCTCTTGTTAAGTAGATGTTGGGAAAAGAATAAAATAACCTTCTCAAGAAGGCACTTGCCTCTGTGGTCTTTGTTCATAATCCAGTACCTCAATAGCCTTGGGCGCTACTTAAATACAGGAGGAAAAAAAAGTTAAGAGCCTTAAATTTAAATCCAATGAATGTCTACAAGTAGACTTCCAACAAACTCTAAAAAGGAGAGTTTGATATAAGTTCTTACTGAGCTACAATCTCTATTTAGTCTCCATTTTTTTTGTATAGCTCAGCTTCATTGTTGTCAGCATATACATGTAAGATTAGGATTGGTGACCCAAAGTAGAAAAATCACCAAGTTATGTTAGAATCAACAGAAATGAGGATGACAATTTGGGGTTATTAAAAACTCCCATTCACTTGAACCATGTTCCTTATATGTCTTTCTATGTCAATAAGGCATTTATTGAAAGTGATACATATGCAAAAATTAATAGTTAAAATGGATTATTTAGAATAGTTATATTGAAAATATTAATAAGACCATATGATTTGCAATGTGGCTTCAGAGTGTGCCCAACACAAAGGAGAACAATGGGGAAACCTCCAGGGAACTGAAAATACATGGGAATTAATCTACTTATGATACATGTGGTTAGTCTCCAGTGGGAGTATGCTAATTATATTTCTCTAAAATCAACAAACAAGGCTTCCCATAGGGTCTCAATAGATGGAAATCACTTGTGATTGCAACTTTGTGTACTTTTAAACTAAATTGTGAAAGGACTGATCATCTATTAATAGTATCCTGAAGAGAGCCCCAAACAAGCAAATCCTAGACCAAGGCCAGCCCCTTTCAAGGACCATGGCACTCAGGATACAAACATATCAGAATTGACAGCACATATGTTTCTAATGTTGAGGAAGACATACATCTGTCCCAGCTGGATGCCAGTAATAAAGTCAATTTCTTTATTGATGTAACTTGTTTAACTATCAATGTTTATCAAATAAAATTAGCATTAAAATTTGCTTCTCATGTAGCTCTACTTACCACTTTGAATATTATAATACACATCCTTAGCTGTAACTGAATAAACTAGTATAATGGTTTGCACATCATTATCCTGTGGGATGTGATAATATGAGAGCAATTCCTTCTCCCTTGTGCTGACAACATTAACTTTCTAACCTTACAAAGGTAAGGTTCAGCAAGATGAAGGTCATATTGAGAAGACCAGTGACATACTCCCGTTTCTCTTAGCAATATGCATCTTAAAACTTTAGCAAATAGATACATGGCAACTTAATTAAGGATACACTGTACTTGGCACCCAGTAAGTATGCATATATTTATTGACTGAGTTGATCTATATTATCATTGTTGTGCTCTTATCAAGATAAGCAATTGTAAAATGCAAGCGGAGGGTATAGGGAAATATTCACTGAGACAAGGTATGGCTCATAAAGAGGTATCCACAGCAAAACATTCAAATAGCCCAAAGTTGTTGGAACTGAAGTAAGGCTATTTTATAGACCTAGTGTATTCTATTTAATGTGATTAGTCATACAGGTCCTTAAAGAGATGTTAATATATTTAATTACAGTGTAAGGTTCCACACATTTTCCATAACAATACCTTGTTAAAACATATGTTTTCAAAATTCACAAGTGTATCTGTCCCCAAAGTTTCAGTAAGAGGTTGTGAGTTTTTATTCATTTGTCACATAATAACAAATAAAAACAACTTATCAATGTCTTCTTACAGTTCTTAAAACCTCCAAAATATTTGAATAAAATAAGGACACACATTAATGTACAGGAGAGAATAAATTCTGAATCAGAAAAGACCTTAAATCTTGTCTTCAATGTCAGCTAAATACATAAATGTTGTTATATTTTTCTAATCCTTAGTTTTATCATTTGTTAAAAGAGATTTTAGGAAACTTAAATAAAATAACATAGAAAATAACATGAGATTTTTAAAAAAGTAATGATATTGACAGATTATAGTTTTGCTCTGCTGATATAATAATAATTGCTAACATTATTATATGCATGGTAACATTTCTGACCTCTTCCATAGTAGCACTTAATAAATGTTGAGGGCGCAGACTGTTCACAGCTTCAGTATTCTGAACTTGAAGAATTCTTAAATAGGAGAACCTAATATACATTGAATCATATTTCAAACCAGTGAGATTATTCACATTATTTTAAAAGTTAAAACAATTATTTGGATAGCCACATCAAAGAACTAATAGATTTAAGTCCTTACTAATAAATTTGAATTGTGTTTTTCATACTAAATGACTATAATTTTCTTTACCTGTGAAGAGTAGGTATGACCATCTGAACCACAAACGGGGCTGGAATAGACCACCGGGCATGGCTTGCAGGTGGACGACATGGGGCTTCGCCATTGCTTATGGCCTACTCCTGCATCTTTCATGCTGTTAAAAAAATAAAACAACCACACAATGCATTTATTTTAAAAACAAATACATTTATATTAACATGATGTGTTTCTACTGTCACTCCAAATCTTCTGATTCTGATTAGAATCAGAAACTCTTTTCTCCTTTTCAACCTATTAACCTACACAGTATCCTTCATAATATTTTGTTTCTTACAAGTATATCAAGGTTGTCCTATAATAAAATGAGACTATACTTCTTAAAAAGTATTCTTTTAGCTACATATAGATTGGTAATATTTCATTTTATGAGTTTTTGTTTTAATTTATAGTTGTGACATATTTTTGACAGATTCAGAAACAGAAAAAAACAATTGCTCAGCAATAAAGGACTCATGCATCTGGGACTTTCTCAAAAGCTACCCTAGATTTCCACCAGGAACAGTTTCAGAAAACAGACACCTGATTCACTGGGTGGACCCAGTGTGCCAGAAAGTAAGGGCAGCTTAGTTTAGAGAAAAGAACAAAAAGAACTACACTTTTCCAACAACAACCAGCATTCAGAGAGCCAAATTAGTAGATCAGTGATAGCCAATCCTCTTCTCATTGTGTAGAAATGCTTCAAAATAAATTCATTAGGCTTTGATCAAAAAATAACTTGGGAAAACCCATTCTCTTTTGCTACCTGCACTTACATTTATTTGTTTTTCCACTTTGATTAAATTGCTTTATTGCTCTATTTTTGTGCACAATTTACATAGAGAGAGGGGTAAAGGACTTAAAAATAAGACTATTTAGAAGTACTCTAGTAAACCAGTACTCATTAAAATTGTTTATAGAGAGTAATGTTATGTCTATATTAGGAGGAGAAAAGATGATGTACTAGAAACATTTGCTGATTTTGGCTTTTCATGAATAAGTCAAATGTACATAAAAGTGACCCCAAAGACTATTAAGGAATATAGTAAAAATCTTCATTATAGGAAAAGTTCAAACTATGTACTTCGAAGTTAAATAAATGTAGGTGGGCATTAAGAAAATGTTTATTATTCTCTTTTCTCCTTTCTCCCTGCCTCCCTTCTTTCTCTCTCAAAAGACTTTCATGAAGCATATCATATTTCCAAATGCATTTTCTTCATTTAAAGTTTATAAATTCTGCCAAAGCACCATTTTACACTTTAAAATGTTGCCTGGCCACAGAGTTACTCTCATAAAACACACACACACACACACACACACGGGGACAAGTAACCATGCTCCTATTAGTCATTAATTACTTGGCACAAAGTTATAACGGTAATTAAAACAATGACTGGAAAACCTGAAACATTATTTTATACCACATTGAAACTTAAAAATTACAGAAATGGAGCAGAGGGAAATAAATAAAATATTCTAGTTGAATTTTTACTTCACTTTGTGTAATCAAAACAAGGCATAAAATTATGCAAACTGCTTTTCAGATATATTAGGAGGAATCATTATTAAACTCAGGCTTCTAATCAATAATAAGTACTTTATGAGAACAGGATGTATATATATGTTTTGTTTTTTTGATACATATATATAAATATATATATCTACACTCGTCGGCAGCCGTCCGTCTCGAGAGACGATGGTGTAGCTTCTTAAGAGTCTATCTGCACCGCCGAGAATGGCTGTGCAGTCCGACTCGGGAGTGACATCGTATCTGTCTCCTCCCGTGTTGAATCGACATCTTGCGATGACGCTGAAGCTACAGAGCCTGGGCAGGGTAATATGGAGGGTCTGCTGTTGCCCATGCAGCAGACCCCCCCTCTCTTCGCAGCTGAAGGGTCCAAGGGAAAGACGGAGTCAATACAGCTTGGCTTCAGGTGCGCCGCAGGAGTTGCCGGTGTTGACTACAACATCAGACCGCCTTAGGGACTCCGGCTCTGGATTTTCTGTCGGGGTTTACTCCCTTAGCCTTTCCCCTGAAGAGGTATGCCGCAAGGCAGCGGAGGTTTTTTGGAGTCAGAGTTTTCCTTCTCTGATGTACCCTGACTGGAAGATCGAACCAGCGACACTTAGCTCGCAGGCCGACGCTCAATCCACTGAGCTAAACCAGCCAGGGCCATATCTATACTATGACATATATTATATATGCATACACTATATTCTACCATTCAAGGCACTAAATAGTTTCATACCAATATACCTGTTATGATTCTAATAGTTATGAAATTAAACTAATAAAGATGAACTTATATTGTTGCTAGTGTTTCTTTACAGGACTTATTTTGAGGCAGTTGATTTATATCATCTTCTTGTTCCCTGAACTATCTTCTTGTGTTCCTGATCTACCTTTCACTCTATTCTTCAGGATGAGTTCAATGTATCAGTCACACATGAAAGCGTATCAATCTCTTATTTTTCTTTTAGCTACAAAGTTGATTACAGCCACATCTGCCTAATCAATTATGATACTTGGTGTTATGTTTAGTTAATCATGTTGTGCAATTTAAAAATATAATTTGAACATAACTTTCATGTTTTACTATTTACCCTGGTTTTGGAAAGAGCATAAAGGATATTACCAAAATGGTTAGCAGAAAGAAATATCATTCGAATTTAAGTTTCATATGTGATCATGTCATTAGTCAGTCCGGGCAAGTCAGTAACTTCTGTCAGTCTTAATTCCTTCATTTATATGATGTAAGTCTCATCAGTATGGATCATTTGATCTTGAGCATTCTATGACTATATAACTCTTTAATAAAACTCCTTCTGTGAAGACACTCAACAAAAATTAGAAGCATAGACAGTTGATATTGGCCATATGTTATAATTTTAGAACTTGGCTTGATGTTACAAGTGAAACTAATATATCATTATGCTGTGAAGGATGATGTTTAATGGGCAAGAGATTGTCAGGGATGCTGAGGCTGCAAAACTCGCTATCTCAGGATAGCAAATGAAAGATATGGAGGGAGCCCTGTCGGGTGATAACTAATGAAAGAGGGAAGATAAAGCAAGGTCATATTTAAACAGGCATGATTTCCACAAAAGTATGCCTAAGAATCAAATAGTACTTCTATTACAATATCAAGGAACATTGCTGATAAACCATAAAATAAATATTTCATATTACATATTTTTCAAAAATGATGTAGTTCCTGGATCTGACATCCAGTCTGTAAATATGCAAATAAAATGAAATGTCCAGTTATTTATTATGTATTTACCTTGGAAGAGAACCATCAGTATCTGAGTCTTAAATTTTTAGGGATATTTGCTTCTTTCTCTATGCACCTATACTAACTTAAATTTAATGACTTTACTTAAATGGAAGAATTTCATTGTAATTGGATAAAACAGCATTCAAGTGAACAGAAATATTCTGTGAATATCTTAACTAAAGGCAGCTTGTATTTCTTTTCTACTCAGTAAAATTTTAATTCCTTTAGGAAGTCTTTTCTTTCTTTCTTTTAAGTTCTGCTTTGTTGTGGAGGAGTTCTTCCTTAAGACACGACTGCCAAGTCAAGATTTCTCCCCTACTGGACATAACTCTCCAATGAACAAGGCCACCCTTATTTTTTTTGTCATGGGCCTTAAGAAAAAAAGAGATAGTATTATCAAGGTGTAGTATATTAGCTTTTGGGGCAACAAAATTATATAAAAGATAGAGAGTCCTATAGAGAACCAATTAAAACCATAGTGACCACTAATTGCTTTATATGATTTCTGTACTCTGTATGACAGTAGATTGAGCAATGAAGCAAAACAGTATAAGTTGTCAATTTTAAGTAAAAGACATACTCTAAAAATACAAAGTAAAGCTTAATTCAGAGTAGAAAACATTATTAAGTCCATAAAAATAAATTGGCATAGCTTATTTTGCAGTATCGATAAAAAATCTACTTGCTCTGTATATTTTACAAAGAAGAGAGATGTACCAAAAAAATCCATTTGTAGACATTTTAAAAAAACACAATGATAGGCATGATTAATAAAATGATCTTTGAAAACTATCCCTAACATAAATTAAATTAACAAGTGAAAAAAGGAAAGAGACTCACCACCACCAATAAGCGTTGTTTAGAAAGTATATCTGGCTAGTTGAACCTTAAATTTATATAGTGTAATAAATAACACAACACCATATATGTGAGTCTGATTTAGATAATCAGTGCAGAGGTCAATTCACTAATATGCGAATTGGTTTTCTATTGAATGTGTTGACAGATATATTTCATTCCAGATATGAGCATATGAATGTGATTGCTAAGATTACATCCTATATTTAAAATAAGAATTAGGAAACTCTTCATTTTTTCAATTATTAATATCCATAGATAAAGCAAGCTTTCAACCATTAACTATGATATCACTTTAACCTTAAACAGTTCTATAATGTCAGCATTGAGCAAAGTATGAACTAAGATTTGAATTCACAAAAATGTGTGATTCTTAAAGGTCAAGGAGATTCTATATTTGGAAAAATGTATTCACATTTTAAAAATAACAGTGACAGATATGCAGCTTAAAAGGGAAAAATATTCTACCTAAAAGAAAATGACAATGAAACACTGCAACATTTACTGAAGGACATGGAAGAAGAATGCTTGATTATTCAAAATATATCTTATATAAAAAATATGTCTTGATTATAAAAAATTCTTTTAATTTATATTTTCAAACAGAAGGAAATATTTCAGCAACTGCTCAATAAATAGACCTGAAAGCTTTATCAGAAGCCTTTAACAATTAAAGGCCACATTTTATTTAAGGAAACAATCATGAAAGGTTATCCAAAATTCAGGGAAGGAAAACAGCTTTTCCTCCATGTGTTGTCTTCATGGAAGTCATTGTTGTTTGCCTCCTCCTTGCTTACCACTTCATGAAAAAAGGAATGTTATAGAAGTGAGAGAGGAGAAAGAAGCTCCTATGTGTTGTGTGAGTCTGATTTATAGACTGAGAGAAAAGGTCGAGTACAAAATCTTCTCTATACATTAGCTTTTATGGTATTTTTCATGTTAACTAATAAAACTCAAATGTCTAATTTTTGACTCTGTAGTACTTTTCTTTCTACCAAATTTTAATACCTGTCCTGAAAGTATACAGTTGTAAATGTGTTGATGCAGTCTGGTAAAATAAGGAGTACAGTAAGATTTGCTAGACAAGAAAATGTTCTTCAAGAAATGCTATCTCAATAACTTATACATACCTAAAAGGTTATCAGAGAGACATTTTAAAACACTTATTATTTATATTTATAATATATTGCTACTTATAGTTACCTACCACATTTTAGAAAATGAATTAGGTATTGTCAAAACCCCATCACTAGCTCATCCAGTAACTGTCTTCTAACCTATAAACAGTATCTATGCATCCTTCTAAATACTGCTCATGTATTTATTCATGAATATACCCAACAATGTGTTCATGAACTATTTTACAATCCAGAGGTAACAGCTGGATAGTCATTGAAGTGGATCTCAAAATTAGTTTGAGAATAAAAAGATAAGCCTAGCTTGAAGTAGGGTTTTCCTGTGTTTCAGAAAGTATAATAAGGACACTATAGAGCTTATCTGGTCAACTTCTATTCATCTTTGAGGTCCCACCTTTCATGCCATTTCTACTGAAGAATACTTTTGACTCCCCAAGAACACTTTCTACCACCAGGCCATGTCCCATATATTCTCTTTATAACTCATACCCTTTTAATATTACTTATTAATTCTATTTTAACAGCCACCCATGTGGTTATCTTCTCATTAAGCCCAACCTATACTCATGCTACTCTAATTCTGAGTCTTTGTCTTGTCCTCATGACATCTGCTGAACCATTAGGCAACATAGCTGGACCAAATACCTACTTCTCTCCTATTTCTGCTATTTCTCCTAGCTTTGAAGTATGGGAGATAAAAAAGCCACTTAAAGCAAAGGCCTACATTTTGTGGCCTAAAAATACTTCTAACCTCTTTTGAGCCACTCCACTCACAGGTAAGCAGAATGCAGTTGGGAAGCATCAGAGGTCATTTAATCACATGGGACTCTCTATAAAATTGAATTTGACCAAAGCCTTTTCTAGAGCACCATGCCAAACATTCTGACACATTGCTGATTTCCCTTTGGTTAGGTCATGCTTGAAGAAATAGAATAAATTGGGAATATATTTGTTTCCTATATCTACTATAACAAATTACCTAAAACTTTTTGGCTTAAAACAATAGAAGTTTAATTTCTCAGATTTATGGAGGTCAAAAGTTCAAAATCAGTTTCACTGTACTTTCTCAGGGACCTCTAGGTGATAATCTGAAGCATGACTCTTCCATCGTCCGGTGGCTGTCAGCATTCCTTGGCTTGTGGCTGCACCTTTCTCTGCTCTATATTCACATTGTTTAAGTAATGAGGACCCTCATTTGTTGAGATGCCTTAATGAATCCTATATATAAGTTTACACTGAGAATGTATTTTGCCCCTTTACATCTAAGTGACAAATGTATGGTCCATGGCAATTTCTTGGTACTTAGGCATTGTCCTTCAGTTGTGAGGCTGTGCTCCACAAATGTGTGCTGCATCTTAGCCATGGAACCATAGCCAGACATAACTGATTATTCTGTGTGTAGATAATGCACTTTAATCTCACCTTATCTGTCAGTAGATTAGAGAATTATTTTTATTTTTTCTCTTTACTAAATTTTAGAGAAATTGAGTGCTACAGTTATGAACACTGGAAAACAATAAATTTGCCGTGTTTACAGATAAACAATAAAAATAAGCCATATCAACATGCCTCATCTGATCCTTAATTTAATTAGCAGAACAATCAGATGATAGAAACACTGGCTTTTCTTCTCTTTGTACTTTTGCATTTAGGAATGTGGTCATTGGGATAAACTGAAAGGTAGTAGTGGGTAAATGTACTAAGTGTCCATAGACTTTGTTCTCACATTGCCAGCTAATTTTCTGTTTTTGTACTTTGCTGATTATTTTTTCCCAAAACTTTACAGGTGGTCTTCCCTCTTCACTAATATCTTTTCACTTTTTATTCACAACTCATCACTTTTACTCCAGTATATTTCCCCGAGCTCAGCACAAATTAAGGACTTGATAAATATCACTGAAAAGATAAAATGAAGCATTAAGGAAGGTCCCTATTTTCTTTGCTTATATGTGCACTTAAGTAGAAATTCTACAGCATTATTTTCTTACTG
The DNA here is from genome assembly GCF_987537825.1 of Furipterus horrens. Lineage (NCBI taxonomy): Eukaryota > Metazoa > Chordata > Mammalia > Chiroptera > Furipteridae > Furipterus > Furipterus horrens. The sequence continues at coordinate 27,562,759 of NW_028327180.1, forward strand.
AATATACGTTTTATAAATAAACTGTAAATTAAGTCCTTAAAAGTCATTTTGGCTTGCCATATTAAGTCAGTCAATTAGAATAGAAATAAATTTAAGCAAGAGTCTTGCTTTTTCTAACAATTATCTTATGGTGTAGCATAAAGTACACGACAAAGCATTTTACATTATTTCCTTCAGTAGTTTATCAAGGACTCTTTCAACCTCATATTTCAGAATTTTCAACATGTTCTCTATTACTCATCTAGGAAGCAAGCAACAGGAAATGAACAATTTGCCTCTTCACAACTGTATGGGGAAGAGTGATTTATACAGGTTTCTTTTCAACAATACTTTCACTGTTTTAAAAGCATTGAGAATTTACTGCATTTTTTGTTGTTTCTCGTTTGACTTTTTAAAACAGTAAAATCCAATTAATCTACAATCTCATGCCAATTTCCTTTAAAAAATACTCTACCACTCTCTCTCTCTCTGCCCTTCTGACAGTTTTCCCCCCGTGACCATTTGGAGGCAACAAAACGTACACTAGATGAAGAGTACTCTGGATGAAGAGCACTCTGTATTTCCCAGCTCCCCCATTAGCACTGCTGCAAGGGGTAGAAAGATGGCTAATGATTTATCAGGTTTACTGTGCTTTTACTGGCCAAAGTCTGGTTAGTGGAATAGCTCAGCTGAAGAAAAGGCTAACAAGTCCCTAGGTGCGGGATCACAAGGATAAGTTAAACTGGCCTGGAAGATGCTCTCCTCGAGGCTGACCACTGTCTTCCATATTGAAGGGAAGTTCCAATGGGTAACCCAATCTACTGGAACTCTGCTGTAGACTTTAGATAAATAATAACATTTGTATACTTGTTTTGTGTTTCTTCCTGGAAGCTGCGTTAGCTTGGTTTTTGTTTGTTTGTTTCACTTACAGTGCTTTGGTAAAAATCAATCTTGGATTACTTAGGATTTTCACTATTAAGTAGACCTAGGGCTTATTTTGATCCCATTGAAATATTATCTAGAACTTTAAGTTTAAATAAAGAGTGTTTCATGGGTTAAAGCAAAGCAGATATTAATGCATTTGGTTTTCTGCTGAAGTTTGAGCATAAGTTTTAATAAATTACTTTTTTTCTCTTTTTACATGTATCCTTTGGTAAGAAATATGGGTATTTCTGAGTTCCTTTAATCACTTCCCAAGAACAGACCAAATATACCCTTATAGAAATTCTGCCTCACAGACTTCAGAGGAGATATATATATATATATATATATATATATATATATATATATATATATCTATGTTTAAGTACTACTATGGCACATGTAGAGAAAGCAATTCTAAACGCATACGTATAGTAAGTCTTGTCCCTAAATCAATGAAAAGAAGAGAGCCTCCCTCACCCGGGACTAATCTTCTTGGTTTAATATGTATATAATAAATTAATATTGTGCCACATCACTAAAATTTGGGAGTAAATATGCTATAGCATAACATTTTCATAAATACTACAAGGATTTGAAGCAACCTAGACATATTAAATCTAAAACACATCTTATTTTAACACAATTAAAAAATGTAAGTGTACAAAGTAATTCCTAACCTTTTGGTTTTCGAGGCAGACATAAATTCAACCATTCCAAGAATAATTTATATTTAAAAAAATAGATATTTATTAACTTCTCTAAGTTCCCAAGCATAGAACCCCAATTTTGAACTTAAAAGTATAAAGAAATTAAGAAAGCACAAACATAATTCACAACAAAATATACATTGAAGTTAAAGTTATACTTAAGAATTCCTGAATATGCATGATGAAATAATTCCAAAATTGCTTCTATTTTAAGATAACTAATAGAAATCACGTGAAGGCGTTAATATTTTACAACTCACTTTAACCAAGTATGAAAATATGTCTATATTTTTCTAAGCAATCAAGTATTTTTCTTCTCAGAGTTACACATGTAAATTTCTATAACCACTTGAATGAATGATTAGTAGACAGATTCTTTCTCAAAGCTTAGGGAATTTTGGGGTGGGAAATTATTGTTTGAATAACATCTTTTTCATTGTCATCAAGAGAAAATAAATTATGTTATAATAATCCTTATGACGAAGCTAAATTTTACAAACTCTTAGATTGGAATGGAATGCAGATGTTGGGTAATTGGTAGAGCTCTACTAAATATAGACCCCGAGAAGAAATTAAAATGCTGTTTATGAATAATTCATTGAATTTTATATTTAAAAACCATGAGAACCCTGCGGGTTCCTGGGATCATGTCAGGATCCTTAGAGCCACAGAGTATGCATGTCCACGTCTGCAGATCTTCAACTTTCTAAAGAATAGGAGGAAAATTCTACATCTTTTAACCCAAAATTATCATCTTTGGAATTTTCCTCAAGCCACGTTCTCCAGATCTCATTTAAAATACCTTTGTGGAAAACGCTGAGATCAGTTTTGTCTGACAGCCTATGTGAATTTCGGTTTCATACTACTGTCCTTAAGAGAACTCGAAGCTGTTGCTTTCATCTCAATGTAACCCAACCGCTAATTAAAGATATTTTAACTCTTGCCCTTTTCCTACAATCCCTAACTTCTTCCCCTAAGTGTGAACAGGAGAAAATATAATAATAGATATATATGTTTCACATAAAATATCCTCTAATTCTATCTTAGTAATTTAGTAGCTTATGAATTCTTACCTCAAACTCTGGAAATACACTCTCTGAATTATACTTAAAGGGACAATAGCCCTATTGAACATATATGCACATTTTTTCCAATTTAAATACTGTTCTATTAAGACATTGCATTTTTCACTTACAATACCATGCTGATGCAATGTTCTTCCTTTTCTCCATGTGCAAATTGCATATTCTTTCCATGCCCTTTGCACCTATTCCATATTGAAGTATCAAGAATGCCCCCTTATTTACTATAGGAGGTCCATGTTTAAAAAAAAAAAAAAACATGGAATTTGCTATGAATTTGTGTTCTTCAATGTTTTTTTTTCTGGATCAACCTCTTCAGTGATGGGGCACCACCAGGAAGCCCCCCAGGCATTACTCTTGATCCACCTCCTAAGCTCTGGTACAGCTTGGTAATGATGGGGTTGCAAGTTTTATTCAGTTCTTTTTGCTGATGTTCTAATTCTACTTTCTCTACAGGCTGGTTCTTATCAAGCCAACTGATAATTTCATTATACTTGTCAAAAATCTTCTGTTTGTCTTCATTGTTAATTTTGTCTTAAAGTTTCTAGTCCATCTCTAGATTCAATATTTTTTATCAGACGTTAAAGAAGAACACATTAGAATAATTTCATTTCAAACTGTATAGTGCTTACATCCCTCAAAAGAGGCGTAAGGCAGCCTGTGGAAGTTTGGGAAAGGAAGATCCAACATATATGCCATAGCTGTAAGTCATGAAAAAAGCTTCTAATAAGTCCAGATAGACAGCATCAGCTTCATTATGTGCAAATAGAGTACAGAAAGATAACAGAGATGTTCTTTGTAATAATACTTTGCAAACCTGACTAGCCAAAATATCCCATTAAGTTAAAGCTAAAACTAAAACAAAAACCTCTCCTCAGACTCCCATTTGATAGGAGTCATCTTTTACTTTCGTTCATTAAGAAATTATATAATGACAGGAAGCAACTATTTTACTCATAACATTTCTGAGAAACGGTGCAAATATTTCACGATGTATATTAATCAATATGTATATGCCTTGCAATAACTCCATAGCCCCTGAGGTATTCACAGCCTGTAGGCAGAAAGTTCTGAAGGAGTTTCCTACGCCATAACATAAATTGGTGTCAGTGAACTACAGTTCTTTGCAGAGATAGGATCACATTCATGACTAAAACTTCTAATGAATCATTTTTGTCAGCAGCATTTGAATGGTAAATGACCTTCTAGTATTGATTTTTAAAAGTATTGTTAATTTATTGACAAAAGTAGTATAGCTTGTTGTGTCATAGGTTGCTGTTATTACCAATAATTTTTTTTTCTTTATAATTTTGGTTTTATTTTCTTCTATTGTTAATTCCTATTTTGTCCATTACCATTTTTCTCTTTGTGTTGAACACAACTTAAAAAAAAGAACATTTCAAAATAAATTTGTGAAGAGTTATGGATAAACAAGGATTTGATATAAAGAAAAATACTAAGGAACATTTGAGTTACCTTCTACTTGAGGTTTATATGCTACAGAAGAGCAGAGCTTATAAGCTCCGTTAAAGATTCATTTATGCCAAAAGTGTTTTATTTTTCTTTATCCTGATGAATCTGTTTTTCAATTAAAAAAGTGTATTGCTTTTATCTTCAAAACACATTTGCGGGATTGTGGTTTGAATTGATGGATCGGGGCTCTGAGAGTACTAGCTTGGAATTAATTTTTCAGTTTTTCCAGTGCATGCATGAGCAATCTGATAGATTTCCATGCATATTTAAAATCTTCATTTTATTCTCAGAGATGTCAAAGTGTTTCAGGAGTTGAATGTTGTGTTTTCCTTCCTAATGTGTCCACATTGCAGATACATCGAGACCACTGACTGATATCACTAAGTGGCTCCTACATTTTTTGCTCCTGAGCTGGAATCAGAAATCTTCCCTAGAAGATTTCACTAAAATCAACAGAAGGAGCAAAAATATTTTAGTAACTTAAATATCCTTAGAATGAAGCTGTGAATCCAGTTACATTTTTTATTAGCAATTTTGCCATTTCGGTACAGTGTTTCCATAAAATCAAGAACTTCTTTTTTTTTCCAAATTTTTTTGGTTCTTTAGTGCTTTTAGTATGTGTTGCTTCATTGACACGTAACAGCAAGGTTTATACTACTTTCTTTACTAACTGAAAAATAAGGTGTTGCATAGCTTTGTTTTTGTCCTCCTCGGTGATTCCTATGCCACATCCACCTTGAATTATTAGTCTTAGCCCATGTAAAAAGTCAATTTTCAAAAAGATTTCATTATAATATTTGAAAAATTTTAATATAAAAGATGTACATGGTTAATAGAGTTAACTAGTGATAGCAAAGTGCCATGAGTTTTACTCAGTCTGTTAGAAACTTTTCATTTAAAAAATGGAAAAGAACATGGTTTCAATGACGAATATTGGCCATGATGCAAAGTCATAGTTATGCTGATTTTGGACACCTTTTTTTAGTATATTGCTAGTTCTTTTATTCCTGAATACTACATAGTATTGAGAATTTAATCCTTTTACTGAAAGATAAATTTGAATGACATTCTTTAGGAAAATTTTTTTTTTTTTTTTTTTTTTTTTGCTATAGGCATGCCTGCCCTTTCAAAAATAAAGTAGTTACAATTATAAAAAATCACACAATTTCTTTTTCTCTGAACCATGGCAGAGAAGGAAGGGAGAAGGGTAGTTAAAATTCAGCCATAAAACACAAAGTAATAAGTGTTCACACATATAAAAGCTGCCAGCATTCCTCATTTACTGTTTATGCTATATTTGAGTAGTTTTTATCATCTTTGATTATAGTATTTTATTCTATCATTATAAGCAACAAGTGTTTTGTCTGTAGAAAGGAGCTATTTCTACAAAATTGACATAAATCCTGCTTAATAGTCTCTCCTTGTAAAAAGGGACAATGACAGCCATAGTTCAATTGACAGCTCTTTAATAATTCTGCTGGCACCATAAAAATGAAAAATAAAAAAGGCAGCATTTCATGAGAGAAGATAAATCAAAGAGAAAGGACTAAAAAAATACTGCATTATAAAAAGGTCAGACACTTAGATTAACATAGAAGGCACTTACAGAAAACATTTGCATTTCTTTTCAAATGATCATAAGATGAAGTATAGACAAGAAAGTTAACATGCATTATCCTCTAAGACAAGAGATCAATTTATATTTACCTCTAAATATCAGGTTTGATAGATTTATTTTATGATCACTTTTAAAAATTGTTTTAAATATAAAACACAAACTCTAGATTTGCAACTAAAAAATATAAATATGTCAACTTGTCACTTGCCAAAGAGAGTAAATGGGCTGTTTTAGAGATTCCATTGATATCTTCCTCTATTTTTTTTGTAGACACACACACACACACACACACACACACACACACAGATACACACACACTCATGATTTCTTATATTCATGCTTGCTGTGAGAATTTACATTACTCCAGCTTAGTCATGGTAGTGGCAAGAAAATGTTTTCATTTCCTTTCGTACTGAAATTGGAATCATTTTAAAGCAATCCACTGGTGTAGATAAAAAGCAACTTATGTTGCATTAGCTTACCTGATATCTAATTCTCTAGATTTGAATTTTGTTTATAAACAATCTACTCCCAATAGAATCTAAACTCTTTCACAGCAGAACAGATTTCTATATATTTATTCGGATCTGTACCACTGTGACAAGAACACTCCCTAATATAAAGAGTGTGGCAAAAGTTGGTTTACAGTTATAAGTATGCAGAAGAGTTTATTTTTGTATGATTATTTATTCATTAATATATTATTTTCCACACAAATAACTGTAAATGTACTTTTGCCTCACCCTTGTAAGTGCTCAAAAATATTTATTTTCAAAAACATAGATAGTTGGCATTAATTAGTATCTCTTCTCTATATACTCCTAGATTCATTGTTTAGAACACTAAATTTATGCTTAGTGTTTATTTGCACTGAAAAGTTAATTTCTCTTATATCAACCACTTGTGGTATATTTTCTGATACTGAATATGCTACAGGTGAGAACAATAAAGTTTTAAGCTCCTTTGAAGAGCCAGATGAACCAATATTAAGTTCTCAATAGGCCTTACTCAGAAAATTGTTGGGAACTTGATCCACCTTCTTCATTATTACTAGGTTTTCCTAATTTCTGTCAGACTTTTAGATCTTTTACTTTCTTTCTCAGCACTTCTATATATTTTATACATTACAATTGCATGGATATAGAGGTATAGAGTAAGATAATATGAATAGTGATGTTTCTCAAGTAGTAACAGAAACTCACATTTCATATTTATTAATAGTATTTCTTTAGGAAAATTGCATTTGACATTCATTTTTAAAGGTACACACATATACCTGAATCACAGAAATAAGTCTAAACATATGTTAGCATGTAGTATTGTTTAACTTACAATGTTTAATAAGTCCACAATTTGTATAAAAAGGTACAATTAAAGATTTTCTATGAGTTATTAATAAGTTATACTTTCAGTAGTAATGACAAAACATCACATTTCTTTTATCAGAAAAATTCCTAAAGAGAGTACTTTTCAATAATAAACTTCAGTCATGTTCTTCCTACAAAATAGGTACTCCTCATATAATTTCAGACTTTTCATTTAAATTCAGACTAATTCTGGTAATATCCAAATATAAGCAACAATATGATAATTAAGTCAATATACATTGAAATATTCATTCTATTTTTTTTAATGAGCCTTGTTTTTAACTGAAGTTTCTTTCAGAAAATCCAGCTACCAATGAACTCTTCTGAAGATGTTTCACATTTTATAAGTAAACTGTAATGTTGGAAATTTTTTTCTTGCTAAAATATCAGTTTCAGTGGATGTTAAATAATTTCTCATTGAAATAAGATGTAGGTAAAATTTGTAAAATTTGATTGCTCAATTTAACTTCATCAGGAAATAGTCTATTCCATTTATAGAATGATGGATGGGTGGATGAATGGAATTAGACCAATATATGTATTTGAATTTATTTGCTCTGGCTTTTATCTATGTATATTAAGCAATATGATATTCAGAATTCTCTCATTGCTAACACGGGGAAGTCTGCATGCCTCATGTCCCTACAGCTTTCATGCAAGGTCACTGGGGTCAATATAATAATTAACTTAAGAAGCTACTTATAGTTTTCACAAGAATCCAATTAGCACAAAAACACTGGAAACTAAATGCATTGATAAGTTGGCTAATAAAGGTATTCTCTGGGAAGGAGCAAATATGACTGCTGATTTTTACTCAAAATTCAGATTTTGCACAAATCTCACTCCAATATTTAAAATTATGTTACTAATAACATTAATGGGTTTCACTGAATCTTTTCTCTACACTGAAGTCAGAAGAGATTTTCAAAATAAAAACCTAATTGTGTTTCTTGCTTCCCAAAAATAACAAAAAAACCAGACAACAAAAAACAAAGAAGCAAAACTCTCAATGCTTTCCTTTTGATCTGTGGATAAACAACAAAGGCCTTCAGTGGATCTGAAAGAGAGAAACATCTGCTCTCCCACCTCTACAGCCCCCCCCACACACTTGGTACCCCAGCCATGATGTTTTCATTCAGTTCTTTCATGTGCTTTCTTTTCACAGGGTGGAGTTTACACACTACTCTGCCCTCCATCTGGCATGTCTGTATAAATCACTTTTTATAAATCTCCTACAAATCCTTTAGACCTCAGCTCTGAGTCACTTTCACAGAGAATTCCTCTCTGACTGAAGGAACAATTCTGTTTCTCCTTTTCTCTTTCTCAACTGCAAATCTCATTTCTCCTTCCAAATAGAAAAATGAATTATTATTATCATCCTCATCATCATCACTAACAATGTAAGGCATGTTAGGAACCTATTCTCCATGTGAGCCTCCTCCCATTTCTGCATTTCTTGCAAACATGGTACCAATGGCCAATTGATCTAAACAATCTATTCAAGGATAAGTGTATTGTAAACTGCCTTGGAACATAGAGGTGTGTTTCCCTATAGAAGCAAGGGCAAATTTGTTCACTGTTCAGAACAATAAAGATAATAAGCAAAATGCAGGAAGGCTTACTACTCACTATAAAAATCTTGGGTTAAAATCTAAGCTCAGAATTTATCTCCTGTAATGTAAACCACAACATGAGCAGGTATCTAGCGGGGCCCCCACATTGCCTCCATGGGACTGAGAACAAGAGGAATCAACTGGTGTGCCTATGCCCCACGCTGCTTGATTACCAAGTCCTCTGCCTCTGACACAGGGGTCTGGTGTCTTTACCAGAATCCATGGAACTGAGACAGGTTAATTTGTCTGCTTACAATAAAGGTGAAATCTCAAACTCTTCACAATTTTTAATAATGCATAAAAAAGGAGGAAAAACATGAACAATATAAAAATAATGCAAAGGGAAACTTGAAAGAAAAGGAAATAAGCAGAAGATAATATGGAATACCCAGAAGTTAGGGGACCACATCAATAGAACAAAAATCACACATAATATCACCACCCAAAGATTCTTTGTGTCAGCTGTCTGAGGAGTTTTTATTAAAAAATATTCCTTATCTGTACGTATGTGTTATAATTTATTACTACATAAAACAATGCTGTGATAAGTACTATTTGATGTGCCTATAGGAGGTCTATTCTGATTATTTCTATAGCACGAATTCCTAGAATTTGAATTTCCAAATCCAAGGCAAAATGCTTACTGCCTTACTTCAGTGCCCTCCCAAAGGCAGTTTAAATGGTAATGAGTACTCTGAAGAAAAATAAAGAAGGGAAGGTGATTGTGTTGCAGTTTTAAATAGGATGCTAAAGGCTGAAATGTTAATATTTGAGAAAATGAAAAGTGAAAAAAGGTGAAGGAGTAAGCTATGAAAATTCCAAGCAAAGGAAACTTCAAGGAAAGTCACCCTGAGTTTTAAAAAGAAAAAGCGGTCACAGGAAGAGGGGGGGGCTTGACCTATTTGAGGGAAAGCAAATAGGTCAGAACAAAGATTTATAAGTAGGGAAGAGCAAGAGCATAAGAAAAGCAGAATTGTAATGGGAGTCCATATCTGTGGGCCTCTTGGAAGGGGCAATCCACCATGGGTACTGACCACATGTCCTTGCTGGATATGCCAAAAATAAACCCTGACTGCTTGTTACCTTATTTCTTAAGATGGAATTTTCAGCAAGTAACCTTGAGATATGCAGTACTGTCTGCCCATGGACAAAGAGCAGGCTTTCTTCTACTTACTAGAAGTGATGAGACCACAAGCTCCATGCTCTTCTCCTGTATTGTAGCCCGCTGCACAGGCTGGTGTCCATGATAGAGTCACAGAACTCAGGGACACGGAGGCTCCATCACAACTAGGAAGCTCTGGCTACTGTTTTTGCTGTGAGTAGCGAAGTCCTATGTGACTAACCCAGAATTCTCAAGTCTTCTGCCAGCGGCCAGGAAACAATGGCAGGCTAACCTGCAGCCTGCAAGTTGGGTAAAATCCCAGACCCCATGAAGCTCTTGAAGAGGTCATACCAACCACTAAAAAGACTTTCACTTTTGCCTTGGGTGATGAGAAGTTCCATTAGAGTCTGAACTTAAGCAGTTAAAAGGGGTCATTCTTATAGCTGTGTGAAGAAGATTGAAATAAGACAAGGGTATAAACAGGAGGACAGGTAGTTAAGGAAGCAATTCCACTAATGCAGGCATGGCATGATGGTAGCCTGAACAAACATCCTAGCAACAGGGATGACGAGAAGCAGTTGCATTCTAGTGTATTTTCAAGGTAGAGCTAAAAGAATTTTTTGACAGCTTAGATGTGGTATATATAAAATAAAAGAGATCATAATGAGTTACTAAAAGGATTGAAGTAGACATAACTGCATTCATACAAGAATGGGATTGGAAGGTTTAGATTAAAAGTTTCCTTCCATTTTCAGCTTGTTAAAAGCATATACCATAAATGAGTATTGAATTTAAAAAAATAATTTTTCTGCATCTCAATGAGAGGATCATAAGGTATATCTCATTTGTTTTCTTAATTACTTTGACTTTGGAACCTTGTTTTCCTAGAATAAACAGTGTTCTGATGTATTACTCTTTATATAGGATTGAATGTGCTAGTTTTGTTAAGAATGGTGAATATATATTCATGAGCAATATCAGCCCGTAATGTTTTTAAGTTTTAGTCAGCTTTTAATATTGAAATTAATCACAATTAGTTGGCACAAATTCTATTATCCAGAAGTGTTTGTACAGTATTTGTGTTTGCGTCTTTTAATATCTAAAATAATTCATGATGAAAACAACTCCACCTAGAGAAAAAAATTTTAAAAATCTTTAATCGCTAAATATTTCAGATTTTCTATTTTGTTCTAAATCACTAGAAAAATTTTTGTAGAAATTTTTACATTTGATCAGTGTCATATTCATTAATACAGTTACTAATAAGTTCTTATGAGCTCTCTGTTGTCTATAGCATCTCTAGTGATGCTCCTTTTTTTATTTTCATGTTTGATATTGGAGATGTGTCTTCTCTCTTTTGTTTTGATCATTCTTCCTAAGGGTAGTCTTTCTTATTAGTTTTCAGGCAAAGTATTTTTAGGTTAGTTGATTTCCTCTATTGTATATTTGATTCATATTTAATAATGAATTGCCTTATAATTATTTTCTTATTTCTACTCTCTTAATTTTAATTTTCAATTCTTCTTCTAACATCTTGGGTTGAATACTTAGAATGATAATTTTCAACTTTCCTTCCTTTCTAACAAAAACATTTTTAATGTTATATAATTTCCACTAACACAGATTTAGCTAGAACCCAAAAATCTTCACATCGTGATATTTGCTATTTTATTATAATTCAGTTAAAATTGCTTGCTAATCTTAATTGTGTTTTTTTCTCTAATAATGGGTTATTTATAAAAATATTGTTTTATATCTAAACATTTAGAGCTTTTCTATTTACTTTTTATATTAATTTTTTTTGGTTGGATTCCATTGTAGTTAACATACTGTGAATGCTTAGTTGAAATTTACTTTTTCCTGCTCAGTACAGAACATTTCTGTTTTTTTTTTTTTTTTTTTTTTTTTTTAGTATAAGCTACAATAAGAACTTCATAGGCAAAAGTGGTTAACAAAGCCAAAGTCACAGAGATTATCTCATAGCATATGTGCATAGAGAATAACTACAATAAACATCAAGTGGTAAGTGGTAAATGAGCGTAAAAGAGAATGCGTTTCCAGAAGTTGGGGAAGTAGAGAAGTGACGTTTTCCCAGGGTTATCATAGAGGATCTTAGAAAGGTGGGATGTGATCAAGGCTACAAACAATGCATAAGTTACAGGGTAACTTGTAAGTTAAAATATACATATAAAATGTATTTCTACTGAAAATAATTTTCAGTAATTTCAATTGTCCTAGTTGGCTGAGAAAAGTTCGGTAAAGCCGAGGAGTTACAAGAAACACACCTGAGGAGTCTATGGGGTTTTGATTAATTCGATTGTCAGGTAAAGATGTTTCAAGTTCATTCTCTAGGTAATGTGAGTTCATATGTTTGAACACACTTTTTTAATAGATGGCTAGAATAAGTGATTTTGAAAAGTTAGCATAGTGTCATTGGAAGAATGACAGAGTTAAGGCCAGGTAAGAAGGTACAGAATTGTCAAGCTACAAATTCATAAAGATACAAAAGTGAAAGCAGAGAAACAATAAGAAAGGGACAGACCTGAAAGACACCTGTGAAAGGAAAATAGACAAAACTCAGACATGCATCAGGTGCAGAAAGGAGCCAGATACTTCTGGTTTGGTAATGAAAAATTATATTTCTATGAAATGAAATGAATATATACATATATGTTGGTAATTAGTTTGGTTATATACATTTTGAATTTCAGATGCTGGTAGTCAGTCTGGTTAAAAAAATGTTTAGTAGGTAATTGCAAGTTCATAACTGGAATCCAGAAATAAATATAAGTATCAACTTTTAGAATTTAAGCCAAGAAATATAAAGACAATAGCTTCAGTTGTGGACACAAATCTCTGAAAAATAGAATGTAGGGGAAAAAAATAAAAGAAGATACTGTGGGAAGCACACATATTGAGAAAACAAGAGAAAAAGAGAAGGAAAAGAAGAGAAGAAACTAAACAACATTTAGTTGGTCAACAAGTACCATACAATACTAGTAACGTAAGTTAAATAGGAGTAATCATATAGTGTAACATTGCAGGTGTATAGGGAGGAGAGAGTCCCAAGAAAGGATGTGCTCATTTGCAATAATGAATATCTCTGGTCAAGATGAAGGGCACCAACACTTTTTTAAGTGTGTGCTATATGCCTGATTAGGTACAGAGAGAAAGTCTATACACACAAATATTTCCATTAAATTCCATGAACCATATAATATGGGTATTGTAATCTGTATTTATAAAGCAAGATAAAGGCTCTATATAGTTAAATGGCATGTTCTATCAAGTACTAGTAAAAGTTGGAACCTAAATTTTTTTGATTCAAAACTCATCCTCAGAAAGATAAGACAGATTTTAATAATGTAGGATAATTGAAAATTAGTTTGCTAGACTTAAGGGGAATGCAAATAAATCACAAAAACTTATTTGCAGAATGTAGCTCAGACTTAGTGCACCCATACTATGAATTCATTATTTTTTCATTCATACTTTCAGTAAATATTTATGATAAAAAAGTGAACTATGCAAGACAATGGGGAATAAAAGTGGTCAACATAAATACAATAACTCTGAGGCAATAAAAACAAATATCCCAAGACCTTTCTTCTTACGAAGATAACAGTGTGGGAAGCTATTGTTAATTAAAAAAGAAAAAAAAAGCCAAACTAATGTAAGACTGTGACCGTGACCATGCAAAGAATAACTGCACTGAAATCTGAAGGGAGAAAAGTTATTTAGTAGATAAAGATGTACTTTTTGTGGCTGGGGGCAGGGGTTCTAATAGATAAGCTGCCGCGTTGTGAGTGGTCAGTCCCTTGGTGGGGCTCCCAGGAATGATGAGAGCTGAACTCTTCTGTCTAACAAGGCAAGAGCTGCTGACGCCTGCCAAGAAACACAGGGGTGAGATGGGAAGTGGAGCTTTCAGCCCCAGGCAAGTCTTGAAAGGACTCCAACTCAGGGAACAGTTTGTAGGCAACCTCATGAAATGATCTTAAATCAGAGAACGTTTGTGCTTTTATCCACTCAGTTTTCAAATAACTTGCTACAAAGAAATAAAGAACTAATATAACATCATTTGACATTTTAAAGATGTATTATAAATGTATTTAAATGTTTTCTTCTTTAGCTTTCTAAAAGCATAACCACACATAAAAATATAGTTGTTAAATCCAAAATTTGAGTTTATAATATTTTGTGTTTATATTTCTTGAAGTAATTTTTTAATGAATTGGCCTGATAAGGAAATGGGGATATGACCTCTAGAAATACTGAGAGAACTTTTCCCTCAAAACAACCCCCAACATCCACAGAAAACTATATAATTTTTGTGCAGTAAATGGACACTAATCTATTGAAACAAGATGTAAAAAATAATGTCAATGAGCAAAAAACTCAAAAGCTATGGAGCAGAAAAGATTAGACTTATAATACCCTGTGGAATTTGGTTTAATACTCTGAAAGTATCACAGGTGTTGATATTTGCATGATACATTCAAGGAGAATTTATAACAACTTACCAGCTGTACTGTAAATAGTGTCTTATAAAAAGTCTATTAAGCAATAATTGCTATTCAATATTCATGGCTTAATGAAAGTGACTTACTGCAATTTTGAGCCATTTTAGAACCCTCATTATGTAAAATTATGACATGTGGAAGCTGTTTAATCAGTTATTTTGGAAGAAAATATGTGAACATAGTCTCTCTCTCTTTTTTTTCCCCATATGAGAAAAGAAAACATTGACTGCATTCAATTTAAATAGTTTGTGTGTTTTTGTTATTTTAACAAAACTTTCCAAAAATACACACATGCAAGTCTTAACCAGCCATCCCATTTTCACTGGTATCATGATAATAGAAGCTGTGTTTGGGTTATTGCAAAATTTCTTAACAGGACCCTGCCTCCCCTTCTGCCATTCTCCCACCTCCTCCCCACCCCTTCCCAAACCTGTCACTATATTCTTGACACAGTTACCAGAGTAATCTCAAAAATAACACAGGCCATTTACTCCTCTGTTCAGGACCCTACTGCTTCCAAATTTCATTCAGAGCACAATGGTGTACGAAGTCTTATGTAATTAGGTCTTCTCTTAGTTCTCTGAGCTTATCCACTTGGATCACCCAGGCTCACTCAGCTTCAGCCACATTGCTTGATATCCTTGAAGTTTCAGCATATGCTACCATGTTCTGTTCTAAGCCTCTGCTGTGGCTTTTCTCCCTGCCTAAATTACTCTTCAGCAGAGAATCAACTGATTAGTTTCTGCAATTCTTCAAATCCTTGCTCAAACATCATCTTCACAATGACGCTTCCTTGACCACCTTCCTTAATGCTGCAGTCTGACCATTGTCTTTCTCCCTGCCTATATCCCCCATACCTTGCTAAACACGTTTTATAGCACTTAGCCCTTTTCAAAATATTTTTTTGCCTTTATTATATGACTACAGCTTTTCTCTCTATATGCTAATATAAGTGCCCTGTGGGGAGGGATGGTGCGTCTATTGCTCTCACAGACGTCACCTCAACAGCCTGTAACAGTGCCTGACACAGAGTAGATGGACAAGAAACAATTGTGGAATACAGAAGTGAGAATGTGTACAAAACAACCAACATCACCTTCCAAAAATCCCCAAATATTTTGATTTAAAGTGTACAATAATTTTCTCAGTCTGTGATCATTAAGGTAATATAAATATGCCAATTGTCCTTAAAATTCACTTCAAAATATCACTAAATATTATACTTGATATCCTAGCATAGAGACCAAATTTCTTAAGAAATTACAAGTACTCTTTCACTTCCTAATATTAACTTGCACTTTTGAAACAACAATTTATCATTATTTATCCTTTTCCACTATTGCTCATTTTTTCCAAAGTCTCAAAGTGATCATGTTGCACAAATCTCTACAGTACAAATATTGCATAATTTACTGAATGTTCAACCTTACTCATTTATAATACTGCTACCAAGGAGAAAATTGCTGTTGTAAGCAAAGTTCTGCATGTTGCTTGGCCTCCTTTAACTTATTTTCTTTAGAAAACATTCTCAGAGATGAGATTATTGAATCAAAGGGTATAATGTATTACTATTCCAATTACAAGACTGACAAAATAAACAAACATAGCTTTTCCTGCTAAACCTCACTGGAACTACATTTAATTTTTGGAATTGTTGCTTCTAGTTTTATTGCTTAAATGCTATTTTAAAACATTCTCGGTTTACTTTTAAAAAATAGTTTTATTGAAGTATAATATGCATACCTTAAACTTCATTCACTTAACTATACAATTCAATGATTTTTAGGAAATTTGCTGAATCAGGAAACCATCACTGTAATAAAATTTCAGAATATTTGTTTCCAATGTGTTAAATATTGACATGCAAAATCCTTTGCTAGTATTTGTGGTTTGGAACAAAAAAAAAATATGTATACAAGCTTCCTTGTCTGAAAAAAAATATGAACTTTGAAAAAAATATTGGACTGTCCTAATCCTTACATTTCTTTTATTTGAAAAATCTCATTTACTTCCTTGGCCTGCCTGCTACACTATTCCTATTCCAATAGGGGCTCAAAAGGCTTACCTCCATATTATAAACAGCACATTTCAGTAGCCCATAAACATAGTTTCCAGTATTTCCAAAAGCATGCAGCTATAAATTAGTAATTAAGTTTTCTTTTGCAAATATTTGATTTATAAGTTTGTTCACTTCTTTCCTGTTCTTGCTCTTAACAAAGTTGCAAGTCTCCTAAAGACACTACTTCTTCAGCCTTCTCAAGTTTTTGTATCATTTCATGTGACTCATAACATGAGCAAGATAGATGTCTCCCTTGCCCCTCACTCTTTGTCACTTCCCTAAAAACACCCACATTTGAATCTTACATCATCAGACATTTCCATCTGTCATTTTTACAGTCATCTATAGACCCTGTGTCCTACTTATTTCTCAATGGCTTTCGCTCCTGGTACATTGTCACTCACTCCAACATATTTCTTGGTGATTTTAATTTCCATATAGATATTGTCAATACCCTTGATAACAATGATCTTGTCTTCTACCCAACACCAGACACTCATCTCTGTGGTTCCACATCAGTTTGTATTATTACCAGTAACACTCTACAGGCTGCATGATCTCTAATCCAAGCTCCATCCCTCCTATATCCCAACCAGCAATTTTTTTCAATCTTCCTCACCTTACTTATGTCCTCCTTTCTCTGTTTTGCCAGTTTAGAGTCTGTGATCTACTGCTAAAATCACACCCCCCCTCACTTCATCACACACAATTAGCAAAACCCCACCTCTGCCCTTGCCCCCATGCAGATGCACGTTTGAAGGAAAGCACACAATCTCAGTATTTAGCCTCAACTTAAACTCATGGACTACTAAATGTAGGGGGGTCCTGAAACCACACTATTCTCTTAGAGCACTTACCCTTTGTTTCTTCTGAAAGAACAAAACCATGCATAAATATGTAGCCCAATCTAAACTCTTGGTTTCTTCGCCCCCAATATTTCTTTCCTTAAGTCTTCCCCAACCAACTTAACTGCAAATCCATATCTCTAGTCACTCAAGTTACAGCCCCTAAGATGCCATTGACTCCGCTCTGTTTCTCAAAACCTGAAGCAAAAATAGTTGGGTCTTTCTTTAAATGTGTTACAAATTTACCCACTTATCATGACTTCCTAACAAGTCTCCAGGCCTTGATTCTTATCCTTGACCTCACAATGGTTTTGTTTCAAAAAAGCAACTATTTTGATTCATTCTCCTATTCCCTTAATTACAGAATACAATAAATAGATAGAAGGTATAGAGTGTTATAGAGAATGATCAGGGAAGAGGAGAGGGGTTAGAGTCAGGCATGGAGAAGTGTTACAATTGAAATAAGGTGACTATGTCCAAGATGAGAAGATATTTAAGCGAATGTTTATTTAATTTGCTTCTTTTCTTGCTCCTTCTACTAGAAGGTAAAGTCTGTGAAGACGGGATTTGCCTCTTGGTTCACCGCTGTATCCCTAGAACTGAGGAACACATTCATTCCTTCCACAAATGTTTAGGAAGGACACTCACATGGGCACCTGAAAGGCCTGACCAAGGAAGAGAAGTCCTCTCTCCTTTTCTGAACTTAAAGTCATTAAATAAGTTGGAGGGAAGGAGGAGAGTGACAAGCTTAAAGAGTGTTATTTAAATAGTTGATATTTTATATTCTATCATAATCAGTTAAAAAGAGATTAATCTTCATAAAATATGACAAGCATCCAATGGATGCTTTAAGTACACATAGTATCAATCCGTTGTCGGCAGCCGTCCGTCTCGAGAGACAATGGTGTAGCTTCTTAAGAGTCTATCTGCAGCGCCGAGAATGGCTGTGCAGTCCGACTCGGGAGTGACACGGTATCTGTCTCCTCCCGTGTTGAATCGACATCTTGCGATGACGCTGGAGTGTCCTCTCCAGTGGAGCTGAAGCTACAGAGCCTGGGCAGGGTGATATGGAGGGTCTGCTGTTGCCCATGCAGCAGACCCCCCCTCTCTTCGCAGCTGAAGGGTCCAAGGGAAAGACGGAGTCAATACAGCTTGGCTTCAGGTGCGCCGCAGGAGTTGCCGGTGTTGACTACAACGTCAAACCGCCTTAGGGACTCCGGCTCCGGATTTTCTGTCGGGGTTTACTCCCTTAGCCTTTCCCCTGAAGAGGTATGCCGCAAGGCAGCGGAGGTTTTTTGGAATCAGAGTTTTCCTTCTCTGATGTGCCCTGACTGGAAGATCGAACCAGCGACACTTAGCTCGCAGGCCGACGCTCAATCCACTGAGCCAAACCAGCCAGGGTTAACATAGTATCAATTACTTTTTAATTATTTTAGAATGTGTGAAGTGTGCTCATTGCAAACATGGTTTGCTCATTTGACATTGTTTACCTGGTTCCTGTTAACTGAGAAAAAAGATAAAGAAAGAAATAAGGAGTGACCGAGAAAGATGTGTCTAAGTTAGAAAATAGAGTCTGTGACTTTTTCCAACTAATTAATGCTTAGGAAAGAAATGAGAAAAATAGGTTAAATGGGGAAGAGATTAAATTACCAAGGAATGTAGGAGAATAAGAAAAAATATAATAAGAATGTGAAATACCATCTTTACTTAAAATATAACTATAGTTTTTATATCTTATAGAGAGAGGTCTAGAGATATTTATTAATTACTAGTAACTCATAATTATAATATCACTATTTTATAAATATAGCATATATATTATATGATAAAAATAAGAAAAATAGTCATTATAAGAAAGTAAACACAGACTTTAATTAAGGGAGTAGGCACTACATTATTAAATATTTTATTATTTGCCTTTAATTCTTATTTTGCAAATGAAGCACGATAAAGTACACACTAACATAATAATTGAAACATTTTTGTCTAATTAGATTGAATCATTTTGGAACTCTCTCCTAAGGAAGGAATTTAATAACTCACATGAAGCTATTTTTCTTATTATGAAAGTAGTATATACTCATGGTAAAAATATCAAAATATAGTTTGATTTGAGAAGCAAAATCCTGGATAACTTAAGGATTATTCTTTTAAAAGTTTCATTTATTTCAATTAATTTTTTTACATTTTACTATCAAAACAAGGCTTTGTGTAGGTTGATATGGAGAATGCAAAACTAGAAAGGACACGGTGAGTTATAGACCTAGTAGGTGGTAGATACCACTCATACAATAGTGAAAAGCCACAATGAGGGATATAAATTTCTATGAGTTATAGAAGAGGGAGAAATAACTTCAGGTGGGAAACATAAAAAAAATCACTGAATATAAAACACTTAGACCTTACTCAGAAGGATACATAGATATATTTGTTCTCAGAATATTCATTACGCTGGAGTATAAAATAATCAATCTTAAGAGCTTTGGCAGACTTTGATAAGGGAGCACAGCTACTCATACAATGTCATAAAAATAAAAGCACTTCTGCAGCAGGTCAGCCTCTTCACTGAGTGTGGCAATTGCATCTAGAATTGTAAAGACAAAAGAAGTTCCATCCAGTTAGCCAGGTCAGCTAAATCAATGCTTGGATCAGAGAGTAGCAAATTGTGCTTGCAATCAGAATAGGATAAACACTGAAACTGGCGAGTTGTGTGTGTTTATGAGCAAGAAACAGAAAGCAAAACAATCTCAATGGGCAGGCCCATGACTGATCAGGTTTTAAGAAATCCAGTCTGGTCAATCTCAGAGTGGTCTTAGAACAGAACAGTTGGAATAAAGCTGCATATGATATTGTAGAACAACTCAAGGACTGAGCAGTGAATTCTTTGCATATAAGAAAATTGGGTCCATCAAAGGTTGTAGAATAGGAAAAGAAACAACCATTCTTCTTCCAAAAAATGATTAATCTGGCAGCTGTAGATTTAGAATTTTACATTTATTTAAATGATGACTAGAATATCCTGAATATATTTAACAAATTGCCAAAAGTGAAAATATAGACCAATGACATAATTGGGCAATAAAAAATAAACTAGAAATAGTAAAATACACAAAAAATAAATTCAACTTCAGAAACACACAATGTGAACTGATACCATTTGCACCCACAAAATTCACAAAAATGTCAAAGCATGAGCATTAAAATTCAAAATAAAGCTTGTAAATATGTGAATTACACCTATAAAATTTAAAAAATAAACACAAAATGTTTAACACAGATGCATAGATAATTGCACTCATAGAAATGTACAAACATACTAAACATAAATATATAACCTAAATAAAGATGTGCATAATTAGGCATTCTCATAATTTGATGATTAAGGTATTGAAGAAGTTTTGGGGGAATAACTTGGCATGCATCAAAAAAAATTACATGTATCCCATTTAATCTATTCAGCTAGTCTCTTGACACTATGTATGTAAACATTGTAGTCATGGGCAGAGACATTGAGATGGCAGTCTCTTATGAGAAAAAAATTGAAACAGATGCAAAGAGTTCTGATGGTATTCAAATTAATGGTTCAAATTTATCCTTGAAGCCTGGATGAATTTTTATTTTTGGGTTCTGTTAGCTATTCCTTAATCCTACTGAGCATGCCATTGCCCAGGAATAGCCAACTGACCTGGAGTCTGCAAGATCCTTCCCCATGTGGGAAGGCCACCCTCCCCTCAACCCCCCAACACTTATTAGGGATTTCTGGACCCAAGGGTAGGTAGGACAATGACCATGTCCAGCTTGAAGCAGCTAGAGGGGCATGAGACCTTCGCCCATTATCCTTTATAAGATTATAAAGGGTCTTAAGTCTGAGAGGGGGGAATTGTTACAGAGCGGGGGTCCTCCAAAAATTTATTTATTTAATTAATTTAAAAAAGAATAATATAGGAAAGATGAAGCCAAAGAACTGATATGCATGACCCATGGACATGAACTAAGGGGGGGTGAGATTGCTTGAGGGAAGGGAGATACTGGGTGGAGGGGAGCAAGGGGAAGAGAAATTGGGACAGCATAATCAATAAAATATACTTTAAAAAAAAGAACAAAAAGAAAAGAAGATCTACCCATAAGCTTTCAAAAGATAGTTTCTGAGGGTTTCTATACTTGCAATTTAACGATAAATCAAAGAAGAAAAATACACCAATCACTTAACAAGTATAAAATAGTTATTAAGAAAATAACTGTAGAGGAAGATTGAGAGTGTTCAAAATCATCTTCTTCACTTTGCCAGTTCCTCTGACCCTGAGAAGTAGGAGTCATAATGATGCTTACTTCTTATAGCTTCTCTGAGCATTAAGGAGTTTAGACACACACACACACACACACACACACACACACACACACACAGACACACACATAATATAACACATCATAATGGTTAAGTCTTACTACAGAACAATTTGCTATTAAGCAATATAGGTCTTTAATTATGAAAGGTCTCACTCTCAGTTTTTATCTCAATCACACGATTGCTACTTAGCTTGACACTACTATTTAAAAACCATTTGCTGCCCCAATGTGTTTTGTATGTACTTATGAATTAACATTATTGAAAGTTCCAATGAGCATGAGATATCCCCTGGTTGTATTAATAGATGGAACTCAGCCTCTTTATAAACAGCAACACAAACAACAACAAAACTTACATTATTTTGCACTTTCAACACACAATCTGTTAAAATGCCTATTAATTTGGCAGCACACATTTGAGGATGTTAAGACAGAGAAACATGCCTCAGCGCATGAGGATGAGCATATTATTTTAAGTTCTTAGCTTGTTTAGGCATATCATTCTTTCTTCAGCTGTTTGATGTTGATCTAAATTCTGTAATAAAACTTATACAGATATTTCTGTTCTGCAGAAAGAGTTGCATGTGTACATTGCTAATATTACCAATAGGGACAGCTTCTGCAACTATAAAATAAGACCTTATCTCTTAATTGTATTATTGGTTCAAGTACCTATACATCATCATGTTGGATCAAATATTTCCCTGTTCAGTCATACATCCTTCAACTTTAAGGAATGCTGGACTCTTAATCAAAAGGACTAAGTTCAAATGTCACTAGGTAGAGACACCTGGGGAGTCAGATTACTCCCAATGTTGCTGCTTCTGCCATTGTTACAAGGCTTAGCTTTAAAAAACAGCATAGCACAATTATGTGGTCTTTGTAGACCCACTCTCAGGCTCCAAGGTCAAAACTAGGACTGATCTAAGCAAAATTAACTGTCTCTTAACCCCATTATATTCCCCCATTATACATGTCCCAGAAAATATAATCCGTATATGATCAACCCAAATGGTAAGAAAATAAGGTATCCCAAGGGGGGATTAAAAGGGAGCTTAAAAAAATAAAGTTCAAAGCTTTCTAAATTTCTCCTTTTGCTCTAGGGGAAGGTTGGGCAGGTTTGCTAACAGTCCCCATGTATTACACTGAATACAAATTACCAGAATTTTAAATGCCTTAAAACAACACAAATTTATTACATACATCTGGATGACAGAAATGTAACATGGGTCCCACTGAGCTAAAATCTACATATAAAGAGGGTTTTCATTCTGGAAGTTCTAGGACAGTATTTGTTCTATTGTCTTTCCTAGCTCTTGGCAGGGTACCCATTCCTTGGCTCTTGGCCCCCTTCCCCCCTCTAAGCCATCTTTCTGATACCACATCACTGAATATGACTCTTCTGCCTCACTCTTCCACATCTAAGGACCCTTACGGTGACACTGGCCCACCTGGATAATCCATGAAATTCATCCATGAAATTCACATAAAGTCAGCAAATTAGCAACATTATTACATCTTCCACCTTAACTTATTTTCCAGGATTAAGACTTAAATATCTTTTGGAAGCCATTGTTCTGTCTACTTCATTCCTTATAAGATATTGGGGTACATGTCTTATAATAGAAATCACTGTGTGTACAGGTGGCAGACAGCCCTTATATTATCCTGTGGAAACTAGGGCTCAAGGAACCTGTGCTAATGGTTTCATTCTGGCTACTGCTATCATGTAAGTAAAATGATGCTCTTTTTCTGACCCAGTGAACTTGTGACTTTTTCCAGCATCCATGAAATTGTGTCAGGATAACTTGGAATCTTGCAATCAGGGTGAACTCAGACATTTCATAGTCCTTGCCATCATCAACTTAAAGTGTTAAAATAGGACATTTTTCAGGTCAGTGTTTGTATCATAATTACCAAAAAATTAGAGAATCTTCTACAGGTAACACAAATGTCACTTCTAATTAGAAATATTGTAGCCAGAACAGATGTAGGAGATGGGATGTAAGAAGAAAGGTGTACTGCTGGAAACTTATTTTCTTTGCATTTGTATCTAAATGATTGGATGTCATCTTAGACTACATTATAATGCTCCAACATCAGGAAATTATTTTTAAAAACATTTTCAGAACTCCCATAGAATTTGTGAGCTCTCAGAAATAAAAGGAAAGCACTAGGCAGCTGTTGAAAATGACTTACTATATTTTCAACCAAAGAACAAATCAATGTCAAAATTCAACTATGGAAAATATCATGTTGAATCACCAGATGAAACTCCATAGTCCCCAATGACCATGGTTCTCATTAAAACATGAAAATCCCAGCTTGTAAACATCTCATAATAGCTAGTTTCAAAAGTGACTATATATTACCTAGTCTATTATAGGTTCTTATTGAATAAATAGCATTCCTTTAGTCATTCAATCATCTGTGCTTACTTCATGCCAAGCACAATTTACCTCTTTTTGCTACAGTCAAAATATCTCCAATTTGTATCCATGCCTCTTGTAGTAGTAACTCACATGATCAATCTTACTAATTTTCCCAAACCTTAGCTCTACTACTTCTGTGCCCCTTGATATCAGACCGCCTGACCCTCTACCTGATTACAATTTTTTGTCCTATAAATTTCCTACCATTACTAAAAATAGTTAAGCAGGACCCCCTCGTTGTTATTGTCTACAGGTGAATAAAAATACGATTTAGAGAGCTAAATAGAAATATGAGTAAACAAAGATATATATATATATATATATATATATATATAATTTTTTAAACTTAGTTTATTATTTGGAAATATGTTAACATTATCAGAATGGTACAAATGTTCCTTTTGTATTCATTATAAGAAGTTAACCTTTTCTATCAGTTAGGATTTATTCTTGAATTATCATTGTTGGTAATGACATATATTAAACAGATTTAGAATAAGCACTTTAACACAAAGACAATTTTTAATGCCACCAAACAGCCAAAAATTTCCGGATTTAAAATTCATTAACAAACCCCAGGAGGTATTACTGAATAGCCAATATTCATGTAAAACTGACACTTTATTATTTTATCCAATTTTTAAAAATGTGCTATTAAATATTCCACACAGAAAATGTTGTTGATTTCCTTTTTATACAAAGCCCTTGGCTAACATTCACCACTTCTCAATGGGAGGAAATGAATACAAATTCATTGGTGGCACAATTTGAAACTTGTTTTTATCCCAGTGTCAGAATTTATTTTCATCTGACTTTCAAAACCTAAACAAGAGAGAACATTATTATATTATTAGATATCAAGATTCATTGGATAAAACACATTGATTAGTGGTATGATTTAAAATATAATTTAATGGGCATGTCACGAGAATATCAGGCTAGATTATTATACCCATGTGTTCTATTCCTCTGTTTCCACAACATCTGTACTCACTTTTCATAATAAACCCACCAGTTCCTTATTTTATATGCCATATGTGATTGTATACTCTGAGAGCAATACTACCACCTTCTGTTATAGTTCATATGTAGTAGGTGGTCAATAAATTTTTAATGGATAAATGCATTAAGGGATAAACATAGGTCCCCCTTCTTAAACACATTATTTATTAAATAATTTATATTTATCCTAAGAACTCACCTATGCATAAACATTTCCTTTCTCCCCATCAGGATTCATAATTCAATACTTTCAAAGGCAAGAAGAAAACTAACTAAAATAGGAATAAAAATTTAAAGCACAGCAGATCAACCCATGATACCATGGGATTTAAAGGTACTTTGACATCAGATCTCAAACATATAGCTATTGCTATATATCAGGTCCTCTCTGAGCATTTAGAAAATAGCAACTCAGAATGCACACAAAGTCATAACCATTTACAATAAGTAGGGCACACAGGATGTCATCGTTTATTTTTATTTCATGCTATCCCATAGTATTCAAAAGGCAGAATTTTAAACCCAAAATATCCTCTAAATGTGTATCTAAATATATATGTAGTAATATATGACAAAATTTGTATACATATAAATACAATGTGCATAAACTCAATAATGAACATTGTTACTTATATTCTAAAGTCAATTTAAACAAATTTTTAAACATATACATTTACATACATAATTCTACCAACATATGTAATATTTCCAGTGTGTTCCATTTTTTCCTGTAGACCTGATAAAACATGGATGGATTCCTTTTCACTTAAAGAACAACCTTCAGGACTTTTTCGCAGTGGAAGGTCTTCGGATAATGAATTTTCAATTCTCGTTTTTTTAAAACTTTTTTATAACCTTCAATTTTGAAAGTTGATTTTGTAGGTATTTCTGGTTTCATAATTTTTTGAGCATTTCACAAGTGTAATTCCATTGTCTTCATGCCTCCATTGTTTCTGATAAGTTAGTCAATATTTGTATCTCTTTTGTGAAGTGTGTAATTGTTCTCTTGCTGAATATTCACTGGACTTCTTAGAACTGTTAGTTTTGCATTTCACCAATTTTGGAAAATATTTTCCAGTATTAATTCAATTTTTTTTTTTTTTTTAGATATTTGAAATACAACTTTATTCTGATTCTAAACGAAAAGGAACGGGAATGACAGTAACAAACAAGGTTTCACCACTGAATGTTGTGATGCGGCTGCAGCGGCCTTAGAGCTGACGCTCAACAAGGAAACACCTGCGCTCCAAGACAGCTAGGTATGCGAGTCCAACAAAGGAAGGTATCTCTAAACGGCCACACGCACTCGAAGCCCATTCATCTCTCAGCGTCCCAAAGACCAAGCACAGATTCTGCTTAGCTATGTAATAAAGTGGCAGACACGTGGCACCACTGACATCACAGGACAGCTGCCTATAAAACTAGGCTTCTGACGCTGGGCTCCAGCTTCCCGTTCTCACAGGTCGTCATCCTCGTCCGGGAGAGCGGTGGTCTGAGCAACCTCGAGGTCGTGCTCATACTGTGCTGCCAATGCCGGGTCCATGACGACCTCCGGTGGGGCAAGAGCGGGCATGGCGACAAACTCTAAGTTAGGGTCTCCGATACGTTTTCTAGTGAGCCAGAGGAAGGGCTTTTCAAAGCTGTAGTTACTTTTGGCAGAAACGTCGTAGTACTGAAGGTTCTTCTTTCGGTGCAAGACAATAGATTTTGCCTTAACTTTCCTGTCCTTGATGTCCACCTTGTTGCCACATAGCACGATGGGGATGTTTTCACACACGCGCACCAGGTCTCTGTGCCAGTTAGGCACATTCTTGTAGATAACTTTCGAAGTGACATCAAACATTATGATGGCACACTGGGCTTGGATGTAGTAGCCATTGTGCAGCCCGCCGAACTTCTCCTGGCCGGCCGTGTCCCACATGTTGAACTTGATGGGCCTCCGGTTGGTGTGGAACACCAGCGGGTGCACCTCCACGCCCAGGGTGGCTACATACTTCTTCTCGAACTCCCCCGTCAGGTGGCGCTTCACTAAGGTGGTTTTCCCGGTCCCACCGTTGCCGACCAGCACAAGTTTGAACTGAACTTGGGGTTCTCCTTGGGCGGCCATGGCGCTGGGGATTCCAGAAGCGTCTCCCAAATATTTTTTACTATCAACTGTTTCTCAGGTGCTTCTTTTGAAATGACAGCTCTACTTCATTCATTATTGAGATTCTTTTTCTAAATAAACATGACAAACCCTGACCAGTGTGCATCAGTTGACTCGGTGTCACCCTGCAAAGTGAAAAGTCGCCGGTTCGAATCCAGGTCAGGGCACATGCCTGGGTTGCAGGTTTGGTCCCCATTCAGTGCATTTTTGTGTGGCAATTGATTAATGTTTCTCTGCCACATGGATATTTCTCTCCCTTTCTTTCTCCTAACCTCCCCCTCTCTCTAAAAATAAATAAATAAAATATTTAAAAAATATATTTCTGTTAGTCATTATTTTATATAAAATTATCTTGTGAAAAAATAAGCTAGTTCTGTTTGTAACTCAATCATTTAAGTTCTTTCCCTTACAATAACACTTTAACTTCATTTTGCAGGAGAGTGGTTTTATGTATACTTACAATTTCAACATACAGATTATTAAAAGGCATACATAAGGTTGAGACTAATAAAATTAACATATTTTTCTACTTTAAAGAGGATACTCTTAAGTGAAAGTGTTCTTTTCTACTGCAATTTCTTGGCAGTGAAAATAAAATGAGTACTACTGTAGTTTATTGCTACTGTCTTAATTTATGCTAAAGTACCACAGTTTTAGTCACCATGAAATTAACTTTTTATAATAATATTTCCATAGAATAGTTTGACTTCACTGACCCCCTGGAAATGTATTAGAGAGCGCCAGCATTTTATGGATCACATGGTAAGAACACTGTAGTTGTGTTAATTCAGACTAATTCCAAAACCTGACTCACTTAAGAGTGTCAACTGAGCCCACACATTCAAAGAGATATCGCTGGTTATGCCTTGTAAGATATCTACCAGTATGTTGTAACCTCCAGAATCTCCAGTTAAGTCTGAGCTCCCATAAGCCACATCATGCCTTAAACTAGCTAATCTTGTATAAGTATTGCCTCACTTATTGCGGGTATTACATTCTAGACTGCCCACCCCCACCCCGCGAAGTAGGAACCTTACATTTATTCTACACGCTTAAACCTACCTAACTTTAACAACATATGTATACAGTACCCCAGAATCCCGCGATATAGCAAAAAATCTGTGATAAATAATTAAATATAGTATTTTTAAAAATTCCGCGATACAGTGAGGCTGTGATAAGTGAACTGTGATATAGAGAGGAACTACTGTATTTGGCAAGCTGAAAGACTATCCCTATGCTGATTTATGAAGTCCCTCCTCCATGCAGATTCCTTCTAGTACCCAATCTTTGAACATCTGTCACCTCAGCAGACCCAAATTTGAGTTGTCTCCCCAATTTAGACAGACCAGTCTACTGTGGGTTCTATCTGCATAGCTGTCTGGTGCTCAGTTGATGCGATCCCCCTTCTTTCTGGGATTTTAGGGATCAGAGTCCTGTACAGACTTCCAATATCTGACAACAGTTGCCTCCTATGTCTTCATCACCTTATCCGATCCTGGTTTGAGAGTTCATTGAATGTTTTCATCCTTGTGAGTCCATTTTCCTTCACTGGATATCAATTACACAGATTTTCAGGCTGATATTTGTCAATTTTTTCCCTTTAATGTTCAGATTTTTGAAACTTATTATAGAAATTTGGTACTTTCTAATGGAATGTGTATACTTCCTTTGAGCCCTGTCTGACTGCAATTATCAATGTACCATCATGCTCTCTTAAATTTACTGCATGCTCATAAAAGTCTACAGAGAACTATAGATACCAGAAACAAGGATTCAAAAAACAAAGTAACACAGGACTTGAGAATTTGTACTATAAAATGATATAGTCCAAACCCATAAAATATATTGAAATGATCTGGAACAGTCCAGCTCCAGTCACGCAACTTCTTAAACTAACATAAGCTGAAATAAATCAGAGGCACCAGAATTTCCTGGCATCTAATCTCAACATGTAATTTATACAATTCAGAAGGAAGATTGAGAGGAATCCCCAAGATATAAGACAGAGAAGAATGGTAAAACATTCTTAAGTTTTCTACACATAAATATTTGTGTACAAAGCACCCCTAGAATTTTCATGAACATGTCATGAATTTTACTGGCATGGATTATTTTGCCTTCTTTGTCCCTATGCCTCAGTGACATTTTGGTAGTGTTTAGCTCACTCACAAAAAAGAGTGTGTTTTTAAAGTGCTTGATTATGTTAGAAGACAGATGTGAGGAAAAGGGAGGAAAAATGCCTTTAACGGGTTTCTTGGAATTACCTGACGTTTTGTATTTTCATTTCTGTGTTTGAAGTGTCCCTATTACTTTCTCTTAGTAGAAAAGATGGAATCATATGCTTTCTCTTTTCATAAGGTCAGTTTTTGCCATTAGATAATCATAAAATATAAATTTTTCAATAAAAATGTATTTTTCATTCTTGATTATGTAAATACCTTTTATTTGCCCAAAACTAAGTATTAGATTTAATCTAAAAATATATGTAGTACAAAACATGCAGTGTTTAAGAATATACTCCCTTAATTAAGCTAATATTCAATAAATAAAATAAAAGCAATATATTTTTATGCATGTATTTCCCTGAAGCATACTAGACATCAGTGGATTCTGTTTACAACCAAACACAAATGTTAAAGCAATTTTTGTTAACAGCAAAAGCAGAAATTATCTGTGTGAAATTACTAGTGCCATGTTACTACTATTAAATAAACATGCCAAAATATTAAGGTCCAATATCTTTTAAATAAAGGAATATGCCTAAGACACAAGGCAGAGTTAACTCACTTTTGCAAAAAAGCAAGTGATTACCTGCTGGTTCTTGAGATGGCGTAAGACAGAAATAGGACAAATAGCTACCCATAATTGTTTTAATCCAAATTATATAAAAACATCATCATGAACACAGTACTGCTCATTACTCCATTGCAAACCATTACTATAAACTCAGCCTCTGTGTTGCATTATTTCCTGTATGAACAAATGATAATACAACAAACTGGAAATTCTTCCAAACTAGCAGATTGATAGCACAAATTACTCAGCAAAAGAGAGAGCCTTCAGTAGCCTCAGAAGTGCTTGCTACATAAGAATGATTAAGTGTTTCTATACAAAACCACAAATCACAATAACAATCAGATGAAAATTTCCAATAAGGAACTTAAATGCACCAGCTGGCCTTCATCACACAGCAACGCTACAAATGTAAAATGATGACATTCTGAATAGCAGTGTTGGCAGCTTCAGAATACTCCATCCCAAGTTAGCTCTCTGTTTTGACAAGCACATCATAAAGAAAAACTGACAAATCAAAAGCACATCAAACATTTAACACTTGCAGAGGGAAAAACAAAAGCATAAGTGATGATTTTCCATATTGACAGCTTTTAAAATTCTAGAAAGTACTTTCAAAAAGCTGAGTAATCCCATGTCAAAAAATGTATACACTTCTTAATGCATATTAAGTTTTGCCTGTTATGCCTCAACATTTGCTGGGAGGTGTTTACTGTGAAGTAAGCACACATGGGTTTCTTTTTTTAATTGTTAGTCAACAATGGAACCAATTACACTTGTCTTAGCAATATATTAAACTATACAAAATCTTCAAAATATGTAGAATAGTTTTAACATATAAAGTTACTAAATGTGTCACATTAATAGCTGAGTCAAATTACACTTGAAGTCAGTCACACTAAAAAATAATTCAGTAGCTTAAGTAAACTCTGCTCGTAAAAAAGTATGCTCTGATTTTAAACTAGAACAAAAGCTTAGGCATCTTCAGATACACATGCAGTTACTTCCATGATATAATATCCATAATTACTAATGTGTCTCCAAAACGTACACAACATGATAGAGTGCAAAAACTTGTTAATGAGGACAACACCTTTTAGCTAAACAGGAAGTACTGATTACTTTATTTTAGGTGGTTGTTACTAAAACAAGTTGAGTCTTCTCAATTAATTTCTAAAACATTACCAGATAACTTCATAAAAATATAAATAGTATGCAACATAAAAGAAAATAGTTGTCCACTACTCTTGGATTATAGTTCATGCAAATCAATTTGTCCTGAACAAGTGTTCACAAGACAATGAGCTGCCACAAAAGTTGTTTGATCACCAGTTGATTTAATTACCACAGAAAAGTATGGTTCAAGAATGAAAAAAACAACTGCAATAGTAATGCCAGTTATTTTTAAGTCTTGAGGGTAAACCAAGCAAATTTTAATAAGGAAAATTATAACACAAACCTTTGAAATAGATAAAATATATAAAAATATTTTCAAATCTAATTATAAAATTAATTTAGCAATAGATAAGAAATACATCTGATGAAAAAATATTGCTTATTTATATACACAAATTTAACAGTTCTTTAAATTATGAAACTACTGCCTAAGAAGTACTATGGGTTCAATAGTAAATTGAAATCTAATATCAATGGCAGAGTCCACTAGTTTATTTTCCTCAGGAAATAACTCTGAACAGCTATTTTGAAAAATCTCATCCTTTATCAATCCTTTAATACAATTTTAAAACAGGTAAGACTGTTGTAAATATATAGAGTATGATTTTTACATGGACCATATTAAGTCCATTGAAAAGAATAAAAAAATATCCACCACTGTCTACTATTTAGTTACAAAGGTAATTTTAGCACTTTAAGATTGTAGAATTAATGTCCAGTACAGATGGTAGGGTTGTATTTCTAGTTTTATAAATTATTAATTTTAACACAAAAAATACTTCAGATCATTTGTAAACTGTAAAATGTAGTTACAATCAAATCATCCATATTGATTGGATATTACTTATACAGATTTAATTAAAATGTATTTATAAACTAATCTTCATGATTAATGTATGAATAGTTAATAATAAATTGTGTGCCATTTCTTTATTTCTATACGACTAAATTGCTCACAATAGTTACATTCTAATTTCTCTATTTCCAAGCTTTCTTGGACCCTTACCACACCAAAGCCATCCTCATCAAATACAAAAATGATTGTCATATTACTGAAACTTAAAAGGTAAATTCACTGTCCTTGATTCGACCTTTCCAAAGCAACTGATACAATTCAGTATACCCTATTCATTGACACAGTTACTCAGTTAATTACATCACACCATATTCCCTGGTTTTCATTCTGCTCTAATGGTCACTTCTTCCCAATCCTTTATTTGTTTTTCAACTTTGTCCCAACCTATTAATGTTGGGCTTGCCTACTGCTCTACATTTGAAATTTTTCTATACACATTAAATTGTTATTATTATCTAATTACATACCTATGGGCATAATTTGGAATATAAACCTCTTTCCTGAATGCCAAAATTATACAAGGTCTGTCTGGAAAAAATGTGGCCATTGTTAATATAACGAGAACTGTTTGTGCGACATCGATGTAACCTGGCAGCCAAGGGGAGTGGACTTGAATGCGCCTGTGTGAACAATGATGACTTCACTGTACTAGTCAGTGGGCATGGTAGACATCACTGAGTGAGCATGTGTACTGTGTGGCTATCTCATTCAAAATGACTGAGCAAGTAGAGCAATGAATCTGCATCAATTTTTTTGTTAAGCTTGAACATCCCTCTGCAGAAACTATTTGGATGATTCAGAGGGCCGCAGCTATGGGCAACTGGTGATTGGCAGCTTCATCATGACAATGTGCCCGCTCATGCATTGTGTCTCATACAGTTTTTTGGCAAAACATCAAATCAGCCAGGTGACTCATTCCTCTTACAGTCCAGATTTGGCGCCCTGTGACTTCTGGCTTTTCCCCAAACTAAAATCACCTTTGAAAGAGAAGAGATTTCAGACCATCAATATAAGTCAGAAAAATATGATGAGGCAGCTGATGGCAACTGAGAGAACTGTGTGAGGTCCCAGGGTGCCTACTTTGAAGGGGACTGAGGTGTCAGTGTTTCTTGTATCTTGTATCTTCTTCAATAAACACATCTATTTTTCATATTACATGGCTGGGTACTTTCTGGACAGACCTGTATGTTCAATTGCATAAACATATTGACCTAAGTGTCTCAAACTAAGCTTCTGTTTAACCACCATATATATTCCCTTCCCCACCAAAAAGATAGCCAACCAACAAACAAAAAAACAGCTTCTACTATTTCACGTAATGGAAATTTCATCCTTCCAGTTGCTCAGAACATATTTTTGGAAGCATCATTGACTCTTCTCTTTCTCTTAGATGTCATGTCCAACCTGTTAGCAAACCTGATTGGCTTTGCAACAGAAATATTTCCAGAGCTTAATACATGTTGACCATCTGCACTGGCATAATGTCAGCCTAAACCATCATCATCTCCCACCTGCATCACTGTGCTTGATCTCCTGCTCCTGCCCTTGCCCATTCCACGTATCTCTCCATAGCTTAAGAGCTTAAGCAAAGTAAAGGTGAAAGAGGTGAAGGGATTAAGCAAAAACAAAACAAAACACCTCAAAAAACCTCATAGACACAGACAACAGTATAAACAGTATGGTGGCGGGTGAGGGGAGGTAGGAGAGAGTAGAAGGAGGATAAATGGTGATGGAAGGAGACTTAACTTGCTGTAGTGAACACATGATACAATATACATTTGACGTGTTATAGAACTGTACACCTGAAACCTATATCATTTTATTAACCAATGCCACCCCAATAAATTCAATAAAAAATGAATTAAAGTCTTATTATGACATTGAATTTCAGTGCTGCCCTCAGCCTTAGAATTTGATACTCAGATTAGGACCTAGATATATAATACATGGCTCGACCTCTCACTGCCTTTACGTCTTTATTTTCTCAGCACAGCCATTCCTGGCTACCCTGTTTAAACTTACAATATCCTAACCCTCCAGTTCAACAACATGTTCTATCTTACTCCTTCCCTTTTCTCCATAAAACTAGGTTTCTGAACCTTTAGGATCTAGTAAAACCCATTAAACCAAGACTTGTTCACTAAATAGTCACGGAAGGAACAAATAGATTGCATTATCATGTCTAGTTTTAAGAGCACAATCTAGCCATTAAATATTAAATGTTTTAAGTACTTGTTTTACTAACTCTAGGATTTGCCATTTTTAGAAAACTAACATTTATTAAGATATTCCTGACACTGAATGTATTACCTAATTATTGTTCTCTATCATTTCTCTTATAAAATTAATTTTAGAATAATATTAAGACTTAGCCAATTTTTATATAAGACACGACTGTGATTCAGAAAGATGAAGCACAATGCCCAAGTTTACAGAGTTCATAAGAAGTAAAGCAAAGTTCAAACCAAAGGCTTTATTTTCACAATAAAATGAGGTGTCCAATCGTTTTTCTCTATTTACTGTACTTAAATATGGATTATTTTGTTGTTTTCGGACATTTTATTGAAAACATTATACATTCTTATTGAATATGTTCTTTTTAAATATTGGGTTTTTAGTCTCTTTATAATCATGCTGTACCAGTAATGTAAACGTCATTTGTTTTTAAAGGTTTTATTTTATGTGAAGTAAATTGAACTAACATATTTATTTACACTTAATCTGTTATGAAAATTTAGATAGAAGACCAAATGTATAAAGAGTTATAAATATCATGAATACTTTAAAATATTCACTATGATAATTTTTAAATAGGGAGGAGAGGATTACTTGTTTAAGTTCATAAGCAAAGCATTCCTCGAAATGTTGTAATTTTTCTTTGCCAATCTTTACAATGACTATCATTTTAAATTACAGAATTTCAAGTACTGTTTTTGTCTACTACTTTCATAGTAATGTGTAATGGATTGATTCTGAATACTACATATTTTCAAGGAGACTTAGAGGGTTTTGGTATCAGATAAGTTTGAATGAACATTCTTAAGTAAGTCATTTAAACTTAATGCTTCTTAATGCTTCTTAAGTGATTGTTCCATTGATAGGGAAGCCAAAATCTGATAGTCACTTTTTTTTTTTTTGCCCCTGGAAATCTTCCATTAGTTGGGAAGGCTGCCAAAACTCTCCTCTTTTAAAAAGAAGGATGTAAAACAGATTTGAATCAGTATAGCATTACATCAATTCTCTATCCTGGCAACAAAAAATGCAAATGCATATACACAGGGTTTTAGATTCCTATTAGTAATACAAGCTTTTGACTAGTCTAGTCATGATTCAAAGTTATTGCTACAAATCTGCTTAAGACTCCATTGACTCTTTTGAAACAAAGGATGAGTCTTCCATTACAGAGGAAGCATATATTGATCCAGGGTTTTGGATTTAATCTATCATCAAGTATATCATAAGAATGTTTTCACTATCGCTGGACCAAGAACTATGTATATAATATTAGAAGCAGCAGTTTCTCAAGTTACAGTATTTGGGCCCTAGTACTCCAAAAGCCTTACCTCTCTTTTCTACCTTCTTTATTTTCTTTTCTTTTTTAAATTAAATGTTAGCTGTAAGAAAGTCTGGCATCTACCTCAACTGAGAAGTCCTGCCTAAGTCAGCATTGGGAAAGGACAAGCAGAGGTTTAGTCCAAGTAAGGAAAAAATAATAATTCAAAGCAATCAAAGCATGTCCAGATGAATATAACTATTTTAGGCTTATGCAAGTAAGTAATTTAAAATCAACTCTAAATTTTACTAATTGAAGAGAATTCTGTTTAGTCAATATGCTTGCATTTCCATACATGATCTGGATGAACTATAGATTTCTAAACTGACAAACTTAAAATGAGTACAAAAGTAAGATGTAAAACTCAAGCCTTATTAATTCTGAACACATTTTAAGAATATGGTGTTCCTGTATTTAGAGTATCTATGTCTCCACTCAAATAATGTATTCCTAGGAACTAGGATAGTAGCCAATTATTGACAAAGATAAGAGGCAATATTTGTGATTTATTAACCTGTCTTTCCCAAGTTCTTTCCTCAGGTAATTGTCCAATGAATATAAATAGAGTCCTTGTTAATAGAGTTGTACAAACACATAAAAAGGATTTGCCTTCTAATATCACAATCATTAACTTTTGGGATGTCCCATACAGAATTGAGTTTATACTCAACACAGTTAAATATAGCAATGGAATAGTAGAAAAGAGACCATTATAATGACCATTATTCCATTTTTGCCAGTTTCTGCTTTGTCATCTCTACTTGGTTATGATGCGTAACATAGCACAGAATTGCATGAAACTAAAATATATCATTCATTTTTTTCAAATACTTAATATTTATATTTAAATGTATATTGTATCTATATGGAATTATATGGCTATATCTCTATTGAATTAAAGCTCTCTGAAATGCTAGACTATAATATGTTTTATCGTTAATTTGGATTTCCCACCATGCCTTTCACATAGTAGGTACTTAATAAAAATACACTGAGTTGAAAATATATTTCCCCATTTACTTGAATATGGTAAAGCAATAGAAAAAAAAGACTATGCATTACAGAAATATTTATAATGCAGTAATTATTTCTCAGGAAAATTGCAGAAAATCTAAGAAATAGTATGTCCTTTCAACAATATGTTAATCAGTCTTCAATTATATTTTTAAAAGATTAGTTCAGGCTAACTAAAGCAGCTATATATCTTCCTAGAAAATGATACTTCTTATGAATCTAATATAACAAATACACTTAAATTATGTTTTAAGTATCATGTTTTCTCAATAATATAATCATCTTTTTCTTGCTAATTTACTAGATTAAAGAATAAGGTTATATGAACTTTTTGGGATCCATTAAGATCTAAAGGAGACTGGTCACTGGGTTCTAAACCATTGAAAGCAACACAAAGAACTCACAGAACTTTAGCAGATGTAGATAAAGAAGATTTTCTTAAATCAGTATTTCCATTCTATGCCACATAATGCCCACTATAGAAATGGGTCACTAAAGTGTTTTTTAATAAAATTAACTACCTTCACCATCCTCTGATAATGTTTTCTATAAACAGTATAAAAGAAATCTAAGGGAGAAAAATTCAAGTATTTAATTTGATAAACTATATAGTTCAATTTCAACACAAGTAGCTCTCCAACCCTTTGGTAGCTGTACAATTAAATCAACTTCTGAATTGGTCAAACATCACTATTGAATAGGTAAAAGAAAACCTTGTATTAAATTTATTACAATATACTATGAAGTTTTTTCTTATTTGTTGCTATTTCCCCTTTAAAATTTTTTTGGTATAAGTATCAATACTTAGCTCAATATGAGAGAGAATTTCTGATTGCCACAGCAATGGAAACTTGATGAACAGGGGACAATGTAAAAGAATTACCGCATTTTTCACTCCATAAGATGCATTTTTTCCCCAAAAAGTGGGGGGATAAATGTCTGTGCATCTTATGGAGCAATATTGTGTCACAGACCATGATGTGTATTACCAGACCTGTCAGCGGTGGCGAAGGCTGTTAGAAGAGGATGAGGTGGGCCCATGCAAAACCCCTGGGGATGTTTAAATGTCGCGCTTTACTGCTGAATCTCAGGGCATCTGGTCAGTATGAAGGTAGTGAAGAAAGTGATATCAGTGATTGTGAGCAACTGAGCTTCATAAATTCTAACACTTGCTAGGACGAGTTCCTGGGGTTCCCAGAAAAATAGAAGAGTGCTTGAACCTTATAGTCTTTCCTCATTTGTTAATGACAGTGTTTATGGTTCTTAATACTGCTGTTGACTGTTGTTCACTTTACATGGTTGAAATATTATGTTATATTTTATTAAATATTTTAGTATGCCATTTGGTTCAGAATTTTTTTTCTCTTGTTTTTCTCCTCTAAATCTAGGTGCATCTTATAGTGCAAAAAATATGGTAATTCCCAAAGTGCACAGATGGCCTAGATATGGAGCATTCCTCTCTATTGTAAAACCATACACAACCATGGTTTCTTCCTTTCTGCTTCTTGGTAGCTATTTTATCATTTCCATATGATTAACTATAAATTATGAAATGTATGTAATAGTAAAATTTTTGTTTAAAAAATCATTCTTTGTCCTTATTAGTAATTTTGTTTTATAACAAGAATTCTTTAATTTCTGTCTTTAATGATCAAGCTTTTTAGTTCATTAAATAGATACGTCTACTTCTTATCTTTATAACTAAAGCAGGATAAAAAATATTTGGTTTAAAAGAACCATGCAGGATACAGATAGGATTCTCTATATTAAAAGTGACATGTTTTAACTTCCAGAAGAGAAGCCCAGGAATAATATTCTTTATAATTAACGATTTCAGTATTCTTTATATTTATTTATTAGCTTTTGAGTCCCTACTGAGACTGGGAATGAAATAGACAAACTTCAGCCTATTTTCTCACAATGTTGCTTAGGATGGTTTGAAATCAAGGACCTGAGAAACCTCTCATGATGAGAATTCAACATGGAAAAATGCATCAAAGTAGGAATGTCCTTCAAAGTGCTTGCAATCATCAGCTTGCTTTAATTTAGACTTACTCTGACCGAGAGAAGTGGTAATGTGTCAAATTTTCTAGACCTCCCTCATTTAGGACACAGAAAGGTTACAATGGAAACTTGTATCTGCATCAAACCCTTTTGTGAGAATGGCATGGCACTACATTGTGTTACACACCTCCCTTTATAAAAAAATGCTCACATGTCCATTTGTACTCATTTTTCTGTTTTTAGAAAACATTCAGAACTTAATGTGGTACTCAATATCAGAATTTCAAGAATGAAACATCACCTACAGCAGTCATATACCTTGGAAATCATTATATAAACTATGAAGTTTTAACATGTCCCATAAATATAAAATAATCATAATCACATTTTCTGGCCCTCAGATTAACCATAGAATTATATAATTTGGTGAAAAGGTTGACAATTTTATTTTCATGTTTAAAAGACTATAAAGACCAATTCTTAGAGTGAGAGTTACTTATTCTATGATGCTAACTGGGAAAAGGAGATATTTCTTCTCTCTCAATGGAAAATTTTAATTTTATAAACACCAGAATATCAAAATTTCTATCTTGGTATATAGTACATTCATGCAAAAGAAATGGATAAGGTTATGCTGACATTATATTTCCTTTCCCTAAGCTCTAAAAGTTTGACATAGCTTTCTCCTTTGTTCAACAATAGTGCATTAGAATATATGAAAATTTGAATCACAGAGAGATTCTGAAAAATGAAATAATTTCACTTCAAAATTAATTCCTCCAAATTTCCCAAATTTATAAAACTATTGTTCCTATTCATCTCACTGGATCAATGCCAAAGTAAAATGCCAGGAAGCAAAACATCTCAAAGTGAAACTTCTACCATGTTTATTTGCTCAAGAATTTCTTTTTTTCTTCATATTTCACACAATATCTTTTGCTCATAAAGAAGATATGGTGCCTAAGTGACAGAAAGGATATATCATGTCCAGATGAGGTCCCTAGTAAATAAGTTCTTTAAACCACTTATCTGTTATCCTGCTGTTTTTAACTACTGTAAAACTTGATGAGGTCATTACTATGACTTCATCACATATGTCCATGATTTTCCACCATTAAAGTCACTCTCATATATTCCTGATTGTACATTTCAACATTATGAGTTTATTTTTTTTCATATAATAAGCCGATGAGACTGTTCCTTGAATGTTCACATGGTATTTCAAGTAACCAAGTTCCTTTTATTTTGGGGTCTACTATGACCTTTATCTTGTAACTATTTGCTAATAGCCCATGAGTAGAGGTGACAGTCACACCATTTCTTAACTATCTGGTCTCTGAACTGACAAACATTACTTCTATTCTGGTTTGACACCCAAGTTCTAATCACCTGAAATCAGAACTAAAAGCTACACTAAGAGCTGCTGAAAGCTGTAGTACCTGACCTACAAATAGCCCCAAATCTACTAAGGAACAGAAGCATGATTTGTTGTATGGCTAGCTGTCTCTGGATAAATTACAACTGAATCACCAGCTAGCCATGTTTTGGCAGACAAACAATAGTTATTTCTGTATAATGGACTTCAACTGCTGGAGCATGTTAATTTTTTAACTTTGTAGAAAGCCTTCACTCTGTAGCTGACTATAGATAAATAATTAAGATATTTACAGTCACATTCTGCTATAATTAAGTGAATGATCTTACTTTTCCTCGACCTGCTTTCTTTTGTTTAGTTCCTTTAGATAAAAAAAAAAAAAACTTTAAAAACAATTTTAATGTTTGGCCTATTTAGTGTCAGAATATGGAACTCGATGATTCTTATTTAATTCTCTATTCACATTGTGGTTTTCAATATGTAATTTATATTCATTCATATTCATCTCATATATTTTTCATGTTTCAGCATGTTACAACTTGGGAAAATTACTAGTGTTAAGCCACCACCCCTAGCTACACAATCCACCCGTTATTAAGAATATACAC
Source organism: Furipterus horrens (assembly GCF_987537825.1). Taxonomy (NCBI): domain Eukaryota; kingdom Metazoa; phylum Chordata; class Mammalia; order Chiroptera; family Furipteridae; genus Furipterus; species Furipterus horrens. The sequence goes on from NW_028327180.1 coordinate 27,603,357, forward strand.
ACACATTTATTCTTGAAACTGAAGAGAGATCATAAGACTTTATATCAATATTTTAAATTACACTTTAGTTTCTTAGAGTAGTTTAAGGTTTACAGAAAAATTGAGGGTATGGTAGAAGTTTCCCATATTCCCTGGCCCTCAACCATGCATAGCCTCCTCCATATTCAATATCTCCCATCACAATGGTACATGGGTTACTTTTGATGAACCTATCTTGACACATCATAGTCACCCAAAATTGATAGTTTACATTATGGTTCACTTTTGGTGTTGTGCATTCTAAGGGTTTCAACAAATGTATAATGACATGTATCCACCATTTGGCAACATACAGAATAGTTTCACTGCCCTAAAAATCCTCTGTGCTCTACTTAATTGTCACCTCACCCCACCCCTAATGCCTGGTGACTACTGGTCTTTTTATTGTTTTCATAGTTTTGCCTTTTTCAGAATGTATCTAGTTGGAATTATATTCTATATACTTTCTTTGTTTTACTGTTGTCTTTTGCTGAATAGTAGGGATTTAAGATTCCTTCCTATCTTGATAGCTCATTTCTTCTCAGGACTAAATAATGATTCATTGTTCATGTATCACAGTTTATCCATTCACCCATGGAGGGATATGTGGATTGCCTCAAAGCTTTGTCAATTATGGATGAAGTTGCTGTAAACATCTGTGTGCAGGTTTAATTATGTACACACATTTTTCAACTCAATTGGTTAAATACCAAGGAATGTGATTGCTGAAACATATGATAAAATATGGATATTTATCATATGTTTATAAGGAACTGCGAAACTATTTTCCAAAGTGGCTGTGTCATTTTGTATTTCTCCCAGCAATGTGAGGTCTTCATGCTCCACATCCTCACCAGTATTCAATGTTGTCAGAGTTCTGAATTTTGGCCATTCTAGTAGATATGTAGTATCACATTGGTGTTATAATTTGCATTTCCCTGATGACATGTGATATGGAACATCTTTTCATATACTTATTTGCCACCTATATATCTCCTTAGGTGAGGTATCTATTAGAGTCTTTGGTACATTTTTAAATCAGGTTGTTGCTCTGTTATTATTGAGTTTTAAGAGTTTTTGGTAGATGTGAATAACAGTCTTTTATCAATTGCATGTCTACTTCCTTGTTATTTCCCTTTAAGCAGAAGTCTCTCACATTCTTCCTGAACACATATAACACATTGTTCCCTTTCCATTCTAAACTGGCAAAATCATGTACTTTTACTTGAAATATAAAGTAATCTTAAATTTCATCTCCTATAAGTATGACAGGAGTCAGCCAATTTTTACTGATACTGTATCAACTGCAACTCAACATATCAATCTGTGGCTATTACACATATAAGTAGCTATATTATAGGTAGATAAAAGTGTTGCTAATATTCTATGGGCAGAATGATAAAGGAGAATTTAATTCCACCTTGGGCTAAGAGACTTGTGGGAGAAAGCTAAATAGAGATGTCTCAATAATTAATGCTTATTGAATGCTTACATTGTGCAAAGGGTTTTACACAAATTATGTCTTTAATTCTTATAAAAACAGAGGGAGACAGATAGTATAATTATCATCTCTATCGTGTAAACAAGAAAACTGAGTCTTGGGGAGTTCAATATGCTCAAAGTCATTTTGCTACCAAGAAATGGAGACAGATTTCAAAGCCAGCCAGACGAGCATCAAATTACATACCATTAACCATTATGCTAAAAGCCTCTTCAGAAATGGAGTATTGGCCAGAAGAACAAGAAAATAAATGGGCAGAACACTTCACTGGGAAAAATATCAGACATAACAAAAATTTATGATTATAAAATGAACAACATGTTTAGGAGGAAAACAGTACTAGCTAACTCTTACACTGGGCCTACTATGGATCATGTACTAATTGTTTTTGTGTATTAACTCATTAATCCTTAAAACAACATCATCAGAAAACACATTTTTTAAATCATTCCTACTTTACAGAGGAAGAAACAGAAGCACAGAGAGTTGAAATATCATGCCCAAGATCACACAGGTAAGGAGAGTGGAACCAGACTATGAAGCTAGGCAGTCTGGCCCTGTGTTCACCACGCACAAAGGGTTTCCTGCCGCAATAGGCTGCACTGTGCCACGGAGGAAGCTGCAGATCAGGCTGTAAAACTTCTGGGTCAGTTTATAAGGAACTATGCCAAGGATATTGGACTTGAATCAACAGGTCTCTGATTTTTAGCAGAAGCAGAAATGATACCCCAGTAATGGTAAGATATGGTATGCACTTAAAATAAAAGTCAATGTTGTCATAAATTTTATATTTGAGAAACATGTGTTTTGTTTGTGTAAGTAGAACACCTAAAATAAACTTGACCAAGTCAAAACTGAAACTGATCTAGATGTACATTCTAATGAATTAAATTTTCTCCTTAAGATCAATTCTCAAGTAGCTAAGGATTTACTTTCTTGAAATTGGTATCAGAATAAAAGAAAAACGTAAGAATTACATGTTCAGCAAGAAAGACTGGATTAAAATATGCTGAGAAGCAGTACATTAGGCGATGTTTATCCAGGTTTTTATAAAGGAATGTAAAGTTATTGTAAGATTGTTGTAGGATAAAGTGAGTTATCTCTAAAGTGCTCAGAAGAACATCTTATTTACATAACATGCTTTATAAGTTTTAAATAATATTTCAAAAGACATAATAGTCAAGAGGACAAATTCTGAAACCTCAATGACCAGTTTCAATGTCCAAGTCTACCACCTGAGCAAATCATGTAAATTCTCTGTCTCATTTTTTATCCTTGTAAATGTGTGCAATAACTGTAACCCACTTTAACTCATATCATTGTTGTCAGACTAAATGTTATGTATATACAAGGTCTGTCCAGAAGATATCCAACCATGTAATATGAAAAACAGAAATATTTATTGAAGAAGATACAAGATAAGAAACATTATCATTATCTTTCTATATAATGTCTCCTTAAGGGTGGTCAAAAGCAAATCCCATACTGATTTTTTTTCAACCTTTGGTGTAAATGGAGCAGAAATCAACATGGCTAGTTTGTCCTACCACAAATTCTTCAACCTTACTATGTCTTATTATTCTAAACCTGTTTTTTTTAACACTCAGCAGCATGGATTGGTGCCCAAAACACTGATCTAGAAATAATGTTAATTATCTGCAGCTGCATAAGCAGCAAAGGGAGCTAAAGCATGAGGCTTCTCGTTCACAATACACAAAAACAATGAACAACAACAACAACAAAAAAAGCTCAGCTATAATAAGCATTTCTGAAAATTTCCCTAGGGTAACAATATAAAAATATGGGTCATGTCTAAATACACACTTCTCCAAGGAGGACATACAGATGGTCAATAGACATATGAAAAGATGCTCAGTGTCACCAATCATCAGAGAAATGCAAATTAAAACCACAGTGGGATATCACCTCACACCTGTCAGAATGGCTATTGTTAATAAATCCCCAAACGACAACTGCTGGGAAGGATGTGGAGAAAAGGGAACACTAGTGCACTGTTGGTGGGAATATAGAGTGGTGAAGCCACTATGGAAAACAGAATAGAGGTTCCTCAAAAAATTAAAAATGAGTCTGTTTTATAACCCAGCAATTACACTTCCAGAGATTTATCTTAAGAAACCCGAAATACTGTATGATCCTCTATGTTCATTGTAGCATTATCTACAATAGCCAAGCTATGGGACCAACTCAAGTGCCCATCAATAGATGAGTGGATAAAAAGCTGTGGTACATACATACAATGAAATATTACTTGGCCATAGAAAATGAAATCTTACCATTTGCAACAGCATGGGTGGGCCTAGAGGTATTATTCTCAGTGAACTAAGTCAGTCAAAAAAAATACAATATGATTTCAGTTATATGTGGATTCTAAAGAACAATATAAATGAACAAACAAAATTGGAACAGACTCAGACAACGAGAGCAAACTGGTGGTTGCCAGAGGGAAGGGAGTTGTAGGGTTGGGTCAAAAAGGTGAAGGGATTGAGAAGTATAGATCAGTAGTTACAAAATGGTCACAGGGATGTTGGTAAAGCATAGGAAATATACTCAATAATACTGTAATAACTATGTATGGTGCTAGTTGGGGTACCGAAAACATAGAGGGGAACATTATGTAAAGTATATGATTGTCTAACCACTAAGTTGTACACCAAAACCAGTATAAAATAAAATTAAAAGGGAAAAAAAAATCTGGGTCATGTTCAAAGCCTGGTAAGCCATTATATATTTATATTAAACTGTCTAAAAATTAGTTATGTTACCATTTTGGAAAATATGTTGTATTCAAGTTCTTTCTCATTGTTCATAAAATTTCTTGTGATCAACCGGTGATGACAATTTTAACAGGAAGCCAGCACAAGAACATAGATATCATGCTTGTTTGAGGCCAATTTTTCACAGAAAAAAACATGAGGAAACAAAAATCCAAATATATGACCTTGAAGATCACAGATTTAGATAGTTTACACAATACTCTATATTGGCTATAGTGGTCAAAGCTAGTGTAAAACATATAATGAGCCTCCTAATCAGGCTACTTCTTTGATTTCAGAAGATAATTATAGTCATGCGCCACATAACAACATTTAAATCAACAATTTACTGCATATGCAATGGTGGTCCCATAAGATTATAATGGAGCTGAAAAGTTCCTGTCACCTAGGCACATCATAGCTGTCCTAATACCCTAGCACTGTGCGTTACTGTTTTTTGCAGTTTCAATCTGCCCATATTAATGCCATCAGTTAGAAATGCCCGGGTGCAGTCGGTTACCTGGGCTAGACATCTCTCCTTTCTAAACCAATGTTAGAACTGACCTGACCCTGTGGTTCTTGTTAGGGTGACGAGATGCATCGTAACCGTGAGAGCACAGGCCTGAGGTTCTGCTTGCTCTGGGAACGAGGGTTGGGGCTAGGGTTCCAGGGCTCACTCTTTACTGGTTAATTTCAAGTGCAGGAAGAGAAAAAAAGACGTAGCCTCAAACGGTCAGTTATCAAAAGCAAACAAAATCTAAAACAAAGAGGCGTCAGTGGGTGTTCGTGGACTGGCCTTTAATCTAGCTGTGTGGTTGGTAATGTGTTTATTCCAGATAGCCTTCCCTGGAGTGGATGCTGTCTTTGAAATGGGTGCCTTCCTGAAAGTAGAGGCCTCAACAATCAAATCTTAAGTCAGGCCCTTGCATTACCGAAAAAACAACTGCCAGAACTTACGCTGCAACTGCTGACTTCTTTTTGGTGCTGCTGGTGTAGCCAAACCTACTGTACTGCCTGTCCCAGACAAGTTGAGCACATACAATTACAGTACCTATACCATCTAGGTTTGTGTACGTGTACTTCCTGAGGTTCCCATATATATGAAATCAACTAAGGATGCATTTCTCAGAATGTAATCCCATTATTAAGTAGGGCATGACTGCATCATTATTAAAAGCACAATGTAAGGAAATATTAGCAAATAGGGACTCACTTCTCCCTCATATTTTCATATCTCCCTCTTCCTTTTTTTCTGACAATAATTAATTATTTGTTTGTTTAATACATTTATTTTAAAGTATTTGTGGATTGATTCGTGTCCTTCTCAGGCCATCTTTAACAAATAAGGACAAGGCACACAGAAAACAATTTTTAGACTTACATTATCTATATTGACCAGTTTAGTAGATCAAATTACTCACTTTTTTAAATATTCTGCAAATAGCTATTTTAATACACTCTTCAAAGAAAATATACACTAGTCAGCATGTCAAGTTCTAAGTATAAGATGGGGAATAAGAAAGACATCATGAAACTTGCAGACAACTGAAGGAGAGAGATATTATACAAACTACTATACATGAAGTAAGGGTTACAAGATGAGAAGTTGAAGGTGATGAAGAAATGGGTGTGAAATCTAGTTGGGAGTCAGGGGCAGACTTAGGAAGACCTTGTTGAAAAACAGAATTTTCCCTGCAGAAACATATAACTAGTCCCACTTCTTTGCCTTTTATGAGATCAAGGAAACAAACAAACAAACAAACAAACAAACAAACAAACCCGGTCCTTAGATGAGAAAAGCAGAAATTTCTAATCTGAACTATGCAAATCCTCAAAATTTATTAATTAAGACCTCTTCCTGTTTTCTGTGCCCCATCCCCCCAATACACACAAAACGCCAGATTTAAGAACTACATAATTTGTAACAGCCACCTTCACTGATCAAACTGCTTGGCTAAACTCTTCTTCCCTAAGTGTTGTACAAACATTCACGTAGGGACTGACATCCTCAAAGCAAACAAAACATAGCAAATATTAACCTTAATATCAATTCTTTGGAAACTTGTTATTTATTTATTGCATTTAGTGTGTGTCAAGTCTAAGTTTTAAAATAGTGTCTATCAGAAACAGAATAAGACTAAACTCTGTTTCCATAAAACACTTGGTAGTCCACCTACTTAAAGTATAGCTGTCTCCACCTCAGTCACAGCCCATCTGGGCACCTAAGACAAAGCTGGAAGTGGTTCTCCATTTAGGATGCTTTATCTTACACTAAGAAAACACTTTAGCTATTGGTTTCAGAGAGTCTTCACCTTGATAAGAAAGTTTCTTTTTATCCATACATAAGTCTTTGTTTAATAAGGTAGAGAAACAGTGAGGCAGTAGAGTTGTACAAAGCACGGACTTGAATGTTAGTAAACATAGACTGGAATCAAGGCTCTGTAACTTTGTGATCTAGTCAGTCAGGAACTTGAACCTCTCCTGGCTTCTGTGCTCAGCAATTGTGGAAAGGAGAGTGTCTCTCTGCCCCAGGCATGATACAGCTATAACTGTGAGGTCTTCAGTTGCTCTTTGCCTTGGGTTCAGGAGGCCAGGGGTGAAATGGCAGAGGTGACTATTCACAGGTGCTAACTGGGTAGATGGAAACCTTTCCCTGGGCCTCTGGCATTTGTTTGTGATGGAACAGTGTTTGCTTTATATGGAATGATTGACTAGGTCTCTGCAATGTAGGTGATGGATCATACAAGAATTCATTTTAACATAATCCCCTGTGGATTTTTCAAATAAAAACCCACTGTCCACCCATTCTTCCATACAGCCTTTTGTATACTAGTATTTTAAATGTTTGGTGATTGATTAATAAAAATTCCAAGACACTCAGAAGCATTTTGGAATCCCAAGGAAATAAATAGAAAAATAAAATTCTGGTCCAAAGTTTTGTTATATCCCTTTGCAAAACCAACATAGAGGGCATGACTGAGTGGGGATATATTACCGAAAACTCTGCCTCACTCTTTTGGGCCTTCCCAAAGTATGCTGACTCTATAGAAATGCTATTTCCAGGAGATCTTTTGCACTTTATATTCCCAAACTGTTGTCTGCCTCTCTCTCCCTCTCTCTCCTACAAGTACATTATTGATAGGCCATGACAAGAGTCTTCGTTCCAGGTGAACTCGTTTCCAAACCCTCTACCTTGGTTGCATTAGCTTGTCTTGGTACTTGAAATCTGCCACTATAGATTTGGAATTATAGAATAAAGACTTCTAATCTGTTTGGCATGTAATCAAGGGTTTTATGCATATGTGCCATTACATCAATAAAGAACATCAAAAACAAATATTTGCTTTTTTCTAGATATGCTACTTACATTTATTCTCTCATGTTCTTACTCTCTGTCCATTGGTATGTCTGAATAATAGAATTTAGGTGTAAGTGCTCTAAAGCCAAAATCCTATTGGTCTCTGAACATACCTAAATAGAGAGAAATCCCCAGGCTCATTTGATGAAAAGCACAACACGGATTAGGTCCACTATCACAGAAAAGAGGAATTCTCATAAAGAGAATTTCTTTAGAAGTAAGAAAGGGAGTGGATATACCTATTTGCTTCAGTCAGTTACCCAGTGATTTCACCTTTGATTGTGGCAAGTTGCAATCCTTAAGGCTCAGCACCAGACTTCACAGGCTAATTCTAGTCGTTGATCCTTCTCAAAATAGAGCCTATCTTACAGAAGCAGTGATGATCATTATAAAAGATATTTAAAGCCCTTTCTTCTCCTCTTGCAATTTTGTGTCAGCCTCCAGGGAATGGACTTGAAGGACTGCACCAGTACAAGTGCTTCCATAAACAAAAGTGCCCTGAAACGTTCCAGGCCCATATCTGTATTCTGTGACTTTTCAAATTTTATAAATATCAACCATTCATATATATATATATATTTTTTGCCCTTTACCTTTGTTTTCAATTCTTCCCTAAGGGAAATAGAATGTTTGAATGGGCATAACTAAAAATAGAGGGTAGCAAAAATGTACTTGTTCCTTAAACTTGAGAAAGCAAAAGTATGCAAACATACTACTTTAATCCAATCTTCTCTAGATCCTTTTTATTTAATAATATATGCCTAAATTCTATAACCCATAGTAAATCTGATTGATAATGTTTCACACAAGTGAATCATAATTGTATTAACCAAGGTTCTGAAATTGATTCAATAAAACTCTGGATAATGCCAAATATTTATACTCTGAAGTTATTCACAGTTATAAGGAGTACCATTCAATCAGTGGGATTTAATATAACAATGTTTACCTGTGTGTAAGCCTCCGGTGACTGATACAGACTGCAGTCTGAGAGTCTTGAGCAATGCATACTTTATGGCGACTACATTTCATCTTTAAGCATGGATCTTTAGCTGGATCTAAAATGAGACAGAGAAAGAGAAATTTGTACAGAAATTACTAAAATGAGTTTATTGGAGATTTCTAAGTCCATCAAACACCATTTGATCCAGGAATTTATATAGCATTTAGCTGTAAACTGTCTTCACATTCTTCTATTAAGTGATATTACTGCTTCTAACCACAAAACTCAGAGTGAATAGATAGCTGCACTTCAGTCTCACCTGTTTTATTCAGAGAGTAAAATATATACACCCCTACGATCAAACAATGTGTAACCAAGACAGGAATTTTAACACACAAACTTCCTATAGTTGCTACTGACTCCTAAACAGTAAAGGTGGAGAAATAAAGTTGAGGTATGCAACTATAATACTTCTGTCAGTGGAGAATTATAACTTAGACTTTCCTTAGATAGATGTAGGTGGGTAGAGAAAATGGCTGAGACCCAAGAATGTGTCATTGGGCATTAATGAGATTTTGGATGTCCAAGAAATGTCTCCAGCCATATTTAGGGTACTGGCTGAGTATATCATAGTAAGAACTGAGACACTGCATTTTCATTTTTCAAATGCTCGTGCCTGATATTTAAACTGCCATTTATCCAGACAAAACCTCTGTCATGGTGGTTGCCAAAGAAAACTGTGTCATGTCATATTTTAAGTAACACCTTTATTGAGATATAATTCACATACTGCACAATTCATTCTTTTAATACTCAAAATTCACTGGTTTTTAGTATATTCGCAGATGTGAAACTATTATCATAATCACCTTAGAACATTTTTACACCTCAAAAAATACCCATACCCTTTAGTTATCACCCCCACTTTCCCCAACTCTCCCACAATAACCAATACAAGGCACTTGCTAACCTAATTTCTGTCTCTCATAGATTTGCCAATTCTGAACATTTCGTACAAATGGAGTCATACAATATATGGTTTTTTAAAAAAAATATATATATTTATTTATTTTTATTTTTAGAGAGAGGGGAAAGGAGAAAGAGAGAGAGAGAGAAACATCACTGTGTGGTTGCCAATATATGGTCTTTTATGACTGGTTTCCTTCATTTGGAAAAATGTTTTCTTTCCAGGACTAACCATGTGGTAGCAAGCATCACTATTCATTTATGTTGCTGAACATCATTCCATTGTATAAATATGCCACATATTGTTTATTCACTTACTAATTGATGGGAATTTTATTATTTCCCCCTTTTAGTTTATTGTGAATAAGACTGCTACTGGTAATCACTATTGGTGATGGTTAGTGATATTTTGCTGTCATTTATTGTGAATGGGAAGCAAGAGAAAGAGTTGGTACAAGTAATAAAAAGGCACCAAGTATCTAGTTTGGACATATGTGCAAATTAAAAGAAAGAACCCATGAAAGATGGTAAACTGAAAAAAGTTTTAGTGCATGCAGGAAAATAAAGCCAGGTGTGATAGAATAATGTGCATTTGGAATACGAAGAAGTATTTGTAGTGGCCCTGGGCTTTTACTGGATATGAAACATGGATTTGAGCTTATTTTCTTTAGATCTTAAACCAAGGGTAAATCACAACTAACATCTAGAGCACAAATCAGATTTAGCTTTAAAATGTGGTAAATTTTAAGCATATTTAGTCAATACCCTAAGTATAGTGAATAGCCTTTGATAAATAATGAATTTGATAAAATACATACATAAGCTATATATATATATTTTTAAATGTTTTTTATTGATTATAATGTTACATTTGTCCCAATTTCCCTTCCCTCTGCTCCCCTCCACCCGGTGGCCCCCCTCCCTCCAGTTGTCCCCCCCTTTTAGACCATGTCCATTAGTTGTGCGTATAGTTCTTCTCAACCTCTGTCTATTCCATTCCCTCCTACCATGATCCTTAATTCCTATATCATCTCCCTCCCTCTCCCCATTCCCCCTCCCTGTTGACCTCCCCCCAATATGTTCCCCATACCTATAGTTCTTTTTCCACTCTCGTTGCCTGTTTAGTTTGCCTTTGTTTCAATTCCCTAGCTTCTGTTGTTGTTTCTTGTGATACCGTTTTCATTTTAGATTTCATAGTTTTGATCCTCCTTTTTCTAAACCAGTCCCTTTAACATCTCATATAACAGTGGTTTGGATCTAATGAACTCTTTCAGTTTTGTTTTGTCCTGGAAACACTTTCTCTGCTCTTCTATTCTGAATGACAATTTCGCTGGATAGAGTATTAGTGGTTGTAGGTTTTTGCTTTTCATTACTTTGAATATTTCTTGCCAGTCCCTTCTTGCCTGCAGGGTCTCCCTTGAGAAGTCAGCTGATAGTCTAATTGGGACCCCTTTGTACATGATTCTTTTCTTCTCTCTTGCTGCTTTTAAGATTCTCTCTTTATCTTTAACTTTTGACATTTTGATTATAATGTGTCTTGGAGTGGTTCTCCCTGGGTCCAGTTTTTTTGGAACTCTCTGTGCTTCCTGGACCTCTGGACCTATAAGTCTATTTCCTTCCCCAAGTTTGGGAAGTTCTGCTTTATTATATTTTCACTCAATTTTTCAATTTCTAGTTCATCCTCTTCGCCTTCTGGCAAACCAATGATTCTTATGTTGGGCCTTTTATAGCTGTCCCAGAGGTTTCTGATCCTCTCATTGTTGCTTCCCATTTCCTCTCTCTGCACTGGTTAACTGTTTGTTCCTTCTCTATGTTCTGGTTTGTTGATATGAACTCTGGATTTTTTTTTCTCACCATCTGTCTCATATGTGGTTTTGTTCCTTTCAGTATGAGTGTTTTTCGATTCTTTCTCATCTTTTTCCAGATCTTTTGTTAATTCTGTAAGCCACCTGATAACAATGGCCCTGAACTGAGCCTCTGACAGGTTTCTTATTTGTTCATCTGTCAGATTCTTCATCTGTTGCCTGGTGAGCTGCGCCACCGGGATTTCTATAGTTGTCTGCCTCATTTTGACAGATGCGTTTTGTTTTCTTGGGCCGGCTGTAGGGGGCAGTGCCTGTGTACTCGTCACGACCCAGCGACCAGCGGCGATCTGCAACCTTCTTCACCGCGCTGTGGCCCTTTGTCGTCACAACCCAGCGACCGGCGCCTATCCGCAACCTATTTCGCAGCCCTGTGCGCTTTGTGTGGGGGTGGGGGTCCAAGATGGATTCACACAGTTATTCCGCTAGGAGACCGGGATCCGTCCTCCCGCCCTCTGGGCCTCACTGTTCAAGGCGATGTGGTGGCTGCTTTCCCCAGCGTTGGGGTCGCGAGCTGCCGGGTTTGACTGCAGCCGGGATTGTCCTCCCTGCAGCCGGGATTGTCCTCCCTGCAGCCGGGATTGCTCTCCCTGCCGCTGTCCCAGGTGCGACCGCAAACAGCGCCGCCCCCTTTCGCTCTTACCTGCCCAAAGGGTGCCACTGGTTTATAAGTTCATACGTTGGGCTTCCATGTAGTTTTATTTTCTGGAATTTCTAGTTATCTTTTGTTTTGAAGTAGTTGTATTCCTCTCTAGTTGTAGAGGGAGACCGAGCGTGTCCATCTAAGCCTCCATCTTGGCCGGAAGTCCCCTTCTTTCTTTTAAATATATTTTTTAAAAATACAAAGTATATTTCTGCAATAACTTATTTGAGGTTTCACATAAGCATGAGATTTAAAATAAAGAATGACACATATTGAAATGTTAACTAACCTGTTATAACATAACAAAATAGTCAATACATTAAATACACCTATTTGGAATACAAATGTTTCAATTTCCTCCATACTAAGGAATTTTTTTCACAAGTAATTATTAGATCAATTATAGCTTCTCTTAAGTTCTGAGTAGTTCCAATATTTAAGATAAGCTACACTATTTTACTCTATAAAATGTTGAATATACTTTGTTCATTATGCAAATTAAACTGCTAGAACATTCTCATTATACTATCACAGCTTCAATTGTCCCTAATTAAAAAACTGTCTCATTGAACTATTGTATCTTAGAAGTGTATAGCTTCTGTTGGACAACATAAAAGAAAAACTTTCAATAACTTAGAATACATTAAAATGTTTTGAGCTATTTCTAATTCTTGGTCTATTGTAATTTTTAATTATTAATATCATTTTAAGATGATTAAAATTACACAGTTCTGCCTAACAATTAAAGAACATTATTGCACCTACCACCGCACTTTATATGCACATCATACACTTATTGTGAATATAGTTAATCTAGGATATATTATTCTGAAAAATAAGTTTTTATTTTGAAATGAAACACTATAGTACTATAAAACTATCATGGTTAATCTAATCTAGTTACACTTGAGTATATACTATTAATAGTTATTTATAGTTATTTCTCTCATTTTTTTTACCTTTTACAGACTACATTATATAATTTACAAAACTTCCATAGCTCCTCTTACTCTGTATCCATTAAGACAAATCAGATCTCAAAAACTGGACTATAAAGAGGGTATTATCAGAACAAAGATAGCACATGAAAATCAATTTAACAAAATCTTGCATAAAATTTGACATAAATTATAACATAAAACAGCAGTATTTGTCAGGAGATTAAAATATAATAAAAAGTAAACATGACAAACCAAAGACATAGGGTCACATAAGGAAAAGATCACTTTCTGTATATGCAATTTTAACCATCTGTATTTTTTAGTAGAACTCACATTGTTGGCAGCTTAAAAACTACAAAACATCACACACTGTAAATACAGATGCCTAAGATTTTATTCTTGAAATCACAACAATAACAGAACCATCTTCCTCTTGGCTGAAGCCCATGGATTAGAATCAATCCTGTATCTCAAAGAGGCCTGGCAAAAATTCATCCTTGCCCTCTGTTACACTCTTCCTCTTTCCTTTTTTTTTTTTTTTCCTTCAAATTAGCAGCTCCTATTCTGCTCTTTATTATTGCATTTAACTTTCTCTTAGGGTAAAACTACCCCTAGAAAGATTATATCTAGTACAGCTAAATTCTTTTGGCCATCTTTTCTTCATCCTAACCTTTCATAATCTTTCTGATTAATGCAAACTACTCGGGGACCTAACTGATACTGTCGTTTGTTTTGTTTTAGAAGAAGTCATTCTTAAAACTTAACCTTTTCATTTCATTTGTGATGTAGGCTTTCTGTCACTTACTTTCACCAGAATACTTGCTTTCTCACCCAGAGTTCCCCACTTACTGCCAGACCAGGATAAGCTAGGAAGTGTCTAGCCCAATCCAACTGCTAATGGCGGAAGTACCTGAGCCAGCAGGTGAGAAACAGGAAACAAATGTGGATGTGGACAGGTATGTCACTAAGAAAAGATCTAATTCTTGAAGAGAAGTCCCAGTGTGAGGGGAACTGAAAAGTAAGGACACAGTGTAGACAACAAGTCAGGAAATTAGACATGAACAGGGAAAGGTGCTGAATTCTTAGCGGAGTAGGGGAACCCTCATTGGTGCAGATGGTCCTGAAAGAAGACAAGGCAAAAAGTGGCATCACTAAGTTGCAGAAACAGGTATTACTGTTAGTAACAAGTCCTAAAATAAACTTTAACAGGAAAGATCAAAACGTCTAACCTGCACAAACTCACTTCTGGGCGTTAACAGAGGTTTTCCATAGGAAGCCTAGACTTTAGAAGAATTATTAAATACTAATGATTCTAGGCTAAAGCACTCTTAAATCATACTGTATATTATTTGTGGTAGAGTTAATGATGAACCAGTTACCTTAGCTCAGCCAATGCCAGAGAAAAGATTTCTTAGTCAATGCCATGTCACTGAATGATTTTAAGTTGGAAAGTGGCATAATTAGGTTTGTGTGGTAGAGTGATCACACACAAGAATTTGGAGATGCTCTGTGGGATATTTGATCAAAACAGGGAAACTAAATGTCAGCAACAAAAAGGATAAGAACCTGCTGTAAAACAATTCAGCATGAAGATTGCCATAGAAACAAGGATGACTGTAGAGCAGAAAAGGAAGAAGATTTTGAGAAAATCAAGCAGTGGTCTGTTTGAAAAGGTACTGAGGCAACAACACTAGAACCAGCTGAATCAACTTCCAGCTCCTCATGTCCACAATTTGTGGATTTTTTCTGGTATTAATATTGAGGAAACTGATCTTCTTTTTATTAAGATTTGCCTGGAAAATTTCCCCCAATTCTTTTTATTTTTAATTAACTTTTATATTTAATGGGCAGCCCTCAAGAACCATTAGGTGGATTAGAAGTCCAATCTCTCCCTTTTTCTGTTTCATCTATTGTGATTTTTAGATATATTTGAACTCTTCTATCACTTTATTTTATACTTTCCATTTTGCAATGTTTCTTTTTGTTTGTTTCTCTTTCCTGACTCACTGTATTGATTCTATTTTATTTAGTACTTTTTTCCTTTCTGCTAATTTAGAAGTTAGGAAATCTCTTTAGTGATTTCCTTTCGATATTTATATGCACAGCTGGCATGAATTAATGAAAGTAACTATATAATAAGTAGTTTACCCTCCTTCTGAAGAGTATTAGGACCTTAGAACACATTAACAACTAATCCTAGACATTCAAATTTTCTAATTCCTCACCATTTTCAATGAATTACACCTGATTTTAATTTTACCATCCCATCCCCTCAAATTAGTCATTATTTCTATTATTATTTTTCTAACATAGCTAATATAAAATAATAAAATCTACCAAGTTCTTGTCCATCATTTCTTCTAGCATTCCACTTTTCCTTTGAGTTCTCTTGTATAATTTTCTTCAATTTGTTGAAGTATTTCCTTTTGTAGTTTTTTCAATATGTGCCATTTGTGCTATAACTTTCAGATAATTTTTCTGTATGTATTTTTATTTTCCAATCACTCTCAAATTAAAATTTAGCTTGTCTGGAATTCTTATTTAGTAATTTTTTCCCAGTCACAATGAAATTATTATTTTATGTCTTTTTGCCATCAGATGTTGTTAACTAATGAATCTATCATCAGTCTGTAGCTTTCTGTAAGTAATCAGCCTTTACTTTCTGGATATTATAATATTTTCTTATCATCAAGATTTTGTGATGTGTAATGCTTATTTGCAACTATGGTAGCAAACACATAAGCAAATATGCCCTTCTTTTTGAATTGCAATTGACAACAAAATACATTTATGTGATGAAAGAACTCTTTACCAGTTGGAAAAAATCAAGAAAAGAAAGACTAAGTTGGATATTCATCGTGATTTCAGAGCAGATGAACTGTGCTAATGAGAGTTGAATCTCCATTTTGTAAAACTTTTGGGAAAATTACAACATCACTAAATAGCGAAATCAAACTACACATCACCATTCCCTTGGTAAAAGGTCTCTTTAAGCTTAGTCGTGTGCACTCATATAAAATGGAGTGACCGCTAACTCAAACATGATTATAAAAACCTTCTTAATGGTTCAACAATGAAGCATCAAATATGCGTTTGTTGTAGTTCTAATAATAGTTTATTTCACTATGACTCTATGCTATAAAACTATAGGAAGAACAGGTTTTCTGGGGAATTTTAAAAAACTTGCCAGATGTTATAATGAAAGGCTGTGCAAGTGAGCAGCATGAAAGTAGAGCTAATGCCTGATAGTTAATTAGACTTTGACAGCCAATTTTCTGGTGCTAAATGTGATTAAATGTGGCTGCAAGTCTTTGGAGTGACTTTCTTAGTTTCAAACCTTAATATTACTTCAAGTATATAAAATCCATCCACTCTCACTCTGGTCTCCTCATTACAAACATTAAATATGTAGGTCTACAAAATTAGAAGATTCATGTACAATTGATGGATTAATTTAGTTTATAATAAATATTTTTCAAAATGCCAAAGTGTTTATTTCAATAATGTCTCATAAAGGTGTAGTAAGTGTACCTATTTATTGCATTAATAAATCAAAGTTAAAAAAATGCTAGATGTTAATATAATGCAGGATTTCATCCTATAGTTATTATA
This sequence comes from Furipterus horrens, assembly GCF_987537825.1. Taxonomy (NCBI): domain Eukaryota; kingdom Metazoa; phylum Chordata; class Mammalia; order Chiroptera; family Furipteridae; genus Furipterus; species Furipterus horrens. Next base: position 27,619,975 of record NW_028327180.1, read on the forward strand.
GTCTAGTTAAAGAATTGATGAGGATATTAAAATACCATTATCTTCCATTCTTTACCATTGTTTTTCTTTGTCAGGACATATTTTCTTATAAATTTCTTAAAGTGATAATTGCTAATAGTATTTCTTTTATAAAATAAGTAAGTTCCAGCAAAAAATGATTATATGTAACACCTATTATTATTACTTTTTTCTATTTCCTAATCTATTATTTGATACATATATATAAAGGTGATATTGAATCCCTATCATAAAAATTTTTATTTGAGCTTTTCTTTAGAAGATTAGATCTAAGTATACCTATGATTAAATTAACACTTGTTAAAAAGCTGCCTGGAATAGAATCATACAAAACATTTATGACCCATGGACACAAACAATGATATGGGGATTAACAGATGGAGGGAGAGTGTGGGGGTGACCAGGTGGGAAAGAAGAAAAAAGCGGGAACAACAAACTGTAATAGCATAAACAATTTTTTAAAAGTTTAAAAGCCCCTACAATGTGGAATTATGTTTGGCTATCATCATTTGTATCTGTATTGATAGCTAATGAATTCCTACAGATGCTCTTGTTTTTTGCCATGCAGCTCCTCTAACCACACTATGGGAGGAACTCTGGCCCACTCTGAGTGACACTGCTTTTTTTTTAGTTTGCTCTTAGGACACAGGACTATCGCCATGCCGAAAAAAAAGAAAAAAAATCCACTGACTAAACTCACCACATACCTCAGCAAACTCTTTTTAAATGTTTTCCTATTTAATAGTAAAATAATAATTTCCACATGACTCTTTCTAAAAGGACAATGAAGCTAATCTTTAAAGAGCAAAACAAGTGTTCTAAGCATAGATATGCTGCCTCTGAAAGACATGCCAAACATTGCGACCATCAGATAGTTCACACACATGCACACACACATGCAGATGTATGAACAACACAAAACAATATATTTATTATAGCCATTTCATTCAATCTGAGATGTGAAACAGAGGATATTCTCCTGAAAGCATCTGTTCAAAATGGCATACAATTAAAAGCATATTTTTCTTTACCACTAGAAGAAATGTTAAAATTTAAAAATTTTAAAAACTGAGAGTAAGAACTGTTGGCAAGAATTTAGATCAACCGACCCTAATACATACCTGGTGAGAGTATAAAATGGTACAATCACTGTTACCCAAGTTCAATTAGGAGACAAAGACACAGTGACTCAAAGGGAAGGACTGAAATAAGGAATTACTAATCACAGCAGAGGAGTAACTATAAAGGGGTAAAGAGAGCCCTGAAGAATACTTCAGTGATGATATAGGAAGGTGTGCTTCCTCCCCAGTTTTGGGAATCAGATCTCATTAGAGAAAGTTGTAGCACACTGGATAGCTAAGAAGTCTGGTTGCCAGGGCCAATGCTGGTCCACAGTCACTGGCAAAGCAAGTAACATTGTATCCACTTCTCTCACCCATCCTGCAAGCCGGACACACTCATTCAGCATACAGGTGGGCTGAAGCTGCCAGGTAGGTCCATGGAGTGAGCTGCAGCATTGGGAGCTCATTTGCAAAAGCAAGGCCTGCAGCGCACAGTGCCAACCCAGACTGAGTAGTCATGCTCACCCTGGGATGGCACACACTGGGCATGATGATGGGGTGGAGCGCTCTTGCATGTCTTCCCTTCATGCACCACCGCAGAAGCGAGGAGAAACAGATGTATTCCAGAGCTAGAAAGAGAAGCCCTTCACACTGCAATGCCCTTGAAGTCCCCATTCTATTGACAGAGTTTAACATTTTGTTTGCAACAAGTTGACAGGCATACAGGATCCAGCTCCATTGTTCCAGAAAAGGCATGAAAGGTAGATTGAAAGATGAGAGAAAATAAACTGGTACCTTGCACAACCTCGTTGGAAAATAATTTGACATGTTTTATATAAGTGATACCACATCTGTGAATTTACCCAAGAGAATTTTTAAACAAAAAGAGGTTTTACATATATTACAAAAATGTTCAGGGCATCTTTAGTTACGAGAGCTATCCTAAATATCTATCAACGGATGGACAAATGAACAAATTGTTTCATATAAATAGAATCCTACTTGGCAATTACACAGACCACAAAGTAAAACAAAAAACCTGAAATATGCAATAATATTAGGTAGATCTCAAAAACATTGTATCAAACAAAACCAGAAGATATGAGTAAACACGTGGTGTAGTTCTAGTCATGTCAAGTATTAGAACAAGCTAACCTAAATTAAACTGAAAGAAATAAGAACAATTTAGAACACAGATTGCATGGGTCAGGGGTAGGAAGTTGGCGGGGGAGGGGAGTGGGGCAGAGCAGGCAGTTTGAGGAATTTCTGGAGTGACAGAAATGTTCATCCTCTCAATTGGTGTTAATTCAATTATCTGAATCCACCACAATGTAACAAACTGTGCACTGAAATTATTAAATTTTATTGTGTGTAAATCATGCAACAATAAAAAGACAATGTCCTCTTTTTTTCTGATGCATTAAAAAAAAAAATCTCCCGTGTCTATGAGAATATTGAAGCTTTCTCAATCCCAAACTTCAAGGCAGCAGAGCATACAATAAAAAATCAGAGATGACAAATTTCACCACCAAAATATAGGTGCTTTAAATCAGTTCTTTCCCATCAATGGAGTATATTCTTTATAAGGTAAATAGTACAAACTGCAGACAGAAAAAATTATTGAAAACTGAGTAATTATAGGAGGGAAAATGTAGCACTTCCTTAGCGGTATTCAGTACTGTTGGTGACATCTATAAAAGACACTGGATGGAACTACTGAAATCTAAATATCCTATAAACAAAGAGATTTTACATATATACAGAACTTTAAAACTAAGACTTTTATAGAACCAATGACAAAATGGACTGAAGTAACAATAGAATTTATAACTAAGAATATTTTCACATACATTGTGATCTTCAGAACATAGTTCATGAATTACAGCTTTTTAAATGTTTTTCAAATATTTCTTTTTTCCCCCCAGGAGATTGATGTTGCTTAAGCAGAACTGCAATGGTAACAATAACCACTTATTGTGGCAAAGCAATTATCTTACTTACCTGACAGGTAAGTAAGCATTACGGATCTTTCTTAGCTTTCAGTTTGTTGTTTATCTAAAAATTAGATAATATGCCATATATATATATATATATATATATATTATAATTAAAAAATATTTTAAAGAAGAGAGGGAGAGAAACATCAATGCTTGGTTGCCTCTCACACACTCCCAACTGGGGACCTGGCCCCCAACTCAGGCATGTGCCTTGAATGGAACTCGAACTGGTGACCCTTTGGTTCATAGGCTGGCACTCAATCCACTGAACCACACCAACCAGAGCTATATTTTTATATTTTGTATGTCATTATATTAAAGGCCTTGTATATTTTTAATATTAAATTATTTACATTGCGCTTTTCATCCTACATTTTTCATACAAAAGTCGTCGTCGTCGGCAGCCGTCCGTCTCGAGAGACGATGGTGTAGCTTCTTAAGAGTCTATCTGCACCGCCGAGAATGGCTGTGCAGTCCGACTCGGGAGTGACATGGTATCTGTCTCCTCCCGTGTTGAATCGACATCTTGCGATGACGCTGAAGCTACAGAGCCTGGGCAGGGTAATATGGAGGGTCTGCTGTTGCCCATGCAGCAGACCCCCCCTCTCTTCGCAGCTGAAGGGTCCAAGGGAAAGACGGAGTCGATACAGCTTGGGTTCAGGTGCGCCGCAGGAGTTGTCGGTGTTGACTACAACATCAAACCGCCTTAGGGACTCCGGCTCCGGATTTTCTGTCGGGGTTTACTCCCTTAGCCTTTCCCCTGAAGAAGTATGCCGCAAGGCAGTGGAGGTTTTTTGGAATCAGAGTTTTCCTTCTCTTGATACAAAAGTACTAAACAATAAATCACATATTCTTCAAATCTTTGTACCTATAGACATCAAAGGTATTTATTTATACAATATAAAAATAGAAATGTTAGGGACTACTAGGCATTCTCCAAATTCCATTTCTTCTTCTAAGCACATCGTTTAGCCATCATTCTTGACCTTCTCTACCAAGTAGCTGTAAGCATGTGACTGAATTTAATCAACGGAATACAAAGAAATGTAATATATACCACCTTCAGACTTCTCTCATAGAAAGATAAGTGAAGGGAGTGGTGGAATGCATCAGTGTGCTAGAGCAGAATAAAAAAGGGGAAAGTCAATTCCAAAGCCTAATTGAATGTACCTCACAATCTGTAGATCCATTAAACTAGGTGACTATTCCTGAGAATAAAATTGAAGAAGGATTTGGTAAATTGGGTTACACGTTGAAATCAGACTAATAAAATATTATAATCCTATGTAATTCATAACATATAGATTGTAAGAATTTTGGAGCTTGAAAAAAGTTATTTTTGAAACAAAAAGTTCAGAGCAAAAATAATGGTGTTTGAAATAATACATTTTTAAGTCAAACATCTACTACTCCAAAACATAGAAAAAATTAACACATACTTAGTCATCACATTTTTATTTAAGTCATCTTAAATAATTTACTAATAAAGAAAATCAGCTAATTTCATTGCTGTCATTTCTTTCCATTGGTCCTGATGAGAGAAAAATGTTGGGAAAAAACAATTATAGTAAAGTCTGTGATAGGCCAGCCACCAATCTTCTGGATGTGGATATGAACAGTGACAGGCAACATGCTCTTACTACCTCCCAGGCAAGTTCTCAAAAGTGGGGACCCAAAGTTTTTCCCTAGCGACTGTAACTTAGGCAGAGTTCCCACATCCACACTACTCTCCAGACTTAATTACTTCAGCTCAGCATGGCAAAATTGGTACCTACTCCCTGGGAGATTCACAGAATTACACCCACTGTCCTAGAAGTTGCAGGCCACATGATACAGAATGATCCATAACTCTACAGAGATAGGTCAAACAGCTACCACCAGGTGGCAGCAAGCAGCAACCCAGTTGAAGATTAATTTTGGTTGGCACAAGTGTACCCATGGAGCTCCCAAAGAACAGGAACCACAGACATGCTTAGAGTGCTTCTCAATCTCACAACAATGCAAAATGGTCATCTTAACTGCTTAATGATTTTGGACCCCACTCATCAACTGCTGAGGTTTTAACATATATAATAAAAATAATACCTGGAGTACTATAGCATTATCTTTGTAAGTTACACACTTGCTTGACAGAGGATAGGAGATAAACATTGCAGAAGTTCTAGCACTTAACACTTTAATAAAGTTTATAAGAGCTCCATTAAGTTGGAGCACAGTGTGATATTCCCACATCATGTGTTGCTCCTATGCATGTATTAACAACCCATACAGCTGCTTGTCTAGGTAGAAAGGAAGGATCTGTACCAGGTCTGGGTTAAGATGCAAACACCCTGTCTACTTGAACCTTATAATAAGACCAAGTAGGAGAATCACTGTTCAGAACCCTAGAGTTTTCATTTGAGGAAAATGCTCTTTTGTTGTCAAATATTACTAACTTGAAAAATAATCTCTAGCTTATTTCCAAGGACTGACCAAGGGAAACTGAGTAACTAGGTAGCCCAATAGACCCATTATAAATGGATGATCTCTAATGTGTAGCAACCTTCTATTATTAACTACAAACTTAAAAGCACATCAAAATATGTCTGTATAACACAAATAAACTGTGTGAGTGGATGACTCAGATACCCATGGCACTTAAGTCTTATTGCTGTGCCAAATTTTCTTTAACTCATTACTATAGCCTCAGGTGGTAATGAAGAATAAGATCAATGTATGGCCTAGATTTATGGATAGGTCAAAAATGAACCCCACGGTGTTATGGTTCCATTCATGATAATCCTGAAATAAGTGATAAAGGTCAATTACAATAAGCAGAGTGCAGGGACATATATATCTCATCACCTACTTTATGTGGGAAGAGAGATTATTTGAGTTAGAGATAGACACTGAATCATGTGCCATGGCTAATATGCTGGCAAGTCTGCTCAAGGGAATGGAAAGAATAAGACTGAACAAGAAGTCAGTGGAAGAGATACAGTATGTGGATAACCCTCTGGGAATAGACACTGAATAAGTAGATAGTTGTGTTCCACATAAATGGCACCCCAAGGGAGCTTTCAATCCTATGATATCAGTCAGCTCTTTCTCTAGCTCTCCAAGATTTTTTCTCCATTCTTCCCACTTATATTGTTTAAGAATCCCATGTACAAAATAGCCATGGTTACAGGCATAAAGACTATGCACCGAAAATTTTTGTTGACTAAATTCTTCCCTCAGCCCTGTGACTTGTAGAAAGGAACTTTACTTTTATCCCTTATTTTTAAAATAGTAACCCTACTTCTTAAATACAGTTCTGTGCAAGGGTGATTTGAATCCATTACCCCAATAAGTAGAAATGCTGTTCACCTTTGCAGAATGTCAGACCTGAAGTCCAATGTCCTACAATTTCAGCCAGGCTTACTGCTCCATTATCACCCATGAGATGTTTATCTTGTGTTGAATAAGATCATATCTTTTCTTTATATGTTGCTTATAATGTTGTATCTTTGAAGCATAATTAACAAATTAAATTTAAAAAGTAAACTTCACCAGGAATTAATTTTAATCTTCACCATATTAAAATAAATACATATATATTTTATATTTAGATTAATAGCATTCAGTTAATAAAATCTGGTCTAATAAAATTCTCATATTTATTGAGTCTACTCTATCAAAAATTACTACCTCTATAGAGGTATATAAAAAGATGAATAATATATTTATTATAATGTAAATACTGTAAGTTATTTTATTACATGATGAGGTACTTTAGTAAAGGGATAGTTACATTTGCTAAGGACAAAGAGAATAAATCTACTTTATTACTAATCATCTTCAGTATTATCAGTAAAAAATAAATATTACTAATAAATTTTATTCTCTAAAATATAAGGTCACAGTTTCTGTGATTGAAGTATTTAGGAACACTTTATAATATTAGTGGTATCGGTGGTGAATGACTCACCACAAAAACCACATACTGTTGATTGAAAATGTGACAAATGAGAGTAAGAGAAATTTAATTCACAGAAGTGAAACTTTGGTCTACAGATGTTTGCTCAACTCCTGTGGATTATGGAATTGAGCAAAGAAAAAAATAGAGACAAAGAAGATTGGGCCTGAAGTAGAGTATTATTAACTAGGAATGGAGAAGGTAGAAAGAAAACCAAATATAAATATTATTTATCTGCCAGCAATGACTGCCTCTCCTCACTGCAGCAATTTTATTCTTTTTGTGGATCTGTTCCTTGGCACATCAATGTGGTTCAATTCTAATAATACCTTAGTCAGAAAGTGAATATTTGACCTAAACGATGTCAATTTGACCTAGCTCCTTAGGGTCTAAATCTGGACCACACATAGTATTGGTGATGTTGTTCTTACTTTGATTATTTAGTGTCCCTGTAGCCTTTACACCTGACTTAACTACTTAATATACATGTTCAATGATCAGTTGGAGTTTTAGAGGCAAAAATGGAGGTAGCAGTGTTGCTTGGCACAGCAACCTGGCTGTCACTGGGAAAAGGAAACAGGAAACAGGAATAGAGCGTGGAGGCTGCCGAGCTGTAGAGAGGATGTACACAGGGCCAGATGTTAACCAGCTTCACATGTTACAACACCACTGAATTTTGGCTTTTCCATCAGGAAAATAATGTCATGGATTTGTGCATTTTCTAAGATCATACAAAGTATTTTTTTTATCACCCAGTCAATTTGCAAGCACTGACTAAGTGGATACCATTAGCACAGTAAGTGCTTATGGTTAAATACCCAAGCTTTATAAAGAAAGAAAATATTCTGTTCCACTTAGAGATATGGGTTTATTTCATTTCACTATTAATTATCACAGAACAAAGCAAAACAAAAAAGTTAGAAGAGCTCAACTTAAGTGATATTTTGATAAATACTTGTTCTGTATCCAAGTCTAAAAAGTATAAGTTATATTTCTAATTAGCTTCTGGAAAACACAGCAAAGGACTCAATAGTCATTATCTCTTAAGATGCTAATGAGGCAATGAGAACTAATTATTTTATTATTTTGGACTGATTTGGATTCATTCTCTTTAGTTTTCTGTGAAAAATTACTACATACAAACATGAATTCTTCAGTTACAACTAATGATTTTATTTCTTAATTGTTCATATTTAGCAGAGATGCTCAGCAGGGTTCCTCGTTATTAACAATGTGATTTAATCTAGTTCAGAGCCACTGGCAGGATCTATTAGTCATATCATGGTATCGCAAAATCATCATTATAATAAGCATTACTACTAATTTAGCAGTAGGAAACCAAGAGTGCCAAGCATGAATATATGACATACTAAAACTAAAAAGAACTTAATACTAAAGTAATTTACATTTGTGTATTTTTTAAAGTTTATAGTACTAAATAAGTGTTCAAGTTAACATTATGTTTGAGAAAAAAATTAAATCAAGGATCTATATTTACCTAATGTTATTAGTTATTATTTTTATTATTAATATCGACTAAGTATATTTCTCGAAGTTTCTTACATATTATTTAATCTTCATACTACTCCCTTTTTTTCACATAGGAGAACAAAAGTGAAATTGAGTAGGCAGAAACAAACCCTTAATAACTGGAAGAATTATGCTGTGTCAGTAAATAGCAACATGTAGGTCCTCAACTCCCATCTTTAATGAGTCTCATAATGATTCTTAATACAACAATACAGTATTACCAGGGATGCTAAAGAAATCCTTCTTGCCTGCCTTTGCCCTCGTGTTACCGAAAATATTTATATGAACTTGAACTCTTTGAATTCTCCATTTGAATTTACTAGATGAAGACCATCCTCTATAAAATTACAATCAATTTTCTGTTTTCTTCCAACACGTGTATTTCAAATTCATCAGCTGTTTTATCTCAATAAAAGTGACTTACTAAAAAATAAATTGTTAAGTTTATTATATAATACTGGACTTTGGAATTCCTTTCTAGCCAGCAGAAATTACATGCAATATAAGAAAACAGAGAGGGATAGAAGTAGCCACTATCTTCTTTCTCAATTGTTGTATAACAAGAATTAACTTTCAGAAAGAACCTGAATGTTAGAACTAGAAGATCTTCAGATTCTAAAAACCCTCTGAATTCTTCTGATTTCTGGAAAGCTATTTAAGTGTAATCAACCTAGGAAAAGGGGACAAAAAAATGTATTATATGTATACAAAATAATATTCATTAATTTTTATGTTCAAAAATTCATTCTTGAAAAAATAAACTAAACATTTTAAATCCAAATATCGACCTTTATCAAACACAAGAACATGCACGCCAAAATAAATAAACTGCTGAAAATAAAGAAAGCAGGCATGGAAAAGACAAAACTGATTTAAATAAAAGAGGTCATCACTGTATTTCTCAGTAGGAGATACTGAATGTCTTCCGCTTAATGGAAAGATAGACGGAACAATATCGTCACGGATACATCTCCTAAGGCAAGAGGAATAAAGGAAAAAATAAACAAATGGGACTGCATCAAACTAAAGGGTTTCTTATTTATTTATTTATTTATTTATTTATTTATTTATTTATTTATTTATTTTTTATCACTGTGTGGTTGCCTCTTACTCGTGCCCCCAACTGGGGACCTGATGTGCAACCTAGTAATGTGCCCTGACTGGGAATCGAACCAGAGACACTTGGCTCAAAACTAAAGAGTTTCTGCTCAGCAAAAGAAAACATCAGCAAGATGAAAAGGAAACCAACCATATGGGAAAACATATTTGCCAATGACATCACAGACAGGGGACTGATCTCCAAAATATATAAAGAGCTTATACGACTCAACATCAAGAAAACAAACAACCCAATTAAAAAATGGGCAAAGGACCTGAACAAACACTTCTCCGAAGAGGACATACAGAACATCTATAGGCACATGAAAAAACGCTCAACATCATTAGCCATCAGGGAGATGCAAATAAAAACCACAATGAGATACCATTTTACACCAGTCAGAATGGCCCTCATCAACAAATCAACAAACAACAAGTGCTGGAGAGGATGTGGAGAAACGGGAACCCTACTGCACTGTTGGTGGGAATGCAGACTGGTGCAGCCACTATGGAAAACAGTATGGAATTACCTCAAAAAACTAAAAATGGAACTGCCTTTTGAACCAGCGATTCCACTGCTAGGATTATACCTGAAAAATCCTAAAACCCTAATTCAAAAAAACTTATGCACCCCTATGTTCATAGCAGCCCTGTTTACAATAGCCAAGTGCTAGAAACAGCCTAAGTGCCCATCTGTAGATGAGTGGATCAAAAAACTGTGGTACATTTACACAATGGAATACTATGTAGCAGAAAGAAAGAAGGAACTTCCGTCATTTGCTATAACATGGATGGAACTAGAGAGAATTATACTTAGTGAAATAAGCCAGGCAAAGAAAGCAGAATACCATATGATATCACCTAATACAGGAAACTAAAGAACAACACAAACAAAGGAACTAAATAGGACAAAGAGCAGAATAGCAGTCAATAGGGGGGAGGGGGGAGGGAGAGAAGGGGATAAGTAAGAGAAGGGTTTATTCAAGGAACATGTATGGAGGACTCATGGACATGGACAACTGGGAGGGATATGATTGTGGGAGAAGGGATGGGCTGGGTGGGGGGAGCAATGGGGGAAAAATGGGACAACTGTAACTGAAAAACCAAAAAATAAAAGAAATTAAAAAAAAAAAGAAAAAAAAAAAGAAAAGATAGAGATATGGTTTGAAAACACAATTTGATGGCAACAATTTAACATCTAATTAAAAACAGGGCTGCAATATGGAACCTAACTTGGCAGCATAGTGATGGTTCAGTTTTTATCAGTTCAGCAAGACTTAAGCCATGTTCTGTGATTAAAATATAGCTCTTACATGTGCACTGTCAATAGCAAACATCTGATCAAATATGTCTTTGAGACAATAAAGATCAAATATGTCCTTTGAGACCTGCATCTGGTGAGAATTTCAATTTAACATAAACTAACAATGTTCTAGCTAGAAAAAAATGACCACTGTTTAATCCATTTGAATATAAAGCAATACTAGCCCTAGCAGGGGGCAACAGATCCATCGATTGATGATTCTCTCTCATGTTGATGTCTGTATGTCTGTCTGTCTGTCTCTCTCCTCCCTTTCTCCTTTCCTTCCTCCCTCCCTCCCTTTCTCCCTCTCTTAAATCAATAGATTTCCTCAGGTGAGGAAAAACAAAGCAATACTAAATTTATTTTAAAGGGCATACATACTTTAAAGTAATCAACGGTTATGTAGTTTTTAGGAGTAAAAAAAAAGTCACAGTACTTAAATAAAAATTGTAATTTATCTCCACATAGAATTTTTAAATCTTGAGGCTCTTCATATATTAAGCAATTATTTTGTCAACAAACACATTTGTACTTAATATATACCGAGTAATGTATTAGTTCCCAAATTAACATTTACTCGTTGATAAACTATCCTGTTTCTAGAAATTAGTTAAAAACTTCATAGGAACCATTCAGTGTAAGTTAAAAACAAAATAGACTTGACTAGTGATTACTAGGTAAGAAAGAGCTGAATCTGTCAACTGTAACACTTAGGTCATTTCCAAATAGAAAGAAAACACAACCAGGGTTAAAGTCTTAGGGTAAAGGTCAAAAGGACAAAAGATAAATGCATTTTCTTCTATAAACTATCATTACATTTTTGCTTTCATGTTTTATACTTTATGACTTTCACTATTTCTGTGTGGTTATCATAAACCTAAGTGTAATCAATATTTGGCCTAAAGAGCCATGTTTGAAGGCAGGGCCAGAATAAGTTTCATGTTATGTTAAGCAAATGAAATAATGTAAGAGATGATGCATATCATCTTCTAGGGCATGAAATAGAAATCTCACCTGCTGGCTTAGCAGAGGTCCCTATAGGACATAGTTTCCTTAGGCCAAAGGAAATTGAAGAATTCTAGTTAAACACTCTTAAGTGGATTAATCATATGCAACTTTTTGGGCAAGTCCACCTCTGATCATGTGTCTCTCATGTCCTATCAGACTGTCCTCTGAGCCTGAAATCTATCATGTAATTTCTTTAGTCCTGATAATTATTTATCCATCTTTCTTCCCTGCAGAATCCTTCTTATTGTCTATTCCTAGATTTCCAGCTTTAGAGCTAGACCTTCCTAATTTAGCCAAATCTGTAGTCTCATCCCAAAAGATTAGATGTCCTGTGTTTGAACATTAATACAGTGGCCAGCTAAAAGCTGCTATCTCACATGGCTACTATCAGGAGTTCTGCAAATATTACTTTTTTTCTGATTTCTGCAACCCCATTATTCTATGTAGGCAACTCTGTTCCAAGTCATCTACTTGAATAACTGCCACTTTCCCATCCTACAGAGGCTAGACTGGAATTAAATTTCTCTCCAACGCTTAAATAATACCATTAAAGATAAAGAATAGATTGAGCTTTTGTTGAATGCAACTGCCAATGAGATAATCCTGTTTTTCACCATCATATTTTAAGTTTTTATGACATATCATTTAATATATCTTGTCAAAACAATTAACCAGAATCTTCCTACTGGTGTAGTTATCTATTGATAAGAAGATCACATTCCTAATAAGACACAAAAATGGCCTCAACTCTTTGAGTTCCATTTAGTATACATTATGATATGTTAAAATATATTTCCCTGTATATATAGGACTCATCCTCTGGCTTCACAGTTGCCTTTATCCACTTACTCCTCTTTTCTAAATTAAGCAGAAAACACCCGAAGTTTGAGAATTCTTCTCCTGAAGGTATGTCACTTCTCTTCCTTGACCTCATTTCTTTATTTAAATCCATACTGCAGCCTTATTCAGAGTCACAGCTTAAACCAGAAATACCTTTCGGTCCTACTGTAAGCCAGGTCCAAAGAAAAGAAAAGAAAAGAAAAGAAAAGGAAAGAAAAGAAAAAAGAAAAGAAAAGAAAAGAAAAGAAAAGAAAAGAGAAGAAAAGAAAAGGAAAGAAAACAACAGCAACATCAAAACACTTTAAAATATTCTTGCTAACAGAGTGATTTGGCATGATTTTACACTGCTATGCAGTGGTCTCTCAAAAGACTTGTGGTAAAGCAGCTTTAAAACATGTTGCCTTTTGACATATAAAACTTTTTCAATAGAAGGATCTACTTTTTACTTGCTTTTTTCTTCTTCTCTGCCAAGTATAATTCACTACACTGAAAATATACAACCATGGCTATTGAAAGATATACAGTCACATACTGCTTATATTACTCTATATTCTAATGAAAATTTATGATTTTATTTATTTCTATGGTTTAAAAATGTTTTAATTAGAGAGATCAGAGGGATGAATGTCCCTTATCCTGTTGTGACAATAACCAGGGCAATACTAGAGATCCAAATTGCTTGAGGATTTTGTAACTTTAATCTCAGGGATTGAGTATTAGCTTCTCCCTGAGTGAGATTTTTGGACCTGGGTCCTTATTTTCTTCTTACTGCCTGAAAGAGCTTGACCATGATCGAGTGGTAACACAGGCTGAAAACTTAAGTTTATAAATTATGTATTACTTAGAAAAGACGCCCCTGGCTGGTTTGGCTCAGTGGATTGAGTGTCGGCCTGCGAGCTAAGTGTCGCTGGTTCGATCTTCCAGTCAGGGCACATCAGAGAAGGAAAACTCTGACTCCAAAAAACCTCCGCTGCCTTGCGGCATACCTCTTCAGGGGAAAGGCTAAGGGAGTAAACCCTGACAGAAAATCCGGAGCCGGAGTCCCTAAGGCGGTTTGACGTTGTAGTCAACACCGGCAACTCCTGCGGCGCACCTGAAGCCAAGCTGTATCGACTCCGTCTTTCCCTTGGACCCTTCAGCTGCCAAGAGAGGGGGGGTCTGCTGCATGGGCAACAGCAGACCCTCCATATCACCCTGCCCAGGCTCTGTAGCTTCAGCTCCACTGGAGAGGACACTCCAGCATCATCGCAAGATGTCGATTCAACACGGGAGGAGACAGATACCGTGTCACTCCCGAGTCGGACTGCACAACCATTCTCGGCGGTGCAGATAGACTCTTAAGAAGCTACACCATCGTCTCTCGAGACGGACGGCTGCTGACGACTTAGAAAAGAGACTGTTGAGCTGGGAATTTGAGATTATGTCTGCTTAGCTCTTTTCACTGAGGCAACTTATTGCCATGCACAAAATAGGAGAGAAAGTAAAGAAATTTGCTTGTGGTTCAGCTAAATTATCCAGGTCTAAGATTTTAACAGTAACATGCCGCGACCTTCTTTTTTTTGTTGTTGTTTTTTAATAATCACAAAGCATCTTCAACATAGTTGCCCAGATCAGTCCACGGCTTTCACAACTCAGATTCCACATGCAACCTGCTCCAGCAAAAGAGCCCAGAGACACTAACTCTTCACTGCAGGGGCCAAGTGGAAGGGAAACAAAGACACTGCTGTAGATTCATGTGTCATCTAGAACAGCTCAACTAATAAGAGGAAATGGCTTTGACCTTTGAAGAAAACATGGTTCATACCAACTATTTAACTTGACATAATTTAGTTAAACTAAATATTTTCCTGAATGTCTCTCCTAATCCAATTATATAAAGTGAATTTTTAGTTTATAAGGTCAAAGAATTTTCAAGTCTTTAAAAAAAGAAAAGTAAATAGCTTTTGCTTTTGTTTTTCACCTATCTACACAATGACAACACCAGCTGCAGAAATAGGAAGTAAACCTTCACAGAAAATGCAGTTATATGTTATCTACATATGGAATCTTCAGAAACAGAAAATTAAATTATCTAGCAGGTCTCCAAAAGCATCATTTTCTATAGGCAAAGATTATAAAACCCCAGAGACAGACAACAGGCCACAAAATAGTCATGGCATTCCTACACTGAAGAAGGGAATGACAACTTCCAGTCAAGAACTGAGTATCCTCCATGCCCTGGCCTCTCCCTCAGCTCAGCTGACTCCACACGTGTTAGGATTTCCTACAACACAATTAGGATACTTCCAGTGGGATATAAGCAAAATTGATTAAAACTGGCTCAAGCAAAGGAAAACAAGTTAGAGAAACCTATGCATACAGTTCATTTGAGATGAAGGTGGACATGAGGCCCAACGTGTATGATGAGGATTAGTTAGGTTCTACTTGCTTCATCTTGTAACACTGAACTCCAACATTTGGTACTCTTACCGATGTGACTCTGGTTAACTCCAAAGTTCCATAACATTCTATAGGTACAGAGACAAAAAATACACTTTCCCTGTCCTCTAATTGTGCTGCACATCCCAGAATTGAAATGGCCTGGTTTAGAGCATGTTTGCATCTCTGCTCAGTCAGTTCTGGGCCCCTTACCCACTCCCTGGTTTGGGAGTGGCATCAACCTAAAGGGATCTTATGGTCCAAGTGTAAGAGTGAGGCATGTTTTTCCAACAGAATATCAGGCTGCTTAAAGCCAGAAAAACAGATGTTGCTTGAGCAGAAACATTCATCCAACACATATATACACTCTTTAAATAAAATGTTATAACATTTAAAATTCATGTATTAAAGGTTATAATTACTATATGCTATTTTTAATATCTAATTCAAAGGAAAATATTAGTCGGTGCGCGTATCAGCTCTTATGCTTATGCAAGAGAATATGTATAGTAATCATAGGAATTATTTAAACATTATTTTAATATGACTGACTGTACTGTCTTCCTAGAGCTGCCATAACTAAGTAGTACAAGCCAGATGGCTTATAAAAGCAGGAACTTATTTTCTCACAGTTCTGGAGGTTTGAAGGCAGTTGACAGTGTTGGTTTCCTTCCCTATCTTCTTAAAAGGACACCAGCCACACTGGATTAGGGCTCATTCTCAACCAGTGTGACCTCATCTTAACTTGATTATACTTACAACTATTTCAAATAGGGTCCCATATAGAGCATTGAGAGCTATGGCTTCACCTATCTTCTGGGGGGACACAATTCAACACTTGACACTCACCCTCACTTAATAAAAGACTTCAGATCTAGTAGAGTCTCATTAATACAAAAAGTATATTTTTAGAAATAACATTTAGCATATTTATGTATGTGTGTATTATTTTCTTCCTGATTTTTTCAATTTAAAATGAGCAAGGGATAAAAATTTATACAGAAGCTCTTGTTCCCATTTACTAAAAAACATGCTGAGAAGTTACACAGTATATTATACATTTAATTTTGAGTTTGTTTGTGGAAATCTGTATGTTCATTAGTTCCTTTTTTGATAGGGATTGTTAACATTTTAGAATGAAAGGTTTTAAACCTATTTTAAATATTTGAGAAAGCATTTTTTAAATATGTGAATACTGTATATGAGGTCTGTCTGGAAAAGTCCAGCCATTGTTAATATAATGAGAATGGTTTGTGCAACATTAGTGCAACCTGGCAGCCAAGGAGAGAGTACTGGAGTGCACATGGATGAACAATGATGACTTCACTGTACTGGTCAGTGGGGGCAGTAGACACTATTGAGTCAGCATGTGTACTGTGTGGTCATCCCTTTCAAAATTACTGAATGAGTAGAAATGAATCTACATCAAATTTTGCATTTAGCTTGAACATTCCTCTGTGGAAACTATTCAGATGATTCATAAGGCCATAGAGATGGGCAACTGGTGATTGGCAGTGTCACATGACACTGTATCACGTCTCATGCTGAATTTTTTGGCAAAACGTCAAATCACTCAGGTGACTTAGCCCTCCTATAGCCTAGATTTGGTGGCGTGCGACATCTGGCTTTTGCCAAAACTAAAATCACCTTTTAAAGGGAAGAGATTTCAGACCATTGATGAGATTCAGGAAACTACGAAGGGGCTGCTGATGGCGATTGGGAGAACTATGTGAGGTCCCAACTTGCTTTCTTTGAAGAGGACTGACGCTTCATTGTGCTATGTACAACGTTTCTTGTATCTTGTATCTTCTTCAAAAAAATGTCTCTATTTTTCATATTACATGGCTGGATACCCTCTGGACAGACCTCGTGTACAGCACATGTTGAATAGACAACTAAGATGCCTTAAGCCTAAATGACAGCCTATGAGTTTTCCCATCTTTCCTCTTCTATCACTTTATTAACTGTCTCTTGGAATCCTTCAGGCCTTAGGTTAAATGTTAATCTGCCAACATTACCTTTAGCTTTAGGCTAATTAATTTTTTCCAAGTTTATAGAGCTAATCATTAGTACAGTTCAGACTGAAAGCCCGTACTGATTTTCAAGCCCACAACATTTTTCGAAACATATGACTGGCTCCTATCATACAATAAAGGTCACTATGAAACTTCAAACACGTTGTCTCCTGTCTTGCTTTAAAATTTACTTTAATTTCTAAATGTTCTGACCATAACTGGAAATACAACCAACCCCACTACAGCACAGCAATAATCAGCTCATTTTTACAATGATGATTAAAATTATAGATGATAATTTTGGAGTACAGTATTGTAAGAAGGCACAGGACTATGTGATTAATGACATGAGTTCTAGTTCTAGATGTGAAACTTAATATAAATGGTTTGCATAATAATTATTTAATATTACTTTGGGCAAGTAAGTTCTTTAATTATTAAGTGACTGTGAACTTAGGGATAGCGAGTCCCATTCTTATAATTATATAAAAACTTTGTTAGCTTCAAATTAGAATGTAGGTGAAAACTGCACACTATTACAACATAATACTCATTAAGTGGTATTTAGCCAACAATATATATAATGATAAAGTGTTTTAAAATAAATTTGATAGTTTCTAACAAAGATTTCCCCAAATATTATTCTAAAATATTACTTCTGAAAATTTATCGGGAAAATTAAATTCATCCTTTTGGTGAGAAATTACTGCTTTTTAGAAAATAACATGAATTAAAATTATTGGCAGAATTAAGTGCTATCAACATTTATATTCAAAAATTTAATCCTTAACATGCCATTCACAGGACTTATAGAGCACTGGAAAAATAAAACTTAAAGGATAAAACTTGGGAAATCATCCTTTGCCACTTCCTAATTTTAGAGATCATAAATTGGAGTTTGATTAAATGATCTGTACAAAGTTACAATGAGCTAGAAAAATGCAGTCCTTTCTCTAATGTCAATGGCAGTTTCCTCATGAGGTCTAACTTGAAATTGCAATGAATGATCATGAATACAACCAAGCCCCTGGCATGAATGCTGGCCTAGGTCATGATGCAGAGGAAGTGTGTATGTAGAGAAACCTTGGCATTTAGAATCAAATGAAACAGATGTGAACTCTGATTCTTATAACAAAGAGCTGTAGGGTCAGGGGAAAATTATTTTCCCTCCTTGAATATCAGTTTTACTTCTCTTTGTAATGGGAACAATAACAATATTTTATTTTAAAAACATAGGAGTAAAGTAAAAGCAATAAAGATAGAAGTTAATGTGAGAATTGAGTGGAATAATAACTAAATGTTAATGGTTAGTAGTAGGTGTTCAACAACTGATAGCTATTGTTAATTTTTTTAGACTCATGAAAATTATGCTTTATCAAGATAAGCTTAATAAATAGGTTATTTTGCTATTAAACTATTATAAAATTACTGATAAATTAACAGAGGCTACATAATATCTTGGGAGACAACAGGACTAGTATCTAGAAGATCTGAATTCTAATCTCAATTGCATTTGTCAATATTTGTGTAATCTGAGCAAATCAAAACGCTAGTTATTACAGTGTGTTAGAATTAGCAACACTCTTACTCCACATACAAATTTTGAAAGATTTTTCTGTGTTTTAGGGTCAAATGCAAAACTTCATGTGAAAATGCTAGGAAAATGCTCAACAAGCCAAAATACTGTCAATAAAGGATAAATTTAAATTATAATTTAAATGTCATTAAACATAATTTCCTTAATAAACACCACATAAAACAGACAACTTCATCTGCTTGTATTCAGTTGAGACAGAAGCATATTCAAAATTCCAGTCTTCTGTTCATTAGAATTTTATTCAGTCCTTTAATTAGATATGTCAATTTTATTAATATCCCAAAATAATAGGTAATGCAATGTAATTGCTGCTTATAAAACACTGGATTAAAAGAACAGAAACAAGAAATAGAATAAGGAGTTATGCAACATTTTTCTAACTTTAGTTGGAAACAGGTGTGGGTCACAGGCATATATATTGGAGGGTTTGTGAAAAGTTGAAAGTCCAGGGATCCATGCACAGGTTCATGATGCAGTGGCTAGGGTATGGGCAACCACATTTGTATATTAAATATTTCACAGGTAACTTTGCTGAGTGGTCTGATTGAAATAAATCTGATTTGCCAATATGTCCAGATTCCTTTTATTCATATTTAAACCACCCTCCATAAAGTAAAATTATAAATTCTTATGATTAACAATGCATTATGTCATCAAAAATAATCAAGTGGTTCTGAACATATGCACATAATTTCTAGAAAAAATAGAAAGAATAATTGACCAAGTTTATTCACAGATGCTTTATAAGGGTTACAGGTTGAAAATATCTAAGGGAAAACTAAGTTATGTAAATAAGTGGTATGAGGATGTAAAACAACAGGAATTCTCATTCCTTACTGGTGGGAATGCAAAATGGTATAGCCATTTTGGTAGTTGGGTGGTTCCTTGCAAAATTAATCATACTCTTTCCATATGATTCAGCAATCACTACTGGGTATTTACCCTCAAAAAGTTGAAAACTTAGGCCCACACAAAACCTGCGCATGAATGCTTATAACAGCTTACACATAATCACCAAAACTTGGGAGCAACCAAAATGTTCTTGAGTAGGAATGGATAAACCATGGTACATCCAGATAATGAAATATATGGGGCTAAAAAGAAGTGAGATATCAAGTCATGAAAAGACATGGTGGAGCCTTAAATTCATATGAATTTTTTTTTTTTATGTGAAAAAAAGCCAATCTGCAAGGGTTACACACTATATGAGTCCAACTGTATGACATTCAGAAAAAGGCAATAGTGGAACCAATAAAAATCCCAGTGGTTGCCAGGGGTTAGGGGAAGGGAAGGGAGGGAAGAATAGTCAGAGCACAGAAGATTTTTAGGGCAGTAAATATACTGTGAACAATACTATAATGAAGGAGACATTTCATTATACATTTATACAGACGCATTGAAGGTACAGCACCAAGAATGAACCATAATGCAGACTGTGGACTTTGGGTGGTTATGATGTGTCAATGTAGGTTCATGAACTGTAACAAATGTACCATTCAGGTGGAGGATGTTGATAATGGGAGAGACTAAGCATGCGTGGGAGAAAGGTATTATATGGAAATTCTCTGTAACTTCAACTCAATTTTGTTGTTAACTTAAAATATAAACAAAAAGTCTACTTAGAAAAAAAAACATACTAAAACTTGTTTAAAGGACTATCTCTATGTCTAAGTGTTTTCATTTCATTTAAAAACTAATAGGAATAAATTTCAAGGCATTATAGGTGAAACATTGATAAATCTTTTTAATACTACCACCACATTCCAAAAGATATTCTTTCTATTGAATTATTTAAAGTTAAAAAAGTAATTATAATAGGAAGTGGGAGTTCTCATATTATTGTTTAAAAAAAGGTATATTGTTAATTTATAGAAAATTGAGTTCATGTTAACAATTGGAAAAGCTCGAAAACAAAGCCTGGCTTAACTCCAAGACTAGTAGTTTTTTTAGCACACCACTCTGTACTACCTAAAAAACTAATTTATTTCATTGTGTTAATTATAAAATTGTAATATATTCTGCTTAATGTAATAAATTAACAGTTTGTCGTATCCAATGTCTTGAACATTACAAATTTCTCTAAATTTGTCAAGGAAGATAACTTTTCATATAAACTCTCAAAATAATTATTGTGCCAGAATATGGAGGCTAATAATTTCCATGATCACTCTGATTATTAAAATATTGGATAGAATGAAAAAATAGATTATGCCAGAACAAAAAAAAATATTTTCATAAATAAAAATCGTAAAAGTTTATTTTAAATTTTGGGTTTTTTTTCCAGAAGAAATACGAGAGAAAGAGAAGGGAAAAGACTGAACATTTTACATATTTTTAGGTGTATAGGTCTTACAAACATTTATTTAGTTACGCAACCCTGTGAATTAGAAATTTATTCATATTTTATGAAAGGGAAAACAACTTTACTATGGTTAAACTACTTGCATAAGGTAATTTAGCCTGTGTTGCCATAGCTCTGATTCAAACTCATGACTATGTGGCACAATCAATTATCCTGCCTCTCAATCATTTATTTCAGCTCTCTCATAAAATACTAAAGCACAGAAAAGGAGCTCCTGGACAGAACTATCAAGAAACAAGCTGAGAAGAAAGAAAATCAAATCAAATCAGGGGCTAAATAGCAAACTAGCAATCTAGAAAACTAAAAATTGTGAAATGTTAGAACTAGAAGAGGCTGCGACCATAATATTCCAACTACTCTGTGATGAGCAGTAGAGAATTCTAATAAAAAACAATCACAGATTTAAAAACTAATTAAAAGCTTCTCAAATAACCTACATACAGAAGGAGGATATGACTCACTCTTGATCAAGTATATGAGCAAGAACTTGAAGAGAATGAAAGAAATTGTAGTTTAAGAGGCAGTTTTCAAATAATAAGTGCTATGTGAGGACGGAATGGCATATCCAAGTAGAAAGTGTAACTCAAGGCTGGACAACAAAGATACTAAAGAGGTAGAAGTTCCTTAATTTTATTAGTGAGTAGGCATAGTCATCTCTGAGCGTCACTGCTAAGGTTCTAAAAACACATGTATTTCTTTTCTACAACACATATAAGGATGTGGGGTGAAAAGACTGTTGTAGCCACTGTAGAAAACAGTATGGAATTTCCTCAAAAAATGAAAAATGGAACTGCCTTATGACCCAGTGAAACTGCCTTATGACCCAGCGATTCCGCCGCTGGGAATATACCCTAAGACATAAGCTGTAAATTATTCCCAAGCAATGGAATTATACCCCAATGCAAAACTCTGGCACTTTTTAAACAATTATATAAGTGAATTTAAAGTCTATATTCCAATAATATAAAAATTACAATACAAGTCCTAAACACCTCCTTCTTCAATACTGGAACAATTCTAAATATAATCCAATGTGTATCTAACGATCGACCCCTGGGTGACTTATATTCCTGTATCATTCCCACCATGTCTTTTCAAGGAAAAGATGTATGTCTGAGGGGAGAAACAGGCCAAAAAATATGGATATAGATGAGTTGAATCTAAAGCAGTAATGCATAATAAAAGAGAAAATGGACTTCAAAATCCACTAATGCAAGATTTCAAACTGAGCTACAAAAGTTAGTAACTTTGTTACCTTTATCAACCTCTCCAGCTTTAGTTTCCTTTGTAAATCATAGAATATATCTAATTTTTTAAGGTTAGTACATTGTTTTATATATATATCGTGTCGGCAGCCGTCCGTCTCGAGAGACGATGGTGTAGCTTCTTAAGAGTCTATCTGCACCGCCGAGAATGGTTGTGCAGTCCGACTCGGGAGTGACACAGTATCTGTCTCCTCCCGTGTTGAATCGACATCTTGCGATGAAGCTACAGAGCCTGGGCAGATATATATATATATATATATATAAACTTCCTATGTGAACAAGCACACATAGGAAGTGCTTATTCATTGGAAACTAAGACTCTGTCTTTGAGGGTTTTCTTGATCCCCACAATCCATTCTCAACCTCCTTTTACACCTACTTCTGGCACTGGATCTGAAAAGGTAAATGAGTTTTTAAAAATTCCCTGACACTTTTGGTTGCCTTCAACGTAGACACTTTAACAAAAATCTTCTTAATACTGCAGAAAAGAGTAACTGAAAGGAATTATTTTGATAAATCATTGCTTGTGCCTTGTGATTCTCAGCTGTATCTGCATAAAATAATAAACTGTAGAGTTTAAAACTCAAACAAATCCACACCCATCAGGATGGGTATTATTTTTTAAAAAGCACAAAATAGCAAATGTTGGTGAGGCTGTAAAGAAACTGGAACCCTTCTGCATTGCTGGTGGGAATGTAAAATGATTCAGCTATTATGGAGAATAATATGGTGGTTCCTCAAATAATTAAATAATTGTCAGGTGATCCAGCATTTCTAATATCTGGATGTGTGCTAAAAAATAATTGAAAGCAGAGATCCAAATATATTTGTTTACCCATGTTCATAGCTTCATTTTCATACTAACAAAATGTGGAAGCAGCCCAATTGCTTATCAACAGATGAATAGATAAACAAAATGTAGTATACCATTGGGTCTGCCAGGAAAGTATCCAGCCATGTGCTACGAAAAATAGAGGCATTTATTGAAGAGGATACAAGATATAAGAAACATTGTACATAGGACAATGATGCCTCAGTCCCCTTCAAAGCAGGCACTTTGGGACCTCACACAGTTCTCTCAATCACCATCTGCTGCCCCATTGTATTTTCCTAAATCTCATCGATGGTCTGAAATCTCTTCCCTTTCAAAGGTGATTTTAGTTTTGGGAAAAGCCAGAAATCTTTGTTGATCATAGCCCTTACATGTTGAATGTGGATCACTGTCAACAGATTCTCAACCATCTCTGAAGCATTTGTGCCACACTTTTATCTGTGCTGCACTCATTGCATCATCCGCAAAAGCCTTCTGAACCATCCAAATAGTTTCCACTGAGCAATGTTCAGGCATAATGCAAAATCTGATGCAGATTCGTTGCTCTACTAGCTCAGTTATTTTGAATGTGATGGCCACACAGTACACGTGCTCACTCAGGAGCGTCTACTGTCCACACTGATTAGAACAGTAAAGTCATTGTTCACACACGCACATTCCAGTACACTCTCCTTGGCTGCCAGGTTACATCAATATTGTGCGAATCATTCTCGGTATATTAACAATGGCTGGACTTTTTCCATACAGATCTGGTATACACACAATAGAGTCTTCGTCAGCCTATAAAAAAGGAAGGACATTCTGACACATTTTACAACACAGATGAGCCTTGAGCACGTAATGGTAAGTAAAAGAAGCCAGTCACAAATGTATGACCCCACTTATATGAGAAATGTAGACCAGTCCAATTCATAGAGACAGAAAGTAGAATGAATAGTGGTTGCCAAGGGCTGGGAGGAGAGGGGAATGAAGAGTTACTGTTTAGTAGTTATAGACTTTCAGTTTGAGAAGAGATAAGAGTTCTAGAAATGAATGTTGGTCATGTTTGCACAGCAATGTAAATGTATTTAAAATGGTTAAAATAAAAAGTTATATATATATATACACACACACACACACACACACACACACACATATATATATATATATATATATATTTAAAATTTTTTAATTAAGTACTCACACATACCCACACACATACTCCAAGTGCCCAGAATCTGATCCAGCTAAATTGCTATATAACAAAATGTTTTGGGACCAAGCCGAGGCAACTGTATTTTTAAATGAGTGCTTAGTAATCACATATTCAGGCAGGACTGAAAAATCACTCCTTTAGCCAGTGGAGGATTCATGTCAAATATATGACTTTCTATATGAATCTACTGATTTTTCAACCTTTACAATATTTGTTACTATACTAGACTAACAAGGTTTGAGGTAAGAATATTGTTTTTTAAATCTCAGCAGCTTGCGTATATTAGATTAACCTCCTTGCTCTATAAATTAGATTCACAATTTAGTAACATATAAGGTCATTAAAAAGAAATAAATATAATTTGCCTTATTGCACACCTATTTAGGCTACTGTGATATAAACCAAATGAAGTATTGTTTATCCCATTTTTATCTTCTAAATTAAAAACACAGACCATTATGCAATAGTTATTATCTATGGAGAAAAAATGCAGTATTTGACATAGAACAAAATAATCCAATATTCTTGATTTCTATGTTGTATAGATTATGGTATAAAACAAGTTAAACCCTTTCATGAATAAATAAATCAGAATTAAATAGGAAGATGAAATACATTTCTCACACAGAAGCCCTACGTAGTTCTTGTGTACTCAATCTGACACAGAGTAAAATAGCAAGCACTTTTGGATTCTAGGCTGAACATAATTTCTTTGCAGGTTTTCCAGAGGACTGCTGTAAGCGAAGGCTGCCAAAATAGATGATTTAAAATAAATCGTATGATGTAAATTGACATGACTATCAGCATCGAGTACCCTAACAAGTAATTATTTCAAAATGATACAAAAATCCTAAATCAATTCTTTTGAGTTGATCAAATAATAATTTGGATTAAATAATGGTTCAGATTTTGCATTTTTTGGAAAATATTGTAAACATATAACCATCTTTGCATATTGTCACCACTGAATTTCAATTCTGGGAACACAAATATTTCCACTAGAAAAATGCCAAAAGCCCCAAGGTCGTAAACAAAGCAGCATTATGGTACTTCCATGCCTCTATTGTGAAGCATGGATCAGACCTATCTATTGTTTCAGACTTCTGTCAATAAATACCATCTAAACACATGAGGAAAAAACAAAACTCGTGTAAACAATTGAAAATTAAAAGCATTTGGGAGATAGGCAATACGTACATTGTGAAATCCACTTATTTGGTGCCTTAAGAAGTATTGTACTGGATTTTTTAAGAAGGAAAGGATATGTTGGGGGGTGCATTTTCTCAAATGCTAGTCTTTTTCAATTTCAGAAATAATTACAGTCAAAATACTATATAACATCTCTGTTCACCGATGGGAATAAAAGCTCCAGAAGAAATCTTAACACCTTTTCCTTTGTAGCCAGAGGCTGATTGCAAAGGGGCACGTCAAGCCATGATTGTTGGTATATGTGGCAAATTTTGCAAACGGATGTGAAAAATTAGGAGAATCAGGTAAAGCTCTAAGAATTGTTCCTGAAAATACAGAAACAACAGATACATATATGGCTAAGCATCTGACTACCCTTTCAAAGGGCTGAGTCTTTTTTCTCACCCTGTCCAATTCTTGCAAGAATAACTCATCTAGATACAAGGTTAACTGTTCACATGTCCATCTTTCCTGGCCTAATTTTGAGCAGCTTGAATATACCCTGTTTCCCTGAAAATAAGACATTCCCTGAAAATAAGACCTAGTGCAATTTTTTTCAAGCTTAGAAATATAAGGTCTTCCCTGAAAATAAGACCTAGTGACAGTCATTGCTACAGCTTCCCCCAAATTCTTGATGGAATTCAGAGTTTGGCTGGTTATGCTGAAGTTTGTGATGACGTGACTACAGTATATTAATAAATGTTGATTTTTTGTTCAACAATAAATGTGAATTCTTGTTCATTGAAAAATAAGACATCCCCAGAAAATAAGATCTAGCACATCTTTAGGAGCAAAAATTAATATAAGACACTGTCTTATTTTGGGGGAAACATGGTACCAATCGTCCCCAACACACACCACTTCTTTAAGAACTTTTGTTAAATTAAGTGCAACCTAAATAGGAAGTTGGAGTCAGGCTGCCGGAACCAGCTGTGAAATGACAGAAGGGTGCTGATCTAGGTCACAGCTACACTTCTTGCCCCAGAGACCTGCACAAGCAGGTGAAGCACATCAATAACATGAAACTGGTTTGTCCTGAAATCTCTGGATCTATTTAAGTTTTGCTGATTATTAGTCCATTGATTATAATTCACTGCGATGATAGGTAAGTGGAGAAACTCCAAGCAAATTTAAAAAGTAAAGTTAGAGAAACACAGAAAGCACATTTTGCTTCCAACTCTTTCACTTCAGGGCACCTGGATAACAAACCACGCAGAAAAACAAAAAACAAAAAACATGTAACACAAAAAATCTTTTGAATAAAGGGTGATCCTTGCAGATGTAGCACTTCAGCAAAAGTAGAGTCTCTAAACAATTGTCAGGAATCACTGCTAAAAATTCCAGTGACTTATCACTTACACACCCAAATTAATATGTGACCCCAAAACAAGGTAGGGTTAAGGAAGTGAAAAGAAAAAATCTTAAAGCTACAGCATATCTATCCAAAGCATTCATTAAAATATTTATCAGGCTACCACTTTAGCTCTATCCATGCATCTCTTCTTTCCTTTGTCATTGTAAGTAAGCATAGAACGTTTATACTGTATTCAAGAAGATGCATATCCTCATTAAAACTATTCTTCAGTCGATTTCTATTGTGTCAACTCATGATTAGCCACCCTAATGAAGAGAAGTAATGGCACAGGAATTTCTAGTGGAGATAACCAAAGTAATTTATTTTTTGGCATCAATATGCTTTATTTTATATTACAGTAATTTACCTTCACAAAATAGTTTTACTTAGCTCATTTGAAACCATTATATTTTACCAAAAGTCTTAATATTTTGGTAAACAGAGTGGAAATGTTCTGATTAATTGAAAGAAATTTACATGAGATGGAAAGTCTGTTACAGTTAAACCAAAAGGTAGATAAACTATGTATGAACAATCATAACTAAAGCAAGTTTACAGATGCAAATGTGTGTGTTTGTGTGTAAATATATATAAGTTTATGCATGTATGTATGTGTGTTCATGGTTAAGTATAAATGTACAGAGAAGTCTGGGGCTGAGAAACAATGCCATATATATTATGAAATATTAATTACCATTCACATTAGTGTTACTTTGATTTCTGCATATTTTGTGAAACAATCTATAGAAATGGAAGTAAATGTAACAATGAATATGGTTTAAAATGGCATAAATAGAAGTATAAAAAATGCAATGCTTAAGCATGTTTTTTTTGTCACTGTTTTCAGTAAATATGCAAACCCTGTGAAAATAAAGTGTGAGAGATAAACTTATATTGATATCTTATGGCAGTTCATAAACCAATAAAAAGGAAATACATTAAAAACTACAAAAAAGTTTTAAAAAGTTTTCTGAATGATTTTATATTCAATGGTTCAATCAGAAACTTCTATTATCAGGGAGGACAATCCACATAGTAGAAGTTATCTCAGGTCTATTCTAGCCACATGATGCATTCTATGTTATTCAGATCTAGTTGGGAAAATGATAATTTTCCCTACTCCTCAGTATGGTCTACCAATGGGATGGTTTATTTGACTCAAAGCCAGAAAACAAAATACAGATACAGGTATCTCAAGCTGCTTTTTTTTATTATATAATACGTTCCTATGTAAGTTTACCAACTATACATGTTCTGTCAATCAAAATCCAGGGTGTGAGAGTCTACAAAATATTGTCTAAAACACAGAAACAAGGCTTCCAGCTCTATTTTAATGCTCATTCAAGTAAGTATTTATTTTTAAAGCATACACTTTAAAATTCTGTTAGTATGCCATTATTTTTAGAGCTATTATATGAGGAACAGCACCACATAGTAGTAAGAAAATGGGGTTCCAGGGTCAGACTGCCTGAACCCAAATCCTGACAGTCACATTGTAGGAATACGACCTTGGGCAGGAGCTTAAATTCCTTCAGTGCCTCACCTTTCACATCAATCTGGCAGGGTTATTTTGAAGATTAAATGAACTAATGTATTAAATACTTAAAATAGTGATTCAATATAGGACACTCTTTATAAATACCAGCTATTTTCCTCTAATCAGCTTTCTCTATGTCTCATAAAGATGATGTTTTTTGACAAGTTAGTAGGTTGAAAACCTCTTTGAAAATTAAAGTAAATCAGTTTTAAGCTATATTAAAGTTCAAAAGCACCCCTACAGTATTTGCTTCTTATTTCTTAGTGAGAGATAAATTACGGTTCAACACATTGTCACGAGCACAGAAATAAAAAACAAAACAAAGCATCTTTATTGTAATTGGATGCACTAAGTATGGCAAATTTAAATGTTAACATCCATTTCATACATCACTCCGATTTTTCAGGGTTTATGATTCCATCATAAAAATTCATTTCCCAAAAAAGCTTGCGAATATATCTCAGTCTACATGTCATTATTTTTTCATTGCCTGTCCTTTAGTGCACTTCACTTGACTTATTAGTAGCCAAATCAAAATTATTTCTTTTTAGAATTTTAAAATTCAGATACCACAAACATGCTGGAAAGTAATAGTGAAATCACGTGAAGTACAGGAGAAATAAACTAATATTAAAGAGGGAACTGAATATGAATGACTGTTTCAGATTACAGGTTAAGATTGATGTTGACAATATTCCCTGTCTAGGTCTACCCGGGGTTGGTTCCTTCTCAGAAAGGTTGGCTATTGTAGCATTCATTTGAAATATTAAATCAAAAGTTTGGAGGCATATCAAAATACCCTAGGCTTCCTTTAATAACATATTATATGATTCCTTCCTTAAAATGATTTCTATTTTTAAGTGATGCTACTTCATGGAGTAATATCTTTTGTAAGGTTACTATAGCCTATATAAAGTAGTAATTTATTTTGTTTCAAATTTTGAAAAGGAGAATCTCTGGTTCTATTATTATATTTTTAAGCGTTCTTTTTTCATCACCATTTATCCACCCTAAACCCTCTTCCACCCAAACCCACCCCACATCCGCAATTACTACATCGTTGTAATTCAGTAAACAATTGATATTTTCATTCTCATTGCACACATGGAAGTACTTCTTTTCTCCTGCATGTTTCCTGCTTTTTCTTCTCAAGTAAGCAAATCAGAACTGCAAACTGTGTGTACAGAGGCTGGGGGGAACCCTAATTATAGGTAAGACTTTTCCTTTTGGGCCTTATTAAGACCCCAGCTGAGTCTAATCATCAGTCAGCTCTATTTTAAATAAAAGTTTTTTTATTAATTGAAAAAGAGACACCAAAGCATTTGTTTTGAAATTTTACACAAATAAATTATTTCCTAGTGAATGCACTTGAGTATATTCAAAAACTGGATGAAGTAACTTGTATCAACTAAGAAAAATGGGAATGGTATAATTCAGAAGCCTAAACCAGTAACCGAAGATATGTATCTAATGAGTCATCTTGACATAATCATGTTACCTAATTAATTTATTTCTAACTACATTATTCTGAAATGAAAGCAATTATTGCACAAAAATTTTCCATTGATCTAAACTGTCCTATTCAGTATTTTAAAATCTAACAAGACAATTAATATCATATTCAACACAGTAATTCTAAACATGTAAAAAAATTATTTTAAAATAATTAGATTCTTACCCTGATTGAAGGCCTTTCCTGGACTCCAAGTGCGGAAATAATCATCCTAAAGGGGAAAATAACGTGAATTGAGTGTATATGAGTAATTAAAATGTAAAGATTCATATAAAATCTAAAGTAAAATATGAAATACAGAAGCTGAATACAAACCTCTACTTCCTGCAATGGCAAGCAGCAAATTATAAAAAAAAATTAAAAAAAAAAAAGAACAAGAGAAAAACAACAGTTATCAAAAGAGAACACATTGTTTACATGTTATAGAAATGTCTTTCAATAAATGTGTTCATTTTCATTCTGAGTCAATGGTTACTCTAATAATTTAACTATTTTGTGTTGCCACTTTACCTAAATATTAGAATGCAATACTTTCAATTGCAATTCAACGTGCAATATAACATGCAGATAATTACCCTGAGTTAATAAGCTATAAAATTGTCTTGCCAATTTCCAATTATACAACTTCATTTTCCACTAGTATAATAGTAAATAGAACCATTAATATAGTAGGGAAAATACCAAGTGATTTCAACTAACCCATACAGTATAAATATACTTTATGCAAATCAGTCACTTATTAATTGATTACCTAACCAGCTCATCAAAATGCATTTGGAAACTTTTAAAAATGCATACCTAATTCTATCTTGCTTAAAGTGTAAATCTTTGATATGGATAAGAAACATTACTATGTATTTAGTACATAGTTTGTAAATATGACCATACAACATAGAAGTGGAACAAAGTATATTCTTTAAAAAGAATAGAGCCAAATTATTTTGTTGACTGATTTTACACCCTAAAATTCTAGTACAAATACCTCATACATATTGCCTTCTATGTTAAATAGAACAGATTTTGCTGTTTAAATTAATAAGCTATTTTCACTAAAGTAAGTAAAAGTAGCACAACATGAAGCTCCTCGATGAAAGATGTCCTGGCTCAGTACTCTTGGACCCACAAAGTCAATCCATTGGAAAGCTACAGAACACAGGAGATGCAAAAAGGCCAAGGAGGGATTCTTTCAATCTGCTTCCTAAATTTTGCTAACACCTTCCAATGTACAGAGAGGAAAATGTGGCACATATTTTATTATGGAAATAAATACAATTCTCTGATTTATTTATCCAAAATTTTTAAATTGCTACAAAAAATTTTCCTTATTGTGATTAATCATTCATCACCACCTTCTGCATTCCCACCTCACCAACTTCAAATGAAAGATAAGGAAAAAAAATAGAAAAACCACAGAAAACTCCTGTCAGTCTTACTATTTATGTTGCACCCGGGTTATACTAAGAGAAAGGGTAACACTGAACCTGCACAAATGAAACACAGAGAGTCAGGTGTTCCCCAGGCCTAGTACAACATAGAAGGAAGCTGGATTAATTCGATCTTGGTTGAGTTCCTCTTCTCTCCCCTTCCCACCTTTCTGACCCTTCAGTTTAAGGCACACTGATGACTGTCTCTTTTATGAAAATGTAACAATAGGAGTAGCAACAATAACAAGAGCTTCTAACATTTGCTGATTGCTCACCGGATGCAAGGCACTATCCTTAGCACTTAGCACACATGATCTCTTTTCATCCTTGCAACAATCTTAGGTATTACATTCTGCTCATATTTCTATTTTCTGATGAGGAAGAAAGAGGCAATAGAAATGATGACCTTGACCTAAGTTACATAGCTGGTCAGTGGTGGAGCCTTGACTGCAATGGACAGAAGTGGCAGCTGGGTGGGTACCAGAAGTGGCTGGAGCGAACAGGCCTCCTGGAGATGAGATGGAGAAGGATGTGCCCCCTCTCTCCCTTCTGCCTGTAAATATGTCCAGAGAGGATGTGCACACGTTGCAATTCACTACCTCCCTTTCAGACTTCTGTTACTGTCATCTCTTCACTACAGACTAGCAATAGATCAGTGCTGAAAATATTCAAAATCTTCAAGTCAGTCTCAATTCAACACTGGCTATAAGAGGGCTGAGAATGGGGACATGTTGGTTTCTTCCCCCATTTCCCAGTGGTGCCAATATCCTGTCAAGAAAAGGATAAAAGGGCATCTGCATAAATAAATATTCTTCATAACACCACTTACACTTATTCTTCCTGCTTCCTGTGAAAATTCAGTGGGTGACAGTATGAGATTCCTGCTTCCACGGCTTTATCGACGTTTATCAAAGCCCCTGATCTTTGGCACGGAGCCAACACGCTGAGGTCTCATGCAAAGAGGATGGATTCTGTGGTGAGAACACAGCCGAGGCTCCAGGTGGTGCAAGAAAACAGGAGCAAGCAGAGTTAAAGTACTCAGCCGGTCACCAGTCAGTGACCTCATGGTTCTCAACATCATGGCCAGGCTGCTCCATCTTGCTGAGGTTGCTGCATGGTTTTGTTGGAATCCAAGGATGCTAAGGAATGAACGTCTCTGGGCCTTCTAAGAGCTACCCTCCCCATCCATCACTTTATGCCTGCCTGAACAATCTGTGCTTCTTAACCAGTTCTGTTCCACCTGGGCAGAACTCCTTTCCCTGCCTTTGCTCAAGGTGTACCAGCAGCTGGTACAAGGAATAATGACGAACAGAACGTGTACACCAAGCAGATCACCTCCACTTCTATTTCTAAAATCAAAGTGGTCTAAAATTATCTTATGCTCTAGTCCTTCCCTTTGCTTCACATCTTAACACCTAACTTACCTCTAACTCATTCCTTAATTATTTCTGAAATCATTTGGCATCACTTTTTTTCTCCTTGCCCATGAGAACATAGATAGCAGAATTGTACCCATCCTTACGGAGCTCACTGTCAGCAAAAGGAGTACAAAATCACAATGACTCACTCACTGCCTCTTTCCCTCCTTTTGTATAATTTATTCAGTCAATGTGTGTTTGTTGAGTTTCTACTATGAGCCAGCACTTTGCCTGTTGCTGGGGATCCAACAATGAACTAGATAGGCATGATCAGTGCCCCCGAAGAACTTCATCCAGGAGAAACTTAAAATGAATCATTCATGGGTTGTAAGCCATCATCCCTGGTTGTACATATTTCTATAGTCTGATGGTGCCACTAGAGGGTAGAGAAACTGTGTGGCACCAAGAAAACATTAATTGTCACTGCATGAGTGGCAGTTGGAGTTAACTACCCACTGCTCCCTGTGTCCCATCATGCCTACTCCTGCTACCGCTCCCAGGACTGACCATGGCCGCCTCTGCTGCAGTTCTGATGCCTGACACAGAGTAAGTGCTCAACAGATATTTCCTGACCTCAGTAGGGTTTCTCTCCTCATGACCCACTTTAGAGCACACATCGCCCTTTCTGTGAACCACATCCATCCTCCAGCAACGATTAAAACCACAGGCAGTTATAGTCATCAAGAAAACATGGCACAATGGTCCCTTATCATAAAAGTTGGGAAAAATTCAAATCTTCTAATAAGAAGTTTATATTTCTGAGTTCTTAATAACAGGACTTTGATGCATAAATATGCTTTTTTTCCTGGGGTTTGTTTAACCAAAACAATATGTATTCATAAATTGCATAGTCTTCAATTTAGCAAAGATCCAAAGAGATTCTGAGAGTAATGATAGGTTCTTGCTCTTATGAATTTAACTGTGCTGCCATGGATTTACTTATTTTAATGTAACTTAGGATAAATTATTCCTCCATAAATATAACTCCTTCAAGATTCAGAATATTTGTTATGTGCAAGGAGATGATTTAGTATCAGTATTCAAGACAAAGGATACAGCATTCAGAACTATCTGCCCATAGATTTAAAAATAGTGAAATTGTACTATAAGGATTGCTTTTTCCTGTTTTTGAGGAAATGAATATAAATGGAGCTATAAGTTAGTGGATTTCAATGATGGTTTTTGTTTTTATTTTTGTTTTTTTGGTTTGGATCATGAAGTCACAAGAAATGCAAAGATGTTAGAAGTTTTTCTCCCAAACAGAACCTACTCAATGTGCCTTTTATTTGTAATTGGGGAGGGGGGAGAATATTAAATACACAGTTCACAGTTTGAAGAGGCAATTATAACAGGTTTTGGCACCCTGGTTTACCCCAGAGAGTCATACCTGTGAGACTGCTACTCTATGTAATTATTGCCCTGAATGCCAAGGGCACTTCATCATGCATGCCAATCTCATTGATTAGTAGTGGCTGCTTAGAGAACTGATGAGAAGTATTGGCAGGCTGCATCTGTTCCCGGCAGGAAAGAGAGCTGTGATCAATTAGTGATGTCTGTCTTGGGTACAACAATGAGATATGGTACCGCTAAGATGGATATAATTCTGAAACCAGAAGAGAAAATTTACATTGTGATGATATTTCAGAAAGATAAAGGAAGCTACACATTTAAATGAGCCAGCCTGAAAGCTACCCATAACTCTCCATTGCAATTTAAACAAAACCCGAACCTCTTCCCATTGCCCGTCTCAGCACTTCTCACTCTTAAATGAGCAGGTCCCCGAAACTCCTAAGGATCTAGTCTAGTGAAATGCCTGTTCTGGGCTGAGGCCTGGATTCTGCATTTTCCATAAGCTCCGGAGGCTGCTGCTCTGACCTTCACTTCCTCTTCCAGCTCATCTCAGGTGTCTCTCTCCTAGGCTGGTTACATGCTATAACCACATGAACTTTCTTCTAGTTCCTCAACATAACCAAGAGCTTTCCTCTCCTGAAGTCTTTTCCTTACTGTGCCCTTTGCCTGGAGAAAGGCTTCTCACCACTCCAGCACCAGCCCCTCAAACCTTGTTAGATGATGACCTCAATTTTACTTTTCAGGTTTCAGCTAAAAAGGCACTTCTTCAAGAGCCGTCTTTCGGCATTCTATCGAAGAAGGCAACTTGATGTATTTTTTCTGTCTCAGCATCTGGTAGGTTTCTCTCATAGCCCTCACATGGGTAACCATTCTATTTGTATTATCATAAACATTTAAATTCCCCTTAGAATAGAAGCTTCGTGAAGTCAGGGGCCACCTCTCCCTTGGGTACCATGAGTCCCATAGTATTTAGAAATGGACTCGCTTGGGGTAGGTGTGAGATGATTATTAGTCGAATGAACACACTATCCAATCAAATGGTGCATTTACTTTACATCAAAATGTCTGTGGGAATCACTACAGTTTGAACTGCACTTCCCTTAGGCTGCCACTTTTTCCCAGGAATGCAGAATAATATGTAAAAATGCCAGATTTTTTTTCCTGTTCAGAACAAATACAGCGACCCTAAATGCTTTGCTCCTTTCATATAAACTGGGAGAGTATAAATGCAAACTGTCACACACAGTCACTTTCCAGGCAGAGTGGAGCTCTGCAATATGAAAACAGGTTCCCCATCATAAGATACACAGAACTTGAAACATTTAAGTGACACCAGGTGTCACCACCATGTGTCAGCTGCCACAACACTTTATTTATACAACTCATTCTATTTCTCCAAGGAGTTTTACAACCATCCTGTACGTTTTCCTCTTGAGGAGGTAACTCCATAGGAGGGATTAATCCTCTTAGGCAGGGGCAGCCCCAGGAAGTGAGTTATATTATCTGTGTCACAGAAGCAGAAGTAAGAGTGGGGGTGCTGCTGCTGCTAGGAGGCTGAAATAGCCTTGAATCTGATGTCTTGAGAAGGGCAATGTGATTAAAATGACAAGGCAACCAAGTGCACCAAAGGCAGAAGCAGAGTTCGCCCATCCAGCCATAAAGATTCGAGACCCAGGCCACACCCCAAGCAGAGCACTTTCTACACTTGGCTTTGAACACTTAGATTTACTGAAGGCGACAGTCTAGTTTGTCTCTGATAAGCTCACGCAGCTTCTTAGGCCATGGAGTCCACACCTGTGCATCCCCACCCACTTGCCACCACTGCCCCTCACATGTACCAACAACCAGAACCTGCTGCTAAAGACCTCCTGCTTGTTGGCAGAGCAACTCCTTGGCCTAACTCCAAGTGACCGGAAGAAACAAAAGGGGGCGTGGTCTGCAAAACACACCCGCAGAAAAGGAACGGACTCTCACACACACTGTTGGCGATGTCTATGCGGCTAAAGCATCTCATGGGAAATGTATTATGTAAAGTGCTAAAAAGATCCATTGCCCATGATCTTATGTTTATACGTCTATAATTTTATTCTAAGGAAATAATCATAGCTATGCAATTTTTACTAATAAGTATGATCTTTGCAATGCTAATTTTTAACAACAAAATCTTGGAAGAGCAATAATGCCTGAAAAAGGGAGTCAGTTTAAATAAGTTGTGATACATCAGCATGATGATGTAATATTAATATGGCAGTCTGAAGAACTATTTAATAATATACAATAATATAAATAACTAGTATTTATAAGCAATGACAAGCATGCTCATCACGGTGCTAGGCATATTATATGTGGTACTAATGTATCTGCTCTCATAGGGATGCTATGAAGTGGGCACTATTACCGCCTCACTCAACAGATTAAGAAACTGAAGCCTAAAGAGATTAAGTAATCACCTAAGGTCACACTGTTAGTAAGTTTTGGACTCAGGAGATCTGACTCCAGAACCCAAATTCTGAACAATAACAGTCTTGTGTGCTGCTTCATTGTATTGTATATTGCCATGTAAAATAGGATATGTGTCAAGTATATCTCAGGTTGGTATTTAAGAATTATATAAATATGTACTTACATATTATTATGTGTATATTATATATAATAAACATATTTTTCTTTCCATCCTTACTTCAAATATTGAGCATCTACAACCACGTGCCCAGTAAGAGTTCTAGGTGTGAGCAATTCAGTTGTAAGCAATTAAAATAAAGTCCCTGCTGTTATGGATTTTATAATTTAGTGTTTTTTATACATGAAGAGAGAGATGGGGGGATGAAGGGAGGGAGGGAGAGAGAGAGAAGAAAGCTATATATCAAAAGGTTAATTCTGGTTGTGCAATTTTGAGCTGTTTTAATTGTCTTTTTAGATCATGTCTATATATTCTGATGGTTCTCCTATGTTCATAGAACATAGAAAACAGAGCATCTCCAACTCCATCTCATTAATGAAAAAAAAAAAAAAAGAAAAGAAAAGTCAAGAAATGAAAAGACACATACATTTCAAGAAAAGCACTGCAGGCCATTTTGACTCTCCTATCCCCTTGGGGACTCCTGATATGTCCTGAACTGCCAGCCTCCAACAGAAAAGTCTCCTGGGCTGTCACTGCTGTCCTCCCCTCCCTGGTAGGTGCTACCAATTCCATGTCACCTCCCCGCTTCCCACTGCTGCAGTATTCATGCTTTCCTGAGGATCCCATCAAGACAGGACATGCCAGGCTGATGACAGGCACGGCCTCGTTCAGAGCATCTCACTCAGCCCCAGACACAGTCAGGCAGTTATTAACAATGCTGCGGAGGACAAGAATTTCAACATTTAGAAAACAGGACTGCGCGTCCAATCCTTTCACTTCTAACACTAATCTATGTCAGCCTCTGCAACCTAGGCTCCTTTCCAATTAACTTGCACAGCCACATTGCATTTCCGAACACGGGAAATGATTTTTAAAAACCTCGTGTTTATGAATCATTACCCCATTCTCAGATTTGACCTTGGATCCTCAGAGCAGCCCCAATTAGAAAACCAATACACACACAGAGGTCCTTGTGGCAGGCCTGGGGACATTTCTTCTCTCACCTGCTGGGGATACCGTTTAACCTCTCAGTCCCATGGCTTCCACTTTCCTGACACACAGATAATAATTCCTCACCTGCGTCAGGGTCCGTGGTTTTGTGTGCATAAAGCACTTTGATGATTTTGTAAAAATGGCAAGGGAAGTACCGATGCTCTCGGCTTCTCACATCTGACGGTTTCCCAGTGCATCAAAGGGAAGCCTCTGAGTGATCTTCCCAGGGGAAAGACACCATTCCTTTTTATTTTTCGTCCTCTTCTTTTTTTAGTGGGTTGAGAGCACAGAGAGATACTGCAAGACATGGTGTGAGGCCGAACCACAAACCACTTCAGGTGTGAAATGCACTGTCCTTGCCACCAACCCCCACGTGCCCTGAGCTGCAGTGCTAACTAAATCCAGACAGATGAGCCAAGGGCGGTGTACAGGCCTGGCCTGAGGATGCCTTTGCATGAGGGGACTGAAACAAGACCATTCAAACTGATTTAACACACTCCCTTGTATTTTATTCCCTTTGTTCAAATGTCAACTTTCGGTCAGAATCGAGTGCAGGGCTTTTCCAACCATCTGGATAGAGGCTTGCCCCTTTGCTTGGTGACATTCTCTCAGAAAAGAGAATTCACTTTCTGTGGAGGAAGGACTGTGTCTGGAGTAACCTGGGAGTTCGATTCATCTACTTGGACAGGGACTTTTGGCCCCTGCTGGGTTTTCCACCAGCATGAAGTGTTGTCTTCTACGTGAGTCACGCTGGTTTCCCCAGAGAGGTCAGGTGTCTGGGGTCGGACTGCCTGGGCTTCTCATTCAGGTCCCCTCTTTTTCTCTGTGTGACCTTTGCAAGGCACTTAACATCACTGTGCCTCAGTTCTTCTAGCTGCAAATGGACACCTACTACAAGGGCTGTGGTTACATCCACATAAAGAAAGCACTTGGCCGAGAGTCTGGCTACCTTGTCATATTTCTCAGGAAGTCAATGTGCATTCTGGGACTAAATCTTTGGATGAAAAGAAAAACCTCAGAACTTTGATTACTTACAGAAAATGGATTATTATATTGAATTTAGAAGTATGTTAAGTGTGCTTGTTTGGATTCTGAATTTGTGTGGAGCACAGAAACTAGAGTAATAAGAATTCAAAGCTGACAAATCAAATTCAGTTCCTCATGTTGCTCAGGGGTTGGTCTTGTACCTACTACACAGTTTTAAAAGTTCTTGCAAATTATTTTCTTTGTCATTTCATTAACCAATTTTTTTCCTCCTCTAACACTTTCTTGAAGTGCCTCTTATAAAAAACTTTTGTTTCCTGTGACAAAGGAAAGGAAAAAAAATACTAGCGAGGAAGCATATGCTAAGGTAATTTAAGGGTTGTGATAAGCCAAAAGGAAAAGAGCAACAGCTCCCAGAAACCCACAAAGTTAGAGGGCTTGTTCCTTTCTAAAGAAGCCTAATTGGACATGGCAGGGGCTTGATCAATGTGCCTACTTGTTTCATAAGCAGAATTTTCTACTACCATGTAGGAAGTTCAAGGATGTGTTCAGCTTCTCCGCAATTGCTTTTCCCACATCTATCATCTAACCTTGAACTAGGACAACCTGTTTTGGAGAGAGTGGGGCCATAGGAATCCAGGTACCAACTCTGAACCTGAGGTATGTGAACAGTTTATACAATCTTCCAACTCACTGGCCTGCGTCGCTGAGTTAAAGTCCCATTTTGAATTTCTCTTGTGTTCATCGCAGCCAGTGAGAGTTATGAGTAGCCTAACCCTAACTGTTTACAGTAGGTGATGGTAAAGAGTAAAAAGGCAGCAAGAGAACTAACCCAGGGAAGAGGTAGTGCTTAACTTCTGAAGAGCTTGGAGCGAAGTCTCTGAAATGTCCGAGTTAATGTTCTGTTCAATGAGGGAACCAAGATGAAGATTCTGAGTTGGAGAGGGAGGATAGTGCTCGGTGCCCATGCCATGTGGAGTGTCATTACTGTCAATAAACAAATATATTATTCCCTCACTTATCCCGGGTATTACGTTCTAGACCCTCCCGCAAAGTAGGAACCTTATATTTATTCTACACTCTTAAACCTATGTAACTTTAACAACATACATATAGAGTATCGCAAAATCCTGTGATATAGCAAAAAATCTACGATAAATAAATATTTTTAAAAATCCCGTGATAGTGAAGCCATGATAAGTGAACCATGATATAGAGAGGGACTACTGTAATGGTAACTTGCATGCCCACTTTTGACTGTGCAAAGGAGAGGCATTCCCCCTCCTTCACACACATTATCTTCAAGTATAATTATCCCTGTGTTACAAATGGGGTAACTAAAACAAAAGCAAGTTAATTAAAGAACTTGCCCAAGGAAACAATAGTCCAAATGGAAAAGGGACTTTGGAGCTCTTAGGAGAGGGTTTTTTCAGGACTGTGAGAGAGGAGAAACAAGGGCATGAGTTCCTTTCCTCTAGCTGCAGAAATGTTTTTCAAGCTCTTTTTCTAAGCTTGAACTCTGAAACAGAACAGGTTTTGGAAACGAAAACACGCCCTCCCCCAACCAGCTGCACGGTGGATTTAGGATAACATGGGCTGTCCCCCGTGAGCGCTCTGCATATGATCTCTGCTTTGGTTCTGCCCCCAAAAGGATATGCCGCAATTGCATAGAGGCCCCTTCAATGCTTGGTGGCATGGCATGCATGGGAATGTTTTTTAGGAGATCAACCTAATTTGATCCAGGTTACTCAAAACATGCAAATCTGGGCAGAGATGTGAGTGGGACATATATTTTCCATACATTTAGTAAGGAATGCATTTGGCTGATATGAAGGTGTGTGCTGTTTTCCCTCTATTTTAGGAAATAGTTTTCACATTTAATGCTCCTGAAATTAGTATTTTATGAGTAATGTATATATTTAATATAGCATTTCTTTTTTTCTCCCATGAAATGTTGTAAGTACGTCCACAGTGTGCTTACTATAAACATCATTTGACAGTCACTATATCAAATTCATTTATTTCCATCACAAGGGACTTGAGACATCTTATGGCAAAACAGAATAAAATATAAACAGAATTTACTCAGAATAGGATGTTTTACTTTGTAAAAGTTTGAATCTTTTCCAAAGTAGGCTAGCGTAAAACCAAAGTCTAAAAGCCTCCGCATTATTTTGAAAAAGGAATCTCATACTGATCTTGTGCTGTTATGAGGACAAGTTAGGGCCAGCAGAGTCTCAGAGGTGCAGACCTCATCATTGCAGAACACCAGCAGGAAGACAAGGGAGGTGTTCTAGTGTGACAATGGCCTTTTAAACCCAGACAATGCCCAGCACCTGTGACGTGATAGATGCATGGTGGACATTTAATCAGAATGTGCCGACAGCACATGCCTTCCAAATACTGATGTCAGAACAAGACATGAGGTGATGATCACTTATGTTGTATACCCCCATAATGAAAATAACAACAACAAAGTACTTGAGTCTGAATTCTTCTCCTTGTAACTGACCTTAGCAGACCAGGATGTTTTAAGGATATTTGGTCCAGGCTCTTGAAAACTCACTTAACCTTTTTGTGAACCACATGAGCTCTCCTTCCCCTTAACTATATGGGCTTGTTAACAAATTCGCCAAGGAAAGCATGGCAATCCAGAGTAATAGTGCAAAGGAACCAAAGAATTTGTCCATTAGTCCTTATAATCTTCCTTGGTAAAAAAAAATATATATATATGTAAGTCATCACTAAGAGTAGGGGTTAGATAATAATTGAAATGTCATTGAAAAAGCTTTTGGAAGCTTAAGGGAAAATCAAAGGAAGTCAAGAAGGTAAAAGTATATTTTGGGTTAGTGTAATTCTAAAGGGTAAGAATTCTATTAATTCAGGAGTTTGAAACACATAAATGTGTTTTTATATAACACAAAATGGAAAAAAAAATGACTTAATACATGTGAAAGGTAGACAAAGTCCTACAACATGTTGGGCGCATGGAAAAAAAATGATAAAAGGAGACCTTGGAGGTGGAAATGTTGAGACCACTAGAAATTAAATACTTCCCATTGATAAGTCACTTGAGTTTTCTGACCCTCAAATGTCTTACCTGTTTAGTGGGGACAATAATACTCTTTATATTCTCCTCACCACACGGTAATAATGGGAGTTTTAAATAAAGAATGCACGTTACAGTGTTTTCTAAAGGCAAAGATGGTAGTCCAACAGAGAGATGACAGAGGAGGCTATCACTATCATCAGTGATGCCAATAAGCTAGATGACCAGAACAGTAAGTTCAATTACCTCCAGAGGCCAGGAAACTCTCAGAAAGGGGTTAAGTTGGAAAAGACCTGCCCCGTGTAAAATGAGCAGCCTCTACTTCTCATTATGCAATATAAGCAGGTAATGCTAGATTTGTTATTTCAAGAAAGACAGAATAATGAAGGTTTATATAAAAATCTCCTGATTTTTTAAATGTTGTGACATAAATAAAGACATGTAAGTAATATAAGCAGGGATAATTCAAACAGGTTGACAAGCTCATCTGTCCAACCAAGGGTCAGATGTTGCAACCTCTGAGATACTGTACATGAGCTTATTCCTTGAAAGAGAAAATGTTATACAAACGTAAGTGATAATGTCATCATCATCACCACCACCACCACCAATCCAGGAATGGGAAACAGTCTTAGTTTCCTCTCTTCAGATGGAAAAAGTTGTTTCTGTGATTCTAAAAAGAGGTGACTGACCCAAGACTTTCTCGGAAGTAGAATAATGTGCTGTGCCTGATGCATGTTCTTTTCCAGGAATTTTGACATTTCTGAGTTGGAAGAGACCTTTCTAAACATCTGGCACAAATTATCTCAACACTATATAAGAGAAAACTGGGGAGTCAGGAGAACTGACAGCCCAGGTAACACGGCAAGTTCCGAGTAGAATTGGGGCTCGGAATCTGATTCGCTGGCCCCCACTGTCTCCAGGGCTCTTCCTTTCTTTGCTTCACAGATTCTTTTTATCTCATGAATACTCTCAGCAATTTGAGATCAATAAAGAGAGGCAGAAAAGGCCATCTTCCCAGAGTAATGTGACCTTTTCCTGCCCTGTGAATCATTTTCACAACCAGTCCTCAGTCTCTTATATTCCAACCAGTTTCTGTTCAACAGAAGGTGCACAGGAAGCAAAAGAAATCATAGAACAAGCATCCTAATATTTAAATAGGTGGTGTCTATTCCCTTCTCTTCCTATTTTTAAAAGCAAATTGCTTGACCTAAGTGAGAACTTGAAAAGCAGCCAGTAGAAATAGGGTGGTGTCACAAGCTGGTGAAGATCACTGCTTCTTTATGGCAGCCATGAAATCGCTGATAGAAGTGTATCAAAGACAACAGTACTGCAGAAAGAATAACATGTGAGACAATTTGTTATGCAGGAGAGTGAAAGAGGGGTGTGTAATAGTGAGGTGCCCCAGGAGATGGGAAAGGTCACTGAGATGAAACTAACCTTGGGTACTTGGACAGAGGCCTTCATTACCCCAGACGGGAAGAAAACACAGTAGCCAATCAGATGGAACAGACTGAGTGTGATTCCAGCCAGGTGTGAACACCAGCACATGTGCTGGGACTATTGGGGGAGCTCCATGGAGGAATATGAGTCCTGGCCCTACACCTCAGGCCATGGTTGGACATCAACGCAATTCAAAAGCAGGGATTTGTAAGGTCATAACGTGCACAAGCGCATCTTTGTAAATCCTAAGTGAGGGCTAGGAGTGGGAAAGGCGGTAAACATAAGCCAGGGTCATGGGGCTTTCTGCACAGGGCCCCTGACTGTGCTGCTGAGGTGTTTACAAGAGGCTACACCATCAGCAGCATGTTTTTTTCTTTTTTTCTTTAAAGCAAAGAGAGGCAAAGTCTGACTTGGAGTGGAAGAAGTGAAAAAAGAAAAGAATGATTGATCATTGCCTTTATTGCTGGCTTTCCGTGGCTGAGTGTTCACTGATAAAATTGGTTCAACTCCAAGATGCTGTCTTTGAAACAATTATTATTTTCCTCTAACATACAGCTCTTGTGGAAAACATTAATTTAAGAGATAACTTCCTGAATGCTTCAATATCAAGAATGTGTGTGCTTCCTCATCTTTAAATGTATAAGCACCAGAAAGAAATAAGGATAATAAGACAACAGAAACCTTAAAAGATCTGACAGAAAGTGACAAAAGAGAAGGCTGGGAATAG
Organism: Furipterus horrens; assembly: GCF_987537825.1. NCBI lineage: Eukaryota > Metazoa > Chordata > Mammalia > Chiroptera > Furipteridae > Furipterus > Furipterus horrens. Next base: position 27,664,051 of record NW_028327180.1, read on the forward strand.
CCCGAGGGGTGTTGGGGGAAAGGCTGGTATAGTCGTCCCCTCTTACTGGTGATAGATATGTTCCAAGACCCCCCAGTGGATGCCTGAAACCTCAGATAGTACCAAACCCTATGTATACTACATTTTTTCTTGTACATACCTATCATAAAGTTTAACTGATAAATTAGGCACAGTAAGAGATTAACAATAACTATAATAAGATAGAACAATTCTAACAATATACTGTAATAAAAGTTACGGGAATGTGGTCTCTCTCAAAATACCTTGTACTGTACTCATCGTTTTGTGATGATGTGAGATGCTAAAATGCCTACACAATGAGATGGAGGGAGGTGAATGACCTAGGTATTGTGACATAGCATGAGATTACACATAAGGGGGACTTGAACACAAGCAATGATACTGTGACAGTCCATCTGATAAAAGAGATGTCTACTAAGTGACTAATGGGCAAGGATCATACATGGCATGAATACAATGGACAAAGGGATGATTCACCTCCTGAGGCAGAAAGGCACAAAATTTCATCATGCTACTCAGAATAGCACACAATTTAGAACTTAGGAATTACTTATTTCTGAAATTTTCCATTTAATATTTTTGGACCATGGTTGACCATGGGAAACTGAAACGAGGCTGTGGATAAAAGGGGCCTACTGTACTAGAATGTTCAAGTGTCACACAAAAGTTTTCTTATGCTTTGCAAGTTTATTTATATTCTAGACTTTAAATATTAACTATATTAGGTTTCTTTGCTTGCTCTGGCTTTCTTTGCCATCCACACTGCCCTGTTCCATCAGCCAGGAATGCCTTCTTAATTCTTTACCTCTTCAATTACAAAATGAGAAATATAGCTTGTGAGCCAGGGTGTGCCCTTCTACATTCTTGGACCATTCTTTGGACATTAAAAATGCCTTCTGGACATCTTGCCTCCCTTATTTGGCTTCCTCTACTCTATATTTGTTCATTTGCCTAATATTTAGCATCTGCTCCATTTCAGGCACCATGCTAGCTAAATGCATAGAGTAAAATGGGATAAGAGGGAGAAATGGTTATTGTCTTCAAAGAGTTTAAACCTAATGTTGAATACAATCCAATGGTGAGTTCAATAACAGAGGACACATGGGAGCTATGGAAGGAAGAATAATCGAGATTAGGGAGATCAGAAAGGCTTCCTAACCCCCTGAATATTTCAACTAGGATGTCCTAGTAGACAATTCAAAAACCACAGTTCCTAAATGAAACTGAACATACTTAATCTAGTCATGGTTAGGTAAGATGCTCAGTCATTGACAGATAATAATGTTGAGGCATCGCTATGTAAAAATGCAACGTTGTGATTAGATAAAATGCTGAGCCATGCTTAGTCAAAGATACTGAGTCATGCTTGGCTAAAATGCAAGTCACAACTTAATTAAGATGCTGAGTCATGTCTACCTAAAAAAGCTGGGTCATGATTTGGTAAAGATGCCAAGTCATTGTTATGTAAAAATGCTGAGTCATGATTTGGTAAAATGACGAGTCATGATTCAGTAAGAAAGCGGAGTCATTGGTACATAATAATGCTGCCACAACTTGGTAAAAACACTGAGTCATGATTTGGTAAATATGCTGAGTAATGACTTGGTAAAAATATTGAGTCATGATTTGGCATACACACACATGAACATGTTGAAATATACAGTTAAATAAATGGGTATGTTACAGACATACAGTTACTTAGTATCTGTCTATAACATTTAAATGGCATTTGAATAATAATTTAGTCATATGAGACATATCAAACATCAGATATATTTTAACTAATTATAGCTTTGCAAAAGAAATCCATGTGGTATAAGATTCATAATACTTCTTTATAAATTTACAGAACTCCCTTGTGTATGACTATGGAAACCTAGAAAACTTAGTCCCAGAGACAAGATAAATGAATAAATCCATTCAGCTATGGTACTACAAACTATACATATTGATCCTTTATCATTACTGTGTCTTCTCAAAGAATTCTTGTACAAAGTGATGAAGCTGGCTTCACATTAAGCTCAACAAGGAAGCCCCTTACAACGATTCTCTCTTAGTCTTTTTGTTTTTAATTGACAGAGTCTCACTTGATAGTACTTCTTTAACTCTTTGGCATTTATAACCATATTTCATTATAGTAAGTTCTTACAAAATTTATTTCATTAGTGATACACTATTTAAAATATCATTTTTAACAGTTTACAAAAAATAGATTCATCCTAAGCAACAGTGTTTTATCAGTAATGTCATTCACAGAATGTTTCAAATATTGAATAACTTACATTGAAAATTTAAGAAAACTTCAGAAATAATAATTACAAAGATATGAGTAAACTTAACCTTGGTACAAATTTTCAAATCCTAGCTTGACTATTTCAATTAATAATTTAGAAATTTTGAAAAAAGAAGAAAACACAAAGAAAGATATAACTGGACATCAAGACCAAGAGTAAGTTTTCTGATAAGGTTAGAACCCTCTATCTTTCACATACTTGGATATTTCAATTATCATTAAGTTTTATTTTATAGAAATTCAAATTAATAATAATGTCCTAAAGCTGTATAAAGATTAAATTAGACAATATGTGTAAGATACTAGTATAGTTTCTAGTTCACAATAAGCACTTAAAATTATATTATTATTACAACCAGGAAAACATTCTAGCGGTTATCATATATTTCTGAAACTGACATAATATGAAAATTAAAATTTTGAATAAAATATGTGGTATATGCTAGAAGAAAGATTGTTAAGATATGCAATAGGCAGTGGGAAAGCAACTTTTTAGTGTCCCATTGTGAACTCTGACTTTTGAAGCCAAATGCACATAAAGTATGACCTATTTGCTTTTTGATGACATATCAAAGAGTTGTGGGTTTGCATTTTTTCCCCTCAATTATTCCAATAAGCATTTATTGTTCTTTCAGTAGATGCTCAGGAAAAAGCATTTAAGTGATACATGGCCTGTGACTTCAAGGATCTCAGAATCTAATGTGAAAGCCAGAAGCACTCCATAATGGACTATTAGGAGAGAAATCTGTGCAAAGTATTATGGGAACAATAAAAGAAAGCAAGTAAATCTGTAATGTTTTAAGTGTGTTCATATCGGATAATAGAAACCCAGAAAGTTAATTTTCCAAGGGCTTTGAGACAGCATCTAGTATATTCTAACTTAGAGATGAAGAATTGGAAGCTCCTGACCTACAGGAGTAGATCATCCCTGAACATGGCCTCTGTCAGTTGTTTCCCTCCCTATACATTCACCCTGCTGCTCACAACAGAGGAGGTCTCATCTCCTCCCTTTGGAAACAGTGTGGCTTTCAAGACTTGCTTGGACAATAGAATGTGGCAGAGTGGATTTCAAGAACTTGTGGGTCTAGTTTACAAAGAGCCTTTCACTCATCCACTATAAGAGAAGCCCAGGCCACGTGGCACCCAGAATCGTTGCCCACATGTGAGAGAGCCATTCTGAACTTTCAAATGACTCAAAAACTATCACCCACTTACTGCCACCACTTTTGAGAGATTCTGAGTAATGAACACAGAACTGAGCACAATCAGAGCATAGACCCATAAGATATAATAATAAATGGGTTTTACACCCTCAAGTTTTAATGTGGTTTGTTACACAGCAAGGAATAACTAGAAAGCCCCCAAGTCATGCAATCAGTCAGTTGTAAGTTCTCCAAATATTGTCTAGTCACCTTTCGGAACAGCATGTCATTGTATACTTAGATGTAGAACCTCCAATCTTCCCTTTGTTTGCAGGATTTAAGCTGCAATGCATTAGGTAAATCCTTATAACATCAGTACTCCTGGGGTGTCTGATGCTGAATGATGGCTTTAGCCTTAGTACATGGCTACTTGACCTTGCAGAGAATTCTCAGGACAAATCATCAGTATCTTGGCTCTGTATATAAATGTCAATCTGTACTCTAACCTTCTCTTGGATTCTCCTTCGTATCCATTGACTTTGTGCCTCTTCCTAGACTTTTCATTCAACCCCTAACCCCCATCAATTACTCTGCCTCTAAACTTACTCTATCTGACTTCCCAACCTTGACCCACTGGCTTCAATTTGGAAAAATTCAGCTTACTCCAAAAAACCACCCCTACCACCAAACCTTTTTCCACAAGCCAGTAAGAGACAAACTGGTACCTACCTGGTCTCAAATTTCCCCCTAACAGGACATAGTCACAAACATTCAGAAGTAGAAAATGTGTTTTGGCCCTGTTTTCTTGAAAAAAGGAGAGATTGGGCCAAAGGTCCCAAAATGAAAGATCCTATTTATTTTCAAGGAATAAGACAAATATTTATATTTGGGGGAAATATAAAGGCAAAAAGATCCCCAATTTTTAACCTTTCTAAAACAATTATATTTTCTCATTCAAATCTCCAGAATAACTTGTTACTCTACTTACTGATAAAAACTGGTAATTTTATATGTATGCAAGAATAAATGTCATAGAATTTCTGTATTTTGTGATTATGCATCCTCTAAACCCTCTCATACAAATCCTTAGAATTTCCCTAAATTTAACTATTATTGCTTGCTATGTTTCAATGGCCCAAATTCTGCTAATTCTATGAGCTAAAAAATAGCAATGGAAATCCATTTTTAATATGTTAAATGTTATGACAGTCTCATTTACACATCTCTCCCTATTATGGGAAGATTTACTAATATAAATGTTAAGCAAATGAATTTCACAAAGAGGAAACTCCCTTGCTTAGATTTACTTAATATGTGATTTGATCACAAGATAGAGTAAGCAAGCATTGTCTGAGCACAAAGGAATTATCTATATAAGGCGAACTATCTGTTTCAGGCCCCCGAGTGTCACATTCATTACCAAAGTACCACTCGTTTTTCCATGTGATGTCCTAGGACCCTGAAAGCATGCATTTGTAACACTTCGGTGAGCTTTTTATTTTGTAGAGAACATTTTAGGCTTCCTGATTCACAACATATTAAACACATAAATAAAATAAATTGTGTAAAAAGGACAGTGCCATTGGGATATTCCTCAACTGTCTCTGAAAAACTCATCAAATTGGGGTATAAATCCTTCTGAACATACAGAACGTGTACTAGTTTCTATTACAATGATATATAAAACTTAAAATTCATTCATATCAGAGAAAGACACAAAAATATTTTCCCTTAATAAATCAAATAGGGAATTTTAAATATTGGGAATCTTCACTGTAACTACAAGAACACTTAACATACTTAAAGAAATTAAGAGAAAAAAAAAGTGACTTGAAGTTACTGCTCACTTGCTCTGTACCAGGAAGTGTGCTAAACTCTTTACACATCTTTAAGAGGTAAGTGCTTTTAATATCACTCCTATTTTAAAAATGGGAAAGGTGAAGCAGAGAATGATTAAATAATCTGTGAAAAATTATACAGGTACTCTTGTTGAGTCATATTAGTTTCAAATATTTTGGAGATCAAATCCTTGTGCAATATATCAATGGCAAATATGTTCTTCCATACAGTTGGTTCCCTTTTCATTTTGATGGCAGTTTCTTTAGCCATGCAGACTCTTTTTAGCTTGATGTACTCCCATTTGTTAATTTTTCCCTCTATTTCCCTAGCCCTAATAGATATATCAGCAAAAATATTGCTATGTGGGATAACTGAAATTTTCCTGCCTATGTTTTCCTCTAGGACTTTTATAGTGGCATGACTTACATTTAAGTCTTTTATCCATCTTGAGTTTATTCTGGTGTATGGTGTAACTTGGAGATCTATTTTCATTTTTTTGAATGTACTAGTCCAGTTATCCCAACACCATATATTTATTTTACTGCATTGTGTGCTCACGCACCCTTTTGTCAAACCATGACTCAACACCAGGAAGACAAACAATCCATTTGAAAAATGGGCAAAGGATCTGAATAGATACTTCTCCAGGGAGGACATACAGAGGGCCCATAAACATATGAAAAGTTATTCAACATCATTAGCCATCAGAGAGATGCAAATTTAAACCACATAAAGATATTATCTCATACCTGTCAGAATGGCCATCATTAATATTATAAATAAACAAACAAGTGCTGGTAAGGATGTGGAGGAAAGGGAATCCTAGTGCATTGTCGGTGGGAATGCAGACTGGTGTAACCACTGTTGAAAACAGTATACAATTTCCCTAAAATACTAAAAATGGAACTGTCTTTTGATCCAGTGATTCTTTTGCTGGGAATATACTCTAAGAATCTTGAATCACCAATTCAAAAGAACCTATGCACCGTGTGTTCATAGTAGCACTATTTACAATGGCCAAGTGCTGGGAACAGCCTAAGTGTCCATCAGTAAATGAGTGAATCGAAAAATTGTGGTACATTTACACAATAGAATACTATGCAGCAGAGAGAAAGGAGAAATTCCTATCTTTTGCAACAGCATGGGTGGAACTGGAGAATATTATGCTAAGTGAAATAAGCTAGACTGAAAAAGGCAAATACGATTATGATCTCACTTATAAGAGAAAAATAATGAACAAAATAAACTAACAAACAAAATAGAACCACAAGCATGGAAACATGGAACAGATTTAAAGTGGTGACCAGAGTAGAGGGAGGAGGAAGATAATGGTGGAAAGAAGCAGAAGGGACCAGACCAAGAACATGTATGAATGACCCACAAACATGGACAATAGTGTGGGAAATGACTGTGGAAGCAGGGGGTAGGATGGGCAGAGGAGCGCAAAGTGTGAAAAATTGGGACAGATATAATAGAATAGCAATAAAAAAAGAAAAATAAAGAAAAAATATTATTAGAACAATGGTAAACTATTATATCAACATGTTAAAAAATTGTACAGCTACTTAGAAGTAGAGGTGGGATTTGAACCCCAGAAGTGTAGCTCAGAACCTGCATGGTTAAACAATAAACTATGACCCATACCAGGCCCACCACCTATTTCTGTAAATAAAGTTTTGTTAGAGCACAGTCACACCCATCCTTTTACATATTGTCTGTCTTTTTGGCACTCATCACAGCAAAGTAGAGTAATTATGACTGAAACCATACAACCTACAAAGCATAAAGGCCTGCCAAGCTGGTCTTATACTGAAAAACATCTATATTATCACCATATACTATACTACACCCATAAAAGAATGCTTATAAAAAATAAGAAGAAAACACTTAATGAAAAATCTCTATATTTCCTCATAAAAAAGCAAGTCTTTTTTAGGGGGGGTATTTTACATGTTTAATGTTCTGAATCTGTGTAATTCATTCCCATAATCTTAAGGCTTCTAAAATTTCCAAATATTTCATTTCCCCTTTCTGACTATGAATATATCTTCTAGGTTGTATGTAAATCTACAAATGAGCCTATCATATTTTCGGAACAGGAAATCAAGATGAATAATCTGGAACCAAGAAAAAATATACTCTAAAAATCTTTCCAATGTATCATACCACAAAAAAAGTGTATTTAGGCCCAGGTTGCTGATATGTATTCAGTATGACACCATGATTCTCAATTTAAAATGAAAACCAAAGAATAAATTAAGGTAAAGTACCCCTAGATACTATAAGAGTGTTTCCAATCCTAGAACACATCTCAGATTAATTAATCAAAAACTTTACTTACTGTTTAATTTTGGAGAAAAAAAATTCCCATATTTATTTCACATTATTCTGGTATTTATAACAACAGCATTTTACTAGCATTCACAATTCACAATTTTTAAAATTCTATAAAACTAGATACTGAATATAGTTTAAATGTAAGAATATTTATTCTATCAAATGTAAATTTTAGAAAAATTTATGTTTTATAAATGTTAAACACATATTACCAGCCTGCTAAAATTATTAGTATATATTCAATGAAAATGTAGTAATATTCAAAATATGAACTAAATACAGTGTAAAATAGAGAAATTTTAATCACCATAAGTGAAAGAAAATTAAGGAACGAAGGGAGAAAGGAAGGGGGAGGTCATTAACAACCATTTGTTTAATATCTTTTATGTCTCAGGTACCAGGGTAGGTTCTGGCCACTAGGAAATGAATATACATCAACAATCTCTGTTCACATGTGTTCTACATTCTACAAAGAGATAATCATAAGATATTCTTGATGCTGCATCTCCCTCCACAACTAAGAAGGAATACAACTACCTCAGAACTAGAAACAACCAGAAGTTCCAGAAAATCAAACTGCATGGAAGTCTGGCAAACAAAGATATAAAGAAGAAATACTCATCCAGACAGGTAGGAGGGGTGGAGCCAGGGCGGAGAGGATGCACTGTGGTGGCAGCAGCGGTGGTGGCAGTGAGAGGCCAGTGGAAATCACAGTTACATGTTTTAAAAAGTCAGGAGGGACACCTGGGGAGCATTCCCAGCTCCTAACTGGACCTAGTAGCTCATGGTCCCAGTACCAGTGAAAATCAAGCCTCTTTGCTTCTGACTGTGCAGACCAGTGTGGGCTGGGGTGGAGAAAGAAACTGCTGGTCTCTCAGCAGAGTCCGCTTGTTTAAAGGGCCACCATGGTCCTAGAACATCTGCAGACCCACCCACTCCGGGAACGACAGCCAGGGAAGCAGCTAGAGGGGCACCAGTCCGGTGTGGAAGTGGGAGAGGTGCCTGGAAAAGGGGCGAATGCTGGGCAGGCGGCATTGTTTCCTCTCGGACCCCTCACCCACATACAGTGCTACAACCATACAGTGCTACAACATGGTGAAACAGGTCTCTTTGTACTGACAAATCCCTATGGTTCTGCCCCTTACAACATAACAGGAGCAACAGCTCTACCTGGGACGTGGAGACAAACAAATAGAGGGGCCTGTCAGAATGAGGAGACAGAGAAGTATGGACCAAAAGGGGGAACAGATCAAGGTGCCAGTGGGAGAACTAAGCGATGAGGAGATAGCCAACCTAACAGACGAGGAGACAGACAACCTAACAGATGAAGAATTCAAAACACTGGTGATAAAGATGCTCACAGGCTTGACAGATATGTTTGAGTACTGCAGACACATAAGAAAAGAGGTGAAGGCTATGCTAAGTGAAACGAAGGTAAATTCACAAAAAATCAATGGTGAAGGGAAGGAAACTGGGATTCAAATCAATGATTTGGAACATAAGGAAGAAAACAACAGTCAACCAGTGCAGAATGAGGAAGCAAGAATTAAAAACAATGAGGAAAACCTCCCAAATTTTGTGAAGGAGAGGGACGGACATACAGGTCCAAGAAGCATGGAGGGTCCCAGGTGAGCTGGACCCAGAGGGGACCACACCAGGACGCATCATGATTGAGATGCCAAAGGTGAAAGATAAAGACAGAGTCCTGGGGGCAGCAAGAGAGAGGCAGAGAGTTGCCTACAGGGGGGTGCCTATAAGACTATCAGCTGATTTCTCAGAGGACACTTTGCAAGCAGGAAAGGGACTGGCAAGCAGTATTCAATTTGATGAAAGGTAATCTGCAAACAGGATTACTCTATCCAGCAAGGCTATCATTTGGAATGGAAGGGCAGATGAAGGGCTTTCCAGACAAGGTAAAACTAAAGGAGTTCATCATCACCAAGCCATTATTGTATGAAATGTCAAAGGGACTTACCTAAGAAAAAGATCAAAATTATGAACATAAAATTGACAACAAACTCACAACTATCAACAACTGAATCTAAAAAATAAAAACAAAATCCAACTAAGCAAACCAGAATGGGAACAGAATCATAGGTATGGGGATCATTTGGAGGGTTATCAGCTGGAAGTGGGGAGGGGGAGAAATGGGGAAATGGTGCAGGGACTAAGAAGCATAATCAGTTGGTACAAAATAGACAGAGGGAACTTAAGAATAATATAGGAAAGGGTGAAGCCAAAGAACTTATATGCATGACCCATGGACATGAACTAAGGGGTGTGGGATCGCTGGAGGGAAGGGAGTTACTTAGCAGAAGGGAGCAAAGGGGGAAAAAATTGGAACTACTGTAACAACATAATAAAATATACTTAAAAAAGAGATAATCACGGTAGCAACAAAATGTAGCTGCATGCAAAGTATAAAATCTGTCTTAGTCTGATATGATCAAGGCCAGAATGCATAGCATAAGAGCTGTAGCTTGAAAATCGGGAAGCACTGATGTTTCAAACACCAGCACTAGCAAATAATAACACATGTAAACACAAGAAAGCACAGAAGTCTAAAAACTACAAGTATTTCAGTATATAGGATGATAATGTGTGTATGTGTGCCAGAATAACTTGATCCTAACTCTTTGTGCACATGTGTGTGCGTGCGTGTGTGCATGTACGCATCACATATGTTGGGAAGCAATAGAGATGGCAGTGGATGGGATAGTGGCAGGCCAGGTGGCTAAGCAAAGACAAGTAGGCAAGCTCATCACGACCAGATCTCCTGCTGCAAGATGTATTTTTTTCCTTTGCTTCCAGAACCACAGCTAAATATTTTGACATTGCTATATGTCTTCTAGGAAAATCAAGATGTTGGTATATTTTCATGATTCCTTAACACCTACACAGAGTCCAGAATCATGGAATAATAACAATAATAATAACCACAACCTCTAATATACTTTATACCCATTACTTTTCAAACATCATCATTACACTGTGATATAGGTATCATTCTTTACCTCAATTTACACATAAGGAAAGGCTAATTGACAAGGTCCTATGGCCAGAGACTCTCAGACACAAGACTCAAACCCCAACCACCTGCTTCTCTTAATCATTTTTATTATGCTTCAATTTTCTAACTTTTAATTTTATTAGTTCATTTCCAAGTGCAAGCAGCACTATGGCTATGCAAATAATTTATGAATTCCAGCCTAAATAATTTTTGCTCATTGATTTCCTTAGCAAACATTTATTATCTATGATGTTCCAGTTATAAGCCAGAATGCAGACAGTGAATAAGATAAATGTCCCTGTCTTACTCGGCCACAGAGTCTAAAGACTCTCGGCTATGTCACAATGCAATCCTATATAATATGAGTATTTATGGATAATAGAGAGGTCCTACCATCACTGGGAAGATTCACTGTGTTTTTCTAAATTTACTGTACTTTGATATTTACATTTTATTCTTTGCTTCTCCAAATGGCATTTGGGTACATGCAAAAAATATCCACCCTAGTATTCATAAGGATATATACGCAGAAATTTTAGACATAAGCTCAAGAATATTATCAAATACAAGGATGAGACACCTGTGACTGTCTGAAGTACATTTCAAAACACAGAACTATATACCTTGTTGCTTTCTTCTATAAAGTGTGTTAGTTTTAAAAAGTTTTAAAAGTATTAATAACTTTTCAAAGCTTCCCACAAAATTGTTTTGTCAGAATCCATTCATGGGGAACGACCTATATCCCTTGGTAGAATTTAATTTATGCTCCTTGCTGTGTTTTCTTTGAACATTGCTGGATTTAATTATCCGGAATAAACTGTTCTTCTTGACAGGAAATACTGTTTTTGGTTTTTTTCCATGTCTATAGAAATTTAGTAGCAAGAGACTATAGAAATGGGCTAGGGAATCTTTACAGACTAAACACACAAAGAAAATAAATGTCCATAGAACATGCTAAAGAGATTCATTTCCTTAGTTTTAAACAGTGATTTGTTGCCAAGAATGCATAAGAAAAAAACCAAATGCAATAGCCAATTTCTGTGTGAGTGTCTGATTAATACTGCCAGTCAACTGAATCTTGTAAGCAGTTCAGAATGTTGTTAATTACAATCCAGAGGAAAGCAAATTCAATATCAAACACTTTTAGGCAAAAGTAAATGGGATTTTATGGTGTTGGCAACTGTAATGTGTTTGAGCATTGCTGAGCTACTTCATACATTAGCATAGTTGTATATGGACTTAGTGATACGATATTTAAAACTCTTAATGTAGATATTAAATTAGACCAGAATGGTGTTTAGCAGTTTCAGGGTGGGAGGACATATGTGCTATAGAGATAAAAAGATTTAAACAGTTGAAAAAGCAGCAAGTAGAGTTAAAACCCCTGTAATGAAGAATGGAGTGAATCTCTTATCTGGGGGGAACAGGTAATCCCTCACTACGGGAGTTCTTACAAAGTGCACCAATGGCAAATTTTCCTTTTACAAATGTTCTCTACTTCATTTTCCAACCCAGGCTATTTTTATGGTTTTCAATCTTAAATATAACTATACTCATTCCTAATAGTCCACTTTCTACTCTTTATGATATTTCACATTCTAAAACAGAGGAAAGGACAATTTCCCACAAGTATAGTCCCAGTCTAGTGACCTGTGTTCTCTTGCACTGGCAAGTCAAGGAGGTCTGGTGACACAGGGCATGCCACCCGCAAAAAAAGTCTCCAATGTTCCCAGCAGTTTGTTATTTGGATTGACCAACTCTCGTTTTGTATGGTAAATGTCTCCTGAGAGCATGCAATCAATCATTCCTTAGAAGCAATTACAGTACTGTTGAGTAGCACTAGATTCCCAGTAATGTGAAATAAGCCTTCCTCCCATTCCTGCTCCAAAGGGAAATATAAAGGGCAAAGAGGGGTTTCATAAGTCAGTTTAGGAAATCAGAGCTCTAGAGAGAAGTCTAAGCAGAATGTGGACATCCACAGGGCAGCTCGAGAGTACTGGGTTAAGAGTGAGACTTGCAAGAGCGAGTAAAATGACAAAAACCTATCACCTGCTATGCAGTTTTGCCTCAGGTTTTGGAAATAAAGCCATACCATCCACTTCCATCTTCCTGACACTGAAAAACCAGCTGTGATCACTTAATGTCAGGGAAGGCAGGTGGAGGCATCCACATGGAAAGTTGAAAGGAGTCATTATAATTGTTGTTTCCTGCGCCAACTTCTTGTCTTGTCTTGATGATGAAGCCCTATTTTCCAAGGGCAGTGCCTCTTTGAAGCTCACTCCATCAATCCCTGTTTATGCTACCATGCTGGTTTCAGAGCACCAAGGTATAGCAGAAAGTTTAAGAATAACACACATATGGGTAAAAGTTCTGGCTCTACAATTAAGTGGTGATAGACATTAAAAAATCTAAACACTTTTAGCTTCAATCTCTTCATCTGAAAAGTTCTGGGTAATATCACCTTTGCCTGGTTTTGTGGATACTAAATAAGAGAACAGGAAAATACACAAAGCACAATTCTTGCATTTAATGAGCTCTCAAATAAAGAAAACTTTGCTGTCTTATTTTTCCTCTCAAATAACATTAAATTAAAAACTGTCAGATCTCTCCTGGTCATACTTTCATAGCTTCAACTCTTCATTCATCCACTCGCTTATTCATCCACATAACTGGAGTTTGGTATATTAATGATTATGATGTTAATGTATACTTAATATGGAAAGGAGACAACATTAATATACCCTTTAGAGAACCTCAAAATTAAAAAAAAATTAGAGCAGAAAGTTATTTCCCAAGTTCATGCTCTGTCAATTAAATCTCCCTTTGGAGAATTTGAATGGGGACTGTGTGGATAGATCACTGAACATCTGAAAGCAGGAGCTGAGGCTGGATGCCTTGAAAAGAGAGAGGCAACAATAGAGCCAAAGTTAATAGAAAGACAAAGGGAGAAGCAAAAATCTCCACTAATATGAAGTTGTGAAGAAGATAGATACAGGATAGATCAGAGAAAGAGCAGAACTGAGTCTGAATAATAGATTGGGGAAAAGAAAGTAACTGACCAGCTCCTGTCTCAAATTCTGAATGACATTCCTGTTACAACCTCTCTAAGGACAAAATATAGTAGAGTCCTTCCTTCGAAAATAATCTCTGTGAGTCGCCCTTATCAATACTTGTCCTATGGCTGCTTTGGGACCTTCAACAGCACAGTTAAGTAGTTGTGACAGAGACCAGATAACCCAGAAAACTAACATTTTTACTCTCTGGCCCTTTACAGGAAAAGTTTTCTGAGTTTGCCTTGACCTCATTGTGCTCCCCTTGGTGGGAACCTCTCCTCAATGAGGAGCTTGTCAGTTTCTGAGCCCGAAGAATGCTGAGGCTGTCAAGCATGTAACAGCAGCTGGCATGACTATTCGGTGCCTGTTTATCAAATAAAATGAAGTTGGTAAATCTGGCCTAAGATATTCTTATTCTCAACTCTTGGTGAGATTGGCAGAGCAAAGGCCTATGGCCTTCACTGTTAATGATGTTTTAACAGTAGTAACACCAACCCCCAACAAGAACCAGGCTAGAGAGTTTCTTTTCCAAAAAGAAAAAGATAGACATGATTGATAGATAGATATAGATGATCGATAGATAGATGGATAGATAGATAAGAAGGGGAGGGGAGGAAGAAGAGGGAGGAAGGGAAATAAGGAGACAAGGAGGGAGATAAGGAGACAAGGAGGGAAATAAGAAGAGAAGGAGGTAGGCAGGCAGGGAGGAAGAACAAAGGAAAGAAAAAATAGAACGAAAAAAGAAAAGCCAAAGCTTATCTGACTCCACATTATTGCACTCTTCTCCGAATTACAGCTAAGCCATATTGTTCTGTTGGTTATCAACAAACTACAAAATACCAAATAGCCTCCTCTCTTGTTAAATGAATGATATGTCAATATTAATTGCAACTTCACATACTTTCTTGGTTATCTTTGTTCATATTTTATAAGTATCAGTTACATTGGGGTCCCAAAAATTAATTTATTTAGCTGCAGGTCATTTAAACCTAAATTGCTACATTATATTTTTCAGCTGAAATAACTAAATATTAAATAATGACACATCACCTGAGTAAGCTAACTGACAGTTTTCTACTAATATGCAATGTCTGTAACTTGAGTGACTATTTACCAGAGGAGTCAAGTGATTTCCAAGGTCACTCTAAGTATGAAGAACAAATCTCTTATTTGTGATATATGGAACTTATGAAGATTATCATGATATGGTCACTAGGTTCAAATGTTATAGTTTACAAGAAAAAATACATGTTATCAATACACTTGGATAAGAAGTCTTGATATTAGATTTCTCAACTTTAGGTGGTATATTAAAAGTTGTTTTAAAATGCAGGTAAGAATTCTCTGACTATGCCTGAAATCCAGTCTCTATCATCCTCCAAATGGGAAAGACAAATAGTAGCATAATTTCTACCATAAAAAATTATTGCATGTTTTCCTTTCCCTATTATTTTTTCACCTTTTAATTTTCAGTTTCTCTGAAATACTTTCCTCTTTTATGTTTTTTCTCTCTTTTATATTTTCCTCTCTGAGAATAAGCCCACTATTTAGATACTCAATGTCACCAAACAGCCCTGAGGGTAGTTCACTGATGTCAACTGAAATCTGGAAGAACTTACATTGTCTAGAAATATTATCTTGACAGTTATGTTAACAGTCATCCTTTCCTATGTGGACTGTGTAGCCAAAAAATTCACAATGATTACTTTGGTCTTGAAATTGTCCTAAATTCCCTTTCATGTGAGGCAGTAAGTCTTGGGGTGATCTAAGTAGGAGCATAGGTTTTCCTTTGAGGTGTTCATCCTCCTAGTACTTCTCGCCCCATCTTGGTGTCTTTAGTAAAAATTAGAATAAAACTAAATATAAATTACGCATTTAATATTACTAGTCAGCAATAAACTAGAATTTTTAAAATTTCCATACTAAAATGCTAGATTAGGTGATAGTGTGAGTTATAAATATATCAAAGGTGAAGGTAATCATAAATAGGAGTCCATTATGCAACACCTATCTTGTAGGCACAATAGCTCTTAGGAACTCAGTTTGGCTATGAGGGCCTTAAGACCAACAACTAGGTCTCATTCTTTTTATATCTTCTACATTCCCTATCACAATGTCATACATAATACAGTTGTTTAAGAAATATATGATAAATGAATTAACAAATGAGATAAGAAATACAAACTATTTCAAGTATGGAATTTTTTCCTACTAATCAGAAATTGATGAATACAGCTATTGTGAGTATTTATAAATAAATATTCATTGTTAAGATAATCTACCCAGCTTACAATGATGATGAAGAAAGACAAAATACATTTGTCCTAACTGTATATAAAGGTATATAAATATGAAACATTTCTTTAAACAAAATTATCTATATAATTTGTCCACACTTTGTTCTATTTATTACTCATATAACTTTCTATGTCAGGTGTTGTTAGAAATAACATTTTAACTCATTTAATTACCATAAAAATCCTATGGGGAATAGGTGTTAACTATTAATATAATTTCCTTTTGAAAAATGAGAAAATTGCAACCTAGAGATTAAATAAATAACATGTCCCAGAACACGGAGTTTGTAGAATTCAGAGTTTTGTAGCATCAGAGGCTCTTCAGTTTCTGCTCTCCTAATCATTAGATAACGATATAATAGTTCCAAACAGTGTGTCATCACTACCTCCTTGACATACAGAGCATAACTCTGATGTTTACAGTAAATATATTAAGGTTACAGTAAGAACGACTGATGGAAATTTACTTTTTTTAGTACTAGTGACAACAGGACATAATTCATCCACAAATCTTATTCTAAGCACATGTCTGTTTCTTTTCCCATAGGTGCTTAAAACAAATCTTACAACACTTTATCACAAGATAAACGCTGGAAGCCATTCAGTCTCATTGAGAACTGCTCAAAAGTGAGTACATGTGATCTGAAATTGCTCCTGCAGTAAATCGCCCAAAGTTATTGACTTTATTTCAACTTGTCCTATATAAAGGAAACACCATTACTGACATGGAAAATACTTCATTTTCTCATGCTTCATTTACTTACCACATACTAGAGAGCTAAAGGGCCTTTCATGATTAAATGTGTTCTAGAACACATTGTTTCAGCATATTGCTAAATTAAAATGCAAATAAAAGCCTTATGTTTTTAGCTGTCACAACTGTTCTTAAGAAAATCAGTGATGTAAATATAATTTTTTGCTCTTTGTTGTTTTTGAAACCAGAAAATGATGGTATTAGACCAACAAAAACTAATATCATCTACCACCAACACACTGACACTAAGGGGATTTATGTATGGTGTCATTTGGAAAGAAGGCAAATTATTCCAGAAGAAATATCTTAGAGGCAAAAGGAAAGATGACTATTTACTTAAATTTCCCTAAAGCTGACATTTAACTAATATTATCTACATATGTAGGAGAAAAATTAGCATGTAATGGGTGCCTTAAGGCATTCGCAAACTTTCCCTTACAATGACATCACTTGGAGGACTTGCTATAACATTTACTCTTGGGACAAACTCTCCACGGTTCATAATAATTTGGTCTTTCGCAGGACCTGAGAATTTGCAGTTCTTACAAGTTTGCAGGTAATGCTGCTGCTGTTGCAGCTCTTGGACATCACTCTGAGAGTCTTTGATTTAGAATTTTAGAGCTTAATCTTTTCTTGGAACTCTGGGAGGAAAGGCCACCAAACTTTAATAACTTTATCTTTCCAAACATGGAGAAATGCAGGCTGTTTTGTAAATAAGGCTTATGAAATATTTATATTCTCTGAATGAATCATTTGCATCTTTAAGGTTAATTCAGGCATTATAACTTTTGATACATTTTTAAAAATCCATTTTAGAGTAGCTGTAGACTCCTTTTGATGATGTATCTGACCTTCACAGGTCATAATTGTATTAAATAGGTTGTAAATATTTGGTTTATTTTTGGTCATTTAAATATGTTCCTATACTCTAAAGAACCAATTGTTCCTTCTTGTAGTTAACATATGTATGTCAAAAACCAGCTTATTGTTTTCAATAATTTATTAATTCATTATACATATAATGAATATATATATATCCTGTACCTAGTTATTCAGTGCTGGTGTTACATGAGCGGAAAAATAAATAATAAAACCTTCTCACATGTAACTTACTCAGAAGAGCAAAAATAAATTGAAAATACATTTGAGATACTACAACTATCTCAAAATGGAATAAAAAGCAGATATAATGTAAAACATCTAGGATATTGCTATTTCAGATAGTAGGTAAAGACTGTCCACAGTAAGTGACATGAGTTAAAGTCACATGATTTCCATTTTACATTTAAAATTTCAGTTATCCGATATTTACTTTTTCCTGATTTTTAAAAATACCATTTTTTTTTGTTGTTTTTCTTTTTGTTTTTCTTTTCTAATTCCTTCAACTTTTGCACTGACATAGAAGTTATAAGTGCTTCATTCCTTGACTGGTTTACCCTGGAAAGTTTACATGCTTTTAAACCTTGTCTAAAGTTGAGTATTCAGCAGCTTCAACCTCTAACAATTTTTTAGCCTTACAAATTTGACTTTTAAAAGCTACAATATTGTATATGTATTTTTTTGTTATTTTTATTGAAGTATAACTTATATGCAAAATACTCACTCTTTTAAGTGTCTAGATCACTGAGTTTTTGTCAAGTGTATACAGTCATGTAAATGCCACCACAATTAAGATATAGAACAGTTCAATCAGCTAAAAAAAGTTTGATCATGTGGTTTTAAAATGAATCTCTTTTCCCCGGATCTTAGGATCACTGGTCTGCTTTCTGCCTCTGTAGCATCTTCTTTCCAGAATGTTACTTAAATGGAACCACAGACAGTGGAGATGTTCAGTTCTTGCTTTCTTCCCTTAGCATACTACATAAGGATTCATCTACGTTGCTTTATGTGTCAGCAGTCTTTTATTTTTTTCCTAACATTCCATGATATGTAGCTGCCCCAACTTGTAAAACTATTCAGCAGTTGAAGGACATTTGGGCAGTTTTCAATTTGGGGTTATTATGAATAAAACTCCTATGCATATAAGTTTTTATATAGACAGATTTTGTCATTTCTCTTGATAAATACTAAAAAGTAGAACTGCTGAGTCATATGGGAAGTGTAGATTTAACTAGAAAAAATGCTGCCAAATTGTTTTCCATATTGGCTATACCATTTATTGTTCCCACTAGCATCATATATGAGAGCTACAATTGTTCAGGTCCTCATAGGCACCTGGCATTATCATTTGTTTTTCTTTGCCATTCTAATAATATGCAGTGGTGATTCTTTCTAATTTCCATTTCTATAATGACTACTAATGCTGATCAGGTTTTCTCGTGCTTATGTGACATCCATATCTCCTCTTTCATGAACTTTCCATAAATATTTTTATCATGCAGTATTTTTAAATTTCTGAATCAGTATAGATGTGATATTTTAAAAAGCATTTTATCTTCCATTACAAGTAAAATCAAATGTTTTTAAATCAAAAGTAACTCAATAATTAATATTACATTGTTCTGATGAATAATTTAGATCCAAGTAATTAGAAAGATTAAAGGAGAAATGAAGATGTATATCCTTGAGATCAGGAAACACAACCTTTAAAACTAACAATTAAAATTAGCCAGTTATAATAATATAAAAATGCTTTTGATTGCTATTACTACAGACCTGGCCAAACACAAGAGTTAAGTATGACATTTAAAAATATCATGTGTTTCAAGTATTTCACATGAACCTGCTATAAACTGTCCCCTAAAGACTGGCCCTGGAAGTCTCTCTGACCCTCTTTGGCCCAAGCACCAATGAAAAATTGTATTCCACTTATATTAAATGGCTCTAAAATGTTTAAATATCTGCATAACATCACAAAACAGTATATTATTGAAAATGAACTGATTGCAAGCACTAATCAAACACTAAATAATTATTTCATAATCAAATACTAAATGTCTATAGAATCCAAGATTTTCAATACTGGCACTGGATTATGCCACAGTGAATTATTAATTATGTGACAAGATTATATTGACTCTCAGAGCTTGATTTCCTTATTTGCAAAATGGTGATACCTATCTCACAGGGTTATTTAAAATACAAAATCACTATCCAGACTACTCACTGATACTTAAATATTAATATTATATCTATCCTCATGAATTGCAGAGAATAATATGAAAGTTCTAATCTTTATAATACAGTGGAAAATAATAAATTCCTAAAGACTAAAGATAGTGAAAATCTTCCACTTACTTATTTCTCCCTACCCAATTTTTAATTCCTTATGTTCTATGAGCAACAACTTCTAACCTCATATTTTGCTGAATAATATCCAAAATGAAATTATGTACGGTTTTCATCTTATGGGAATGGTAAGACAGTAAAAGGAAGGAAGGATTTGAAAAATAAAAAATAAAGAGAGTAGGGAGGGAAGGAAGGAAATAAGAGGAAATTTTCTACATAAAGTTAGTGAGAATGTTTGAAATCTTAGCCTGTTACATTAAATAGCAACAATAAGCCATAAACTTTGATATGTAACAGGAATTGACATCATAAAACCTGAACATATCCATGAAAAGACTAGATAGTCTGAGAGGCTTTGCTTCCATAAAATATACAGTTCATGGATAAATTATTAAAAACATACTGTGAAATGTATTACTGAGCTTGCAAGAATATCCACAGGCAAACACACACACACACACACACACACACAGTAACATTAATACACTTAAGGAAACACAGAATTTAGGCTACTTTGTAAGAAATGACAAGTATCAGAAACCTGGAATCTTTCAATTTTTAATAATATGAGGGGAATAGTAGTTTAAGCCCTGTGTTTGCATTACTTGAGCAGTTAAACCAGAGGCACTAAAAAAGCTAAGAAACTTAAAACGAGTAAGCATACATAATAAAAGATTGAGCTGCAAGATTGAGCGCTGAGAAATCTACTTACAGGCAAAAATAACCCAAAAAAACTATTAATAAAAAATTAACAATAGAAATAGTAATATTGTTTGTTGATATTTTTAAACATAAAACTTCTCTCATGAGTCTCATGCATCAAAATACACTATCACGTTCTAGGAACCCCTAAACTGAGATAATCTACTAAGGTAAACCTAGATAGTGAAACCGTAGGAAACTAATTTTTCTTAAGGTAAAATCATGACCAAAGTAGATTCCTCAGTATGCCAGGAGACTAAGTTTCACAAATTTATATTTAAATAACCAAACATGAAGAAACAAGCTAACATAAAAATGAGTAAGAAGAAAACAGTCAATAACAACAAAAAGAAAAGTTTAAGACTTCAGGAGCCAAAGTTCATATATTGCAGTAAGAGATTAACAATATAAAGTATACAAGGACAAAAGCATTACAGCATTCCCTCACTTATTGTGGGTATCATGTTCTAGACCCCCCACCCGCGATAGGTGAAAATCCGCGAAGTAGGAACCTTACATTTATTTTAGTATTTATATATATTTTAAGGCTTTATAAACCCTTTCCACACACTTATAACCCGTTCCCAGTCCCTTATTAACCTTTCCCACTTCCTTATTAACCTTTTCCACACTTTTATAAACACTACTTATGTTCTTAAACATATTCTACACTCTTAAAGCTATGTAACTTTAACAACATGTGTACAGTACTGCAAAATCCCGCGATATAGCGAAAAGTCCACGATAAATAATTAAATATAGTAATTTTAAAATCCCGTGATACAGTGAGGCTGTGATAAGTGAACCGTGATACAGAGAGGGACTACTGTATGTGTGTGTGTGCATATATATATTTATATAAACAAAGTGCTATGGTACAAATATAAATTTCAAAAGAACCAAAAGAATTTCTTAAAGTAACTGTAAATAGTAAAATCTAATGAATTGTTAAAAACTAGTCACAAAGAGAGATTTAGTAAATAAGTCATTGACAAAAACCTCAACAGATAAATCACCATATTTTATTTATTGATGAGAGGATGCAATAACTTTGAGAAAGATGTCATTTCTTTCTAAGTTGATAGGTCAAGCATATTATAATTAGAGCCCTAACATGTTTATAAATGATGACATGATAGTTTTATACCCATGATGTAGAAATCATTATCAATTTTCCATTACAGAAACAAAATCTATGTGATTTAGAATTGCTATTTTAAATTATCAACTTATTAATCTGCAAAAAAGTCTTAATTTTTATTATTATTTGAAAACTAAAGCAATAATTTTATGATATGTTCAGTTTTTCATTTAACCAAATATCTACTAACCAGTATGTACTGGGCCCTTTTGGTCAATGAGTGTCAATGTACAACAATACTGAGAAAAATTCTTACCTTTGTGGAGAGTGTATAATGGTCACAATGAGACAGACCACAAATGTTTTCAATAGTTTACAGTACTGTATTAGGTATATATTAGAATGTAATAAGTAATATGAAAAATTAGAGTAGGGCAAGGGCGACTGGGGATACTGAGTGGTCTGCCACTTGTGTGTAATGGCAACAGAATCCCACGTGCACTTACAAAATATATGATCACTGATTTGGAACATATTTTAAACATTCAATTAATTTCTTCATGTTCTTGAACAGTGCATTGTTATAGATTAAGACAAAGTTCTCAGAGATTAAAATATAAAAAGTGTACCTAAGTTTCAAGCTTTTAATTTTACACTAATCAAACCTCACAAAATATGTTTACAAGAGGTAATTAAATCTCAGTTCCTCATGCTGGCTGGTGTGGCTCAGTGGATTGAGTGCCAGCCTGTGAACCAAAAAGTCACTGGTTTGGTTCCAATGTCAGGCACATGCCTGGGTTGTGGGTCAGGTCCCAGGTTGGGGGCATGGGGGAGGCAACCAAATGGATGCCTCTCTCGTACATCGATGTTTCCCTCCCTCTCTTCCTCTCTCCCTTCTTTCTCTCTGAAAATAAATAAAAAATTTATATTTTTTAAATTTCAGTGCCTTAAATGTTTGCAAATCATAGTAGAAAAAATCTGAAGCTATATATCCTACATTATAAAAGCAATATAAATGAAAATAAAATTGTTTATTAGAAGACATGATTGTGTATAAGTGTGTGAGGTATTTGAGCTGGAGTATATGAGGTTTAGGTCCTAAAACTAATTTTCCAACTAGACATTTCCATGAGATTGTAATTCTTGTGTGAAAAATGCACAGGACCTGGGACCTGCACGTAAGTAAAGACAACTGCAAGAGCTTTAGTTGGTAACAAGAGGAAAACAAGCAACAGGGTTGGGAAGGGGTTTGCATAAAATGATACTCCAGGATTATTCTCCCCTTTTATATATTTTTATTAATATAAGTCCTTAACATTTAATTTATTAATTCTGCCTATACACCAGTCACTGTCCTTGGTGCTATGTGAGAATTGGGAGTTGGGCCCAAGGAACTTTCATCTGTTTTAACATTCAATGGTTTCTTTGAATTATCCATATATATTGTAGAAGGTCCTAAATAGTCTGACCATTCCTTTCTTTTCTGAGTTCTTCTCTACTTATTTCCCTCTTAATCCACACTAGGCCCAGGAATCTTGTTGCTATCTATGAACAATTGATAATTGTTCCTATTCTAGAGCCTTATACTCTTTTATTACACCTCAGTAAAATATCATCTCAGAAGCACGTTCCCTGTCACTTTTACTAAAATCCATTATCCATCACTACCTAGCCATTTAAATTGGTTTTATTTTCCAGATGGCATTTATCATACCTGAAATTATACTATTAATATGAATTTATTTATTTTGCCTTCAGTACATATGAGAAAATACATATTAGTTTAATTGTTTACCAATATGCACTAATTGTTCACAGTCGAAATTGGACTAAATCACCCAACAATATTCCATCATATAATTATGATACAATCTGACAGGTGCAATAAATCAAATAAATAACACCTCTTTCCAATATGTAATGCAATATGTCACCAGGTTACAGGGCTTTATGAATTAAGATGGATAATGCTGACAGTAAGGAAATATTGAAATAATTGAGGAAAATGAAAATTAAGCACTTAATCAGTAATTCTTTGTAAAGCCTCTACATTTTTAATTATATAAAGATTTATAAAACTTATAAATAATTTGGCAAGAGAGAAAATGAAATTGATATATAGGCAAGAAAAACTCTTATTATTTACTTCATGTTATGGGAAGTATGGAAATTGAAAAAGAGACCATATTGTGGATAGAAGAAATTTTCAGGGTTGGTAAAGGTGGTAATTTTATGAGCTGACTATTATGTTTAAGTACTACTCAAGCTTTTGAATGAAAAATTATTTAATTATTCTTCATTGCTGGACATTTTACTGCTTATTAGTATCTTATTTAGGGTCTACAGAAATGAAGTAAAAAAAAAAAGATGCAGAACTTTTTCATTACACAGAATAGAATAGGAAGTTTACAAAAACAGCAACCAGGACTTTGAAAAATCTGGCTGCAGTGAAACTTTAGAATATTCTAGTAACTCATACTCTCCAAATAATTACTGTTTCCAACTTCCATAAAGAATTAAGAGTTACTTGATGTAAACTCAAGATGAAAACCAAATCACTGTAAGTTTCAAATGCATTTTATCAAGTCAGATCAATGTAGTAATTCTGAGTAGAGAAAACTCAAGAAATTCATTAAAAGCAGTACCAGGAATATCTGAGAGGATCAGTGAGGAGGCTGTCACAATAACAAAAGGAAATTAAAAAGAGATGGCAGAAGTCAAGTCAAAAAGGACTTGCTCATAATACTAAGGGGGAAACCCTTAGAAATTACAATTTCCATAAAAGGGGAAATCTTCCTATCTACTTTTCTCATAGTAAATTATAACTTAAACTGAGGATTTACACAAACAAAATGATGTACCTTTATTTACTACATTCCTTTTTAAAAGACTTACTGTAATTTTTTTTATTTAATGTTTTTTAGAGAGAGAGGAACATCAATTTGTTGTTCAACTTACTTATGCATTCATTGGTTGCCTCTTGTCCCTGACTGGGGATTGAACCTGCAACCTTGACATATTGGAATGACACTCTAACCAACAGAGGTACTCAGCCAGGGCTATTTACTATATTCTTAAAATAAGTAAGAGTTTGATCTACAGCTTACATGAAAAAAATGTGATAACTTTCTTAAGCTATTTGCAAATTTAATCATAAACAGGCTAAGAGTTTATCACTTTTTCAGTAACTAGTCAAATTTTTACACAAAAATCCATTTACAAAATTAGTGAAAAATGTCACACACCATACTGATAGGGATGTTTAAGCCCGAAGCTTCCACAAACATAATAGACTATAAATATGTAGTGTCTTCAAATAGTAATATGAGTGCAAAGCCTGGGTTTGAAGTGTAATGTTCATAGGATAAATTTTTAAAATCTGAAAAATAAATTAATAACAAAATTGTCATCTTCTAGACTATGCTTAGAAACAACTGTAAAATTAGTACAGATAAATAAAAAGAAAATAAATTCCTCAAAATTTCCTAGATACCAAAGCACTTATTTTTAATCATTTATAAAATAAAATAAAACAATGATTTAATGTTGAGTTTAAAATGATTCAACTACAAAGTATCACATCATCCTAATTCCTTTGAAACCTCAAATATAAACTGGATCAAGATAAACTATTGTGTCTGACAAAACGCAGACACTGTAGAGGAAAAGAAACAACAATACTTATTGTCCTGAAATATTAATTTGGGATACCATCATTCTAAATTGTTGTAGTGTATGATTACAGGAACTCACAGAATAAAATCTGTCAACCATTTATCTATTATAATTACCATGTTTTACATAAAGAAGAAATCATGTGCATATTTAAATACTCTATGTAATGTTAATATATGTATAATTATCAGATGAGTTAACATATTTGAAACCAGGAAATTTTGAAAGATCTTAACAAATATATATTTTAATTAAATAGTTAAGGTTGCTTTGCTCCTGAGGATCTTGGCTATCATGACACCATGAAAATTGATACATTTTGAAAAACCTAGAAGTTCATAACTATATCTGACCTTTTTCTACTTCATCCATCAGATAAGCCCAGGAAATAAGGGCATTACAATACTATAATGATTCCAGGAATCTGGGTATTACTTTAATTTCTGCTTTTACTGTTTTCATTATATTTCAGATTTGAGAAAAATAATACAACTTGTCAAAGAATTTCTATAGTTAGCTCTAACTAATGATTCTAAAATATATTTAGGTAGCCTTGATGGGGAACAGATTTTGTCACCTCCAGGTATGCCTTTTTGGGGTACTGATCATTTTAAGCTGGTTATTTTTAAGAAAGACTCGGGGAAAACCTTTGACCTTCCCTCTAACTGCTTAAAATGTTTTCCTGAAAAAAAAAAACAAAAATTTACTTTAGAAAGGGGGCTATCACCTTGGAAAATTGATGCCTTAACCATTATGCAATGCCTCTCTTTATCTTGTTATGAAGTTGACTTTTCCAAAATTAATATAGCTATTTCAGCTTTCATTTAATTAAGGTTAGCATGGCATATATTTTTTCTTGCCTTTATTTGTAACCTTTCTGAGTGTTTATATTTTACTGAGTTTCTTATAAACAATATATGGTTGGGTCTTAGGTCAGTATCTACCATTTTGTAACTATTTTTGAATTGTTGGATGTTGTTTTTTAACCCCTCCTCATATTTCTGCCTTCTCTAGTTTTATGTGAGGATTTTAATGATTTCATTTGGTATCTTCTTTTAGTATATCCATAAAACTCCCCTAGAGTCCATATTGTTGTCTCCCCTCTTGATTTTGGTATTCCCTCAATACTCCTACTGAGAAAATGTCTATGTTGTGCATCTCTTTCTATTTTGAGAGATTATTCTATTATTATTATACTGGATCCCAAATGGTATGGTGGTAAGTTATGAAGGAGAACATTCTATTATCTTATAATTAAATCTTAGTCTTTTATTCTGCCTGTGTCTCTTGGCTGTGACCTTCACAATGTTTCTCTAGTGGCACAGCTTTGCCCCCTTTAGGAGTGACAGGTGAGCTAGAACATCCCTAATTGAGAGGACATGTCCTTACCCCAGAACTATATGTATAGGACAAGGGTTTGGAAAGTATTTTCCCCTGGAGATTAATTTTTCTTATGGAAAAAGCCTTTGGATGTATGAATAAAACACCAGGTAAGAGATATAAACTGTATATATGTTTGTATGTACATATGTATGTATGCTCCACTTTTTTGATTTCTAAATTTTTCAATAATAATCCCCCACTTATTAAAATATTCATAGTTGAGAATTAATCTGGACACATAGCTTTTACCATATCACAGCCTTGCTTAAAACCTTAAAAGTACCTCAATGCTTATAGAACCAAGTGACTGAATCTAACATTGTTTATCACTCTGTTTCACATCTTTGACCCTCTGACTTAGCTAATTTCCTGTTTCCAGTATGGTGATTTTTCATGTCTGGTCTCTCTCTTACTTTACCAAGTAAGACCATTCTTACTCTTTACTACGGTCCCCAGCTCCAAACTGTATCTAACCTTCAATAACCAACCTCATGACAATTTTCCCATAAAGCATTTTCGGATCATCCATAAAAAACTCTATTCTATTTTTTCTAAGTATTAGGACATTTTATCCCTAACTTTCTGATGCATGGCTTGGATCTATCAGATCTTATGGTTATTTACCTCATAAACTATTTCTTCACATAGAAGTATCTATAATTATGCCCTGAATGAGTAAAAATATAATCATTGCTTTGGGCTCTCTTTAAAGTTTTTCCCATTCATTCTTATTCTACCTTCCATGGTTAATATATACAATTATAATTGTGAATCTAGGTTAATGTGTTGAAACTAAGACAAATAACAATATTTGCATGTTTCCTTCATTTGTCAGTAAATACTTTTATGATTTTTAATTCATTTTTACTTATATATTTACTTATGTATTTTACACATCATTGGAATTAAAACTACCATATTAACATAGCAAGTGATTCCTGATTTCCTATTAAAGTGATTGAAAAGTAAAAATATAAACATATAAGGACATATATAATGTGGACCAAAAGATATATCAAAACAAATTTTGATGGAAATCATATAGGTATATGATAAATGATGTAGCAGATCAGGGATATAATGAATCATAACCATGCAGAGGTTAAAGTTAATGTAAAGCAAGCATACTTGGCTGGCAGAACTTTGTTAAAGCCCAGGAATTGGTAGCACACACAAAAAGCTACATATCATGCTTATCTTATGCATCTACACAAGTTTAAAGCTTCTCTTGATCAGAGCTTAATGTTTTCATTGTCCTCTGAAACCAATGGTGTTATAAAAAACAGTATTCATTAAAAATTTGTGATATCTTTGTACTTCTTTAAATTTTAATTTAGAAAGAACATTGTGTTGGCGTTTAATGGACCTCAATTCAAATCATATCTGCCAGTTCCTGTAATTTTTTTTCTCTCTGTTTAAATTTTCCCTTTTTAAACGATTCGCCTATTACTTCACAGAGAAAATTATATTAGATACCATATTTGAAATTACTTTGGAGAAGAGTTAAAGATCTTATCAAAATTGAAGTACAGCTCGAGATATTTCTTTCTACATGACACTCAGCTCTGTAGTTTGGTCTCAGCGCTCACAATAAATATAACCTAATGTCACCCAATCCGTACTACTTGTCCTATAATGTGTTCAGAATTTTACGCAGTCTCATATTTTCTATCAATTTATGCTGTGCAACTGAAATATAACTCTACCCTTTTCAAAAGTAGTTACCACCAAATTCCCACTATCTACTTACTTCTTATCAAATATTTTATTTCCATCAATAAATTATGTGACCCATGGTGTGCTTTTGCCAAGGTCTGTTATCTCTGTCATTTCAAATGTCATTTAACTTAGGCAGCTATTGTTGGAAATTCTCTTTCTTCTCTGGCTGGCTGACTGATCTCCTCTAACCCACTTCTTTTCCATAGTGCCAG
Source organism: Furipterus horrens (assembly GCF_987537825.1). Lineage (NCBI taxonomy): Eukaryota > Metazoa > Chordata > Mammalia > Chiroptera > Furipteridae > Furipterus > Furipterus horrens. The sequence continues at coordinate 27,692,797 of NW_028327180.1, forward strand.
TTTTCTCTTCTCTACTGCAAAAAGTGATTCTCTCGTGGCCTGCTTATATCAGTGATGAAAATATAACCTGAAGGTATGACATACACACACACACACGTGCACACGCGTGCACAATTATTCCTCAGAAAATTATTCCTCAGATTTATTAGAGTTCATATAAAGTCAACCTCATCACCCAATCCACCCATCCCAATCCTTCTGCATCAATAGTCTGCAGATAAAATATCAACTAAAAACCAAAGAATTTACTTCTAATACAAATTATTCCCAAGAATTTTAACATTTCTTTTTTATTGTATACTAATTATTTACATGTTGGTTAATTTATGAGATGAACTCAGTTAAGCAAAATATTCACCCATCAGATCATTTTATTCCCAAACCAAATTACCCTGAAGTAACAAATGAAATTTATTTCTAAATTATATTTTTAAGAAACACAGCATGTTGCAACATTAGCCAAATCTTGGTAGTTTCTTACATTTGCATAATGATGTTCTGGATTTAATCCCCAAATGTGTTATCATCAGTCTCTGAGTCTCATTTACTTATGCCGTGTCCCCACATATAACTCCTGAAACTGTTGCACGATGTTTAAAACTCATGATCAGGCTTTGGTAAAATTCCCTATATCTTAAGCCCTGGGCCAAACATCCTTATCAATATCTTTCTCTAATTGAAACAGGCTCTCCACCGAGGTTACTATTTTCCTTCAAGTCCTCTCAAATGTGGTTCTTTTCTCCATTACACTCCTTCTACGAAGCCTGGGATGTGGAGTAGGTGTTTTCTGCTGTCTCAGGAATTGTCCCAAGGCCTGCTAATCATTTAATGTAAGATACAAACATACAAATAAAAGCATTAAGGTATATAGCAAGAATATAGTTTCCTGCTCCCCCCCCCAAAAATATTCTAAATGCAGACTTTATACTAACTCAAATGGGTCCTAGAAGTTCAGGGGATAGTATCAAAAAACAAACAAACAAACAAAAAACTGGATGACCTTCAGTATGGTAATACCTTTTTAGATACAACTCCAAAGATACAATTAATGAAGTTATAATTGATAAGCTGAAGTTCATTAAAATTGAAATCTTCTGCTCAATGAAATAAAATGTCAAGATAATTAAAAGACAAGCCACAGCCTGGGAAAATATATTTGCAAAAGATACATCTGATAAAGGACTGTTATCCAGAATATACAAAGAAGTCTTAAAACTCATAAATAAAAAAACAACCAACCTAATTTTAAAAAGGGACACAAGATTATAATAGACAATACACCAAAAAAGCCACAGAAATGTCAAAGAAGCATATGAAAAAATGCTCCACATCATATGCCATCAGGAAAATGCAAACTAAAACAAAATACCACTAGGCAACTATTAGAATCTTGAAAATCTGGAACCCTGGCAAAACCAACTTTCAGTGAGGATGCGGAGCAATAGTAGTAACTCTGCCATAGCCTCTTTGGAGACAGTTTGGCAGTTTCTTACAAAACTAAGCATTCTTGTATCTACAGTCCAATAATAAATCTACTTGGTATTTATTCAAAAGCACTGAAAACTTACGTGTACACAAAAAGCTGCACATGGTGTTTATAGAAACTTTATTCATAATTCTCAAGATTTGAAAACAACCAAGATGCCATTCAGTCAGTAAATGGGTAAACTTTGGTACATGCAGACAATGGAATATTATTCATCACTAAAGAGAAAGGAGCTATCAAGCCATGAAAAGATAAGGAGGAACCTTAAATACATATCGCTAAGCAAAAGAATCCAGTCTGAAAAGTCTACATACTATATGATTCCAACTATATGGCCTTCTGGAAAAGATAAAACTATGGAAACAGTTAACATATTAGTGTTGTATCATGGGTTTTGAGGGGAGGAGGAGGAATAAGTAGGCATAGCAGAGAATTTTTAGAGCAGTGAAGCTATTCTATATGATATTATGTATACTGCTGAATACATACCAATATGCATTTGTCCAAATGCATAGAATTTACAATACCAAGAGTGAAACCAATGTAAACTATGGACTGCAGGTGATTCTGATGTACTGCTATAGGCTCATCCTTGGTAACAAATGCATTAACTCTAGTGAGTGAGACTAATAATGCAGGAGGGCTATGTATGTGTGGCAGCAGGGGCTATATGGGAAATCTCTGTATAGTCCTCTCAAATCTATTATATACCATATATGCTTTTTAAAAAGTGAAAAAATAACATGATTTCCGATTGTAGTTCAATTCTCAAATATTTTCGTAACTTAAACACCAACACCAATAATTTTTTCTACTAAAAGTTGAGATAAACAACTGGTCTTTGGTCAGAATGTATTTTTATATTACAGTAATGAAATGCATTATTATGAGGCACTAGCTGAGATAATGATTCCAACTTGCCCCATCTTCCCTATTCATGAAATAATTTCCAAATAAACTATAAAAATACATTATTCTATGTAAGACCTCCTTAATTCTTTAAATAGCAATTTTGAAAATTTGAGATAGTTTCCAGACACTAAAAATAAATATTTCAACTTAACACCAGTTAATATTAATTCATTACATTTTAAGAATGTGTAATAACATTATTGCAGATGAGTTTCATGAAAACTGTTGCCAAAGAGAAAAGTGAGTGGTAAATTTTTTTAATTATCCTGTTACCAGGGCTGATTCCTGGATTCATAAAAATGGATTAGAAAATATATTGTCACTATTTTTTAAAGTAACTTTTTCTAAACTTTACTCTGGTGAAATATTTAAAAGGAAATATGCTGGCATCTGAAATCAGTTTATATATTTTATTCACATATAACAGACCTGAATAAAATATAATTTCCAGCAAATATTTAAATATTTAAATCATATGAATCCCCCTGAGTATTTTCTTTATCAGCAAGGAACAGTAAACACTTTCAAAATAGAGCACAATGTTAAAAATTACTTTTTCAAAAATGATTTCACCTACATGTATAATCTAAAGAAAAATATAAATGGTCAAACAAAAATAGAAACAGACTCAAGGATACAGAGAACAAACTGATGGTTGCCAGAGTGGATGGGAATATTGAGGGAGTGGGTGAATAAGGTCAAAGGATTAAGAAAAACTAATTGGTTGTTGCAGAATAATCATGGGGATGTAAAGTACAGCATACAGAATATAGTCAATATTATTGTAATAACTATGTATGGTACCAGATGGGGACTGAAAACATCGGGGGGGGGCACTTTGTAAAGTATATGATTGTCTAATCACTATACTGTACACTTGAAACTAATACAAAATATTTAATGTAAACTGAAATGTAATTTTTAAAAATATTTTTAAATAATAAAAAATGTTACAAGCACTCCACGTACTTTTTAAAACACAAATTATTTAGCATATTCAAGTGAACTGATAAATTGACGACAAGTAACTTGCTATGACTTAAGGGAATTTGTCAGGGTCCTCCTACCAAATTTATTCCCATGTGAAAGAAACAACTTGTTTGGGGTTTTCATGAACAAGATCTGGGACTCTGGCAGGAAAATCACAGAGCTTGAGGGGGTTATTATTGATACACAAAGGACAGGCATGTCTCCAACAGGAGGCAGAAAGATGGAAAGGGAAGGAACATGCCAAAGATTCACCATTCCCTTCTGTCACTCCTTTAAAACTGTTGCATTACTGACCTGGTTTTCACTAACCTTACATCAGGTGGAAGAATGCATAAATAGGAGAGAACTGGGGATTGGAGGAGTTTCACAGCTCTTCTTTAGAAAGAAAAGAGAAAGAAATACCATGTGATGTCATCAAGCTGAGAGGCCATTAACAATTAGCTTGGCATATCTGTTCCCTGGCTTCAGTTCAACCTTATCCTTTTTAAAATAAAGGTTGTATATTAGATACATGAGTATAAACCCAGAACGACTTGGAAGTAGGCCTGCGCGCCTGTCTTTATACAGTATAAGCACAGCCAAGGACACTGGATAACTAGATTTTCTCCTCTATTACTAGGCTATTTCAGTATCAAGTGATTTGCCTGCTTGATTATATTGATTTAGTATCGTAGCAGTAGGCACAAAGAATCAATGTGAAAAGGTCAGTACGTCAAGGGAAGAATTGCAAACCTGAGACCAATTGTTGCAGTAATGAAAAATACTTCAAGTCAATGACACCGACAAACTAAAGCCGGCTGAGCTTTCTCCACTTCACTTTCGTCCAGGCCACTGCATTTTAATTACTGAGTTACCTGTGTAGTGCCCTGCCACTTGTCTTACTGAACAGCTCTACAGATCTTGTTTTACATAATAACCTAACATTTTTGGTTTTTTAATCCTGGGTTTTGTAGCTGCACAATTTACATTCATGTATCCTTGCACCGTGGGAGTTCTTCTTAAGAAATTTTTACTCTCAATCAAATACAAGGCTGCCTAAGTTCAAAGTCCATAGTTTTAGGCAAAGGCTTAACCACTTATTCATATAGTCTCACTAAACTCTCTAATTAGCCAGAATAGGAATAAGAATGTGTATCAGTTGGGGTCTGAACAGGTGGCATATTCGAAAGATTAACTGATACCTTAACTAAGAGGCCATTAAGGGAACAACCAAGGGCAGTTCAAGCCACAGCAGGAAACCTCGTTACCTACCCTTAGACTGAAGGTACATGACAGGGGCAGAGCACAATGACACCAGGATGGAATGGAAGCGAGACCGAGGGAGAGCATCCACCCCACAGGAGCTATATTCTAATGCTCCTTCCCATGGTTGGTACTTCTCACTCTTTAAACCCATTAGGAAAGTCAGAAGCAAGGGGAAGGAAAAATGCAGAGGAAATTTGATATAGCAAACTTAAAATAATCTGCATAGAGCAAGAGAAAGATAAAAAAATGCCATCTTGAATTATTTTCAAGAGATCAAAAAGTAATAGGTGGATGCTCATACTGAAGAAATAGAGGATTAGTTTATAGTCCCCTAAAAAAACTAGGGAAGCTAGAAATTAATAAAATAGCAAAAAAAAAAAATGCATCTATTTAAAGTCACTGAGGAACTAGCAGGTAAGCCAGTACTCGTGGAGTCAGGATCCTGGGAGAAGAGAAACTCACGGAGGAAAGCCTGATACTATATGCCACTCATCCGTACGAGGTGTGTATTGGTTTCTAAGCTGAGAAAGGGATGCTGAGAAGCAGAATGGAATGAATTTTGAGACAAAGAATCTTAACAGAGTTCTCCCCCCTTCTTAAGTCTGGTAGGTCACATCCAGAAGTCCAGGGCTTCGAAGACAGTCAAGATTGATTATACAAGATCTCCAGGAAAAAGAAGGTCAAGTGAGTGAGCTCTGCACATAGCTTCTCTAGATACTCACCAATTTATAAGCAGTGCAAGTGCAGAGAAGCCATATAGAACCTAGAAGTGAAGAGGTAAAGATTTAAATGTCATTTGCAACACTCACAGGGTACCAGGGAAATGAAATGTGGTATACAGGGCTTTCCAATGAATAAGGTTTCTAACAAATTCTCAAGACTTGCACTCGAGACCCCTGAAAATGCTTAACCCTTGGAGTAAGAGAAAAGCAGAAATACACCAGCTTTTATAAGTACTAATTAACCTTGATATAGCTCAAACCTGGATGGTACCAAGGTGATACATCCCTATGTTAACAACATTCTGAAGGTAATGTCTCATCCAGAGCCCTTACAGCTTCAAAAAAGTTAACAGGCATAGCAAGAGAAATGCTAAGGGAAAAAAATCTGCACCAGAACTAGACTCGGAGTTGATACAGATGTTGAAATTGTCCGGCACAAATGTTAAAATAATTACAATTAATATGCTCAGAAAATAGTTGATGTTATGTTAAATTTCACCAGAGGACTAGTGTCCAGTAAAGGGGCCAATGTCACCTTTAGATAAGGAAAATACAGTAACTGAAATTATAAACTCAATAGGTTACATTAGAAAGAGGATTGACAAATCACAATTCAAGGGCAAAATTAGGCAAACTTTGTTTTTGTAATTAATTTTTTGTTGGGACACAATCATATTAATCTGGTTACATACTCTCTCTGAAAGCGGTCCCCAACCTTTCGGCACCAGGGGACCGGTTTTTCCACTGGGTGTTGTGGGGTAATCAGAGGCAGAGCTCAGGTGCAGGGTCAGGTGAGGGTCAGGAGGTGGAGCTCTGACAAGCACTCCACCCCCCCCACCCCGGTTGCTAACAGGCCTAGGGCAGTACTGGTCCATGGCCATGGGGTTCAGGACCCCTGGTTTATGACACTTTTTGCGTTACAATGCAGAGTTTTCTAGTTGTAACCAAGGCTGGAGGCCCTGCAAAGCGTAAGATATTTACTATCCGTGTATGTGTGTGTGTGTATAAAACCACTGATCCATGACTTAAGTAAAGAAGAATGGATGATAGAAATAAAGTTCTGCAGAAAATCTCCAGAATGAAGCACTACAGAAAATTTTTACATGAAAACAAAGAAAAATAAGATAAAATACATGTCCAGGTAATAAGATCTAATCTATGTACTTGTATTTGAAGAAAGAGAGAAGGTGTTACCAATATAACATTGAAGAGATAATGGCTGAGATTTTCTAGCAATGGTGAAATAGATCATGCTATAAATTATGGATGTCGAGCAGGAAAACACAAACAAATGGGCCTAAGACACTTAAGCATATTAAAATATAAGGCAACAAATAAATATTAAAAACTAAAAAGCAGCTGAGGAAGGGTGTTGGGCCAAGTTTAACCCTCATGGTGAAACAGTAAAATTGACAGTATGAACTAAAACAATAAAGCCAGAAGACAATAAAATAGCCTCTTTAAATTCCTAAAAGAGCATGACTGCCAGAACAGAATTATGTACCCATAACTTCCGATGAAGAATAAAAGTAAGTATCTCCAACCAAACTAAATCTGAGTGACTTCATCAGCATTAGACTCTCATTTGGAAGAATTACTAAAAGTAGTTCTTTAAGTACAAAGATGTAACTGAAAAACACTAAAATTTAGTAAGGACTATAGTAGTGGGAAACAAAATATGTAGGTAGATCTAAATAGATTGTAACTGTATGAGCAATAACATATCCCATGGAGTACAAAATATATGTAAAATTAAAACGTATGACTTATACATAGTCTATGATCCAGAAATTCCACTCCTATAAATATACCCAAGAGGTATGCACACATACATACACACAAATATACCCAAAACATGAGACATTGGTTAGAAAATTCACTGCAATGTTAATTTTAATTTTCAAAAACTAGAAACAATGTAAATGTGCCTCCACAGAGCCACTTTCAATTCCAGTTAAAATGAGAACAGCAGAAACCATTACTCCCACACTAAAAATTGGAATAAGTCAGATAAACTATAAAAGACTACATGTTTTCTAAGCCCATTATGGAATGAAAGATTTAAAGGAATCTCAAGTTACTATATTCCAGCTCCGGACAAATGCGTCTTAGGACAGAAATGATCCATGGCTATCCTGACCCCTGGGGCTATGGTGAATGTTAAGACCAAAACCTGGCATAAAAAGTAAGAGGGATAGCAGAACATATTACAATTTAAACTGCCACTTGCAGATGGGAATAAGGGAGTAGAATCCTGAATAGTCCTAGTCACCTGCCTTCCTGTTCTTTTCCATGGACCCTTTCTCAAGTGCACAGCGGCAGGAAGGAGACAGCTGAGAGCTGGGCTGGAGTGCCGGGAGATCTGCCTTGAACAGTCCAGAGCAGAAGCTGCAAAAGGCTGGCTCAAACAGAATAATACGAACACACTGAAACATTTCTGAGGTGCACAGTGGAGGGATAGAAGGCTAGAGCTAGGGTCAAGGCAAAAAAGTGGACTGACACCCATTGGAGGTGCCCAGGGCTTTCATCAAAGGCAAGGCAACTACCAACTAAAGTCCTGTGGGGAAGGGCAGCAGGGTTGGAAGGGCTCTCTGAGAAGGTGAAAATCCCAGGGAAATCGGGGGGAAAGGCACAATCACCGGTTTCCCATAGAAGCAGTTTATAAAGCATAACTGAGATTTCTGAAGCTGCCAAGGCAGAAACTCCAGGGGATTTCCTAGTCTCACTCTAAACATTTGACACCAGTGGAGAACCAAGTTAGACTAAAATGTAACAAAATTCAAATTAAGATTGAATCAGTCCAAAATTTGGTGCCATGGCAGAGAAAAAGTAGGGGGTAGGGTGCAGAATAAAACCCACTTCGTTTCTACTATTTTACCTAAAATGCTTGGCACAAAGAATAATGTAACCCATAGTAAGAATCAACAGATCCCTCTGGTTAAACCAGTATTTCAGTCCTGATCTCCTGACCAAAAAGTTCTTTCAAATACAACACCATCTCCTGTTTGCTGCCTCTGAATTTTGCTGAGCAATAATATTTTGGATGTGATGTTCCTTTTCATGTATATTTGATTATAATTAATCCAGAATACAAACTGGCTAGATCCAGAGGCTAAAGGGGACTTTAAAGCTTAGATAACATAATGAGAATCACACACCCTGTTTAAAAGCTTTCTTATCAGAGGATCTCCTTAATCACTCATAAATCCAACATAATTATTTTCCTTCTTTTCTTACCGTTACTGCTCCGTTAGATTTCAAAGAATACCAATCTCTAAAGTTCACCCTTAATTTAATAAATTCATTCTAATAATAGCTAGAAATACCCTTTAAAGGGATGTATAATTTTAGAGTTGAAATGTCCCGTGAACAGTTTATACTTTAAGAGACTGTCTCATTTGACTGTGTCTATATTTTATAATTGCTTATGTAGCATCTTCAACTTTGAAATTCATGTCAATGAATCCTTCTGTACACTACTGCCATCCTAGTTAAATCTTAAATAGACAAATTGCTCATATTTCACATACTAGTTATTCTTGAAAAAGCTTCATCAAAATGTCATTATGCCCTGTTTCACAAGTATGTTAAATGTTTTTCTCATGAGGAAAAAAAAAAGGGCAACTTGGCATTCGTTGCTTAAGAAACAGAAATGCTAGTTTCTTTGGGCTGATCTGTACTGAAATGTGAATAGCAAATCTATGAGAGGTTTAATACAATTCACAGCAACCTTCCCATTTTTATCACTTTTTTGCTATTATCTCCTCTGATTCCAGCCCTTCTTACCTTTATTTAGACTCTTTCAGGCTCTCACTGGTCTGTCTTTGTCATCAATCTCAGCCTTTTCTATTCAGTCCTCATGCCTAGCAGTCAGGGCTGAATAGAGAAGTTCACCACGGCTCCAGAGTAGATGAGAGGTGCACAAATAACTATAATATACAAAAGCCAGTTCACTGCAATTTTATGTTCTAAACTACAAGAGGAAAAAGAACACTATTTCATTTCAACTATGGAGGGCCGCCAAAAAAAAAAAAAAAAAAAGATTTATAATGGCAATCCTGGAGTTAAATAGAAGCAAAATTTATACTGGTTTTGTGGGAATGTAGGTTTCAAAATGGGAGAGAGCAGCGGCACAGCCAACTGTGGCATGCAGAAGGCATGAGCCAAGAGTAATTGTATGTACAAGACAGGACTTTGGTGAAAAGACAGAGCACATGGAAAGAATGCCTAATAAAGAGCCAAAGTTTTAGCATTGAATAGTGCTGGCTTTATAACGAAAAGTATTTTGAAAGGTTTTTATTCTAATATTTCTTAAAAATTAGTTTTACCATCTGAAAAAAGGTTACTGAAATTTGTTGAAAAGAATAACAAAGGAAATGCCTGTTCATAGTCTAGCTTATGATTTAACCAAATAGTCATCTCCAAAATAATTTCTGTTGAAGCCATTTAAATCATCGTGAGGAATACTTACATAGCTATGCAGCAGAAATAAGAAACTAAAAGTGAAGGCCTGATTCTGGCATCAGTCACAGACTTGTTTGTAGTGTACACCATATAAACAAAAAACTGGAAGTACTTAAATAGGTAATGCCATGTTTGTTAATTTACCAGCATTTACCCATTCCATATTGTCTTATATATTTAAAAAAAAAATTTGTCATTAACTGGCTGAGCCTTGAAAGCAAGTGAATTGTGACCCTGTATAATCACCACTACTGTTAACTGTCCTTTTTTCTTCTTACCAAATGGCCTAAAGCTGTCAAAAGAAACCAAAAGAAAAAAAAAGTCCCTTGGTAATGAAAATACCTATAAAAATAAAGTTAAATGATTTCCACTGAAATATCTTACTTAAAAAACAATGCCATTCACATTATATGCATTGTAGGTTTTGTATTTCTATAAATTAGGGTCATCAATGTGTGCATAGATTCCCTTGTACATTAAAATGCAAGTTTCAAAATTATACCTAATTTTTTTCTTTAAAAAAATATTTACTGAATGTATTGGGGTGACATTGGTTAATAAAACTTTGTAGGCTTCAAGGGTACAACTCTATAACACATCATCTGTATATTGCATGGTGTCTTCCACCCAAAGTCAAGTCTCCTTCAGTCACCATTTATCCCTTTACCTTTTCTACTCACCCTCCCCACTTTCCCTCTGGTAATCACTATACTGTTGCCTTGTCTGTATCTATGAGGGTTTTTTTTTTTTTTTTTTTTTGCTTATTCCCTGCACATATTTCACCCAGCCCCCTAACTCCCTCCCTCTGAAAGCTGTCAGTCTGTTCTCTATTTGTGAACCTGTTTGTATTGTGTTTGTTTATTTTGTTCATTAGATTCCACATATAAGGGAAATCATATGGCCTTTTGTATTTCTCTGACTTGCTATTTCACTTATCATAATACTCTCCAGGTCCATCCATTCTTTAAAAAAAGTTAAGATTTCCTTCCTTTTTATGGCTGAGTAGTATTCCATTGTGTAAATGTATCATAGCTTTTTATTCATTCATCTAGTGATGGACACTTGGGCTGCCTCCAAATCTTGGCTATTGTAAATAACACTGCAATGAACATAGGGATGAAATTTTTAGAGGCACAACAGTATTGGAATTAACAAGACTGATTCCAGAGTCAGGTTGTCTTAGTTTAGATTCCTGCTCCATCACTTTTAGGCTATGTCTTAATTTTCTTTAGTATAAAATGATGATGATAATAATAGTATTCTATCCATCCCAGAAGGTGGTTGTGTGAATTAAATGAGCTAGTATTTATAAAGAGTATAGCATCTGATACATAGAAGTATGCAAATTTTCAATATTATAAATACTTATGTCCAAAGACCATTTGTGAAAATAAGACCCACATAGATGCTCTCACTAGCATGTCAAATAATAACAACTTGACAATATGACACTAAATGTTAAAAACTTTAAAAATAATTAAGTCACTCTTAATGTGTGTACTTAGTATTATATATTAATTTCTATTAGCACAGTCATTCATTCAGGAAATAAGGCAAATTATTTTTTTGCCCTGGTGTTTGGGTTTTGTGACAAATTTATTATTAATTACACATTTTAGTGGATGTTAGCTTATGATGTAATAGGCATGTTATCTACAATGGTTACAGATGCATTCATTTTAACATGAGGAAGTTTAAAAACAATATTTTTAATTTTAAAAATTATTATATTCACATGAAGAAAGGGTTAATTTATATTATTTTAGTAAAGAAATAGTATCCTTACTGTTAGCATTTGAATTAATTTCAGCATTTCTTAGTTTGTGTAAAATTTACTTCTCTAAAAATTATATAATTCTCTAACAAATCTCATGTTCTTCAAAATATTAGAATGCCCCACTCCACAGGATGAATGGTTCTCCTCATAATTTGGTGAGTTTAGACAGGTATTCCATGGGTCCAAAATCCACACAATTGTATTGGGGAGCTCAACAATCAAATTTTTAAAAATTTGGACTTCCGGCCAAGATGGAGGCTTAGACGGACACGCTAGGTCTCCCTCTACAACTAGAGAGGAATACAACTACTTCAAAACAAAGGATAACTAGAAATTCCAGAAAATAAAACTACATGGAAGTCCAACACATGAAGTTATAAACCAGCGGTGCCATTTGGGCAGCTAAGAGTTAAAGAGGGCAGCGCTGTTTGCGGTCGCACCTGGACAACGGCGGGCGGCTGGGAATCCCGGATCCGTCAAGCCCCTGCCGGTGCGCGACTCCGGCTCCGGCGCTGGGGAGAGCGGCCGCCGCATCGCCTTGAACAGTGAGGCCCAGGGGGGCGGGAGGACGGATCCCGGTCTCCTAGCTGAATAACTGTGTGAATCCATCTTGGACCCCCGCCCCCAAAGAAAGCACCACAGGGCGGCGAAATAGGTCGCGGACAGGCAGGCGCCGGTCGCTGGGTTGTGACGAGTACACAGGCACTGCCCCCGACAGCCGGCCCAAGAAAACAAAACGCATCTGTCAAAATGAGGCAGGCAACTATAGAAATCCTGGTGGCACAGCTCACCAGGCAACAGATAGAGAACCTGACAGATGAACAGATAAGAAACCTGTCAGAGGCTCAGTTCTGGGCCATTGTTAACAGATGGCTTACAGAATTCACAAAAGAGCAGGAAAAAGATATGAAAGAAGCGAAAAACTTTCATAACGAAAGGAACAAAACCGCATACGAGACAGAAGGAAAGGAAATAAAATCCAGAGTTCATTTCAACAAACTGGAATATGGAGAAGGAACAAGCAGTCAACCAATGCAGAGAGAGGAAATGGGAAGCAACAATGAGAGGATCAGAAACCTCTGGGACAGCTATAAAAGGCCCAACATAAGAATCATTGGTTTGCCAGAGAATGAGAAAGATGAACTAGAACTTGAAAAATTGAGTGAAAATATAATAAAGGAGAACTTCCCAGACTTGGGGAAGGGAATAGACTTGCAGGTCCAGGAAGCAAGGAGAGTTCCCAAGAGACTGGACCCAGGGAGAACCACTCCAAGACACATTATAATCAAAATGTCAAAAATTAAAGATAAAGAGAGAATCTTAAAAGCAGCAAGAGAGAAGAAAAGAATTATGTACAAAGGGGTCCCAATTAGACTATCAGCTGACTTCTCAAGGGAAACCCTACAGGCAAGAAGGGACTGGCAAGAAATATTCAAAGTAATGAAAATCCAAAACCTACAACCACGAATACTCTACCCAGCGAAATTGTCATTCAGAATAGAAGGACAGAGAAAGTGTTTCCAGGACAAAATAAAACTGAAAGAGTTCATTAGATCCAAACCACTGTTATATGAGATGTTAAAGGGACTGGTTTAAAAAAAAACAGAAGCTAGGGAGATGAAACAAAGGCAAACTAAACAGGCAACGAGAGTGGAAAAGGAACTGTGGGTACGGGAAGCATATTGGGGGGAGGTCAACAGGGAGGGGGAATGGGGAAAGGGAGGGAGATGATATAGGAATTGGGGATCAAGGTAGGAGGGAATGGAATAGACGGAGAGAGGTTGGGAGGAACTGTATGCACAACTAATGGACATAATCTAAAAGGGGGGGACAACTGGAGGGAGGGGGGCCACCAGGTGGAGGGGAGCAGAGGGAAGGGAAATTGGCACAAATGTAATATTTTAATCAATAAAACACATTAAATCTGAAAAAAAATTTTAAAAATTTAATTAGAGTTAATAATGAACAAAAGATACCCATGTCCAAATATAAAAATATATTTAAGTAATATACAATTTATAAAAATGTGTGGATACCCAAAGTGGATTTTGGATTATTGACATTTATATCATGAGACTTTTCCAGGTCAAATATGTGCATTTTTAAAAAATATAAGTGGCTTGTGGTTCTCCCATCAGATCACAGAGTGGATAATAATATTTACGTCCTCATAAAAAATTATCCCTGGCCAGTTTTCATCCCTCTTCCTATCAGCAACCCATTGGGCAAAAAATAATTTCATCTTCCCTTGAGTTGTGTGTTCCAGCGTTAAGAGAAGCCAGAGTCCGTTTGTGCCTTATAGAGATTTCTTCTCAGGTTTCAACTAAGTGAATGTGGATGAGATTAATTTTCCTACCTCAGAACTAAATCAAATGATAAGAAGCAACAGTAAGTGATAAGAGAATATTGAAAGAGATAGTGGAGGGGCGAATTTTATCTGACAGGATTCCTTGTATTAGCGACTGCCTAACAAAATTTTATACTATTTCTTTCTAGTCTTGTGTAAACGTTATCTCTAGGATTCATGTTCACCTACTAACTCCACATTTTCTCATCCTTAGGGAACAGAGACATAACGATGACAGTCATTTAAACACACCTTTTATTTGAAGTTTCACACAGATCATATTAGGTTAAAATGTGAACCTAATGAACAAAGCAGACAAATGAACAAAATAGAACCAGAGGCATGGAACCATGGAACAGACTGCTGGTGACCAGCGGGGAGGGGGTAGGGAGATAGGGGAAAAAAGGGGAAGGGGCTAGTCAAGGAACATCATTGCCAACACACAGCAAATCTGACTTGCTGAGTTTCCAACACCTGCAATACTTAGAAACACATCCTACAAGTGGGCAATGATCCCCTTTTTAAGCCCCCATACCTCACCTAGTCTAAGTGTGCCTACCTCCCGTTCTTATAGCCGTGACACAATGTACATCCACAATAAAAAGCCACATATACAATAAAACCAACAAAAACTGGTGGTTTGCTTTTTCCTGTTCTGAGCATTTGAATCCTACTTCAGCTTTCAGTTCCGGCCTCCGGTTCCTCCTCCTCCCCTTACTCTTCCGTTTTCACTTTCACACTGTTTTTGGTGAAAGGAGGGGGGGATGTTCTCCTATATTGGGGCCCACATAGGCTCCTCTCTCTTTTTCTGGCAACTTCACCCAGGGCATGCCCCACTGAGGCTGACTCAGGCTTCTGTGAACCATCCACAGAATGGGCAAATGGTGAACATTATTTATTTGTGTTCTAGGAAAAAATTATAATTCAAAAGGAGATATGATGTAAAGGTTTCCAATAATGTATTCCTGGATGTATTAAGAATTGATCCAAAATCAAGTATTAGCATTTCTTTTACATGTGATGCATTAGCAGATTTTTTTTTAAGTTTGATATCCAAACTTAAATGTAGATTACTAAAACCAAAACAGAAAAAAAATCATATACACTTAGGTCAAACTGATCTCTTCTGTGCTTTGTGGTATTTCCAAGACAGTTTTTTCTATATAATAAAAATAAATAAATAAAGTCAGCCCCTTAAAAGGCAAGAAAAATGGCATTGGGAGATTTCGTAGTCAGTGACCAATTACTCACTTAATAGAACTGTACAAAAAGAGTGATGATAAGCAGCAATGCCTTGATTCACTTGAGAAGAAAACAAAAATTTGTCTTCAACTCCTCGAAAATTCAAGTTCTTATTATAGTTGAGATAAAACAAAATTATCAAAATAAATTACAACATACCTGTCACAAGAATCCCAAGAAAGACCTTTGCAACAGCACTTGACATTTCATTCCTCCTCCACTGTTCTGAACACTGAACCCCTCCCACTGCCTAAAGTAACTTACGAAACCAATTATATTACCCCCATCCTCCTGTTTCTCCAGACTTTCACTTTACTAGATCTATCAAAGTTAAATGTATTTAAATTAGACCTCAAAATTTGTTTTTTTTTTTAACTGAAAAACTACTAAACAACATATACAGAATATGAGAAAAAACAGGCAAAGTTAATACAGAGGAAAACAGAGGACAAACCATTAGATATAATACCTGTAAATTTCTGGTGGCTCACACTAATTATCAATATTTTTTTTGCATTTTTTAAAATTGTTTTTCCTTACAGTTGTCCCAATTTCCCCCATTGTTCTCCCTTGCTCTGCCCTCCCCCCACCACAGTCAGTCCCCACCCTGTTGTCCATGGCCAAGGGTCATTTATATTTGTTCCTTGACTAGACCCTTCCCCTTTTTTCCCCTGTCTCCCTACCCCCTCCCCTCTGGTCACCAGCAGTCTGTTCCATGGTTCCATGCCTCTGGTTCTATTTTGTTCATTTGTCTGCTTTGTTCATTAGGTTCACATTTTAACCTAATATGATCTGTGTGAAACTTCAAATAAAAGGTGTGTTTAAATGAGATGTTTTTGTACTTACACTAAACATCTTTCCACCAGAAATTTGTAAATAAACATGACATTAAACTGTGTAGAATCAATAATCTTATATATAAAGAATGTCAGCACTTGGGAAAAGCACATTAGTCTAGGAAAATCATTCCTCTACTAAAAAGCTACATAAAATCAGTATTGTCTTGCAGTCAATAAAAATACAAGATTTAAAAGGAAATGATTAAATTATTAAATACTGTATTATAAACATATCATTAGAAAATTTTAGATTCCAACATGCTTTGAGATAAAAAAAATTAATCTTTATTTAAAATCTGTTTTAGTGTGTATGTCAGGGTGGGGGATAAAAAAAATCTGTTTTAACTGTATGTGAAGATACTACTAATAAGCAGGTTACAGATGTCATTCATATCTATATTCATAAAGCAAATATATTGATGTCATACACACTTTGAGGCTTTGGGATTAATAGTGAAAAAACATCAACATGCCCCAAATGGAGCATATATTCTAAATTAATATTATTTGAGTAATTCTAAGGCTCAAAGTATTTTTCAAATGTTGTTAAATCAGTTACACACACACAAACACACTCTGTGACTTACACAAGATCTCATGGTGTGTGACAGAGCCATTTATCTTCATTGTTTGTGGCCCTAATTTTGGTTTTGTTCCCAGCACATTGAATATTAAATAATTAAAAGTATATAAAAACAAATGAACCAAAACAAAGATAAAAACATGTGCTAACCTGTGCACATAAACCAGGAGCACTTCAGATAACAGTTCTAATACATTCACCCCCTGATAACAGTGGGCCATTCTGCTCTGAACATTTCATGTATGTTTCTGACAAGTCATTTACTCCATGTGATTATTCTGAATTGAAAGCCATTTAGACTTTATTCAAGCTTGTGTCAAAAATAAATAATGTATTAAAAAGAAATTATGAGAAACAGAACAAAAAAGTATAAGTACTATAAATCTCAAAAGTAAGAAAAATGTTCCTATGATACTTAGTACATATGGAAATACATCTTGTCTTCTTGGAAAATTATAATAAACTGGGTCTTAACATTTGAATGTTTTATTTCCATCTAGCACCTCTCCAAGAAAATCTATCATAAATAAGAAATATAAATAATGACACCAATAAGAAATTCACACACTCTATTATCAAATAGCCTTTCAAAAGTCTACCCAGAGTAACATTCATACTCAATCTATTTCTTTTCTTACAAATTATTTTTACTCAACCAATATGAATGCATGGGATTTAGGAGTTTACTTTGCTTAATCCATAAACAAGAGTACTCTAGTAAACCTTTTTAAATGGTATAACATTTTATTCTACTGCTAAAACATTTTGTATCAGAGATCAAGTATTTACCTTTCAATTATCACAAATAAAAAATTCCCTTTGTGTATGTCTCTAGATATTTCTACATAATCTTTTCTTTTTCTTTTTTATTGTTGTTCACTTAGTCTTTTAAAGATGTATTGTAAAATATGAATGTCTTTAAGATTATAAATTTACAGCCTATATGATTTTTCACTACGAAAATTCTTTTTAATCTTCTTTTGAAAAATTCCTAGCATCCAAAGTATGTCTGAACAAATTTGACATTTAGAGACTACGTTACTTTCCTATGGCTGCTCTACATGTTTATTTGCAACCTCAGGAGTTCCCTGGGTTAAATTGGAGAGTGGCCCTCATACACAGAGGGCAGGGAGAGACTGACGAGGAAGGCCACTCCAGGTTAGTAGGTGGCAAGCTGCATAAGCAAAGAAACACACACGAGGCTTGTATTGGGTGGCCACAGACAAGTAGCTCTCTGTACCCACCCACTAGATTCTTAAATGTTTACATAGAGGCCTTAGCTGGGTCCAGTCACTTATCCAGTCCAGAGGGCTCAACCCCACATCAATGCTACGTCCCTGAAATGCCTGTGAGCATGGGTGTAATAGCCAGAACGTACACTCCAATGATGGGGTGAGAGTAAGGAGCGTCCAATTACCCAGGTCCAGCTTGCAGGTCGATCGGTGGCTACATCCTTTCAATGGCCTCCTCCAACAAGTAACAAGTTACCACAAACTTGGTGTCTTTAGACAACAAAATGCATTTTTCACAGTTCTGGAGACCAGAAGTCAGAAATCGAGATATTGGCATAAAATGTGGGAGAAAATCTGTTCCATACCTCTCTCTCCTAGCTGCAGGCAGCTGCTAGCAAATCTTGGCTTTCTTTGGCTTGTGCTCACTTTACTCAATCGCTGCCTTTATTTTCACTGTTTTTTTCTTTCCTTTCCGGTCCATGTATCTCTCCTCTGTGTGATTCTTGTTAGTACACATACCATTGGGTTTAGGCAGAATCAGATAGTTCTGCGTACCTCCTCTTCTCAAAATTCTTGTCCTATCATCTACACAGATCCTTTCTTCCAGATAAAGTAACATTCCCAGTTTCCAGAGATTTGACATGAATATACCCTTCTTGAATCCATTATTTGATCCCACAGAGATTACACATTATTACTACATCAAAAATTAGGGGGATTTTTTTTTCAGATTGGTAGGGAAAAAATAATGGCCTGTCAAAGATGCCGACGTTACATCATAATGCAAACTGGATTTTGCAGAAATGATTAATGATTTTGAGAGGGGAATATTGTCCTGGATTATCCAGATGGGGCCAATGTAATCATACGGGTCCTTTTAATGGGGAGGCAGGTGGGTCATAATGAAAGACGTGGCTACACAGGCAGAGAGGTCAGAGCTGTAGGGCCAGAAATCAAGGGTAGAAGGCACCCTCTAGAAACTGAAAAAGACAAAACATGGATCTTCCCCTAGAGCCTCCAGAAAGAACATAGTCCTTTATTTTAATCTCATAAAACATTTTTAGACTTCTACTTCCAGAACTGTAACATAATAAATTTGTGTTGTTTTAAACCATTACGTTGTTACAGAGCAATAGGAAATAACACACTTCCAGTTTGTTTTTTAAGGACCATTAACAGTTCTGTATATGACTTCAAGAACAGAGCCAGAATTACCTTACTGTGGTGGGACTGCGTGATGTGAGAAAACTGAAGGAAATTCTATTTTTAATCACTGAAATTACTTAAATTCGATGGAGTGCAATGTTAACATAATCAAGAATGTGAGTCTTGTTTTGTTTTTCCTTGGCTTCTAAATAATACATGTGGTTGATGCTGTAAGAGTATATGTATATATGGGTGGAAGAACTTTTGTATGAGGCCATTCTTATCAGTCTTTTCCCTCTCAGTAACACAGTGTCTAAAGTTACTATCCCTGTTTAAGACTGTAAGATAAATAGGTGGATTTACTCAAAAATCATTTGAAAAGTTTTAGAGAGCTAGTAAATTTCAAAAATAATCTACTGTTCTACTTCAAAATAAGTTATCTATTTGTATTAAAGGATCAAGATGCTGGTGTATGCTACATTAATTATGCTTTGCCTTTTAACTTTAATGACTTATATACACTAAAGAAGAAAAATACAATACTTGATGTGGGAGAAGTGGGGAAGAAAAGGTATTAATGGCCTGGTCTCTCAATTTAATTTTGTTTGTTATTATATTTCTATTTCTGTTATTTTAATAGCATGAGAATTGCCTGAAAAGTTAATCATATTACATCTTTCATAAATATGATTGTCATATTAAAAATTCCTGATTTCATTTATGTATTAAACTTTAAATTTCATTTGAATTTTAAAAACCTGGCTTAAATATTATCAAGTGTTCAAAGATACTTAAAAGTTACATTTTCTATTAATTAGAATATTCTATGTTGTTACACACATTCCTTCAGCTGTGATTATATTGTCCACCTGGCTCCATTATATTAATTTCCTTAAAAATAATATGGAAGAATATAACTATAAAACAAGTTTACTTTAGTAACTTGGATTATATCTCACTTTACTGACTTTTTCCTAGGGCTTCAGTCAGCATTATTTAATACCTTATTTCTAATTCTATTTAGAGTTCATGAAACCATAAGGAGAAAAAGATTAATCCCGACACTGATCTATACCTTCTATTTCTGAGTAGAGAATAAGAGAATACTTTAAAGAGGTCTTAGTTGCCTCAAAAATATATGTATAAATATATAATACTTAATTCTTAGTGACTGATTTGAATTTTGCTTGATATAATAAAATCTAGCTAAAAAGTGAAAAAGCCATTCATTCTAAAAGGATTAAAATTGCATATATAGAAAATATCTTGTTTTAAGCTTTAATGTGCACTAGTATTCAAATATACTAAAGATTTAAAAATTTTTTAAATATAAAAATGTTCGATTTCAACATACGGTGCACAGTGAAAGAAAAAAATTATGTTCTTTCCATCGTTTTTCATAGAAGTACACAGATCAAAAAGAATAGTTTTGGATTTTCTTTCAAGGAAGGTAATAATTTTCAATCAGTTTCAATCACAAGTAGTTGTATTCTTCCTCATCTTTCAGCATCTCAATGGAGAGAGGTCACCTGTCTTTGCCACTTAACATTCTACTGAGATACTACAAGTCATGTAGCAGAAATTCACAGCAATTCAAAAGCCAAGAAAATAGTTAATATTTCACAATTTTTTCAGCCTAGACACATTAATGTATTCATTTTCCTGTATAAAATGTGTGTGTGTGTGCATGTGTGAATTGGCAAGGCTGTTTCAATCAAGCAGTGACAACACAAATTTTAATGATTTACTGCTGAATAAATACTTCTCAAGTGAATGACTGTATTTTAAAAAAATAATTTTCCAGCATGCTAAGGCTGCTCTAGGTATCACTGCACCTGTGTTTTGATCTATCAATAAGCTAAAAATAAAACAATCACATTCTTTCAATGTCTTATTAGAACTGACCGATTTTTTTAATGCTAATTTTTTAAATCCTCCTGAAGCAACAAACAGAGAAGAAATAAAAGGACTGCCCCACTCTTTAGCTGGTGTCCAAATGTGCTTCTGTCCAATACGTTTTCCCCTAAAACAATGGTGCTCAAAGTGTGGCTTGCAAGACTAGCAGCATTAGCACCACCAGGAATATCCCTGGAAAAGTATATCTTTAGCCCCACCCTAAACCAGGAGGTTCAGAAACATTGGAGGTGGGCCCAGGACTTTCAAGGCCCCCATGTGATTTCCATGCAATCTGAGGTTTCAGATGGCCAAGTTCTCTACCATCTATGAAGTGAAGATAATTAAATGTGTGTGCTCTCTCACATACAAACTTCTATCATTGCCAACTCAAACAATACATACTCATTTGTTTCACTGTTTCCAAACTACCATTTAATAATAGAAATACTGCTGTTAAGTTGACAATGTAAAAATATCAGTTGTGTGTATCATGGTAATGCTTGTATTCATCAAGGAACCACTTCTTCACATTAGGCAGAATTGAGCTAGAAAGTTCTTCAGAAGGGGGCCATTAATCAATTTCATCTCTTCATAGAGATAAACACTGTACACAGCAGGCTCTGTTAAGAGTACTTTTGCTATTTTACACTAGATCTACTTTTCAAAGTTAGAAAGGTCCCATGGTGTTGTGTCACAGGCTGCTAAACCTTCCTGAGGTGCCCATATGTGGGGGTGTTCACATGGGTGTGATACTAATTCCTTTCACTTCTGAGTAACTTAGAGACAACTGATTTTTCATATTTTCTCCTTGTTCTACAGTCACATTCCCATGTGAGTAGGTGTTGATGATGAGGATATTCAATTTCTATAGAATTGTTCACCTCTTTTACTAATTTTTAAGAAAAGCACAAAACTTGAATACTATTTTGATTTTACCCAATAGTGGTCCATTTACCTAAATATTCAAAAAAGCTACACATAAAATTACATTAATAAGGATTAAACTTTTCTAATGATACTTGCTCATTGGAAACTTAACTAGACAATAATGCCAATAAATAAAAATTTTAATATATTTAACCTATAAAGTTTGAATATGTAAGTTTTTTATTATAAATTTTCTATTTATATATAAATTTTGTAGTTCTAAGTTCATGATTTTTTTAAAAAAATTTGTGCATATATGGAGTTTTATTGAATTACTCATTCTTTTATTAGTATAATTTTAAAGATAAATTAAATATGTAAATAATTATAATGTTGGTTGTATTAACAATAAAATTAAACCCTATAGTACCATCTAAAAATATTCAATATGCTGAAAACATCATCTATAGATCATAAATACATACTAATTAAATGAAGATATGCCACTAAGATTATCAAAGCTTATAAATGTAAGGTTCTTTTGTTGACTTTGTACAACAATGACATATATTTCTATAAAAATATAAAACAAATCTGAGAACAAAGGCACTCAGGTAAGTTGGTTAACAGAGAAACTGAAATTTATTATCATATCAAAGGTTCTGAATATTTCAATTATGTTTCTTAATATTTATTTTAATCAGCCATATTGATTACTTGCAATAACAAATATCTATCAAAACATTTAAAAATAATTTTGATTAGTATTGTAGAGTTATTTCTACTGAATCAATTTCTGGCATATCTAGAATTGCTGGAACCCATCTTAACAGCAAAAAAAAACAAAAACTGAGAAATATTTTATTTATCTTTTTTTTATTTCAAACCTGAGGGCTTACTCATATTAACAAAATTTTCTAATGTTGAGGGAGCACTGCAAATGGTATGTGTACTGACATAGCATTTAGAAAAATTGGGTCATTCCCCTTAGAACGTGAATTCCAGGAGTGTGGAAACTTACATGTTATATTAATGGTAGGTTTCTATTACTGAGAAGGATGGCTGCCCCAGGGCATGTGCTCAGTAATTATCTGATGAATAAATAACATTGATCAAGTCATTTAACTCCTTGGCATCTCAATTCTCTCACCTATAAAATAAACATCTGTAATATAGAACAATCCAGCATTATGATTCTGGGGTCACCAGTAAGTTATTTTGTCAAATACTTACTACAAGTAATTTTTATATACAATACTGAATTGTCCAAGAATGTAGCCCCTCATCTTCCTTCTTTGTTAGGCGATTCTTCTCTTATGCCAACCTAGACAGGGCAGAGAGGAAACCTGTGTCTCCTCTAAAACATCTTGATGCAAATAAACAAATAAATATGCTCAGTGAAAGTGAAAATCATGAATCCCTATACTCATTTCCTTCTTCTGAGTTTCACATCCATAGCATCAAGTGAAGAACTTGAATTAATGAAATATCATCTATAGATTTGATTATGTTAATCTTAGCTTTGTATCTTTTAAAACTTTAATATTAAGGAGGATACAGTAGATTTTTTAAACCCATCATTTTCATTTAAAAATAAAAAAATTATATTACTGTTATTGATCCAGTTTTTATCAGTTTGGTTTTTTATATATGATATTTCAAATCTGAAATAAAATCTTAATTTGGTTATCTTAATTACCAGCATGATACTGCAGCCTGATCTCATTCTTAGATATCATTAATTCTCTAATAAAAAACTCCAATTTATTTATTTATTTTTTTAATTATAGAACTAAGCCATGGGCATTGTAAGTAGGATGCACAGTACAGAAAGGGATAGGGGATAAAATTTTTAAGATATATAAACCACAAAAATATATACTAAAATATTTTTATTTAACTATGTTTAACCTTCTATTATATATTAAAATATGAATAACTTTTGATACAAAGAAGTTTTAATATGTATTTATGTATTTAAATTTATCCATCTGATATGACTATTCTATTGTTTTTAAACTAAGATGCCCTTCTCTGCTAAAAGATCCAGATATCAAACATCCATTTTTTTCTATTATATCACAGTTTCATATTTTACAATTTAAATAATCTAAAATTTATTAAAATATTAGTTTTGCCACCAAAAGCATTCCAAGTTTATCTGTCAATATGTGACCAATTATCCCAGCTTTATTTTATTGAGAAGTCATCTTTCTCCAGTGATTTTCAGATTATTCGAATGCAAGCTCTTTGTAGATCATTCCTGTTTTGTTTTGTTTGGGTTTTGGTTTTGCCACTCTGCAGTATCTGCAGACCTAACACGGTCAGACATGCTATGGAGGGGAGGGGGAAAAGAAGGAAAGTAAAAAACAAACAAACATGAAAACATTCAGGTGTTAATCTAAAACCATTTTAATAATCTTCAGTAATCTTTCCTTTAATGTTTACTCCTATCTACTGAATATCTGTATTTGAACAATGATCTTGAACATTGTTATTACTTCAGTAGTTGTTTACAGAAAGAGTAAAAATTAATTGAAGGTATATTTTGTCTTTGACAGAGGCATATACAAAGACTTTTAGAGGTGACTGAAAAGCTATAGTTAGATTCAGGATTTCATTCATCTCTCTTACAGGCTCAATATTTAATAATATTATTTCAGGAGAAGAGGAGAAGGACTGCTTACATTGCCATAACGCAGGGATACTGTTTATTCTCCCACTGACCATAAGAGTCTAGTGAGAAAAAACGCTGTTGTATATCCAGTAAATAAACATATAAATAGGATCATATCATGAAAGCATAAGGTTGGCAGAAAGAAGAATGAGCATTTGCTCCTTGCTGCATCTCCACCAATAATAAAGAGATTTCTTATGAATATAGTATGTTTGCATGGGTAAGACACTCCTGGCAATGTTATTGCTTTTTCAAAAAAGAAAAGAAAAAATACAAAATTGGAGTAGAGAAAATTTTTATCTAAGATATTTTCTCTTCCAAACATTTACAGGAACAGGCCATGCAAGGAGAAACAAGTAAAAACAAAATCACAGCATGGGAGAAATTATTGCAGATCCATGAGCTTCAATTACTATGACATAATTGAATTACTTCATTACATTTTTAACAACAAAAATGTTAAACACTGTACTCTGAAAATATCTGTTGGAGAGCAAGAGTGGGGAAAAACTTCACTTAAAAGGATCACTTTTAAAAAGACCTTACTACTAAGTTATTTTTTTAATAATATGAAGAAATTCTAGCAGAAGTCCTTAAATTCTAATTCTATACTTCATTTGTAAGTCCATATAATAGCTTCAATTTTCCAATGATCCATTTAGAACCATAAAAGAAATCAAATGAAAAGCTGAGTGTGTAAATCTAAAGACATCATTGTAGCAAGCATTTTTTGAAAAGGTACTTACAAAACAATGTATTTGTCCACCAATGACTATTATTCATTGAACTGATACATATGTATAAGTGAACTACACTGAAAGAAATTTAAAAAGAACATTTTAAATGTGTTTCTAACTATGGCTTAAATTTCTCTGAATATTTCTGGTGAAAAGCACAGAACATAATTCCAGAAAAATTATAGATCTGAAATTATTGCCACTCTGTAGTTTACATTTGTATGGGATAAAGACATTTGAGTCAATAGAGCAGACATGATAGGCAATACTTGTCAATTCCTTGATATGATTGTGATGTATAAAATTGTTTCTATTTCTCTTTAAATGTGAAATTGGAGAATATGGTCTTAAAGATTTTCAAAAATCTTCACATTAAAGATTTTAACACAGTTCTAAATAAACATTTCATTTCACTTGAAGTATTATTTTGAATAATTATTTTGTATATCTATTTTATAAGAAGGAATATTTAGATAGGTCTCAGTTTTACTAAGCATTAAAAATACCCAGAAAGTTAAATCAAAAAGAACTCTAGGCCATTTTATTGTGAGAACAATAACTACTTTTGGTCTAGAGGATATTTAAAAGCAATTACAATTATGTACCACTAAGTTCTTGCAGTAATTCTCAAGTCATTCTTCTCTACAGCAAATATTTATCATCTACTATGATCAAATTTTGTACTAAGCACTGAGAAAACAATGAAAAATATGGTAGGTATGATCTTTGCCCTTGTGCTGAATATATTTACTTGTTCTTTATTTTTTTCTCATCAGTTCTCATTGGTGCTATAGAGAACAATGCTTCTGTCTAAAAACTGTTCAGTGGTACACAATTAAAGATGTTTATGAAGTCTTCATAGAGGAACACTGGTCAAAAGCAGCATGCGGGTAGTGTACCCTGGACTTACATTTGGTTTGAAGAAAAATGTAGAGTCATTGACATTGTTCATTAATACACAATTTTCTCTGTATTAATTAATTTATACATTATCATTTTTCAAATCAACTAGAAATGCTCAATGCTTATTAGGACTATTAGTGTTTACCCTTTAACCTATGGTTGCTACCAATGTAGGACATACATTGTTTACTCTTATGTAAAAGCCTTAAGAAAAAAAAATCCCTTGTGTCAGGACAGGATTTTTGTAAACTGCTGACCAAATATTAAATATTATTATTAAACTGTGAGCTATGCAATTGTAGGAAATATTCCACACTTACACACACACACACACACACACACACAAGCTTTGAGTTCTGCAGTCAGAAAGACCTGAGTTTGGTTTTGAGCTTGACCACTTATTTACTTGTGCTGTGACTGGGCAGGTTACTTAACTTCCCTAAACTTAACGTATTTCGTTTAAACAGCTACCATGAGGATGAACTGGGGTGAACTGGGAAAGTGTCCAGTGGACAATCACTGCTCAATAAACATTAGCTAAATTGTTCTCTTAATTATTACTGATTTTTTTCTCAAAGAGATATCGAAAGAAGTATATATCCTGAAATTGTTCAAAGTAATGCATGAACGGAATAAAAGCTTTTGTTCTGATTCCCTAGAGCATTTTGAGCCCTGAAACTGCATCCTTCAGTTCAGCAATAAGGAGTTTATTAAAAACTTCTAGAGAGAAATGTTGAGCGAGTGTTTAGTTTGAATGCCAGTTTATAGGCTATGAAGAAGCCTGATAATGAATGATTTTTTAAATATACAAATGAGCACAGTTCAAGTATTAGAAAAGTATGGCCGACAAATTACTGATTTGTTATGTGACAAAGAAGAAATAGACATAGATTTTCAAAGGAAAATTTATGTGCAACTAGGAGAGGTAGAGGGAGGAAAGGCTAAATTTAGAAGTGACTAGAGGAAGGGATATCCTGAAAGAGGGTGCCTGGGTGGGGTACAGAGCAAAAGACTGAACTGGAAGTTTAACAGTACTGGAAACGATAAATGGACAGAGATAGTAGGAATCGGGAAGACCACAGACTTCGGAGCAGTGACAATTATGTATAGCCTCGCATGTATAAAGAGAGGTGACTAATTTACATTGTTAAGGAAATAAAGATACAATGCCTGGTCCATAAACTGAGAGAGTGAGACTGTCAAGGGGTCACCTGGTTGTGTCAGAGTATAAATGTGGACTGTTTCCAGAAGTGGGTTTTGCCAAGTTTGGTCTTAATGATGGTCAGTTTAGTACCTGTGATCAATGCTGGTATGTTCATTATGTCAAGAAAAAAAAAAAGAGAAATAATGGGGTTCAAGTCCTCCAGAGTGTGACCAATATAGATGCCCAAATTACTAAGGCAATTAATGTGTCATTTATTTTAAGAGTATGTGATGAAAGTTAAAAAAGAAATCAAGATAACTGATTGCCTCATTTTATTTCTTTAACTGAAACAAGCAAGACTCTATCAGAGCTCATCATTTGATAAGCATTCTCTACTAGAGTGGGGTGCTTACTATGGCTGTTATCAGACTTTGCTGTGCTTTACAATCATCTGGAGACATTTTTAAAAGTCTCCATGTGCAGGCCACACCCAGATGAATTAAATTGGAATCTCTGCAGTGGGTGCCAGGCATCAACACTTGCAGGGCTTTCCTGGTGATTACAATGGGAGCCAAGTTTGAGATTTAGTGCTCTGTTCTGAGTTGAGAAGATCAGATGCTAAGGCTTTTGCATGTTCTCACCACACGGGCTAGAGAGGGCTCAAGGTAGAGGGCACACAATCAACAGAGGGCAAGCCTGCTTGCCGTGCCTCAAGTTGCCTAGGCTGTTTTGTTTACAAAACATTGTCAGTTCCCATATTCTTAGGGTTGATGTCATAGAGAAATCAAGAGAAAAATATGGGAGTAAATTAAAGAGAGTGTAATCAGCCTTATATATCTTTCCTCTGGCCTAGAAAATACTGTCACGTTCAGCAGCAGCCTGTTCCTGTGCTGTGCTGTGCTGTGCTAAGTAAGCTATTCGCTGCTAATGGCCTCCATTAAAATTAGTAGCAGAGTGGCTTTCCGCTTTGACACTACAGAAGGGCCCTATAGCAATTCTTTTTTTTTTTTTTTGCATAGAAAACACAACAATTGGTTTCTAAAATTTCTTCTTAGAATTGTAATACATAATGGAGCCCAAGTACAAACCAATGAAGAGAAGCCATATGATCTTCAGAACGTGTGATCAGGTATTTTGAGATAGGAACATAAATATCTTACATCATTGTAAAATACAGCACTGTATATCCTAAAGTAGCCGTTAATTATGAGAACATCCATAAATAATTTCACAACTTAAGATATCAAGCTAAAGTATGCTGTTAATATAAATGTTTTAAATAACTATTTGTAGAGCAGTTGCTAGATTTCAATGTATATGTGTCAGATTAAACATAAAGAGTACCAAAATGATAAAGCATAGTAGCATACAATAGAATATGGTCAATGCTGATATTTTACATATATAACAATAGACCGTAGAGAGCTTCTCACTTATTGGATATGGAGAAAATAACTAATGAGGACTATTGACTAGAATAATTACAAGCTTATATCCACGAGACATCGGTGTGATAAAAGCATCACTTGAATGCTTAAAAAACTTGAACTAAACTGAAATTAAACTGCTTTAATAATCACCATATACTTAAATTCAAATAGTTTAATAATGAGAAATTGTTGATAGCTGAGAGTAGAATTTCCTAGTTTGAGAGAATAAATGTTGTTGTTTTTTTTTTAATGTACTAAAATTTCAACAATTAAATGAAGCATCACATGTTTCCAAAATAGTACAGGAATCCATTCAACTATCTTAATATATTGACCAAGGTAAGCTTTTAAAATACATTCCAGTATATTGAGACAAATATTGAATCTTCTTCTAAAAGTAGAAGGTTTTATTCTTTGCATTTCTCTAGTATAAACTGAAGTCAAATCACCTATTTGAATATTTTAATAATTATCCAAACTAAAAAAATGTTAATAATATCAAACATTTATTATATAACAACCATGCTAGGCACTGTGCTAAGCTCTTTAAATGTATTTGATTTTATTTTCAATATGTATTTAATGTTATTCTCACAATAACACTGTAGGAGGGGTTATTATCCCCATTCTACAAATGATGAAACTGAGGTTCAGTTAGGTTTGATAGGTTCCCTTAGAATTACTAACTCACACACACACACTTAGTATGTGGCCAGATAGGGCAGATTGCCTCTCTGACTTCTAAGCCAAGGGCTTGTCCATTACATAAGGCTATCTTCCTATTATGCACTTGGTAACACCCTTAAAAATGCAAATAAATAGATTGTCCATAGGACAATAACCAGAGAAACTTTTGGCATCAATCTGAGACATTTGTAGTGAGGAAATTATTAGATTATATAAATCAAAGAGGATCTCTTTATAGTCTCTGTTGTCCTGTATGTAACTATTTGAAGTAAAATTCAAATTAATCAAAAAATAAAAATCTAAAAAATTCACTTCCTCAGCCATGTGAGTCACATATCCAGTGCTCAATAACCACACATTGCTAGTGGCTACTGTCTCAGACAGTGCAGAAATAATTTCATCATTGCAGAAAGTTCTGCTGGACAGTATTATATGCTAATACCTTAAAATTCTTGAGTCAGGTAGTGTAGTATGATCTTCGTGATTCTAAATTTTAGCAATATTTTCACATCATGTTTAATGATCATAATATTACAGTTTGTACAGCATTAGCATTCAAATGGCACTAAGTATCAAAGCACAAAGATGAGCTTTTTTAAAAACATTATCAACTAACATATACAATTTAGGTGGGTGAAAAAACAAACAAGCAAACAACAGCAATAAGGCTGCGTTTCAGGGGAAACTAGTACCAGTGTTTTAATCACTGTTAGACTCTGTCTCCCCATTTTTAATCTGTTTTTTGTACGTACCTGTTTCATTCTTATTTTCTGCCCCAATACCCCTGGATGCCAGTTGTTGTTTTCTCTGTTAAGAATCACATATAACAGTATATCATGTTTGGAATTTTCTTTCAAATTCCAATAACTTATTTCAATACAGCTTTTCTTTATAATCCCAAGTATTTCATTAAATAAATGTATTTGAAAACATTATTTCAGGAAGGTATCCACAGACTTCATCAAAGTGATACTCGTGACAAAAAAAAAAAAAGTTTATAAACACCTGCATCTAGAAAAACTAAAACTGTATTTTCTCTGGCTTCTACCCCAGAATATCAGGGAAAAGAACTAAGTATCCCAATGGGATCAGGTGCCTATCTTGTGATCAGGACCAGGGTCTCAGGAACACACAAAGGCACCAGTAGAAATAATAGATGTGGGATGAGTATAGAATTATTATTCCAATATGAGTTAGGAGAAAGAAAAAAAAAAAAGAGTTGTCTTCCATGCTGAAATTATCTGATTTCTCAGTTTCTGTGCAGCTATTATAGATTTAAACAACTGAGCAAAAAAATAAAACAAACAAAAAAACGAATTAACTCAAGAGAATCTTAAAAGCAGCAAGAAAAGCAGTTAGTTACTAAAAGTTTCTCAAAAGAAACTTTGCAGGCTAGAAGGGATTCACAAGAAACATTCAAAGTGGTGAAAAGCAAGAACCTACAACCAAGGTTATTCTACCCAGCAAAAGTATCATTTAGAATCAAAAAGCAGATAAAGAGCTTACCAGACAAGAAAAAGCTAAGAGTTCATCACCAAATGAAATGTTATATGAATATTAAAGGGACTTAAGAAAAAGAAGATCAAGACCATGAACAATAAAATGGCAATAAATACATATCAATTGAATCTAAAAAACAAACTAAGCAAACAAGAAGAACAGAAACAGAAGCATAGATACTGAGAATGTTTTGATGGCTGCCAAAGAGGAGAGGTCTGGGAGAATGCATGAAGAGGTGAAGGGATTAAGAACTACAAATTGGTAGTTACAGAATAGTCATGGGGATGTAAAGTACAGTATAGGAAAGGAGGCAGCTAAACAACTTACATGCATGACCCACAGACATACGGTGTGGGGAATGCCTGAGGGGGTTGGAAGTGCTGGGCAGACTGAGCAAAGGGGGAAAAATTGGGACAACTCTAATAGTACAATCAGTAAAATATAATTTAAAAAAGAATCAGAAAATAAAAGTTTGTTCAACATTCATTTTTACTGGAATCCTGCCATGACCACTTCAAAAATCCTCCCTGCCCGTGATTACTTGGAATTCAATGGAAAATGTTATCATCTCTGTGTCTTTTCAATAAATCAATTTTCACATTCCAAAACTGTTCCAGATTGCGAGGACATCACCACAAAACACCATTTTTACAAGAGTCAGTGATTGAGAAACAAACCCAGCAGGACGGCAGCTCTAAACTCTGATCGCATGAACCTTCCATGAAATTACTAGCATCCCGCAAAGGACAAACAATAATGCTGTGCTTTCCAATCTCTTCTGCTTTTTTTGTGCTTTGTATCTGTGATAATGGGAGGAAAAACAGTATTCAATTATCCTAATGTTTTGCCTTGAAATTATTTTAACCTAATACCTGTGTTAAACCGTCCATCCATGTAAGTATCTGTTGCCCTCGTAACAAGAAATTACATGGTATGTCTGGTAATATTATGTAATTTATTCCAGGATTTCATCACATGTCTTGCCCTTTAAAAAGCAGAAAATGAAACAAAACAATATTCCCCAGTGTTTTAACTGAAGTTGCAACAAAAGCTTGAAAGAAAACATAACACATGAGATATAATAAAAATTGCTTTGTAAAGCAAGTAAAAAATTTTCACTGGCAACTCATAGAAGCCTAAAACTCCTAGAACACAATTTAATTCACTTGAGTTCCATCACTTTCACAGAATAAATTTAAAATCATTGGATGTCAGGTATTAAATGGGGACTTTGTTAACACACAAATATAAAAGCATTTTTTAAAACTTCCAAAAAATGGCAGGAAGGAGACTATTAACTGAAATATTTAGAAGATGAAGAGCATTCCTGTCTAACAGAAATATTATATGAGGCACAAATACAATTTAAATTTTCTAGTAACCACATATAAAAAAATAAAACAATCATGTGAAATAAATTTTAATAATATATTTTACTTATTCCAATATATTTGAAATAATTTTTAATCAATATAAGAATAGACATAGTTTACATTAATTTTAACAGTAATCCTTTAAAATTCACTTTCTAATTTATATCTACAGCATAATCTCAATCTGTACTAGCCACATTTCAAGTCTCAGTAGACTCTCTATTGGGCAGTGAGGGGAGAGAGAGAGATATGGTTACACAGACTCAGAAGGCAATTACAATGACTCTGTCCCGTTTCTAAGTTCAATCCTTAAAAACACACAAAGTTAGTACCTGAGCACAGTTTTCCTAAATCTTCTCCCATTTATATTAATAAGTCAAGAAGTACCTGAACTTCTACATACACATGTGCAACCTTTTCTGCATCATGCACAAATGTTTGCAGAACTGGTGTTGCTAACTGCATAGTGCTTTAGTCTCCTTTCTCTAATTTAGGCATGTGAGAAAATGAGCTACAGCAATTCGATGAAAAACTGCGAGACATAAAAAAGTTTATTTTTAAATTTCAAGGACGGTAATTAGTTAAAAGTAAAAACATAATGAAAGCAAAGAAGCTGGAAAATATAATACTGTAACTTACTAATGTCTGTATAATTTTCCCTATTCCATTTAAAGGAACTCAAAAATATGCCTTAAAACATGACCAACTAAGCCAATATCATTTTAAGCATTTACAGCACCAAGAGCTTCCCATCTAAACTGTAGAAAGAGCTTAAATTGAAACACAGACTTAAATGAGATTGCAATTGTTAAGACTCTTCTACTATTAAAGACTGAAAATTACAGGGTAAAATTTAGGGAAGGAGAATATAATTCCTTGAACTGGATTTTGGCCAATTATTGGTTTTCTTCTCAAAGTGCTCATTAAAAATGTGTTGCAGTTTTTCACAAACATCATGGTGCTGTGGCTTAACCTGAGGTTCTGAGAGTAAATGCAGGGTCTCTAGCACAGCAATTATTCACAAAATTTGTCACTGCATTGGTCTGGGAAGTTAGTGATGGTACATAGAATACAGTTTCCAAAACCACTCCTTCAAAATCTGTTTGTAGTTTGGTTCTAGTTCTGCTTTCATAAATTACAAAATAATACATGAACCAAAGAGTGATAGAAGTAGACAAAAGAGGGCAATTCAAAAATTACAAAGCCAAGTTAACTATTATGCCTTTGAGAAGAATCAGCTACACCAAGATTTGTAGGTTAGATTTCCCACAGCTGATAAATGTTAAGCACCATGTCATATTATGACTTGGGGAGATGGGGAGTTAAAATATGCAGCAAATAAAAATCAAAAGCAATTTCAAGTTTTATATTTTTGGTAAATTATAAACATGCAAAGGAATGAAATAAAACCTGAAAAAATTGCTTAGAAAGGTCGTTAGCCAATAATACACTCATAAAATCTAAACTTTTAATAACACTATACATTAACAGAAAAAATGGGAGGGGGTGTTTCTGGTATTAAGGTTTGGGAAATGTCACATAGTATAAACATTTTCCTAGGCATTTTCTGAGCACTTTCACATAGTGAATGTTTTCTAAAGTCCTACAATAAATAGCTGTAAGATAGATAAGCTTTTAACCCCTATTTATGCAATAATAGTACACGTACTACTGTACTAGGGTTCTGAAAACACTTGCAGAACTGATTCCCTAGTGTAACCATCTTCAAACAAATATATGTATGTATGTAAAGGTTTAGTTTCGTTTTCCCTGATACTATTCCAAATCTACAGACATCTATAATTCATTCTACCTTCTTCCTTTTGTGTCGCATCAATTCTACTGCACCAAAACGTTCCATGGAAGAAACAGATTTTGCAATAAGCCACATGTGCAAGTCATTGTATATTTACATTCCCATACCTAAGAATCCAAAGGTCATTCCTATTCTCTTTAATATTAATTTAAAAAGGCAAATATTTTGGAGTGCTGTTTAATTAAATGTAAAATCACTATATCTGTGCAGCATTTTGCGTCCTAACGCTAACATAGATATTTGAGGCTGGAAATAAATGTTTATAGGCAGGGGAAGACAAAGAAACACACAAGTTGAAGCTTATAATATTGTTTAACTCTACTGTATAATTAAATTTTGGGTTTTGCTTTCACAAGTCTAGAAGTAGAAAACACATTATAGTCTTTGGCACCAGTTCACAGACACAGAGCTCTCACCCTGTCAACACCCAAGAGTGGCCTCTGTCATGGTTTTAATCGCAGTGGTTCAAAAAATCCTTTTTGGTAACTGAAAAAGATGTCAAAAGAAAATATCAAGCATGACCAACCAATGAGAATGCACATGCATATCCGTAAGAAATGCAGTGGTGTCATCACCAGCTTGTCAGCGACAAGCTCTCACGCATCCTGTTTCCATTCTGATGTGCAGTGGAGTTTTGTCAGGATGTGGTAGTGCTCACAGGGGATCACTCTGATTACCAGGCTACCATTCTGTCTTGAAGCAAGTAAATAACCTTTGAGAGGTTTCTAAGATATGAAACAACTCTAGGGTAATTCTCTTTCAGAATGTGGTGTGTGACAGTTATTAATGAAAGCTTAAGAATATTCTACTTTCTACATAGTTCAGCTCAAGTAAACTCCATTTCCTCAAAAATGTGTAGAAGCAGCAAAATAAATAGGAAAGTTATATCTATTATTATCAATACCTTGCCCCTGAATTTATTTTCCAATTATTTAATAAAGATATATATGAACTAGGACATTTTAAAAAATATAACAGGTAAAAAGTCATGAAAATATTTTTTATTGTCTTTTTGGTTTTTTTCCTGGAAGGAGCTCAGTAAGGATAAAATATCCACTCATGCATATTGAAAAGAAGAGCTACTAAACTAGAAAAACAATGATATAAACATGATTAAAGACAAAAGTTTTAAAAAGCAAATCTTAGTTGGATGTGAATATTAAACATAGACAAAGATAATATCTGTCAGCAAAAACATAGGAGCTAGCATGAATAGAAGTCACATCAGCCATCAATCCTTCATATGAACCCTGTATGTGTATAACTTGAGATTATTCAACCCAATGGAACTTTGCTTATCTCAACTGGAAAGTAATGGCTATTTCACATGTTTGTTTAATTAAAAGAAATAGTGTCTGTTACATGCATTTAACCCTGTGTGGACCATGACAATAATATTTTAGTAGTAGTAATAGTATATGTATTGAACTTTATTTTAAGCCTACGTGTTATTTGACTTAACAATTAAAAAATAACACTTTGAGTCTGAGATTTTCAACATGGTAGTCACTAACCCTATGTGGCTATTTAAATTTAAATTACATGAAATTAAAAATTAGTTTCACAGTCACTCTGATCATATTTCAAATGTTGAAGAGCCATATGCCTCTAGTGACTGTGATATTAAACAGTACATAATACAGAACATCTCCATCAACACATCAAAGTCTATTTCACTATACTGCTCTAAGGCATTTGTTAATATATTATTTGTTACATATCTCTATTTAATAAAAAAAGGAAAAAGATATGGAGAAGGATAAAGGGACTTGCCTAAGGCTGCATGCTAGTAGGCAGGGCTGGAGGGAGGATGAAACCATTGAATTCTGATTCCATTATGTCATGGCAAATGCTCAATAAATTCTAAAGATGTTTACTCTCAATTTTTATGATAGTTTATATGTAATAATGGAATACTATGCAGCAGAAGGAAAAAAGGAATTCCTACCTTTTGTGACAACATTGATGGAACTAGAAAGTATTATGCTTGGTGAAATAAGCCAGGCAGCGAAAGACAAATACCATATGATCTCACCTAATACAGAAAACTAATGAACAACACAAATAAACAAGCAAAAGAGAACCTAGAACCAGAGATGTGTAAACAATGAACAGACAGACAGTGACTAGGGAAAGGGGGTAGGGGAAAGGGGGAGAAAGATGGGGAAGGATCTAGTCAAGGAACTAGTATGAATGACCCATGGACATAGACAACAGAATGGGGATTGAATGTAGGAGGGTGTGGGCGGCGTTGGTGGGGAGCAATGGGGGAATAAATGGGAGAACTGTAATAGAAAAACAATTATAAAAGATTAATTTTTTTTAAAATGTAGGATAATTTTAAAAATCAAATTATGAATATGTAAAATGTTTATACAATAATCATACTACAATAATGTCTCAGCTGAATAGTGTACAAAATTATAACAGAAAAATTAAACTCAGGGAGGAATCTACAGTTGGCCTCTACAGTGCCAGTAATAATCTACATTTACGCTCTTCATTGTTACATGGCTTTTGATTTGCAATTATTTTTTTAGAAATATAATTATCTGATATTCTTTTTTCTATATTTTGCTATGTTTCATAGTAAATGCTAAAATCTATTTGAGTTATATGAAATAATTATTTAATTCTTTCTTAATTTGTATTTATTATATTTTTCTTTTAAATACAATGTTTATAGTTGTCGAGTTGAATCTTGCAGTAGAAAGGTAGGGTTGTTTTTCTGACAAATGTAAAATTTAGGTAATCCTCACCATGTTAAATATAAGAAAATATTATTAGATAATCACAAATCCATTATACCAGATTATCATAATCAATAAATTAGCTGATAATCACCAAGTGGACAATGTAAGAGATTCAAGTCAGTATGATCCAGAAAGAAACTGAACCTTACATATTAAGATAAAATAGGTCTTTGAACACAATTATGTTTTTACATAATGCGACTGATTTTTTTAACCTATTTACTAAAGTCTATAAGAAGTCATTTTTCACTCTATAAGAAAAACTAGACATGATGAAATCATAAAAGTTTTATTTGATATCTTGGAACAAAATATAAGATCATGGGAGTTAAAGTTAAATTTTTGGATCTCATTCTCTTCAGAATATTAATCCCAGAACAGGACTACTTTCTCTTTTCCAAACAATAACATCTCAGTGCTCCATTGGAAATGGGAAACAGCAACATACTGTATTGTGATAATGAACTAATTTCATCCCCAAACAACTAATTCATTTTTGCATCATTGAGAAAAATTAACACTCTAACAAAGAGAATATTTCAACATATTTGCTATATACAAAGATCATGTAGTTTTCTTAATTACATTATTCTAAAGTATTGATTTATCCTACATCTATATAATATAGATTTAAAAAATCATGTAAAAACTGTGAATTCAAGAAATAACTGAAGTTAAATGGTATTTATCAGGAACACAAATTTGAAACAAGGTAATAACTAATATTCTTCCTATGTTAAGTCCAATTAAATTCCTAGAAATTGGATACATGAATTAAAGGATAAAATGAATAAGCAATATATTTATTTTAAGACTATATATGAATATCAATCAGAAATGACTCCAATGCAGTACATAGCATAAGAGAAGCATGTTAAATCATAGAAAAATATTATAATAAAAAAATAAATGCAATGCACAAAAGTGGGAATTACCAGAAATTCAAATATATATATATATATATATATATATATATATATATATATATCATGTTGAGAGGACACATGAGGGTTAAAGGAGTAAGACCCATTTGAGCTGTGTCAGGAAAATCTCCATTTATATAGAGATGCACAGCATTGAGGGAAATGGAGGAAGACTAAACTTCCTGTTGTTATTTTCATCCAATAATTGGCATCATTAGCAAAACCAGTGAAAGGGAAAGAGTAAAAACAATGAATTCCAGAAACTGATTCATGAAAGTTTACATGGTTTCAATGCCATTTTACTGAAAAAGCAGTGAACTCTGAGAAGGCAAATTGCTATTCAACACAGACAACCACAGAAAATAAAGTAACTCATCAGCCACATTAAATGAGAATTCTATGGAGAAAGAAAATTCAGGGGTTGGGGTGGGGGTGGAGGTTAGTGTTTTAAAACTTGAATCTTACCAAATCCAAAATGGCAAATTTTTTTTTGATATTTCAGAACACTGAATAATGTTTGCATTCTTTCAATATTTCCCACACAAAAACAAAACATTTGAGATGAAATGTCTTTTTAAAAAAGAAGTCAATCCCTGCTAAGTCTAAAAAATTAAAATATAACTGAGTGTTCCACAGAAACCAACAGGCACTATTGTTTTCAACTGTATCTCAAGGTTACACAATTTTTCTCACTTGCTGAAGTGTTTGACAGCCTGGAACTAACTCCTTGTTCTGCATTAAAAGGTAAACTGATCTGTCAGTGACACTGGAACCACCATCCATCCCTCAGGAGCAGAAAAATGTTGAATTTCTTACTAGGCTCTCAAGAGTTCATGTGCTCTTGTCCTGGCCAGTGTGACTCAGTCCCCTGTAAACTGAAAGGTAGAGGGTGATTCCAGGTCAGGGCACATGACTAGGTTGCTATGGATTTGATCCCCTGCTGGGGCACATGCAAGAAGCAGCCAGCTGATGATTCTCTCTCACATCAATATTGCTCTCACTCTTTTTGTCCCGCCCTCTTCCCCTTCTAAAAAAAAAATTACAAAACTCAAAACCAAAAAAAAACAAACAAGCCAATTAAAAAGTAGGCAAAGGACCTGAATAGACACTTCTCAAAAGAAGACATAGAGACGGCCAACAGACATATGAAAAGAGCACAATGTCACCAATCATCAGAGAGATGGAAGTAAAAACCACAGTGAGATATCATTTCACACCTGTCAGAGTGGCTACCATTAATACATCAACAAACAAGCGCTGGTGAGGATGTGGAGAAAGGGGAACCCTTTTGCACTGTTGGTGGGAATGCAGACTGGTGCAACCACTGTGGAAAGCAATATGGAGATAGCTCAAAAAATTAAAAACAGATCTGCCTTTTGACCCAGCAAACCCACTTCTTGAAATATATCCAAGGGAATCCAAAACACTAATTCGAAAGGGCATAAGTACCTCTATGTTCATTGCAGCGTCATTTACAATCGTCAAGCTATGGAAGCAGCCCAAGTGTCCATCACTAGATGAGTGGATAAAACAACTATGGGACATTTACACAATGGAATGCTACTTGGCCATAAAAAAAGAAGAAAACTTTACCCTTTGCAACAGCATGGATGGACCTGAAAAACATTGTTCTAAGTGAAAGAATCTAGTTAGAGAGATATAAATACCATATGATCTCACTCATATGTGGAATCTAATGAACAAACTGAACTAACCAGTAAAATAGAGACAGACTCATAGACGGAGAGCAGGATGACGGCTATTGGCAGGGCAGGTGGGGGAGGTTAGGGGGTGGAGGGACTGAGCAACAAGGAGAAAGGACTCATGGACGTGGGCAACAGTGTGGTGACTGCTCGGGGGAGGAGGGTATAAGTGGGTTAAATCACGATGGAAAAAATACAATACAGAAAATTTTTAAGTTCATGTACTCTACTGTCAAGAGTTTTTTGCATTTTATAACTCTAGTTATAAAAGCACCTGTAAGCCTTTTCAGCAATTAGTTTCCTGCAGACTAGATAATAGTGTTCTGTCAGACAGCTAATATTTATGACAATGGAAGGTAAATGGCCTGTTGAAATGCAGCCCACCAATCATTAATTTCTCTCCTCAGCAAGAGAACAGCAGTTTACATATTTCCTTTTAAAACTGTTACTAATGAAAGCATGGGATGTGGAAAATGACAATAGTCTTTTTGTACCATAGCTCCTTAGTGGAATAAACTATAAAGCAAACCTATTCTGAGTATTTCCCAAAGGTTTCAACCACAACAAACAGATTGAAACTTTTCATAATAAACTACACTCATGATGGAGTTTCATGTCCTAAATATTTTGAAAGAACCAGGACAAGAATTAAATTCCAGTATATTTCCATGAATTTACAAGACATCCCCAAGTCCAATACCCTTGCATGAGATCTCATTTTCTTTTTCAGTTCTTGCTGCACCAACATAAACACTTCAGTAACATTCTTACTTAATATTGAGTACTCTGTGTCTTTCTTAAGAATGGTACAGTTAAATATATATGTGTGTGTGTGTGTGTGTGTGTGTGTATGTCGTCGTCGTCGGCAGCCGTCCGTCACGAGAGACGATGGCTTAGCTTCTTAAGAGTCTATCTGCACCGCCGAGAATGGCTGTGCAGTCCGACTCGGGAGTGACACGGTATCTGTCTCCTCCCGTGTTGAATCGACATCTTGCGATGACGCTGGAGTGTCCTCTCCAGTGAAGCTGAAGCTACAGAGCCTGGGCAGGGTGATATGGAGGGTCTGCTGTTGCCCATGCAGCAGACCCCCCCTCTCTTCGCAGCTGAAGGGTCCAAGGGAAAGACGGAGTCGATACAGCTTGGGTTCAGGTGCGCCGCAGGAGTTGCCGGTGTTGACTACAATGTCAAACCGCCTTAGGGACTCCGGCTCCGGATTTTCTGTCGGGGTTTACTCCCTTAGCCTTTCCCCTGAAGAGGTATGCCGCAAGGCAGAGGAGGTGTGTGTATGTATATATATATAATCACCAAATATTCCAGAATAAGTATACAAACAATAATAATCACAGTACTGAAAATTGATTTTTTAATAAATGGTGTTGAAATTGGTGGGG
Organism: Furipterus horrens; assembly: GCF_987537825.1. Taxonomy (NCBI): domain Eukaryota; kingdom Metazoa; phylum Chordata; class Mammalia; order Chiroptera; family Furipteridae; genus Furipterus; species Furipterus horrens. The sequence continues at coordinate 27,733,582 of NW_028327180.1, forward strand.
ATTTCAAAGGTGGAGTCTCCTTGCTATTGTGAGAGCTTATTGAGTGTTACTGTGAGAATAGAGGTAATTTTTAGCAACATTTTCCTTTCACCAGCAGCCATGAACAATTTCTAATTATCAGACATGATTTAAAAGCAAGGATTTCTTCTGCAAGTGCCTTGAAATTCAATATAATTATCTTGAGTCAAATTTCATCTGCCTGTAAAAAAAGTTTTGGGAAATTGTAATACATCATCATTTTACAGGGTATAGTATCTCCCACTATTATAAGGAGAGTATCAAATGAAAATAATTGCTATATTTTTTGTGCAAGAATTAAGGCTAAGAAATATGAAACTCCATTTTCTATGATAGAGAATATGTATAATGAAAAGGTAAAATAGAATTAAATTAAGTCTAATTAACAAAACATAAGATCATTTGATTTGACTTGAACAATTCTGTGAAAGGAATGAATGTGTACAAGAAACATTGATTCCTATATCAAACGATAGAAAAGAATAGGTTTAATTTTCTAATAAATAGTTTGTGCGTATATTCATAAATATAATTTTGCAGAGGACTGTTCATATTGGGCACATGTTTAAATAATGTTAAATAGCAGTGTATATAATAGTAGTAAAATAGTACTAAAATTGCTCAAAGTCAATTCAAGAAACCAGTTATTTCTAATATTTATACCCAGGGTCACCATTTGTGAAAGCTCCTATTTCACTATCATCAATGTAAATAAGGGATATTATCTAATTCGTTTGCTCTATATAAAATGCCAGGATGAATTACCTGGATTTCACAAGCTTTAAGACAGTTTTTGAATGTCTGAAATCTTTTAATAACACAAAGAGAAATCTCTAAGAATGTACCAGGTATTTATGAAAATTCAGAGGTGCTACTTCTTTCATTCAACAAATATTTATCATATGCTCATTTTTTGTACACACTTTTCCAAACTGAGATAATGAGAATGTTTATTAAGCAATTTCAATAAAAAAGGCAATGAAAAAGCATTTGTTAGCTCACTAAATCCTTATTATGATTTTTAAAAATTATTCCAGTTTTACTAATGAGAAGACTGAGGTAGACACAACTAATATCCTGCTAAAGTCACACAGCCAGAAAGTGGCAGAGCTTACTTTGACTATTGGTAATTTAGCTTTAAGCACAAGTTTAAAACACTGTGATTTACTTATTTTATAAGAGTACTTTTTTATAAGAAAATTTGATAAAAATAATAATCAGTTATATGAAACCAGAAGGAACAGAAAGAACAGCATGTTTCAGAATGTGGAGTAGATGAGAGTCCAAAGGTAGATAAGGGTCACATTTCAAACTTTCAATCTGTTCTAAGTTTGAGATTTGGATGATTCTACTAACTTGTTTAGAAAATTAAAAGTAGTACAGAGGGTCTGACTCACTCATGAAAACCATTCAAGCCAGCTCTAAGGGCTTATGATTTCAAAGAAACACAAGTGGGGTACAGTGGAAGAGGACAAAAAAAAAAAATGAAACTTTCAAGGAACAAAGAAATAGAAATTATCAATGGGTGAGTACCTTCCAATTATTCTTTAAACTATATTGAGAACAGATAATTTCACAGACCAACTCACCTAGTTCCCAAGTTCCTCAGTTAAAATATTTTCCTATAAATAAAAATCTCACTTATTAAATAGATATGTTGGAAAGGAAGAGCTCATTTGTGTGATAAATGATTTACTTTGATTCTTCTAAGTCACCAGTTATAGATCAAAAGTGTATAGAATGTACATAAATTGATTTAAAAAAATGAAATTAAACAACTTTAGTAGACTGCATCTATTAAAAAACATGAAGTACACTGTTCATCATTAAATGCCTAAGAAAATAAAGACTTGTCCAAATAGAAAGCAAGATGGCTTCCAAAAGTGCTTTGAAAGTACTCATGTAAAGCTTGTAGCCCATTTTCCAATGGGGGAAAAAATGCATAAAAGGTGCTTAGGTTAATCATCAATGGCTTAATCAGGCCGCTATCAACATAAATACTAATATTTACAATAAAATAGTTAATAATATTATAATACGGTCATTGCCCAAATGACGAAAGTTCATAATTTCTCTTAAATGTTTGAGTGCTTGAGGAAACAACATAGATTTAATCAGAGAAAAGGGAAGTCGTAGGAGAAACAGTTTACCAGCAGATTCTAAGAATTTAAGAATATTTTGAACATTAATACTATTTTGGGGCTATATCTAATTTTGCATTAAAATCTATGGCATTACTTTTCTTTTAGTTGAAAAGACAAATAATGCCATAATTAGCACACTAATTACCAGAGAAATGCAAATCAATACCACAATGAGATACCACCTGACACCTGTTAGAAGAGCTATTTTCATAAAGTCACAATAACAAGTCTTGGCAAGTATGTAGAGAACAAGGAACCCTTGTGCACTCTTGGTGGGAATGTGAATTAATGCAACCACTATAGAAAACCATATTGCGATTCCTCAAAAAATTAAAAACAGAACTGCCACATAATTTCTCTTCTGAATATTTACCTGAAGAAACAAAATATACAAATTTGAAAAGATATATGCACCCCTATGTTCACTTCAGCATCATTGACAATAGCCAAGAAATGGAAGCAATGTAGGTTGCTTTATTAATCAAGAAATAAATAAAGAATATCACTCAGCCATAAAATAGAATGGGATCTTGCCATTTGAGACAACATGGGTGGACCTTGAGGGTACTGTGCTAAGTGAAATAAATCAAACAAAGAAAGACAAATACCACATGATTTCATTTATCTGTGTGATCTAAAAAAAAATGAATAAACAAAACAAAAACAGAAGCAGACCCACAGATACAGAGAACAGACTGATGGTCACCAGAGGGATCTATGTATTTATGTATATGTGTACATATTATAGATCCATTAACCAATTCATTTTGAAAGGCACTTATGGTGAATAATTTACCAGAGGTTTTAGGGAATTTGGCAAGTGTCAGAGCTCATACTTTTTCAAAACTAACATATATTTTTTTCATGTACTAAAAGTGAAAAATACAGTAGTCCCTCTCTATATCGTGGTTCACTTATCGTGGTCTCACTGTATCACAGGATTTTTAAAAATATTATATTTAATTATCTACCGTGGATTTTTTGCTATATCACAGGATTTTGCGGCACTGTATACATATGTTGTTAAAGTTATGTAGGTTTAAGAGTGTAGAATATGTTTAAGAACATAAATAGTGTTTATAAAAGTGTGGAAAAGGTTAATAAGGGAGTGGGAAAGGTTAATAAAGGGACTGGGAATGGTTTATAAGTGTGTGGGGAGAGTTTATAAAGCCTTAAAATATATATAAATACTAAAATAAATGTAAGGTTCCTACTTCGCGGATTTTCACCTATCGCGGGGGGTCTAGAACGTAATACCTGTGATAAGTGAGGGAATACTGTATGGCAAAATGGAGCACAAAAATAAATTCTTGTCTATTTTCTTTCGTATTCTTTACTTGAACTAGGCTGGGAATTTAGAGAACTCGATGCAAACAGAACATCTTCCTTTCATCATTCATCAGCACCAGGTATTTGCAATGTAGGAGTGTAGCCCATGCTTATGCTTTGTTTGCCTTGAGTTATATTTTGTGACTTCCTCATTTCATTTATGAGGATGAAAGACTGGGAATGGATGCCCATAAGCACTTTGTTTATCTATGCAGAAGTGGCACTCTGTTTGATGTTGTTACAAAAACTGAAATATCTCGGTATTTTTACTTTTTCATTATTTTCTTCTCTTCCTATTACAGTGGATCCAATCACTGATGTTATAGCTTCTCAATATATATGTAAATGACTTGTACAATATTGCCTTACAAATTTTTAAGTTCTTTGCATTTTCTAACTTTTCTTTCTGGTCCTTTAAGCCTATGCTTCCAAATTCTTTGTAAATTTCCTGAAAGAAAGGTTTGTCTCTCAATCCCCTCCACCACCACCTATCGAAGGCAGTGCTCTAAATCTACAGATAGTTATTAGATACTGTTACTAAATTTCTTCATATGACCTTCTAAAATTATTCAATAGTAACAAAAAAGAGAAATCTATTTTAATATGAGGAGCAATCCAACCTTGCCCCAATTATTTCTGTGCTGGCTTAAGCTTCCTTTTGCTAACTCAGCAGGTATTTATTTGAATGCTTACTAAGCACAGAACACTATGCTAGGTGCTGAAGGTATAAATAATAACCATGTTTAACTTCAAGAATCTTAGGACAGTGAGAGAGACCCATAAAGGTAAAAAAGAGAAAGAGGGAGAGGAGGAAGGAGGGAGAAATGATTATAACATAATGTGGTAGTTGCTGAGACAGAAGTACTCCTAGATTCGGGGAACCATAATGGATTGAGGGGTTTAGGAAATATGTACTTCAGGGACAACTGTATCTTGAAGAAATAAGAAATAAACAAACCAGGCATTACAGGCAGCAGCAACAGATGGACCAAAGGCAGTATGCATTTCAAGTTAAACTTTTTGATTGAAGATTCTCCTCCTAATTTTTAACATCTGGGTACATAGATTTGTTATTGCTTCTAATAGCTTTGGAGATAAAACAGTAGCACTTTATTTATTACTTTTTTATGAAACACAATGAAACAGTCAATCCAAATAAAACATATAATTGTATAATATCGATTTAAAACACAGTCATAAGATGCTGTATTTGTATATAATGTGTCCAATATGATATTCCTAATACTCAAGAACTGTTTTACTCATACAGCAAATAGTGATTTTTATTGCAATTGTCTGTAAAAATCTTAATATTTTTAAAAGGTTAACAAAAAGCATAAGACACTATAGTGATTCATGTCATCCCATGAATTTTAAGAATGCGTTCTATTTCATGGAATCAAGTGTAAGTAAAACTACTCATTATAAATGCACTATCAATCATAGTATCCTACAGTTCTTGTTTAATTACATGAGTTCCCTAAAGCAAACTGATAACTTATGCCAACAATTGACCAAAATATAGAAAGTTTTACAATGACAGATTTCTCATATTCTACAATGAAAGGGGGAGGAGGGCAGCTTATGAAGTGCGGCATTCAGAAAAGTTCCAAGGACCAGACAGGTCAAGTGCAGTGTTGTGATTGCTGACACAGAACCAAAAGGAAGATGAGCCTGGAGTGGACGGGAAGAGGACAGGAAAGACGCCAAATCTGGGGATAAAGCTAAAGCAAACAAGAGACTTCCTGGAGAATCTGCCTCAGGGGGGAAAGAAAGAAAGGTTATAGGGTAGGACCCTGGGTGTTTCCTAAATAAGCTTTAGTTCTCCTTCAAATGGTATGTAATTTATGCAAACTTTGTGTTTATTCACACACACACACACACATACCACTTTTCTGATAAGAAACCATTTTTTTTTTTTTTTGGCAATGCACATTCTCAAAGGAGTTCTTGAAGTTTTAAGCCCCACTGATCCCAGACAGATGTAATGAACATCAAATTTCAGGGGTAAATCTGATTTGGTTTGCTTTCTCTGTAGAATGCACCTGCCAGTTGCTATATTAAGTGTGCTTTTTTTGCTTACCGCCTGCAGAAGTATTGGGGATACTCAATATGATTGTAGTAATAGCATACTTCGGCAGACCTCATGAGAATACATAAGTAACTTAACTTCTGATGATTCTAAGGAAATTCTTATAATTATAAAAAGGAAATGTTTTTAGAACTATTAAATTGTTACTTCCCATAATTGAGGCTGTATCCCAGTGGTAGTAACAATGGGTCCACTTCTTATTAAACCAGTAAGTCATGGTACCTCTACAACATAGCAAATTCCCATTTCTTTAAAAGAACCACCTTAGTCAAATGAAAGTTATGGTTAAAATAATTCTTAGATAATTTCTGATTCTGAGAGTACAGCCATAGCTTTCATATTTTAGGATTTTATTTTAAGTGCACATAAATAATTGTTATGGATAGTTTGTCCCCATACACACACACCCTGCCCAACTCATGCTGAATTCCTAACTCCCAAGTACATCAAAGTGTGACTACTTAAAGATAGGATCTTTACAAAAGTAATCAGCTTAAACTGAGGTCATTAGGGTGGAACCTAAACAAATATGACTGATGTATTAATATAGAAAAAGGTATATTTGGAAGCAGAAACATAAAAAGAAGGAAAACAACGTGAAACAAGGGGAGAAAATGGCTATCTAGAGGCCAAGAAGAGAGAAGTGAAACAAATCTTTTCTGCACAGCGCTCAGAAGGAAACAGCACTTAGGCACTTTGCTCTTGAACTTCTAGCCTCCAGAACTGTGAGTCAATAAATTTCTGTGCTTGTCATTTGTTTGGGAACCTTGTTATTGCAGACCTATCAAACTAATACTACTAATAATAATGCTAAAACTATCAGATGGCCTATTGCTGCTGTATCAAATGAATGGTTAAACATGATAAATTCATAGGTATAGTTCCAAAAGTCAGAAGTCTCACTGGACTAAAGTCAGGGTGTCAGCTGGGGTACATTCCTGCTGGAAGTTCGAGGGGACACTACATTGCTATCCTTCTCCAGCTTCTAGAGGCTATTGGGTCCCTTAGTTCCAGCTCCATCACTCTGACCTCTGCTCCCATCACCGCATCTCCTCTGACTCTGACCCTCTCCCTCTCCTTCTTATAACATCCCTCATCACTACATTGTGTCCATAAGACAAGTCAGGATAATCATTACATATCAAGATATTTGTTCTCATCTTCCAAATCCATTTGCTATGTAAAGTAACATACGCACAGGTTCCAGGGATTGGGACACAACTCTAGGAGCAGCTTGTTAAACACAGCCTTAATTTTCTCATTTAATCCTCCCAGACCTTTTGTTCAGTGATATTATTATTATGCCCATTTTATTGAAGGATTTAAAGTTTTGCATGTTTATTCAAGTAATAATTCTGCTCTAAACTTTCCTAAATTATGTGCCTAATATCTTTTTTGTTACCAATATGTCTAAGTTAGATACATATATAAATTTTTTTACATGAAGATAATGCCTCCATGTCTTTTAGTTATTGGACAGCATTTGTTAAGTTGAATTCAGTCAGGTCTCCTAAAGATGGACCAGCAGAACCTGGGCAATGGGAGTGATAAACAAAGTGCACTGAAAGTGGATGGGATAGCAATAAAACCACGCATAACAGGCAGGGATAGTCTCAGCTTCTACGAGTGTAGTTAGGGCCGCTGCATGTTATACCCAGTTAAGGGGTCCGTGGGGCAGAGCCCAGTCAAGTCCTGCAGACATGACTACTTTGGATAAAGGTGGTCATGAGCTAGCAGCAGCGCTGAGTGCAGCGACCCAATCTGCTCACCACCCTGTCCCCAGTGTTACAGATTACTGAATGGATCTATGATGAAGATGACAGACATTGGTATTATTTCAAGACCCAACTAGTAGCCTTTTCAATGAACAAAGAAATTTTCAACGAACTCTACCAAATAGGTTAAACTGTTTGCTATTTTCAAGAAACTAGAGGAGCACTTATTTAACAAAACACTAGTTTTCACAGAATCTTCTTAATACTGAAGGACAAGGAAATTGTTGAGCTGTGGCCTGAACAGCCTGAGAGCAGAAGCATGGCAGGAGATGACCAGACAGAGAAGGGGAGGCACAGGAAGTTACAGACACTCAAAGGTCATACAGCTGTTCAGTGCAAAACACTCTGGCTTTGTCTACTGTAATTTCCTCTTTGGATTCCTTCACTCCAGCCACAAAAATCTCCTCGGTATAACTCAAATTCCCATACTCCCAACTCAGTACTTTTTTATTTGCTTTATCCTCTAGCTAGAAAAGTCTTTACTGAAATATATATAAAGCTCTTTCCTTCCTTTTTTCCAAGCTACATGCAAAAGTTGCATTTTTAGAAGGCCCTTATTTGATCACCCAAAACAATTTGGCATGCTTTCTTCCTCTCATTAACTTTATCTTTTATTTTTCTTCATTGCAATAATTTATCAAGTTATATTAATTTTTGCATATAGTTCCTTTCCTCATTAGAATGTAAGTAGCATGAGGTCATGATACTATTCATGGTGTCCACTCTGGTATCACTAGTACATTTGTAACAGCTGTTCAATAAAGATCTATTAAATGAATTATATAATTGCAATATTTCTAAAATAATCTAGCCTGTTTTAATCTATCCTTTCATAAATTCCTGAATAATACATTGGACAGTTATAATTCATTAAATTAGAGCAATTTTTATGATTTTAACAAATTATTAGGGAACACATTGTATCTAGTCTGGCAACCTTAATTTTTTCCCTTGGCTATCAACTTTGAACACATGGATCAATTTCTAGCCCTCAAAATACAATCATAGATTAATATCTGCCATTTTTTCAACAGAAAAGGAATTATTCATACTTTAATATAACAGTGTAAAGCCAGAACATTACCCCCCACATAGCTACACCCACCCTTCCCAAACTTAAATATGAGCAAAAGAACACTAGAAATTCTCTGAAGCCCAAAGAAATACAAAAACTAAAGATCTACTCCTACTTTTCATGGTTAAAAATATTTAAAATAAGTTGGAAGTAAATGGTAAAAATCCACAAAAAATACATTGACAAGTACTCATAAAAAGTTCTTGTTTCCTTTCTTACTTATTCTTACTCTCATTGACCTTAATCCTTCATGTGTTCTGGTATCCACATCCTTTCTTTAGCTTCATTATGGACAGAGAGCAGGTGCCCATCATTTAACTTTGGGCTCTGCCATGTGACTTGCTTTGACCAATAGCAGAAGTGATAATATGCAGGTTCTGAAGGTAGAGTAGAAGAGGCTATATGGGTCTTTGATTGTTCTTTTGTTCCATAGTTATTCCAATGATTAAAGCAGATTGTGGCTACCCTGGTGGTCCAAGAATAGAGAAAAGTATGTGAACTGAGTAACTTCAACCAGCTCATGGAACTGCAGTGACAAAGGGTCTTCCAGCCACAAATCCTCAAGAAAGTACTCAGATGAGCTGAGCCCAACCCAGCAAAGCCACAGATATTTGAAGGATAATAAATGGTCATTGTTTTGAGCCACTGAGTTTTTAGGTAGCTTGTTACACATTAATTGCAAGGCAACATAATCTTCTTTATAAAACATTCCTTTAAACTTCCTAAAAGAAGTGGGTTTCTTCATAATAAATCAAAAAAAGTCAACCAAGTCCAGAACTATGAAATGACTTCCAACCAAAATATAGGTCAAAATACTCAGCATGAGAAAATGACACTTTAAAAAATGCATAGAAAGAATTTCTAATGAATTATCTTCTTAGGAAAATATGAATAAATGTTAAATTGAAGTGCTTTCATGACAAAGTAGTCTGAACAAAACAAAGCAGAAAAAAGGGAAGAGAAGACTTGGGATATTCATTGATGTTAGCATTTTATTATTCCACAAAGAATTTTAGCATCAATAGCCATGTAAAACTATAGTTTGCCTAAAAATGAATTCCCAGAATAATACAAGATATCTTTGAAAAATGGAATGAAGAGACGCATACAATTTATCAGACTATAAATAAGGAATTATCTGAAAACCTGGGAGAACAATACCAAAAAATTGTCTTCAGCCAATATTGCTTACCAGAATCAACCCAACCTTACCTTCAGGGCACATTAAAAGAGAATATAAAAGAAGTATGTAGACACAGAAATTGTTATTAGAGTTTGTCATAAAACACTGATTAAAAGTACCTCTTTGAATATCATACCAGGATCATTTATTTGAGGTCCAATGGTTCATGAGTCACCTAGACACTAATAAATCAAAAGCACTGTAAAGGTAATTTGCTTAAATTCCCATTTGTTCTTATTAAGTATATATATGCTGAAAGAAATTAACCTTTTTATGTGCACAGTGAATATATTTCTTAAAAAGAGGCTTCAATTTTCAGGACTTGGAAATTAATCTCTATTCACTATCATACCTATTTTCCCAAAAGAATCATCAAATATATAACTGGACATTAGCTCTTCCTTTAGTCTGGCAAGGGAATCTTTTACTAAACCTATTTCAGAAATTGCCAATTCAGTTTCAGCTAGCATATTTCAACTCACAGGAATTCAGAAGGCCAATAATATGAACATGGATGATCTGTATTTTGAACGCTTCTAATTCACTACATAGCTTTCTCTCCCAGAATAACTGGCATTCCTCAGTTTCCAGCAATAACTCATTCATACAGGACTTAGTAACGAGTAATTTTTACTGAGCGTTTACACCACACAAGGAACCACCATAGGCACATTATCACTATTAACTCCTTTAAACATTTTAACCACCCTACAAAACAGATTCTAATATTATGTCCATTATACATCTCAGAGAAATGAGGATTAGTTTGCGAGCTCATGATAGAACCAGGATAATACACCAGGCTGACTGAGTCTCTAAACCATCCTATTACAACTCAAAAAGACAAAAAAAAAAAAAAAAAAAGAAAGAAAGAAAGAGTTGTTATTAGATTTCATCTTTGAGAAAGAACATTTTGATTTGAAAAATGCTTTGAAGGAATATCTTCATTGGGTAGCTCAGTGAATTAATTTAGAATTAGTTTTTCTAGCAAAAAAAATCTGTCATTAACTTTACTTAAATATGAAACACATGGCAATTTTCTTTGGAAGAGTGAGCTGATTTTAAGCTTTTTGAATTTATATTATAAAACCCTCTGACCATCCATATTTTCAACACTGCCTTTAGTGTGAGTAATATTCTGTTTGCTTTATGCATTTTGGGTATTTGGTAATCTAAGGTCTGGGTTCTACCTCTAGGTCAGGTCATTAAATGAATTCTGTGAAATGGAAACTAAAACATGGAAGTGAGGACTTCCGGCCAAGATGGAGGCTTAGACGGACACGCTAGGTCTCCCTCTACAACTAGAGAGGAATACAACTACTTCAAAACAAAGGATAACTAGAAATTCCAGAAAATAAAACTACACGGAAGCCCAACATATGAAGTTATAAACCAGCGGTGCCATTTGGGCAGGTAAGAGTTAAAGAGGGCAGTGCTGTTTGCGGTCGCACCTGAGACAGCGGCGGGGCGGCGAAAAATCCCAGCGGCAGTCAAGCCCCTGGCAGTGCGCGACCCCAGCACTGGGGAAAGCAGCCACCGCATCGCCTTGAACAGTGAGGCCCAGGGGGGCGGGAGGACGGATCCCGGTCTCCTAGCGGAATAACTGTGTGAATCCATCTTGGACCCCCGCCCCCAAAGAAAGCGCCACAGGGCTGCGAAATAGGTTGCGGACAGGCACCGGTCACTGAATTGTGACGCGTACACAGGCACTGTCCCCTACAGCCGGCCCAAGAAAACAAAACGCATCTGTCAAAATGAGGCAGACAACTATAGAAATCCCGGTGGCACAGCTCACCAGGCAACAGATAGAGAACCTGACAGATGAACAGATAAGAAACCTGTCAGAGGCTCAGTTCTGGGCCATTGGTATCAGGTGGCTTACAGAATTCACAAAAGAACAGGAAAAAGATAAGAAAGAAGCGAAAAACATTCATAACGAAAGGAACAAAACCACATACGAGACAGATGGTGAGGAAAAAAAATCCAGAGTTCATTTCAACAAACTGGAATATGGAGAAGGAACAAGCAGTCAACCAATGCAGAGAGAGGAAATGGGAAGCAACAATGAGAGGATCAGAAACCTCTGGGACAGCTATAAAAGGCCTAACATAAGAATCATTGGTTTGCCAGAGAGTGAGGAAGATGAACTAAAACTTGAAAAATTGAGTGAAAATATAATAAAGGAGAACTTCCCAGACTTGGGGAAGGGAATAGACTTGCAGGTCCAGGAAGCAAGGAGAGTTCCCAAGAGACTGGACCCAGGGAGAACCACTCCAAGACACATTATAATCAAAATGTCAAAAATTAAAGATAAAGAGAGAATCTTAAAAGCAGCAAGAGAGAAGAAAAGAATTATGTACAAAGGGGTCCCAATTAGACTATCAGCTGACTTCTCAAGAGAGACCCTACAGGCAAGAAGGGACTGGCAAGAAATATTCAAAGTAATGAAAATCCAAAACCTACAACCACGAATACTCTATCCAGCGAAATTGTCATTCAGAATAGAAGGACAGAGAAAGTGTTTCCAGGACAAAATAAAACTGAAAGAGTTCATTACATCCAAACCACTGTTATATGAGATGTTAAAGGGACTGGTTTAAAAAACAGAAGCTAGGGAGATGAAACAAAGGCAAACTAAACAGGCAACGAGAGTGGAAAAGGAACTGTGGGTACGGGAAGCATATTGGGGGGAGGTCAACAGGAAGGGGGAGTGGGGAGAGGGAGGGAGATGATATAGGAATTGGGGATCATGGTAGGAGGGAATGGAATAGACGGAGAGAGGTTGGGAGGAACTGTATGCACAACTAATGGACATAATCTAAAAGGGGGGGACAACAGGAGGGAGGGGGGCCACCGGGTGGAGGGGAGCAGAGGGAAGGGAAATTGGCACAAATGTAATATTTTAATCAATAAAACACATTAAATCTGAAAAAAAAAAATAAAACATGGAAGTGATCATGACAATGTTAGCCTTTTTGGAAATCCACAGCAATCTTAAGAACTTCCTTAAGGTATTACACTTGTCTCAGGACATGAAATATGGGAGGAAAAATGGAAAATATTTTTAATTGAATATCAAGAGTGGCTAAACTCAGCCAGCAAGAATATCACACATTCATTTTTTACTGTAATATCCTCATCCTTGCTACATCTATCGGCCATCCTATCTCAGCCTCCAAGAGCATTCATTCCTGCTCCTGGGAGCAGGCACCTCACCTGGACCCCACACTTGATGACAGTGGCTCTTTCTCTCTGGTGCTCTGTCTTATGCCTTGCTACTTTTTCCCTCCCTCCACCCTCCCTCTCTTCACTTTCTGTTTCTCCACCACTGAACCAACTCTAAATTAACCAGAGCTCTGCCATAGCCATGAGTTAAGATTCCCTGTGTAAACGCCATCTGCTGTATGGGTTCTGTGCCCACAAATAAGTGAGATGATTAGGAAAATACAGTATCCAGTGAAGTCACACCTATGACAAGAAACATGAAAAACGGGGACAGATGGGAGCTCTCCATATTTCAGCTTAAACCAACACTGTGGGAGGAGCAGTCCTCTCTAGTAACAGCTGCCCCTTCACACAAATTGGAATTTAGACCCTGACAGCACAATTGTAGAAAAAAATAAATTAAGTGCTGACTGAAGATAAATCTAAATATAATTAGCTACAATTGAGTGCAGCGAGAAATAAAACAATTATTTTAAGTGTTTTTATTCATTTTTAATAAAATGTTTTCTAAATAAAATGAAAATGCTATTTTACTCTTTTCCCTCACCTTTCTCCCAAATTCTGATACCTATGTACTCTGGCAAACATTCCTGTGTTAAATCAAGTAAGGGGACAGTTAAGTGTTTGTGACTATTTCCAAATGACATATGTACATTGTCAGAAATAACATACGCCTCATACTCTTCCCATCTGTTCAAATTTATCTTACAATAGTATTCTAAAAATATAAAAATATGATACTGATATTGGATAAAGGATATCAGGATCATTCAGAAGACTCCCACAACATGTAGAGCTTTATGGTAAAGATTCTTCAGTAAAACAAAAATCACATAAAACATTTATAAAATTTCAGACCTGGATATTATGACTAAAGTTGTGTTCATATGGGAATGTTAAGGCAAAACAAAAATGAAATATAAAACACAAAAATTCCAATGTTTATTTTATCTTTAAAAAAAAATATATTCCACCTTTGTATTTTTCATGATTCATCAATAGCTGTTCATAATTAAGACAAATTTCCATTCCAGACCAGAGATCAGTTGTAAGATATAAAATATACAATTCATAAAACATGTAAGAAATTATAATTGTATATGAACTTCATACTGATTAGGAAAAGAATAGTTAATGGAGTTGCAGAGATCTTCCCACTGCCCTACAACATCCGCCCGATGCTATCTCAGTTAGAATGATGAGCTTATCATTCATCCATGCTCCAGCTAGTGCTTCCCCTTCAATATCTCATTGGCGCCAAGCTGCACCATGTTTTTCTAGAAAGCAATCTTAGGATTCCCGGTTATTTTCCCACCACCAACAATTTGCCATATGGTCTCCCTCATTTTACTCTTTCTCCCTTTTTATCAGCAAGCATTAATGTGCATGGAAAGAAGGCATAATGGCATCCAAGCAGGTGAAAGAAACACAGCATAAATTTTAACAAACTTTTAAATATTGAGTATGGGGAAGCAAGATAGTCTTGAACCAATAAAAGTCCCAGAAACAAGGAGATTCCACATCCATCCACCTGCTCCTTGCCCTGGCTGCATAGTGAATAGAGTGAGCTTGCAGAGTGAGGCTAGAGAGCCCTTGCCTAATGCCTTGTGACAGGTCAGGCAAGGTGTGACGATGAAAGAATACCCGCGGAAGCGCATGTGAGCACCAGACCCTGCATGTGTACAGGCATGGGCTGACTACCACTAGGAGGCAGCCATGATACCTGCTCATCCTCCAGATCTTGTCTCATACAAGAAAAGAGCTGCAGGAAGCAGGACTATAAAGCACACTTATGTGTCAGATGAGACTCTGTTCTGAACAAGGAGAAAAAATGACTCCTGTTGAAATTCCACCCCCTTCAGCCAGTGCTCGGCTTTATACCAGACTAAGAATTGATGCCTCTGGGAGAGGAGAAAGAAACCAGCCTACCCACCTTAAGCTGACAGTAAGTAAAACCCATTTGCCATTAATAAAGGAGCGAGAAACCTACTTGCACCAGGTCCTGCACAGATACGAGGCAGAGCACTGTCACCATGCAAGGCCCTGCAGAACCCTTCACTGTGCCCTAGGCAATGCACAAAGACAAGGCAGGCATAGCTATTGTGTAGGGTGAGGGGAAGAAAAAGACTGCTCTCAACTCTCCACTGACTAGGAGGGAGAGGTGATTTGTTAGTAGAGGAGGGAAAGAGGGACTGAGAAATCTCTAATCCTGAGGTTTAGAAGGGGGACTACCGAAATCGAGAACAAATACTGATGAAAACTGCGGGGTGCAGACATCACGTGCAGTACAAGTAGTGGAGGTCCACCACTGATGGATTTTGAAGATACTGATGCACCTGGGTACACATCCTAATATATGGTATCTACAATAAATTTATTATAAATATAAAGACGGATAGGTTAACAGCACTATAATGAAATAAGATATATCATGTAAACACTGTTCAAAATAAAACTGAGTTCCTATATCACACAAAGAATATTTCGAAGGTCAAGAAGGAAATTTCATAACAATAAATGCTCAACAGAGTTTCAGATACAGAGAACAAATATTATTAGAACTGAAGAGAAAAGGAGAAAGAAATCACACTCAACATTGGAAATTTCATCATGTTTAGCTTGGTTATTGATAGAACAAATAGCTGAAAGACTATCAACAGGATGTGCATACTTTTCCAGGGTAAAGAGAAGATTTACCAAGATAAATCATATTCCAGACCATAAAACATGTTTCAATAAATATAAGAGGACTGAAATCGTACAAAGTATTTTCTCTGAACATAAAGGGATTAAGTTAGAAATCAATAACAGGAAGATATATAGAGATATCTCCAAATATTCAAAGATGAATGTCTAATTATTTATCTCTAATTAACCCATGATTCAAAGAGAATATAATATGAGAAATTAGGAAAATATTTTGAACTAAATAAAAATTAAAACACAACATATATAAGCTTCTCTGTAAACGGTTTGCCAATTTCTTACAAAGTTAATACACTTAACCATATGATCCAGCAATCCCACTCCCAGGTTTACCCAAGTGACAGGATTATTACATAAACTTTAGAAAAATTTTCATAAGCCAAAAGAAATTTTAAATAATCATAAACTACTCTCCACATTTAGTATATATTCCATCAGTTCTTTTTAGTTCATATATAATCTACTATTTTTTCCTGAGAAGAAAATACATCTCACTGAACTTAATGTTTTCAACTTCTTTTTAATCACTTAAAAAATCTACCAAAAACTACAATAACATTGTTGATAGCTGAGCACTCTAGTGTATGGATACATACCAAGTATACTCCTATTATTTTGATTTTTAGTTTCTTATGCTTTGTTTCTTTTCTTTTTGAACTATATAAAACTGTTATAATTAACATCCTTGGTGTATTAGTTCTCTATTGCTGTAATACATTACCCACAAATTTAACAGCTTACAACACACACACACACACACACACACACACACACACACACACACAAACATATATATATAAATCTCATGGTATTCATGTGTTAGAAGTCCAGGCACCAATTCACTGGGACCGAAACTCAGGGTTTGAAAAATTTTAATCTAGATGTTGGCCAGCTGCCCCCTTTCTGGTGCTCAGAGTCCTTTTCCAAGCTTAGATGGTGGTTGGCAGAATTCAGTTCCTTGCTGTTGTAGGACTGATGTCCCTGTTTCTTCACTGGCTGTCCACAGGGTCTGCTCTTGACTCTCAGAGGCCCTCTCGCATCCTGGCAATGTACTTCTTCAAGGCCCGCAGGACACTTTGCCCTTACAGTCACCCAAGAGGGACTCTTATCTAACATAAGGTAATCACAGGCGTGACTGCCTTATCACTGTGGCCATATAATCTGACCCCCACATGAAACTGGCATTCTACAGCCTTTCCCAAGTATTATTGGTGAGAGGCATATCACAGTTCCCACTGAGTGTAAAGGGTTATACAAGAATGACTTATGGGAGGTTACCTTAGGGCAAGTCTGCCACGCTTTGGGTTAAGTGTGCACCACCATGATAATCTACCCAATCTGGAACCTCAAGCCTTGGGATGAAGCATTATACACATTTTAAAGACTTTCACGCATACTGCTAATTTTTAAAATTTTTTTATCAAGAGGGGAAGGGAGGGAGAGAGAGAAAAAAAAGGAGAAAAACATCGATTGGTTGCCTCTCCTATGCTCTCCCCCTGGAGACCAAACTCAGGCATGTGCCCTGACCAGGAATCAAACTAGAGACCCTTTGATGTGTGGGATGATTCCCAACTAACTGACCTACACTGGCCAGGGAGCATGCTGCTAATTTATTTTAAGAAAGGTCAAATTAAGTTACAAATTTACCTGAAGGACGGAATTGTGTCCAACTCTGTAATTTCACTAATTTCAATGTCACAGATCTAAAGATATACTTGTTCTATTAAAAATGATACTAAAGGCAAAACAGACATGATTAATACCCATAAACTTCAGAGTTTAATTTAAATATATATATACTTTAATGTATGATGCATGAAATCTTAGTCTATTATTTATAAGGTAAGTAAAATAATAAGTGAAAATAAACTAGTATTGGGAATTCAGTGTGAGAAATATGTATTTTATTCACTATAAATTTCTGCATAAATACTCAAAAGTTAAATATCCTTAAAATTATTTGAAGGTTATACTCTAATGTCTTAAATGCTTTTAATCAGAATAAAGAAACATCAAGTGGTAATAAATGTTTATGTTATTTAAATAAAGTTAAAATAATTAAGAAACAGTAGGAATAGGATGAAACAGTTTTCATTACAAATTAGCTATTTCCATTTTCAAGTTCACCTAATGTATATGTTATGTTTCAAGGGTATGCTAGAAAAATAAGCTTGCTAAATGAAGTGAGGCCTCAAATGGCCTTTTCAAAGCAGCATCCTGATTCTTAATTCTTTCTTTCCTCATTACCATCCAGAAGAGGCTGAGCCAAACTGCAGAGGACCTGAATCTGTCATTGACACCTGGCTCCAGAGCAGAAAGATCTGAGAGTGGCTTTGCAAGACTCTTGGCAAAGCTTCCACTAAGTTACTGATACAGCTTGTCATTAGAAAGAATGTCTTATATTCATTTGTGTCTAGTTCACTTCTACTTTACATTATACATTTTTAAGTCTACATGCAAGGCTTTTCTTAATCCCTTCTAATGTATCTGGACTCAGATCATAAATGTCTATAGTTAACCAAGGAAATATGGATTTGGAAAAGTATATTTTATGCTTGAAAATAAGAATGTCAAAATGGGTCTAATATTAGATTCATATGGTCTTACCAACACCATCATAAACTCTTTCCTGTTACTTAGCATTAAAAACAATAACCAAACATGTTTCTGTGACAATCCATTTCACAATCCCTGAGGCAAACTAGATCTAGGATGGCTTGTGACCCTGCTAAGTGATGGCCCTGAATGGTATTTTGGTTATAGAAGATGTTTCAAAGATTTCAGGAGATAGAAATGAATGCACGCTTAATTAAACCTACAGCTAATTCTTCTTTTTTTTAAATGAGAATTCATGGATGTTCCTACTCAAATCAGTCCATACCCATTTCTAAAATGACCAAATTTCAAAATAGATGCAGAAATACCCAAACCTACATTTAGTTGATGCAATGGTAAAATATATAATCTACTATTAGAACCTTGCACATAATATTTATATAAGTCAAAAATTTAGAAAGGCAGTAGTTCTTCTGTTTGCTTTTATTTGTTTTTCTCTTTCTTTTATTTTTGAACTTTCTTTTAGGTCTTTTCTGTGTCTATGCTCTGAAATCTCACAGAGCCATCCCATCTCACCTCTTTGCCCAACTCAATCTCCAGCAACCATAATTTAAATCTGACAATTGAGATTGCAGCCCATTCAAGTACAGACTTTGTGCAGTCACAAGCATGGGTTACAAAATTAAACTCGATCAATTAGTGACTGTAATGTAAAAGGTTAGAGTGAAGTTAATTTTTTTTCAACCCTATTTATTTAGGCCTATGAAATACAGCCGTAAAACTTGTCCCTTGATTTAAGAAGGCCCAAAAAACATATTAGAGAGCAACTAAAAAGAGCTTTCAGTTTTAATGGAAAACATCTCATAATTCATATCATGTTGCTCATAGCTATATTTTTGGATACATGAAATAGTCATTATCTGTACAGACTGCTCAGAAAAAATGCAGCCGAAAAACTAAAGCCACATTCAAATAGTATGAGGACAGCGTGGGACCAACTGTTGCCTAACATTTCAAATTCATAGTCATGAAAATCACTAAGGTAAAAATATGCCAAAGAATGATATGACTTACGATCCCCAAAGATGCTAAATGTATTTGCACACATGTGCAGTGGGTGTGGTGTGCCCAGGGGCTGCTTCTGTCACTGACTTCCCAGCTGTGAGGTATGTTGCTGCTGATGGCTCACAGGTGAGTCCTCTGCAGACCTTGCCTTCCACCAAAGGCAGCTGCCTTACCCATGGTTATGACCCATTCCTGGTGCCAATCCACATCCAAAGATGAGTCCATGTGCGGGACCCAAGGCCTAGCCCCTTGCCACATGTGATTCAGTCCTTAAATATCATTTTCAGCCCCACAGCCCCTCAAACAATTTGCTGAGGCTTCCCTTGCAAGTTCATTCCAGGTAAACTTCTCCTTCTGCTCAGTCCTGTGTTCTTCACCCTTAACAGGTGCTCCTAAGAGCACTCCCCAATAAACCTCCTGCACTCAACGCTCAGAATTTGTTTCCAGGGAACCCAACCTATAATAGTATTATGAAATTAAAAATAATAATAATAACTTTAAGAGCAAATACAAATAACTATGGTTTTCACAGGATGATAAAACCATAAGCAATATTCCTTCTTCCCTATGCATTCAGTAATTACTGGATATTCTATTCTAAACACTGAGTATTTTTATAGCTTTGAAGAGAAAAGTATTTTTATGGCTAATTTGGCTCAGTTGGTGCATCTTCCCATAAACTGAAAGGTCGTGGGTTCGATTCCCAGTCCGGGCATGTGCCTAGGTTGCAGGTTTGGTCCTGGGTGGGGCACATATGAGAGGCAACCTACTGACGTTTCTCTCCCTATCTCTCTCCTTCCCTTCCCCTTGCTCTAAAATCAATGAGTATGTCCTCAAGTGAGGACAAAAAAATAAAAAATAATATGAAATATGTTTAAAGAGTAATGATCTCTTTAGAAAAAAGTTATAAATATGAGGAAAAAATGACTGCATAATTACTAAAAAATGCAAAAATGATCAAGCATAGTGTTCAATCTATGAAAGGTACATGTTTAATAGTGAGTGTTTGGATTAGAAAATAGAAGATGTGATAAATGCTTTCAAGTGATTATCATATGGACATAAATTTATAGTTCTCCATTTTTCTAGAAGGTAAACTCTGCACCCAAACATAGAATTTGGTGGGTAGATATTACCTAAATACAATAAAACATTTTTCTGTCTGAAAATTCAGGATGCAGAGGAGGAAGCATAAGAGGGACTCGTCTACTTGATGGATTGAAATCCTGCTTACAGTGAATGACCTGCTTAGAAATGTCTATGTATTCAAAACAAAACAATTTTATTCCTTGCCTAAACACACAGGAAAAGTATAAACAATGAATCTAGTAAATTTCACTGAAACAGGTACAATGCAATTCTGAGATCCGCTCTTTATGTTGTTTAAGGACACCACATTGATTTCATTAACAACAAAGTTTACAGGCTGAAATTACACACTAAAAAATAGAGCAGGGAATGCTATTGGAAAGGCAACGGGCTCCATCTGTCACTGGATACACCATGGAGTAATCTCAACAAATATCTTTTTCATACCATTTCATACTTAAGCATTTTTACTTTAATAGCACACATATAATATTACAACTGATAACAGCTACGAATAGCAAAGTCATCAGATAATGAGCGGGTATTAAAGAGCAAGAGAAGGTTAAATGATGCAAACTGCCTCCAGGAGCTGCTGATCTCACCATCACCCAGGAACCCACAGCAGCGACTGTGAGTTTCTGACCTTAGAATTCAAGAATACAAGTTAGAAATTTTGTCAAGTTACAAGTTACTCCACATCAAAAATAACAGATGAAAAATTACTTATTTTAGTAAAGGCAAAAGTACCCAGACATTTCATTTGACAAAAAAATAAAACATATTATTCTGGCTAGCAGTGTATAGTACTTGACCCAAAATATAGCCCTTTGCAGAAGCCACCCACTATGGCAAAGCACAAGAGAGACACATCAGCTATAAACAATCTAATTTTAACTCTAGTTGCATGGATTATTAAAGCTTCTTATCAAACTTTGAGACCATTAAGCGGAATGAAATTTCTTCCTAGGGATATAGACAATTTCTCATTTGTGGCACTATAGGGAGAAAAGTAGAGAGAGAGGGGGGAAAAGAAACAATGTAAGCTCCTAGAAGAGAAAGTCAGGGAGAAAAATAAAAATGCATTCTTTTAAGAATTAGGTAAGAACATAAAAGGTTTGAAAAGCAAAACTATGTTGTATGCGTTATCTCTTTTCTCATAGTAGTAATAAATTAACAACCGTACATTGTCACAGCATTTAATGGAATAAAAGTTATTTCATAGGATGACAATGACAATGGCATCATTCTTGGTCATTTAAAAGAACAATGTATGGCAAACAATATGCATCCAAAAAGTCTACAAAAATAGATGGAAGTTTAGGAGAAAAATATGAGGACTGATCACTAAACTTCTCATATTTTCCTTAAGTATGTCATGTACTTCTTAAATTAAAATCCAATCCATTACTGGAAATAAAAAGCTCAAAATGAATGCTGGCCTGGTTCTGCAAGAGCAATACTACTTAATTAGCAGACATGCTTGTATAAGTGTATGTAATGAATATAAAAATGTATTTTTGTGTAAATAAGCATATTAAAAAAGGATTTTCTGACTTAGAAGAATTCACATTTATTTTTATCCTAAATAAGTAATAATGTGAGGCTATTTCTCCCATTTTGGAAATTGAAACCAAACATTTCACCCAGTAGTTGTGTGAAATACTCAACTATAGAGCAAGGACACTAGACTTAAACTAGGATAGCTTCCAATGATCTCAATTAAATAAGTTTAGAGTTGTATCTACAGACAATCTCAGAAGGAGCTCAATAAATAATATGATTTAGGTATGACCTCTACAGAACAAGTTCTCAGGTCATATATCACAATCACAAGATCAAGGAGTATTACTTTTCTTTAACTTTGTTAAACTCTATAAACTTTATTTAATGTAGAGGTCAGACTGTATCAATCTTTTGGTCAACTCAATATATTTTGGCTTCAAAAAAATAAATTCACTTTTTTAAATCACAGGAAAGTAAATTTATTTTTATAAGTTTATGACCATTATTAGAACTAGCTTGTTGGTATAATCCAACAAGTCTATATATTATAGCATTGTGTTAAACTTGATACTCAGATGCCATACCTTGCCTGCTCATTTGAGACAATGTACTTTTCATCGTATTTTGTTCCAGCTATGTAGTTCTATAACAGTAACTGCAATCTATTATTTATCCTATTCGAATAACACTTCTGTCTAAAGTGATATGAGTAGAAACATGTTTTAATTTTGGTCCAGCAGATACAGATATGGATTTAGATAATTATAAAAGACAGAAAAAATAATTGTGCACATGACAGTTTATACAAAGCACATAGAATAGAGTCTAATTCATGAAAGTGACAATTATATTTAGTTGGCAGGTAAACTAAAAAGCACATTTTATACACATGAGATATTTTTTCCTACCAATTCATTGGGGCATTTAAGGATACAACATGAATCCTAGCACTTATGCCACAAATCAATTCAAATAGTCTAACTGTTATTATTTTCAATGCATTTTTTATAGAGCTCTTCTACTTTTTATATTTATATTAAAAAGCATATTGTCAGTTTCAGTTGTGAAAGGTACAGATGTGCATGTCTCCCTGCCCCTATGAAATAATGCTCTTTTTTACACTTTTGATGGAAGAACTGTCTCCAAAACAGGCTTACCACTATTTAATAAAAAGAACTAGAATAACTGCCTTTTTTTCCTCCCCATTAAAGCATTTTTAGTTCAAACCTAGAGGTCAGCAGTACTAAGATATAGATAAAGGAAGTGGCAAACCACTTGGCCTTTATTTAAGGAACTTTCATAAAATTGCATTTCTTCTATTCTCTTCAATTTTTTTGAGATTTTTATGGTTCTTGTTAAAATAGCGATTTTGTTATATCTCCCATTGTGTTAGTAACAGAACCTCCCGTTTCAGATGTACAGACAGCTAAAGATTATCTTTCTCAACCTCTTTGCAGCTACATAAACATGTCACTAAGTCCCAGCCAAAAAGAAAAGGGTGAAATAATATTGTGTACAACTTCCAAGGTTGAACCCCAAAAAGTAATCCTTTCTTAGCTTTCTTTTCCTTTCTTCCCAGTGGCTTGGATGAAAATGTTCAGCGGAACTAGAGCAGTTATCATGAACCACTAGATAGAAACACCTTGGAGAAGGTAGAACAAAAGAAAGAAGCATGTGTTCCTTACATTGTGCAGGTCTCATCACTGTCCTTGGCTGGTTTTGCTTCAGCTGTTATATTGGGCCTTAAAATTTGTCTTCAAATTACCACTACCTAACACAGTAGGTGGAAAAATGCTGAGAGGTGATGTCATAGAGATTTACTTTATATGTAAAATTAACATTATATACTAATATAGCATGAAAGTTAAGTTTTTAAAATTATTTGTATTTTGCCAGGAATATAGGAAATGTAGGTGTTTCCTTTTATTTTGGAGATGTTATTTTATGCCAAGTAGTTAGAGTCAAGTCATTTGCTTTTAGGAAAATTCAGCCTAATTTGGAAAGTAAGTAGAGAACAGTGACTCAGATCCTGAACTTCAGAGTCAAACATGTCACCTCTAAGACTTATTAGCTAAGTAACCTTGGGCAAATATCTTAAATTCTCAACCTTATTTTCCAAATTTGACTGGAATTTATAATTTTTTCTTTTTTTTTTCCTATTCCTTTTTGACCTAGGCACATTTTTGGAAACAGAAACATATTTTACTACTTGATGGTAGTACACTGAATTACAATTTAGATTTTCACTTATACAAGTAGATCTTATTAAAAATGAGAAAATGTTTCTAAAAATGTAGCATTATTTAATTTATTAAAATGAATAGTGATTATTTTATTAATATTTTCCAGACAACTTTCCTTTGCTATAGTAATTAAGGTGAGGAGAATCTAAAACAGCATCTTAATGAGAAAACATATTAAAATTTATAAACATTAAATACAACCTACACATTCTATAGGTTTGCAATCACTTTTTTCAAAAATTACATATGCTGATTATTTATTTGTATTCTGCATATGGATAACTAACAACTACATTTATCCTTTGACATTTTAATATACAAATAACGCTGGGTGAACAAAAATGTTAGATTTACATTAGGATCTCATTAGATGTAAAATAACCACAAGTGTTATTCAATGTGTTTCTCAGACTGGGCTTCATGTATTGGGCAGCATTTTGTGTGATGCTCTCTGTCACTGGAGAAGTAGTGGTTTCTTCCTAAATTCCCAAAACATAAGCTTTCCATTAATCAGAGTTTCAAAATATTAATTTTAAATAGAAGCAAAAGCAAAGATGGTTTTATGATATTTAATGTGAATTTTCATGAATGAGTAGATTTTGTTATTTGTACCAGAATGGAACACAAATGATATATGAACTTATCTGCTTAGCTGGTTTTAGAAATACCTTCAGATTCTAGTTCTAATACCTTTGTGTCTCATCTCCAATGATTTCCCATCATTCATTTTATATTTATGCCACATGTAATTTTTGGTAGTAGACACCTCCCATGTCCTTTCACACCTCCACACTTTGTGCATGCAGACCCCTGACAGGGATGCTTTCTTCCCTTTGTCCAAATGGCAAACTCTACTTATCCATCCAAACCCAGATTAAGTGTCATGGACTCCCTGTAACACTCATTGAATCACCTCCCCTTGCAGATGTAGTTTGCATGTACTTATCTTACTTCCCTTGTCACAACACATTCTAATCATTCTTCAAGATGTCAATCCCTTCAATTATTCCAAGGATTCTTCAGGGAAAATATGGCATGTCTTCAATGGAAGGCTTAAAAGGGCACACATAATTACCTAGAAACAAATGAGACTTTTCCTCATTGTTTTGACATATTTTGAGTCTCAATGATTATACATTTTATAAATATTAAAACATAAGTGTGCATATTTAGGCCAGAGAGACTTAGGTATATACACACAAAGAATGTTTCTTTTTGAAATGATAAATTACTTCAGCAATTTATTCCTTTTCCAAAGTGTTTTTATGTGCATTTGATCATTTGTTATTTGTAACAACACTCTGATTTTCTGAAAGAGCAAATATTGTTATTATTTTACAAACTAGATAACAGTCTTACAAATTGTTGTGATTAGCTCTAGCACACATGGGTAGGTAAATGCAACATGCTCTCAATCTATATATATTTCCTCTTAACATCTCATAATACTTGTTATTGAATAGATACCTGTAATTTATTGAAAAATGCCAAGTCCTACATATTTCAGACAACATGCTTAATCTAAATGTGATTCAGTTGTCAAACAATGAATATTTTTAAGTTCAACTTAAATTTAAACAATGATAGCTATGGACTACAGAAATAATGATTAACATGTATTATGTGCTTGATATATGGTAATGTGAATTAGAAACTTCATATGTATCAACACATAACCTTACCATTCAACATTTTCCAGTAGGTGCTAATATCATCCCCTTTTTATAGAGTCAGAAAATGTGGACAAAAGAGCCAGTATTCAAACTAATCTAGTAGTAAGTGATAGTCAGGGGTCAGCTTCAGGGAGTCTTACTGCTAGACAGCAGTAATCCTATAATTCATGCATTATAGTAGCTAGAGCTAACTGCATCATACTCAACATTAAGATTATGTTGTATTACTGGATATTGAACTAAATAAGTGGCATTTCTGCTGTGTTTAGGGACTGCAATAAAGTCCTTTGCTACTACTGTGTATTGAAGCACTTGTAGCTGTACTTTGGTTGAATGTATCTAGTTTAGGAGTCAATCAGATCAATAATATCAGGCTTTGATTTTCCTAAGATATTATTAGTGCAGAATTTACAAACTTTCAGAAACAGGTGCCTATAATCTCTAGCAATCTTTGAGTAATAGCATCTATGACTCTCTGAATAGACTCATTTATGTTTAATAAGTATCTCAGAAAATAGCACACAGTAACTGTTTCTTATAAATTATTTCATAATTATTCTAAAAATTTACAAAAGTTTTTTCTTATACACAATATTATTTTAGTTGAAAGAGCTTCAGAATCATGCCAGCTCTCATGCATAACCCTTCCAATAAGGCACCACAACTTTTTGTATCTGTCTATCTATTGATCGGTCTTGGGTTGCTTCCATATCTTGGCTATTGTAAATAACACTGCAATGAACATACAGGAGCACAGGAGCATATATCATTTTGAATTAGTGTTTTGGGTTTCTTCAGATTT